>NC_139772.1:9500184-10100184 GCF_965231275.1 Zosterops lateralis
AATTTGAAATGAAGTCAGCAGCCTGTAGAATTACAGAGAAATATTTGCTGCCTGTTGGTTTGTAAATCTTTAATTAATTTTCACTTGCTAGATTAATAAAAAAGAAATCACAACATAACAACACAACCTTTATTACAGTCCAGCAGTAAATATGTATTTTCACTACGCCAAGTTCAGCAAAAGGTCCTATATAAAAGAGCTAATCAGAAAAAAATATAGTTGATGTAAAATATCTGTCAAGCTAAACATTCACCCGCTCTTCAATATGCAACACAGAAACTAATTCTAATTGTAAGCACCGAGTTTAAAATGCTGAGTAGGATGAACTGGCTCACAGCTGTGTGCCATGGCTGGCAGTATGGATGTTACTGCACAAGGCTCTCAGAAACCCACTCTGGGAGATCCCTCTGAGCCCAAAGGGAAACAATGAAAAATTATAGGAACTGCCCTGTGCACCTTCCTTGGAGACTGCAGCCCTACAGTGTGCACAGGTTCTGAGCAAACTCTACACATCCATGCTTTTAATTGTTCTAATTAGCTCTGGAATTAGCCTCACTGTGCCCATTACTCAGCTCTTCCATACCCACATCACACCTCCCTGTTCCTGAGGGCGCAGACACAGCCCAGGAAGAGAAGACCACCCTGCCCCAGCCTCTGTGGCCAGCAAGAGCACTGGACACAACAAGGTCTATTTATGGCCCTATATTTCTGAGTATTGTCAAGGTACATCCCTATCACTTCTATTATGAGTTAAAAAAATTAATTAATTCCCTTTTATAAAGATTTAGCTCATGGAATACACAGGATATAGGGAAATACTGCTTTTTTTCTGCTGTCATACTGTGTCTGGCTCTCCTTCTAAACTACTCTCATTACTGCACTCTCTAAATATCCTGATGGATGTCAGATGTGGGTCCCACACTTCAGATACAGACAAGCAATTCATTCTACATGCTCTAGAATGGCCAACATTATGGTCTTTCAATTCTTGATGCCAGTGCCAACTGTATAACACATTTTTGAACTTTAGGAGCACTTGGGATGCACATGATGCCAATGGACATGGGCTTCCAAGTCCATTCCCAAAATGAAAATCGTGTGTTTGTAAATAACTTCTTCACAAGAGAGCTGTTCACCAACACTACAGAATTGCACTGTATATTAGGAAGCATGTTTATCTTGTTGAATCCACCAGTATTTAACCCTTAACCATTTGGCAACTGCCTTAGGGAACTGAGCAACAGCAAAGCATTGTTTGCTGTGTAACAACACGTGTCATCGTTCACATAGAACACACTTGTAACATCACACAGACCACTGACAAATGCTTGGTCAGGCACCCAAAAAACCACACAGATCAATGGAAACTGAGAGATCTACCTGTGACAGACACCATTAGGCAACGGGAACACACAAAGAACCAGACCTACCATATGCAATCCATTGCTGTGGATGACGCCGTCTTGCTCCACGAGATTCCGGGATATTGTAATAGAGGGAAGATCCAAGCTCTGTGGGGGGAACTGAGGGGTAAATTCATTTCCTTGTGCAGGCAGCTGGTCACCAAGGCCCTGAAAGGGGAGCAGTATATCTGCCATGCCCAGTGCGGGGTCTGACTCGGGAGGGGGGGTAATGGGTGGGATTTCAAACTCCTCGTCCCCAAGGCTCGGCGTATGGAATGTCTGCTGGAAAAGGACAGGACAAGGCAGTGTTAGGGCACACAGGGCTCAGCAATTCCACAACTGCAGTCCAAATTTTGGTTTGTTCTCAAATGCAAACTCTATAATCAACAAAAATTTTAAGTTTCATATGCTGAATGGATCTGTGGATGATTCTGATTAAAGATTTAAGTCTCATTATCATATGGCTTAAATGGAGTATCAGTATTAACAGTTTTTTAATGTGTACTTAATTAGCAACATCTGTCTGTTGTTAGTCCGAATATCAGCTACATTGGATTTGGCTGTACAACCAACTGCCACTTTATTGATATGTTGGTAAAATAGCA
This sequence comes from Zosterops lateralis, assembly GCF_965231275.1. Classification (NCBI taxonomy): domain Eukaryota; kingdom Metazoa; phylum Chordata; class Aves; order Passeriformes; family Zosteropidae; genus Zosterops; species Zosterops lateralis. Next base: position 9,502,193 of record NC_139772.1, read on the forward strand.
CAAACAGCTTACATTACTCTCACGCTTCATAAAACACTGACAATTTCGTAGCACACACACAACAGGAATTCAGCACTGACCATTTTGCATCTTTTGTTTGCATTTATCCACTAACAAACATGAAATATTATCATTCTTTATTTCTTTTCCATCCTCAAAATACAGTGAAGCCTTTTAAACACAGGTTGTAATTTGGAGGAGAGATGTATGAAAGCGTGAGGGTGATTACAGCAGCTTCCAGTGCTTTCTGAAGCAAGCCAGCTTTGTTTGAACAGTAGGTTTGTTATGAACTAAACACCTGTTAAGATGCCTTGAGCAAAACATTTACTGCCAGTTATCTTCAGGGTGTGTGCATGTTGGTACGTGTGCATGTGTCTGTCAAAGATAATCTTTATTCAGAGTCTGTATCTGGCTTCAACATTGCTGACTTTTATTTGGGAAACAAATGAGCTACGCTTATTCAAATTTTTTGAGAGTTAAATGAACTTTCATGTATTATTTCAGGTCCAGTGCTACTTAATAATAGAAATTCAGTGCTTGAAATTAGGACATTTTAAATGTACCCAAATCAGGACTGCCTTGATCAAACTGGGCAGTTGGCAATCCTAAAATAGGCACTCTTGTCTTGTTCTAGACATGCAAGGCTGCTCTGGGATTTGTTTGTTTGCATTAGTTCAGGATTCAGGTTGGGGCGGGAGGGAGAATTGTTTTATGTATTAATTACATTGTTTGAAAGAGTGACTTAATGCCAGTTAATTTAAAAATGATAAGTTCAGTGAAAGATCTCATTAACTGCTGCAAATTGTCATCCTTCAAACTGTTAATGATGATATAAATTAATAACCGCTTGAGAGAAGATGGAAACTGAAACACAAGAAAAATCTTTGCTTGCATATAGAACCTGTCAGCTGTCATTATTGGTCTCACACCAGAAATGATGGGGTCCCAGATTGCTGCAGTCTGCAGCACCGTCAGAGTCTGCTGAGACTGTGCCCATCTCTCTCCAACTGCAAGGCTGTAACTTAATTCTGGATATGAAGGCTGGGCCTGGATTAGGGAGATGTCTGACTTCCCCACTGCTATATTACAAAAGGTGTGAATTTTTCTTCTCATGGACCCCGTGGTTCACAAACACAAAGGATGGATTGGCCAGGAGAAGTGGTTGGCTAATGAACACAACCCTATGGCTGCATTTGCAGTTATTTTGGCACTAATGTGGTCTAGTAACAGATGCAACTGTAATTTGTGACTCATTTGCTACCCCATTACTGCTTAATGAAATCTAACATATCACATTAACAATACGGATAAACACTCATTCTTGATATGTGGCATTTGGCTGTTTTCATTACCACTGTAATTAACACTTGAAATATTATTTCAATAAATATTTAAGGTGCTTTAAAATGAGTCGTAGTAATCATGACATAGAGACGGAAAACATAAAGCAAATGTGTGGCTTCTAAGCCTGAATGTGCTCTAGGATTACACTCTTAAGGCATTATTTACAGAAATAAAATGGGATTCTAGCTCAGCAGTGCTCAGGCCCAAAATAATACCAAGAAAGCTACATTAATGTTAATGTAAAACCACTATAATTAAATACATTGTAATGCAGTAATTGCAAAGTAAGGTTCACGCTTTAATATGAACAGTAACACTTAATCATATTTTTATTCCTTGTTCAAGCAAAAGGGTTCAGTGAAATCAGTATTATTATAGTACATTTGAACCTCTCTTTACTTGACATATTTATGAGATATTAGTAATTATAAGAACTGGATCTTTTTTCCCCATCTAACAGAGTAATTCCAGTACAGCTGCAGAAATATATAACACAGCTAGATAATAATACAATCTCTTACTTAGAAAAGTAGCATTCATCTTAATACTTATAGCTACAAATGGGAGAGTAAATTGATTAATACCTTAACATTTTTTAATCTGAATTTAATTCTAAGTGTATAATTTATCCAAATATGTGTATATCTTTAAAATAAAAACAACACAAAAACCAAGCATAAAACAGACATAAGACTGAGAATAAAATAGATGTAATCTAAGAAGAAAGCAAGCCCCTTAGTGAAGTAGCCTTAAATCCAAATCACTGAGCTATTCAGTCTGTAAAAAGAGTCTGAATAGTGTGCAATTTGGGACTGCAGAAAGGTAGTGTTATGACCAAAAGATGTATAATATTTGTGAGATTTATCTTACCGATCACATTTTTTTAGGTTATTAACTTTTCAAATATTTATATCTTACACATATATTAAAAAAAACCAAAACGTGTGTGCATGGTTAAATGCCATCTGTACTGAAATGTTCAAAACATTTGTTCCTTTTGATAAAAATGCAAATCTGGAGAACTGTTGTATCAACATATAACAGCCAATGTCTGACACGGTGAATTATCACAGCTGGAATTAAATTGTCTCTGAACAGCTGCTGGCAGCAGAGCTTTCATCAATGTTTGATTCAAATGTAGGAAAGAAATTCTACAGAAAGAAACATCATGTTGTCATTACAGATGGGGTTTGTGTTCATTATCACAAATAACACTGGAGCTAGTGCCAAACAATATTCCCTTATCTAAGCAGTCTTGCTGGGTAAAAAGAGATGGTGACCATTGTATAAATGATTCATAAAATCCTACCCTTAATTCTAACCTTCATATTTATTGTTATACTTTCCTGCTTATTTTCTCTGAGGTTGCTGTTTTAGAAGTGCATAGGAATACCTGTGACTGAGTCCCCATTTACAACACAAAAATCAGGGCTGCCTGGTGTTCTACCCTTTCCTCATGTTGGGAAGATCATTTATGACATGCACCCTATAAACAGTTCTTGTTCTCCATATTGCTGCGCACATACTAGACTGTGCATGGAGTAAGAGCTCGGGTTTTAAGGATGAGCAAAAGCAGTTTTTGTCTGGACTTGGGGTCAGGAGTAGTGTGTTGATAGTTTTTATCTGATTATAAGATGGCCCCACCTAGCAGATATATGGAGCCTGGAGCTCCCACACTTTCTCCTGTTTCCATTCTCAAAGGCAGTGATCAAATACATCATCTCCACAAGCCAGCCAGCCTCCACCAGCCCAGCCTCTGGGTTTGTTCTGGACCCTGGATTCAAAAGATTCCTTGATGTAGCACATACACTTCAGGCAACAGAGCTGGCTTTGGTTTTCAATCTTGTATGAGTATTAAGAACCCAAATTAAACCATTTGTATCTATAACAAAAATTAGAACATTAGCTAGTAATGACTATTACTAAGCTTGCTTTCAAAGTGTACACCTACTGTGCCTTTTATTTGTTTCCTTCTGTTCATAATTTTTTTCCATACATAAAGCAGATTTGTTTCTATTGACATGCTATGTAAGTAACAGCCTTATGGACAGCTAAATTGACTAGTAATGGAGAGCTGTCAGGTTATTTTCTTTCTCATTAAAGTCTTTATTTTGTGCTCCATAAAACACACAGAAATTCGGCACTTCACTCTTCATCCATTCAAAGTCTGTTAAATTATCACAGCAAACAGCAGAATATGAGCATAGATAAAAAATAAAAACATCTACCTCATTTGCAGCAAGAAATGCATTATTTGCCTCTGCCATGTTCATGTAGTTGTTATTGTTTCCAAACTGAAAGAAAAATAAATATTTGGATTTAATGTATGCCATAATAAATTTTTCTTTACCCCATCGCTGGCATAGAAAAGGTTGGGGGAAGGGAAAAAAAACCCAACAAAACCCAAACAAAAAACAGATAAAAAAGTATTGCAGATGTTCTTTGAAGTCAGAACTTGATTGGATTCAACATATTATTATTATTACTATCATTAGTTATTATTATTATTACATACTCTGCATCCCCCAGTCTTTACAAGGAAGATATTCATGTGTATCTCTCCAACTTTTTTTGCCCATACAGCAAAGCCACCCCAGAGCCCTAAAGGTGACTTTGGAAATTAAGAATCCGTTAGGAAGAGAGTCCCAGGAAAGATATTTCTATTCTACTACATCTTTTCTGATGCACATTATAATATTTCTGCCAGTGATCCTGACCCAGAGGATTGCTGCTGCCAGAAGTAGCTGCTGTATTCCTACTCCAAGAAGACCTGGCTTCAAAGAGCTGAAGGCCAGTAAGGGGAAGAATGAGAATCTGCAATGTTGATCCTGAAATCCCATTCTTTCCACAAAATGGAAAAGCCAAACAATCCCCCTTTGTTTATCTTTCCCTCCAGTGGAGCTCCCACTCTCCCTGTGAACATCAGCACCAGAACATTTTGCAAATCAAAATAACTGTCTGACACTGAGACCTTGAGATGTGCCCAGTGTCCCCTTGCTCCCACCAAGGTGCAACTCTCACGCCACATGCCCATGAACACAAGGGATTTCCGTCCATGCCACTCCTTTCCTCCAAATTCTCAAGTATGAACATTCTTTGAGGAAGATAGGTACTTTTACTTCTACAGACTAAACACAGACAAGAAAGAGATTATCAGGATGACACTATGCCTTATACCCTTGAATAGCCTTTCCAAAGGCATGTAGGCTGGTAACCAGTCCTGCAGATGTTCCCAGAGGAGAGAGGCATCCAGAGCCTTTGCTCCAAGGAACAGACACCAGGCATGCCATGCACCTACAGTAAAAGAGGCTTTCCCCTGTGCACATTGCTCCAACCAGGCACAGAGCACAGTGCCAGGCAGAGTGCTCAGCAAGGGAGAAGATCCCATGCTGTCCCTACCACATCATTGCTGCTACAGTCATGCTGAGCATTTCTCCCTTAAGTCCTATTTTCGAGTTTTATAAAACAAATTTTTTTTAGGAAAGCTTTGTTTTACCCTATCTTGCCATATCTTGGTGGACCTGCACCCCCTCCTCAGCCCCACAACAGCAAACACTCCCAACAGCAGCATAAGCTCTGCAACCAGCACGTGGGGATGGATGACAATTCACTTCCACAGGTTATTCTTTCAAGCAAGAAACGCTATTGTGCTTTCAGAGCAGCTGAACCTGTCCTGAAAGGAAAACCACTTTCCTTCAGCTCAATTTGCAAGCTGCACTTGGTACCTGACTGTTTTTAGCGGTGAAATGTTTCAGACTCTCCAGTTTCTCACTGGAAGGGACCAGTGATCCTTTCAAGAAAGGTGCTTTCCCTGAAAACTCAAACATCCACTTCTGGCAATAAGACATAGTTAAAAGGAGATATATAAATAAATTAATTAATTAAAAAAAAAAAAAAAAAAATAAGAATTGAAGTCTTGTTTATCTGATGAACTGTCAGATTGACTAAACAGGACATCAACCAAATTAGGAGATACTCACAGAGGAGGGAAGGAATACAAAATGAGATCCCTCATTCTGAAGAAACAAATTCCATTTGTATACTTATCATTCTGAATCTTTCAACCTATAACACATGTTAAGCAACAGAGGCCTTAGCACAATATGTAGGCTGCCTCATTGCTATTAAAACTCTGTTATCCCCAGCTATGCAGATACTCAAGTAATGTCATCCATTTTTTAAAAGCCCAGATGTCACCCATGTTCAGAGATTTAAAAATTCAAGTAAAATTGCACATTCAAATGACTGTTTTGGCACATACGGATGTGTGTGTGGATTTGTTGCACAAAGACACTACTTCAGCTCAACAGTGCGATCGACAGGATAGAATTTTTCATGTCAGTTAGTGGCAAACTAAGAATGATTTACATGAAAAACTCAAATGGCTCGAATAGAGCTGTTCTTTCTACAGTAACCAAAAAAAAAAAAAAAAAAAAAAAAAAAAAAAAAAAAAAACACAAAACAAAAAAAAAAAAAAAAACCCCTGAAAGAAATCAAGTTTTTAAAGGATAGCTAAGAGTAAAGGTACACTAGGCAAGCATTACTCTAACACTGGATAAATAAGTGGGGATAAACCCTACCCTATTTTAAAGACCTTAGCATCCTAAGGGCTCCAGTGCCTAAAAACGGAAATGTGGCGGATTTTTTCCTTGAAAAGTAAAATTCTTATTGTTTTGATGTACATGTATTGCTCACAGCACAGCTACTGCTTCCTGATTGCCAGGATGGTTTTTCTTCTTTTTTGTTTTATTAAAGTAAAACAAAGGGGAGAGTGACAATTTAATTTTCCATTTTATTAATACTGGGGAAGAAAATGATATAACAAGGAATGTCAAAGCTAAAAGTTACAGGTATATATCCTTCAAGTCATTCTGTTCTTAGGCTATAATATTTAAGACTCCATTGTGTATGACTCAGGCAACGATGTCAGAAACTGAAATATTTCAGCTTTTGTTAGTATGGATCACAACTAATATTCTTTACATTTATTTTTTGTCTCTGAACTAGAAATCCATTGAAGGCACATAACAATTATCAGTGAGTATTTCTAAGATTAAACTTCCATATTATCTAATGGTACCTATAATAACAAAAGAAAATAAAATGGTTATTATCTTAAGGACCTAAACAATTCAAAAAACAAATTAAGCTTAGAGTGAAATAAGAACTGGGTTAGAAATCCTCTTCTGAACAGTTAGACTGCGAATGTAATTACTGAAGAAACTACAGCTAATCAGCTGTGAATTGTATCCATTAATTAGTATTTGCCCTGGAGAAATGAGAAAAATCAGTAACAATGTTAACACTGCAATGCACTGATGAGTACTGAAACACAGGGCCCTCAGCATTTAGTCAAGCAGGTGGCTCCAATGGTCCAAGTAATTTAAAAAGCTCTCACCTGAAGTGCAGAGCTGGAATTACAAAGCACTTCTTGCATATCTTTGTATCTATATAAGGCTATAATTAATGGCTTTTAATTTAGAAACACTTTGTGATCAGCTGGGAACAGTGATAAATCATTCTAAATAGAACAACGGCTTCTTGCCTATTTTAGTAAAATAATTTTTTTGCAAAAAGACTCTTGTTGCAGACAATATTTTTTCCATTTATTTCCTTAAGGATCCCTAGCTCTGACCCCTCATAAACTGCTCAAAGCATTGGTACAGTTGACAGCAGGGATTCAAATTAAAGGGGGGACCCAGCAATGTGGCCTGCCCAGGTAGGCTCCTAGAGGTCCCACCTGTCGGGGTTCCCTGAGACAGAAGAAGAATAAGATGCAGCACTCAGTCCAGCTATCTCTTTGTTTTGGGATGGTGTTGGGATGCTTTGCAAAGAACTTTGCCAGAGCAATTACCAAGGTTTTGCATAAACTTTTTCATCTAAAGAACTCAGAGCACCTTGCTCCGTAATGTAGGAAAAAATAAAATGTCTCCAGCTTCCTTTGGCAATACACACCATTGCATTAAAAAGTATAGTGTTTTTCCTTTTGTTTTAGTGCAAACTCTCTCTTCAGTTTTGATGAACACATTAAGTAGGAGTACCCAGCTGACTGCCAGCACCAACCCATGGAAACCACACACATCTGCCCATTTCAGGAAACGAACTGCACACAAACAAAGCCTCTTCTGAACTTGCTGTGAATCACAGCTTCCATTCTTCATGCAAATCACTGCACTAAAACTACAACAGTTCAGTTCAGTCCCCTACTCCTGTAGGTTGGAAGGACACCTAATCTTAGCCCCGCTGAAATCCCTCTGGATGGACATGAAGACTGGAATGAGATTGGATGCTTGGTTTACTAACATCTTGTACAAAGCATGTCCAGAAAACTCGTTCATTCTAAAAGAGCTGGTTTGAACCTCTTCTCTCGTCTTTGATTGCCAGGCCTGAAGCCAAACACCAGGTCTAACTCAGCTTTTCTAGCAAGGGTGTGTATTTGCAATGCAAAGGGGAAATTCACACTCTCTCTTCCTTCAACACATGTTCTAATGAAGACCAAATCAACTCCTGTCCAGCATTGGGGATATAAAAACTGTATCACTGCCACCCTTCTACAAAGTGTGTGCTTTCTTAAACCAAAACTCTGGGGCCAAATGTTAGGCTATCTGTTTGTAGATCAAGGGACAAGCCACTTGGAACGGGCACAGCACAATGCTACTTGGGTTTTCAAACTACCTTTTGTACTCATCAGAGCTTAAAAATTGGTTGGTTATGAAAGCTGAGACTAATGAGCAGTTGTTTTAAGGCAGAATTCTGATATGATGAACACCACAGAATACCCTTGGCAGCTTGGGATAAAAATTAGTGATTAAATGTCCACTGAGTCTGAATTCCTAGCAAAAAAAAATCTTCAGAAAATCTCAAATGTTGGATAGTGGCCACTCTCCGGGCTCTTTGACAACTGTGAGTGACTCATCATAGCAAGAGATAAAACAAGCAAAAGAGAAATTCACACCACAGAACTATAACAGTTTAAAAGAAGCTTCAAAACTAAAGCAAATAACATTTAAAGGTGTTACTTTTATGGACACACAGAATAACATTTTGAACCTACAGAAGTTAATCAGAATTTTGATACTGATTTTAATGGAGAAATCATTTTACTTACAATGTTCTCTCATTAGTATTTTTTACAACCTGTCGTTAAATAGACTGACTTGTGGTAAAATTCTAATCTGAAAAACGTTAGAATTCACATCCAACTATTCGTTTCCTCAGGAGGCCAAATACAGAAATACATGAGCTACTTAAACCATACATAAAGGAGCAGAGAGTTTTATCTGAGCATCTCAACAGAACAAAAATGAATGTTTATAACACTAATATTTTTACCCTCAAAAAGAAAATTTAATTCAGCAGGCAAATTTGTTAAATATGTATGCTGAATAATTCTTTTTACAATATTGCTGTTTAATAGTGCAACCTCAAGGAAGACCCACCATTGGAAAGGTTATTGTTCCAGCACAGGATAATAATAATAAAACCATGAAATGTGAATAAATGTCCCAAATGAAAAACTTAAAATATATCCAGAACAGGAACGAAGCACATTTTATCATCTACTCATAGCTAATCCATGAACTCAAATTTTGTTTAAAAAGAATGACTCCAATTCCATACTCAAAGAATACATATCATTTATCGGAGAATAAATTTAAAAATTAATAGTAAGGACAGAATCCACTCCCTGCTTGCTTTTTTTATTATTTTTTTTAATTAAAGAAAACCTTATCCCAACCCTTACTGGAAAACATAATTCAGACTTAATTATCATGACACTAGCAGTCCTTTCATAATTATTAGCTAACGTTCAGTCAAAATACACATTTAAAGTTTGTCAGGATAGTATTTCTAGTCAAAATTCTCACTACCTGAAGAACAAGATCTAAACCAGTTCTGTCACAGCACTACATGTCCACTTGTGTACATATTTTAGGTAGTTACACATCCAAATTCTATTATTTCTGATGCCAATTTACTGTTTATGGAAAATGGCACACTCAAATGATCACACTTCCAGTATTTCTGCAGTAAAATTAGAACCCATATTTTTAAAAATATAGCCATTAATAAAATCATTCTTTTATGGTATGAGCATACTTGTGGTTTTCATATAGAAAAATATCAACTAGCACAAATATATATTCTGGCAAGAATCTCAGTTTTATCTTCATATTTGGCAAATTAATTCCTCTGAGGTTACACTACCCTTATGAGTAAAATGAAAGATAACAATCCCAAAAGATGTAATTACAGACCAAAACTAAATTACTTTGCAGGTCTAAGTACTGTATCTTAATAATTTCACCGGAGAACATCTTCACTGCATTTGGGCAGATTTGATTTTGCTGCCTGACCAATAATTACAGCTCTGGCAAATACAATGTCTGATAAGGACATCAATTAAGAATGAGCATTGTGTTATTAAAAAAAAAAAAAAAATCATCATGTTCACAGCCTGTCTGATTGAATGAAATGCCAAATTAAATTAATGGAGATTGCTAAGTCTAGCTGGCTGGTGGGGAACCATGCAGAAAGTGGGACAGCATAGACAATAAACTGTCTGTAATTAAAAGATGAGAAGCTGGACTAATGCTACTTCAGCCTGATTATTCCAAACAAAACAATATACACTAAAATTATTCTGGCAACAGAAGTAGAAGGAGTGGGAGGAGGGCTGGGATAGGGGACATTTTCTTTTTTTTAAAATAGTATTAACTATCACCATCTACGAACAGCAGTATCCTCACCAGATGTATTAAATTAAATACTGGGGTGGTTCTCATCAGAAAATACAATTTATTTTATCAATGAACACAAAAAAAATACAAGAATTCTCCAATCCTTTCTGTCGTAGATGGATATCCAGCTAATCTCTGTAGAGGCTTTACTCCTAAGCTATTGTGTGTTCATAGGAGGAGCAAGAAGTTCTTTTCTGGAAGAGCAAGTCGTTCATGGAAGTTGCAATACTTCAGAAGCAGTAGATGGTATCAATGTTGTTTTATAAAATACAAATATTCTATTTTGCTTTTGCTGCTAGAAACAATGAGGCAGATTGTTGTTTGACAGGTGCCATACCAGCAACATTGTTAGGGATTCCTATTGTAAGTGAATGAAGCATTGTTTTAAACCTTACAAATGAAGAAGAAATTTTACCTCAGGATGAATGCAAAATGGTAGCCTTGATTTTGACACTACAGAAATTTTGGGACTCACTTCTCTGGTAGGATGCCAAGGTTTTGGAAGGTATGTGTGGCACAGCACCAGAAGAATTATTCACCACAGACAACAGGCAGCTCTAGGAGGTTATGGGTTGAGTCACTGAGCATAAAGGAGATGGAGAGTCGGACCAGATGTAGGCAGAAGACATTTGGATCACCCTCTGACCACATGTCAGTCAGCACATAAGGTATCCCAGTTCCATCTAATGGCAAACTGCTGTGTGTGTGTGTGCACAGGGGTAGGGATGTGCAGAGAGACAATGCTTCTGTCAGCAAAAGAACACTTTCATGAAATACTAGACCACTAGGTAACATGTACTATGTACGCCAAGTTTATACTTGGGATTTTCATAATTTTAGAACAAATTTAGGATTAGTGATCTTTATAGAATAGTACAGTAGCAATCCACTTTCTGAGAGATTACAGTGTTCTCTTATTTTCAGTAGTTCTTCTGAAAGAGGGGTAATTTCCTGCTAGGTTCTGCCTACAAATCTGCTAGGACATGTCTTCATGGACTTATGAAAAGCCACCCAGAAGTATCAACCTTGATGACTTCAGCCACCAGAACCTACTACACAGCAGTTATTTCTCTCCATTTCTTCCCCATCAGGATTCTCTATCACACCATATCAGGATCCTGCAATGACCTGGAGGGAATCCAGGCCCTGTAGAAAACCAAAGGAGCTCCTTTGGGGGATTTCATGCCAGAAAGCTGCATTTGCTTACAGCCACATCACTGATGATCACCAAGCCAATAGACAGGAGCACAAAACTTTTAAAGTACTCATCTTTGCTGTCACATTCTTAATTCTGAATTTTAGGCAAATGAATAATCTCATTAGTGGTTCATTAATTAATGAATCTGTTCATAAATATGTGTAGAATCATACATGTGACAATCTTTTGATATTTAAAATCTTAAAGCTTTTAATGCAGGGGACCATTTAGATTCCAATTTTTGAGTCTCAAACATCTGCCACAGTAATTGTTATATATATCCTTAAATAAGTGAGGCTATGCCTATATATATATGTACACAGACACATTCTCTAACTCTGCTTAGAGCCAAAAAAATTCTCAGTGGGATAAAATACTTGAGGAGTAAGATCCAAAAGAAAAATAGATATTTATATTTTATTCATATAGCTTCAATATCCATCAGACACACTGTTTGCAGATAGTGCAGATTTAGAATTTTTGGAAAGCAATTAGAATGGAAACATTTGAAGTTACTTTAAAAGCTTTCAGCTAGCAAATAAAAACTTCGACAATAACAATAAAAAGCACTGACTTAATCTCTGTGATTCCAGCCAAATGCTTTAATATGAACTTCTTCAGTGAATTCCACAGCCAAAAGCTGTAACTGAATGATATTTTGCCAAGTGCGATACTGAACAAGTCTTAGGAATAGTAGTGAAAGGAATATTTAATGGTCTCATGTTAGACATTTTTGGATCTCTTAAGAAGGACACATTCTAAAAATGTTTTTATATGCAAGAAGTAACTTTGTATGAATATGCACAGTATTATTCTGGTGACTGTCATTCAAGGCAATTTCAATATATGCCAGAGTTTTAATGCTACTTATTCCATATTTAAATGTATACATATTAAAAGGTGGTTCAAAGAGCAGTCCTGGTCCTAATATGGATACAAGATTTAGGTGTTATAAAATTAATCTGAATCTTGAAATTGCTCTCCAAGACAAGCATACCAACAATTTTGCTGTTACACGTTCAAAGTGTTTTAATTTACTATTTTGACTCTTTGTAGACAAGAATGTCTGTCCACAGTCTGTGGAACCATGCACCTTCAAAGGTAATAAAATGGACACTCAGAAATAGATTCTGGGTATATCTCCATGTCTTCCTACATATGCTAAGACTACTTCTTCTCTGTGCAAGGCTAATACAAATATCAAACTTGGACCAACCCACTGAGTTTCACTTTAAAAATATCTTACAAGATCTACAGATGTCACTTTGCACAGTTCTGAAGTACATTCCCTATCATCACACCCTGTTGTTGCCTGAAGCTTGAAACACAGAAAGATACCAGATGTTAAGATATTCAGTTATAAAGCCAAGGAGAGGCCACTGTAGTTTAAGACTTTGTTTAAAAATATATGAATATTCACTTCTAATTTCACTTCACTTTCTAACCTGGATGTGTTTGCAGTGATGAACTACGAAATTATTTTCCCAACCACTCTCATGAGCTTATACTTGTTGCTACAATAAACCAGATTAGGGATAAGTGTCATAGAAGGAAAATATTGCTAAAAGGCAAAAAGAACTCACTTATATTGCTCCTGCTTGTGTGTATTTTTCTACAACTTTGTGGCAATTTTGATTCCACGTGAGCAAAGGACTTCTCACACATGCAGCTTTCACGTCACCCATTTGATGTACGTATTTTACATTACTCTAAACAGCTGAAATTCTACATTTTCCTTTCTGGTGACATCCAAGGACATATGGCAGCTACAATATGCTCTTTTTACACAGCTGCTCTAAAGAATGACGCAAGGCTAAAGCACAATCGAGCCTTTTCCATGGTCCTGTGAGAAGATGGAAATGTCTCCTTTCTCCATGACATTTATCAAATGGAAGATAAACAGCTTCTCCGAATGGTCTCCAACACACCCACAAAATAATTTGAGAAAAAGTGCCCAAACTAAGTCTGTGGACCTGATGCTGGGGCTGCCCCACCTATCTGGTTCACACAGGTTGTGGCAGGAGCACTGGGGATGTGGAGCACTGGGGATATGGAACACTGGGGACATGGGGCACTGAGGACATGGAGCACTGGGGACATGGAGCACTGGGGACGTGGAGCACTGAGGACATGGGGCTCTGAGGACATGGGGCTCTGGGGACATGTGGTACTCGGGACATGGAGCACTGAGGATGTGGGGCTCGGGGGACGTGGGGCTCTGGGGACATGGGGCTCTGGGGACATGGAACACTGGGGACATGGAGCACTGAGGACATGGAGCACTGGGGACATGGGGCTCTGGGGACATGGAGCACTGAGGACATGAGGCTCTGGGGACATGGAGCACTGGGGACATGGAGCACTGAGGACATGAGGCTCTGGGGACATGGAGCACTGGGGACATGGAGCACTGAGGACATGGAGCACTGGGGACATGGGGCTCTGGGGACATGGGGCTCTGGGGACATGGAGCACTGGGGACGTGGAGCACTGAGGACATGAGGCTCTGGGGACATGGAGCACTGGGGACATGGAGCACTGGGGATGTGGAGCACTGGGAACATGGAGCACTGGGGACATGGAGCACTGAGGACATGGGGCTCTGGGGACATGTGGTACTCGGGACATGGAACACTGAGGATGTGGGGCTCTGGGGACATGGGGCTCTGGGGACATGGAGCACTGGAGACGTGGGACTCTGGGGACGTGGAGCACTGGGGACATGACTGGAGCCACTATCTCACACCCAGGACAGGAGTCCTCCAGCACCCCCGGGACCTGAGAGCCAGCAAGGTCCTGAGAGGGAGCAGCCCTAAGGCACCAAGGACAGCATCAAGGGCTCTTCTTCAACTCCTCTCCTACACCTCTGAACAACCCTTTACCCCCAGCAGTTCAACCCCTGCAAGGGATATTCTTATGGGGAGTTTTATTTGGATTTTTTCAGGAGGTAAATGCATAAACACAGAACTGGTTTTGCCATGTGAACATTTCTGCCCCACTTCCATCTTCGAGGCATTAAATTCATACAATCAAGCTGTTAATCATGTCTAAACCCCCCCTTTATTTTATATAAACTGTCTAAGCATTGAACCTAAGCATTTCTTAGCATAATGACAGCATTTTATACTTAGGATCCCAAGAAATACTTTTGCATCACTATATTCAAGATTACTGTAACATTTTCGCACATGAATTTAAAGTGATGTGATTATACTGCAATTGGGGCTGTAAGTAGCTTTTCTTACAATCTTATATCGAATTTCACTCACTTCAGTGAAAATTGTGAATTCCATTCTAGACTGTGAATCAGCTCTACTACACTAGCAAATTATATCAAGTTTTAAATGTAAAATTGATAGAGAAAGGGTGAAGCAGATGTAGACATTTTATATTAATCACAATGGAGGATCAGTCAAGATACTTTCAGTCTAAAATCAGTACATGCGTAAAATCTTAAATATCTCAACTCTCAGCCATGTTGATACCATGAGTTCCTGCATTTTTAATGAAATTAAATACTTTCCACTTTAGAAGCACTAATCATAACCAAATAGATAAATAGCATTTCTTTAAAGTCTCCATTAACTCTGCTTCACCATGTGTGAGACTGTAGAAAGCAAGTCTATTGGAAAGAAGCCTGTGGGATGTAAGTAAAACAAATACCCCAAGGAGAAACTGAGGAAAGCCACCCAGAAATGCCCCAACCCCAGTGCCACAGCTGGTGTCAGTCACCCTTGAATGTTTCTCAGCTGATGACATTTTTCAGTCTGGAAAACTTAGGTGTGTTTAATGTAATATAGATCACAGATGTGTTTTGTAAACAGGCACATAACACATCACTTCCTCCTGTTTCTTTATTTCACATCAACCTGAAACCTGGAGGATTTCTCCACTATTTTTAGTTGGGGAATGATTACAAGTCCCACAGCAGGGAGGCCTCTGGAGAGTCTTCAGCAGCACCTGACTTTATTTAAACATGCAAGATGGAAAGAAATGCAATGCTCTGAAATAACAGTACAGGTGAATTAAATTTAAGAGTAGAATAATCCCTCATGGTGGTTTGTATTCCTAATTTATGCCACAGAGACTAATCAGGCTTAATTTATCTATCCTTAGCTTCCCACTGTTTCATTCAAACCTGAAGGCAACATTTTGGGCAGCAGAAACTTTATTTTGTAGGTGAGTAACCTACTTTAATTGCATTTTCATCCATTACTACGGTGTAGCATTTTCTTCACTTAATTGGGTCACTGTATTTCTTCTGGAAAGTGGGCACAGAAATTACTTCTGATATTGATTACAACCTCTGAGGTTCAGCTGAGAGTTGAAGACATGCAAAGGGTACACAGCAAATTCCATTTATGACAAATGAAATTATTAAAGTTTCAGTCAAACCTTCATATTAGGAAAATCCTGACATTAAAATATGGAGATTCTCTATAAAGCATCTCACAGATGCAAGGCTGGAAATACTTGGCACCATTGCAAAACCAGGCCTCTCAAGTCTTCAGGTGATCTTCAGCATTAGTGTTTTAAAATATGAATGAGAAATTTGTGTTAGAATTTAGTGCATATTAGGGAGCACACCAGTAATTCCTGCAACCTTTAATTCCTTCTCATATTTTGAGATGCCATAGAAAAACCAAAGTTTTTAAATAAAAACCTAAAAATGGTAATAAAAGCTGACTTGAACAGTCAAGTACTACCCTTCATGTCTTGATGTAAGCAAGCACGAGCTTTGATACATGCAAATTCTTGCATTTCTTTTCTTGAAGTATGAGAGACACCAGATCCCGGTGGCATTTCTGCTGCCAAGCTGTTCCACAGCTCACAACTCACACTCTGAATATATTCTCCTACTTTAGTGGACTGAGATAATTCAGTCTCATGCTATTCATATCAAAGATGTGAAAGAAGTTGAATACTTCTTAGTTGAATTTAAAGTTATCAGATGTAGCTTTAGTGTGAATTGAAAGTAGATGCATGAATTGTAATCATAATCAGTAGATGTATAAAAGCTATAATCTCTTCATGAGTTTTCTTTGTCTAAATGTTAGAAACTATGAAATATATTCCTAGGGATACCTGTTAATTCCAAGCCAGGTTGATTACTGGAGGCCAAATCAAAAAAGTCACAAGCTTATATATATGTATACACTCCTTTCCTGCTGATGACATGACCTGAGCTCTACAAAAGACATTTCTTTGGGTGTCACTGAAATAGTATTTTTGATACAGAAACCACTCTAAAAGAACCAAGTAATACTCTGCACCATAACCACATTCTTCTGGCAGGCAGATGCCTGGTACAGCTAGCTGCAAACTCCTGGGAATTCTCTCAATTATATTTTATATCTTGAACCTTACCATTCCATCCCACTTTTAGAATGGAAAATTCCCCAGAGATCAGAAATCTTTAGGCACTAGAAGTGAGTTCTGGAATCTGGGCACTCTCACAAAATCCTGTACATTCCGGGTTTTGTTTCCCAAATACCCAGGGCTACAGCTGTTTCATTACTGTACTATATTTTGGATCACACAAAAACTTCAGCCAAGTTTTACAAAACAGACAAGTTGTGCTTCTGTGATATCAAAGCTCTGTGAAGGTTCAGAGTTTCAAATCCATCACCCAGGTCTAGTGAGCCAGTGAAATGATGGAAAACCATGCAAGGGAGCACAAAACATCCAAATTGCTCTGCCTGTTCACAGCAAGAACAATTCACAGGAAATTCATTCAGCTGGTTGCTTCATCACCTGCCAAAATGGAGTGGTTTTGCTCTACCATAAAGTTTCTCAGTCACCTTTTCTACCTGAATTGGGAATCGCTACACAGTGTTATTGTTAATGGAGAAGGCAGGAACAGGGCAAAAATTCTGGCATCTAGAACAGTTTCTGATAATATTTTATTCTCCGGTGGTTTTAGATTTAAAAAATCCCAAAACCAAGCCATCCTCACACTAATGGTTTTGCCTGTAATTGCTTGCCTGATCTACCCTGGAATTATAACAGTTTTCCAGGGGAAGAGATTTCCTCTGCTGATCAAAACAAAGTTGCTCAACCATATTTTCAAAACTGGTGAAGAACAATAAATGTACCTTAATGGAAAAAGTGAGGTGTCAAATACAACATACACAGTATGGTTTGAAGAGGAATAAGATGCACAAGTGGTATGAAATGCTGTGCAAGTGCTGGGTATGAGGAGACAGAGAAAGGGTAGAATAAAGACCCACAGAAATATATAGTAAGACAGTGATTATCAGAGCAGGATAATAAAAAATAACTTATCAGATAGATATGGAAGAGAAAAACTGAAACATGTAAGATATTAAAGTGAGATTAAAATAAGTTTTGAAGAAAGATTAAAAGAGAAAGGAAAAAATTTCAAAATTTAATGGAAAGTACTTATTTTATAATACCTTGTAAAGTATGATTAGGAGAGCATCTAGTAACAATTCAAAGAACACATTTTTACACACATTTTCCTATAAATGCCATTTTTTTCATATTTTGAAAAAATGAACAGAAAATATGAAATTTTAATTAATCTCATAATTCCAGACCACCAGTAAAGAGGTCCAGAGCAAAGAGGTCTCTTTCCTTTGCCCCCCACACAATCTCACAGTTTTTCCCTCTCCAGCACACAGAACAGCTGTCCCTGTCTGAGTTCACATACACCCATGGGAAATTCTGGATAACATGTTGTGATGACCCTTCACACATTTCCACATGGGACCTTCCTCAGCACCACTGAAACCACCAAGGACAGATTCCAAGGACACAGGAAATTCTTCAGTGCTGTAACCTCACCTTCATCCAATCTTACAGACAAAGCACCGACCATAAGAAACCCCTCTGCTTCTGTTTACATACCAAACCCCCAAACCCTCACACCTCTCATCAAATCAAAATTCAAACAATAATTTGTCTAAGAATTACCTAGGAAAAACAGAAACCTGCTGTGGTATTTACCAGGGAGAAAAACACTGCAGGGTAATTTGCCAGCATAAATCAGGCTGCGCCATTTGATTCAGATGGTGGTGCTGGTTTTGTGCCATATTCCACTAAATGGAATATCAGCTGTAGCTAAAAGAACTACTATAAAAAAATAAAAGGGTTATCAATTTTCATGTCAACATATAAATATATAATCTTCTGAGACAAGGAAGAATTTTTTGCATATTGTTACATCATGCATTTGTGAAAAGGGGCTAAGGAGTATAAACCCTTCATCATTCTGAATTGTAAATTCCTTTTCTACAGTGATCCTATGTTTTCCTCCATAAACATAACTTTAGGGAAATTCAGGCCCGTTTCCAGTCTCTTCCTCCCCTCAGAAGCATAACCCATGCTACTGGCTCAGTAATCCCTGTTTGCTTCAAAGATATGGAATTGTGTTCAGCTTGAGACTATCACAGCCCTTCAACCTCATTAAGAGGTTTTTTTACTATCAAAATCTTAAAGTGGCAATTTCACACACTTCCCACATCAGAAGTTCCTGGGTCATCTAAACAGAATCATCAACATTTAGAATGGCCATCATCAACAATGGAGCTTCACAGCATTTCCTGCTTCACAAAAAAGGTTATATGCCATGTAACAATAAAATGATTGTATCAGCAGCAGTGGGAACCAAACCATAAGACATTCCAGTGACTCAAACTCCTGATGTCAGCACTGCCACCAGCAGAAATGATGCCAAGTGACCTCAAGTCCCAGAGAATATCCCAGTGTGCATCATACTTCAAACCTCCACCCACTTGCTTATTTAGTTATTTGCTCTATAACTCAATACACCTTTGCTTATGCTGATATAACTTACTTCAGGTCGGCAGCAAAAATTGAAAAACAGAATTCGGGGAGGTAAATGCAATAAAGATTCTTTTTTACCTGGGCCAGAAATGAAGAGTAGATGAAGGAACATATTGAACTAACAGCAACAAACATTGCACACGGTGGAACCACACAATTATTCACCAATAGAAATGGTAACATTTTAAGTATTCATCTGACACATTTATTCAGCAATAGAAATGATAAAATTTCAAGTATTCATTTCACTGCCATCAGGGGACTTTTTAAAAAAAGTCAGCTTTTACACCAAAGCTGTATCATTAGAGAGATGGCCCGGAAGGGACATGGTGGACATGTAGAGGTCTGACTTACTCCCTGAAATACATCAAAAATTCTGTGTACAACTGAGCCCTGACTAAGGAAGAAGAACTGTACATGACCAAATGGAAGCAGTGATTATTAAGATTTATATAACCTCTAGATAAATTATACTTTGCTGTCATGCACTAGCAAGAAGCTTACAGGACAGAAGCAGGATTAGTTCAGGACAAGGGAAATTATTCATGTAACAGTTAAGGCTTGAGAAAAGAGATCTGGCTTATATCAAGTTGATGTTTCAGATAAGAGACTGCATTATAACAGGTTATAGTTACAAAAATAATTTTGATTGGCATATCATTTATACTAACTACTGCTTGGAGCCCACCCAGAATACACAGCGTACTATAAACTGTTAGGAAATATATCAGTCTATTGTTCAATATTTACAATGTGCTTTATTTTGTAAATATAAGACCTGGCAGAAAAATTGTAGTGTATTAAAAATAGTTCTGCTTAAAAAGATTGCCCCTTTTTCCTATAAAAAGAAGTATTCCACTAACAGTAGTTTATAATTTTGTTCAAAAACGTTCACAGCGGAGCTAAACAAACTTTCAATGAGGAAAATTTGATTGCTTTGTTCAGCTGCTCACACAGATTTCTATCTGTACTTATTTGCATATTTCTGAATATTCTTTCAGGCCCACACCATTTTTGTTAGCAAAATCAATTTTCTGTTGGACAAAAAGTGAGATTTGCTCTAAAGATTTTAAGCTTTTAAATAAAAATGAACTGAATGGTGTAAAGAGCTCTCCTTTTAAGAAAAGATTCTTGCTGTTTGGAAAGAAAAGAATTCTTTGCATTCACAGGTATCAATTGACAGCAACAGATTTTTACATGAAGAGAGAAAAAAATATACAAGGGCAAAACAAAAAGAGCTGCAATGTAATTACATAGCTGTAACCAACTGATTTTTAAGGAACACATGCCCATATACAAAACATAAAAAAAATTAAACTCTGATAAAAGCTTTATTATTAGCTTTATTATTGATTTTCCAAAGCTCAGAGAATACTCATGATTATGAAATAGTATCCTCTGCATCTGAAGAGAAGGATTGTTCTAAAATCCAAGAGTTCTGCAGAATCCTCAGCAAACACCAGCAAACACAATTTTTTCTGGATCTCTTCAGCTCTGCTAATAGTTATTGTTTGCACAACTGTAACTAAGTACATTACCAACTAGTTGTTCAATCTATATAAATTTAAGAAACACACATTGCCCAGGAGTGACTCATATATCAGTCTATTATATGCTACAGAGCTGACTGTATTAAACAAATCACTTTCCCTACAGCTGAAGAATAGAAGCTATATACAGAGCAGAGGTTATTGTCTAATTTAAATCTTGGCTCCTTTCCCAGAGCTGTACAAGATTCCAATTTGTGGAAATGTTACTCTCTGCTACTGCCAGAAAGGCTACAGAAAATGGTATTGGGTGCCTTCCAGAAATATGTCTGCAAAATGCCAATCAACAAGTCACTAAAGATTAACAGTATGACTGTACCAAATTAATTTAAATTATAGAAACATATGGCTAGGATGTTTGCACTGCACTTAACACAACACCTGCTTCACAAACAGCTAAGTTTCCTTCCACAGTATAAAATAATATATGTCAAACACCTTGAACCCAATTCCTATAAATTGAAAAAAAAATCAGTTCATAAACAGCAACCACAGGGTACCACTATCAGCTACAAGCCACCATTTTGTAATGGTTAAAACTCCTTATTTATTTTAAATTCTACATCAACCCAGACTAGGTAGTCTTTTCCCATCACAAAGAAAGTAATTAGCGACAACAGAAATTAAGAAAAAAAGATTACAGAAATAAATATCTTTATATTCCATTTTAGAAATCAAATATTTTAAACTGATTTTGCTAGAATATTTCAAGATTTATAATAGTCCTTCAAATATGGTGTTATTGTGCCTTCACACTCTCTCTCTCCCCCTTGTTGACATTCTTAAGCAAAGGTC
The DNA here is from genome assembly GCF_965231275.1 of Zosterops lateralis. Taxonomy (NCBI): domain Eukaryota; kingdom Metazoa; phylum Chordata; class Aves; order Passeriformes; family Zosteropidae; genus Zosterops; species Zosterops lateralis. Next base: position 9,523,627 of record NC_139772.1, read on the forward strand.
TCTCCTGAAAGGCTCTATAAGCTCACAGAAAGTTAAAAGATTAACAATCACAAGCAAAAGTCAAATATTTTATATATTTCCTCAATGTGTTTTTTCTATCTTTTTTTTAAATTCCTCGATAGATATGATCATGTTATCAAATAAATAAAAAAAATTTAAAAATCTGTGGCTGTCTTAGAAATATTTACACATTAGGGTATGCCATATTTCAGCTGAAGAGGAAGGGAGCTGTTTTATGTTTCTCTCCACTGCTTTTCTATTATTGCCTAGCTAATGGAAATACATCAAACAAATGTTCTACAAGAGCAATAAATATTAAAGTTGACCTATCCATCTGGAAGAAATGAGAACAATACTGCTCACTTTTAGCCCAAATATGACACTGATAAATGAAGCTGTGAGATTCCATCACACTTTCAGCAACCTGGGCTATGCGCCCACCACGTGATTCTTGTACCAGCAATTTTCTCCATTCATCTTCATTAGGCAGTCACTTGACCTGCCTCCTAACATCCCTGTCAGATTTGAACCTTTAGGGGGCTGCTTGTAGTTTTTAACAACGCACTCTAAAAGCTTCACTCCCTCTTGGAAGGAACCTTAGATGAACATAAAAGAATATATGAGCCATTTCTTCTGGAGAGAGAGAACCGCGAGCTGCTCATCACGACTAAAGCAGGAGACAGCAGCGCTGAACGTGAGATGGCAGAACATGATGGCAGTGGTGTCCTTACAGCCCAGAACCAAGCCTGGCAGGGAGCTCAAGTGGGCAAAGCCATCACCCTTTCAGCCATCAAAACACAATTACACATTGAAATCAGAATGTGTGTAACCTCACGCCACCAACGGAATGCCCTCCACTTCCTCCCTCAATCATTGCTTGAGGAAAGCTGGAACAGGCAGCCAGAGCCTCCTTTACCCAGCAGAGTAAGAATGCTTCATCACATTAGCAGGGTTACATTACATCCTCGTTATTTCCTTTTTCAACAGTAACAGCACAGATTTGATTATTCTGTAATAGTGAAAATGAATACCAATTCAACATGAATTTGCCAGTGTAATAAAAAGCTCCTAACAGGATTTTTAGCAACTTCCTCAAAAAACTCCATAACTTTATGATCACTTAGGGAAATCAGAAAGGCTAAAAGCACCAAAAGGCATTAAGCTTTTGACATTGAAACTATCTCAGACATTCATGCAATTGCAATACCTTCATTAGGGTAGCTCTGCAATGTTTATCTGACAAGCATCTGATGTATTGACTCTTTTCTATTGCATGCAAGCAGCATATCTTTCTTGTTTCAAAGAAGTCTTTAGAATTATAAATATTGTAGAGTGTCATGGTAATGTAGCAATTAAAATATACCCATATAGATTTCTTTTAGGCAGTAAGTTCTTCAACCCTTTTTCATGTTGATCAGGTCTTACATGAGTGGTTACATGCAGCTGCTAAGCACACCAGGGACTTACTCATCCAGGAAAACATTGCTGAATTCAAGTAAAGACTGTAGAGTCAAACAGAAGATAGGTACGCCTGATACAGGGTTGAGATGGATTTCACTGTGATCACCAAAACATTAACAGACATGATTTTTATACAAACCAGACAGAGTGCTTTCCTGGACAGGCACTTTAGTCATGCTAAGCTAGATTTACACCACTACAATTTTTACTTTTCTTTTAAAACCAATCAAATATTTTTTTTCTCTGTCATAATTTCAATGGGTTCTGCAAATATCGAAACTTTGATGAAAACCTGAAAATACTGCCAAAAGTATAGACAGGAAAAACTACTGAGAGATGTGCCATTTTAAATCAAGACCTCGTACAGGTATATTGGTGGTAGGTACATTTAACTTCCTGACCATGGAACACATTACAGGTAATGAGTAATTGCTGACAAGGTGTTGTGCTTCCATGCACAATACAGGGAATGCTTGAATCTAAGCTGGAATGCTGATCTCAGCTTCTTTTTAATCACTATTACATGTTCCTACATCAGCATTAGAGCAATTTTACAACAATCCCTGGCAGGACTTTCCCTGGGCTTTTCTGAGACAGACAATTCACAAGAAAGCCATCACTGGCATGAGGTTTCACCCGAGCCAGTATTACATTGTACTGGTATTACCTGCCTTATCATCTGTGACTGCAAATGTCTTTATCAACACACACTGAGCCTCTCTTTGGAAAGAAACTAACGGGACGGGCTCTGTCTTGCTTGCCTGAGACACTGAAGATTTCAGCTGCTCTGCATCAATTCCGAGCTCAAAGTTTGTCACATTTCCCCCACTGATGATGTGGCCTTGGTGATTTTCTCTGAATGAACAGATTATTCTCCAGGATGAACAAATGCCTCTGTGATGACAGAAGTCTTCACAGGGGGTTTTCACAAGTGGGTCAGTCTATGACTGCTGTGGAAAGCTGATTCTCAACACAAAGCAACTTGGAAAGATGAGATTGTAGATCCAATGGTCCTCAAAATCACCCACAAGTCCATTATCTGCCAATTCTCTTTGTCTGAGGTGACTTCCTCCAAAAGATTTATATCAAGTTAATAATGAAACAAACTGCTCTAAATGGAGTATCTGTTTACAGGATGACAATGACTTTTCAATATTTTACTGTAATCAGTTCCTTAAGGGGACCTGATAGTGACAAGATTGAAAAAATTGCTTTGCCAAGGTTGGGAGCTATAAAAATCAAAACACAATACAAGGAAAAAGAAAGGCCTGAGGCAATTTTCGAAGAACTTGCTAACAAAAACAGAAGTGAGAAAGATCTGAACACAGCTTTAAAGATGATCCCATGTATAGCAAGAGGTAGAATGTACATGAAACTCTAAAGTAAGCCAGGGAAACTACCCTTAGGTCTCTGAAGACTTAAGAAAAAAGTAATCAATTAATCTGTTTTCAAGAAGGCATATATATATATATATATATATATATACATAGGGAGAATTCCTATTTGTTGGAGTTGAGAGAGAAAAAAACCCAAGCAAACAACAGATATTCCAAGAACGAGAGTGAAAGAAGTGAAGCATATTTTCATCTATAGCTGATGTGTGCTGGGGAATGTCTCATCCAAAGTGATGATGATGTGCTATGATAATGTCAGCTTTACCAGCACCATCATCTGTCATGCCAGAACTATGCCCTGGCTCTTGGTGATGAAGAGGCACTTCAATTCTTCAAGACTAAGTGACACCGAAGCAACCCGTAAAAGTATTTGCTAAAGACCTTCAGAAAATGAAGTAAAAGTATTCTATATTGCATTAGGCTATGCACACATTAGCACAATATTCGAGTTGGAATTAGTTTTTCTCTGCATATTAACTTCAGTAAGCAGTTGTGCCTTGACCATAGGCAACTCATCTTAAATTTCATTAACTTTTTCTAAGCTACTTTCTTAACTTTATTCAGAATGCCCCTTCAAATGCAGTTCAGTCATGAACTCTATCATCCACAGTGCAGCATTGTTTGTGTCGAGTCTCTGCAGCAGGGTTATCACTACAGGTTAATGGATTTGTGTTCTGAGAAGCCATGATTAGAATAGCTGACCTGTGTTCTGCATTATACAGTGAAAAACATATCTAGCAGCACGATTGCTATCAAGTGTCAAAAGAGATACTGAGAGCTGTGTGTACAGCCAGCACTAAACTCAGATGGTTTTATTACTCCAAGATATTGTGCAGTGGTTAAATTTGACATGTACAAATTGCTGAAGTGAAGATTTGCAAAGTAACAGTATATATCAAGGCTAATGGCTTAGTTAAGAAAATGATGTGCACGATTTCAAGCACAGCATGAATATGCATTTAAAATATTTGTGACACTTTAATGGACATTTTTATTAGCAGAGGTTATAACAATGGCAAAAATCTGAAATTTTTAGACAAGGAGTGACATTATTACAATAATTCTGCAAAATTCAAAAAGATAAATTCTTACTGTTGGAGAAGCCATTAATATTAAGACCCTTGAAGTCTCCTTGCAGCACAGATACTCCAATAGAAAAATCAAGTACAAATAAAGGGATGCATTTTCTTGTCCCTTCTGTAAAATGTTTCAAGCACTGTTCAGTAGAAAGTGGTAGAAAACTTAAGCTGTCATGGCTTTTCTCTTCCTCTTTATCATTACAATACGTGAGCTGATGTCAAGGAGAAAAACTACAGAAAACTTATTTATACCTAAAGTGGACTATAGAGCTGCTTGCTATGCTAGCAGGGCATCAGAAATGGTCATTAGGAAAGCATTTAATAGTAACTATAACATTAGAAAGAAAAAGTAGCACATTCAAGGGAGAAGGCAAACTAATCACCCAGCAAATACTAACTTCTGTCAGAACAAACTGCACATATGATGCAATCTTGGACTTTCAAACCATTCTGTGTGCACAGCAACAACACCCTTCCCTTCTTCAAAACTGGCCTTTTACACATCAGCTCTTTTAGCAAATACAGTGATACTGCATTATGACACTGAACCCAATCAGTTATGAAATGCATATCAATAAAAAAACCTTGCAAGGAAAGACTTCAATGGACACATTCAAAATTTAAGCACTTTCATAGCATTATGCCTAGGAAGTCATTGACTTTCATGAGAGCTATACCTAGCATGTTTCCAGTTCCTGCAAAGGAAAGAAATTCTTCTTCCAAGTTATGTTCATTATGCTTGGAACAACCTGGGCTACGAGGAAGAGTGAAATCAGCCCATCTGCATCAGTCTCATTCACAGATATGGCTTAGAGAAGCCCAGATTTTACCAATTGTTTGTCCACTATTTCAACTGCTTGCAGTCATGCATTGCTGCACTCCCCAAGAGGAAAAATGATGTTGTGTTCCATGTGCATACCTTCTGTCTACACAGCTGAGTTCTAACAATGACACTTAAAAATTCATGTTCCTTTATTTTCCTCCCCAATAATCAGCCCTCAATCGCCAAACCAGTTAGTTAAGCCAAATGTTTATTACACTTAAACAAAAAAATAAAAAAGCAAACCACACTGCTTCCCTTTAGAGGCAGTAATATATTAGCATCTGAACCAAGTTGTCCTCAGGATATAATTTCATTGAGCATCTCTTCCTCATTTATTGTAGTAGCTTAATCTGCCTTAGCTCTTGTTACAGCTTGTTTAAACTGTTCTCATATAGATTTTTTTTCTGTCTAACACTTTTACACTGGCTGTAGAATACTTTTTTCATGATGCTCTGTGCTAGGAGTTGCTGGTGATCTTTTCCAGGGCTGTCACTGACATATTGTTTTCAGTAATTCTCATAACATCACTTCCCTTTAGAGGGAGCTGATCAAAAGCTACTAGAAGAGGTCCTTTGTCCCTTGTACATTCTGTTAACAGGGCATTGGACTGGTGTCTTCATGCAGCGTAAGTGCCAGCTTTGAACCAAAACACCTGTTCATGACTTGCCAAAACAGCAACTCCTTGACACATCATCTCCCAGACATTCCAATGTGAACCTCTGCTGCAGTGAAATGATGATATCTGGGAAAACGACTCCAAAATAATAACCTCTGTGAAATACTGAAAGACTGAGCCATTAAGTAACTGTCTCAACTTCTGCTGTTACCACAATCAAGTGAACTGCCCTAAAGGCTGTATTTTCAAAACCTGGAATTTGTCACACCACAATTAGTGACAATGCGCTCCCCATCACTTGCTCAATGGGATAGGACAATTCAACCCATTCCACTCAAATAAGCACTTTCAACATTCTGTTCCAAAAGTCATTACACTCATTTCTGTAGCAAAGATGATAAGTACTGTCTACAGAAGAGCATCTTTCTTACTTGGAACCACTCTGTTTAAAAAAAAAAAAAAAAAATAAAAATCAATATCTGTGATGGAAAATTAAGGCATTTGGCGAACTGAAGCACCAACCACATTAAACTTTTGTTATCCAGACATTTCCAGGCTGAAAAGGCCCAAGATGTCATTGACTATGAAAGATGGATTATTTTTAAAAATCCAGATGCTAGAAATAAGCTGCTTTGAAAAGAAGTGGCATTTTGAATGCCAAGAAATCAATTAAATGCAATGTAAAGTAGAACACACACTTCAGTATTTTTTCAAGAAAACATTCATGAACATTACCTTTTCTCATAGGGCTTAGTGTATTTTGAATTCTACATAAGAACAAAAATCATAAACTAAAGATTGATTTTCAAAGGGTAATATACTTGTCTTCTACTGCTTCAACAAAAAGCTGGTAGTTCAGCTCTTTTTTTTATTTTGAACGAAATTAATTTGCAGCTTATTAGATGCTAAGGTCTGGTTTTGAAAGCAGAAAGAAAAAAGAATCTTGAGAGCACCTAAACAATGTCCAGCCCAAGTAAATGCACTTTAATAAAAATACAAATACCCTATGAGAAACCCTACATAACTTTGCTAATTTGAATCTGCTTGTCTATTTATGCTCATTTTGAGCTTTTTTTCCTTAAACAATGGTAAATGTCATTTAAGTTAAAACCGTATCGGAAAGTGTTTTTATCCCTGAGCAATAACCAACAGGAACATATTCCTGTACATTTTTAATTTTTCTGGCACAAGATGTATTCTCACATCTGTGAGGACTGATTTGGAATCGCTACTCTTGGAAGACAGATTCTTTTATTTATTTCTTCAACATGATTCCCTGAAGAGTTAGAGAGGCTTCAGAGCCACAAATGGGGTAACCCAGCAAAACCCCAACCTGTGCCAAGGGACAGGGGGAAATAGCTTTAACACCACAGTGCAATCTCCTGAGCCCAGGGAACTGTAACCAGCCTGGGGACTTTTACTGATTACAGTCCAAGGCAGCTTTTTAATTTCCTCCCTGGAAGCCACTGATACACATTTAACAGTCTCAATGGAGTTACCTGTAGATTTATACATCTTGCTAAGAAACAGTCACTAGGAGAAGAAGGGTGGAATTACAGCTAAGGAAATACATGTACAATTCCTGGTTCTGCCATCTGAGTCTGCATGACCTTGATCAAGTTATTTAAGTTCTCTGTCACTCTTGGCCCTGAGCAATTAATGAAAACAGTAACATTTCTAACATGACAGGGTACAGATTTTAGGTAATGCAAAAATGTAAGTAGGAAAACTTAAAGGACTGTTGTTCCACAGGCAAGAGGAATAAGCCAATAGAACCAAAATCTCTAAAGATAAGGATAAATGGTGGCATTGCTGGATACCTTTTTCTAAATAGAAATAATTTTGAGAAAAATTACAGGTTCCTCTGGACTGAAAAGACAAGAACATTGAAGTAGAGGATTTTAAAGCTCATACTTTTGAATTTAGACAATTTCTCTCTAGACCTCAGTCCAACACACTAGGATAAAAAACTTTTAAACCCTTTAGGTTTCTACATGGCATAAAAATTATTTGGTTAATTAGTTCTTGTCCTACAGAATCAGCATTCATAAGAATGATGGATTTTATTGTGGTAACTGATCTGACTCAAGTAAGTTAAGACTTTTTTTTTTTCCTTAGTACAAGGATGACTGTGCAATGCAGAATATTAGGGAGTATGAAGCTATTTTAGCTGTACATGCAGTATTCATATACATTTCAATATCTCCCTATATATATATATATATATATATATATATATATATGCACTGAGCAGCAACTGCTGCTGCTGCCTTTGGTAGCACTAGAGAAAGCCAAGACTGAAGATTTATGTTCTTTAAATATTTGCTTAATTCTCTTGAACAGAGACTTTTTCCCATTATTCAACTCGATGATTTAAAATAAAAGTGATACTACCTCTGCACCTTGAGTTACTGAATGTTATAAATAGTTTATAGAGCTTAAGAACGGCTGCTCCCTTTGAGCCAACAAAGAATGAATGTTAACACTGGTGTGAGATCACAGTCAATGTCCAGAGCCATTACTTCATGCAGGTAAGAATTCCAAACTCATTTCACTACCACTTAGTTTTATTCTGGTGCCAAGTTGCTGGCTTTATTTTAATCAAGGAAAACCAAAAAGGTTTATTTCCACTGCACAGCCCTGCAAGGAGAGCACATAAAAAGTCATCACATTCAGTGTGAGGTAATGTATCTTAAGCCATGACCCTTGCATGACATGTGTTATCTAGTGACATGACTGCTGGCACAAGTGGCTCTCCTCAAGCCAGGACCAGCTCCAACATGCTACGTTCCTGCAGATGAAAGCCAAAGCTGGCAGGGCCAAGAGCTTTCCCTTCACTCCTGTGAGCTGGGAAAGCTGACACTGAAACTTCCAAAAGGTTGCCGAGGACAGAGGAAGGAACAGTAGAAACTGCTGTGCTGGAAAATTACACTGCAACAGAATAAATCATAGGAGAGCCACAGGAGTTGCATTTTTCTCATTCCCTTTTTTGCTAAGAGAATGAGACAGAGCTTGGCCCAGGAGACACACTCCAGACAGACTCCTCCATCTAAATATGAAGACTCTAACAGGCATAAACAACTCCTTTGTTTGAAGATTTGAGGAGTTGCTGTTCTCTTTTCAAAACTGACTTTATTTGTTTGGAGACAACCTTTCCAACTGCATTTGGAACTAATACTCAACACAGAACTATTTATACTGCTCTAAATCCTTGGCTTACAATGCCTGTTTCCTTTTTGAACTACCTTCACTGCAAAAGAACATTGCACAAAGAATTCTTCCCCAGGAAAAGCAAATCAGAAAGCACATGAGATGTTACCTTTGCAAAAAAATGCAGCATTTGGATAGGAGATTATAATTAGGTTTCTATTCCAAGTATTTCAATGCACAGTTAACCTTAGATGACTGGGCATAAACCTTTTAATTAGCATGTTATCTTTGGAGCAATTAATATCTTGTACCTCATATGTTATCTTCAAATTAAAACTTTCACTTGCTCAGCATTATTAATTAATCATTGTGAATCGGAGATGAAATAGACATCACTCAAGAGAATGTCAGTGTTTTTAGAATGTCACAGCCACTGACATTTCAGAACAATTATTCAGCTGTCTTCCAACAGCACAAGGCTATTGCCTTTAGCTTACGCTGTCTTTGTAGAACATACACAAACCCATGACATACATAAATTACATAAATTGTTTTACATCTCCAAACAAATTTTATTGTTGCATTATACAAAACATCTAACTATTGCAGTCAAGATAAATTGTAGTTAAAAACGCAAGAGTACATTTTTTAAAATCCTTAATAATCCCCTCAATACAATCACAAATCTTCCCCTCTATCAGGGCCTGTAGTAGAGCATATAGCCAGTAGCAACAATTCAAAGTAAGAAGCAATATGACTATTTGACCCTGAAGATACCAATATAGATGAAGATCTTTTATAAGCCACCGTGCCAACCTGATTTAGTATGATGAATGAATAAATTCATAGCCTAATAGCTTGTCTCTATTCATTTGATTTGAGACATTAAAAGAGGAAATAATTTCAAGAGGTGAGTGTCCTTATAAGAGAGTTTAAACTCTGGAATATTTAAATTTTTTTTGTATCACATATCACATTTAATAAAAGTAAATACAAACCAATGTAATGCGGCTGCTCTCTATTAGCAAACAAAGCTATCTTTTAGAACAATAAATTTCCTGTGTTTAAGCTAGAAACTGTCTTAGTCTGTTTATAAGCAAATAAATCTTCATCTATACTGCACCAAAGGAAATTAGTATATTTCAAAGAAAACACAACAGGAATCAGTTGCAAAATATTGTGTTTCCTTTAATTGGCTTCAGCAATGAAGAGCATGACCTATAAATATTTAACAGACAAGATGAACATTTTATTTGGGCTGCAGTTCATCTGATTTCCAGTTTTCTTCCATGATCGCTTAATTCCATACAGACTTAAATGTGAAAATTGTCCACAGAAATAAACATTCTGAGTAAAAGCACCTGTGGATTTAAGAAAAAGAATTTGCTCCTACTTCTTCCACCTTTATTCTACTATAATCACAAATGGAAACAAAAATCTCAGTAGTGTCAAAAGACAGCTCATTGAACCATAATTATGCAGGATTGTAGTGAAACCTGCTGATAGAACACACCATATATACATTTATACCTCATCTATGCCAAAATATATTATGCAGAGTTATAATATGCATGAAAGTGTAGTAATGCCTGCAGAGCCCAACACTACACAACAGCCATAACTGAGCTTCAGAGCACTACCAGGAGGTCCCTGTAGATCATCATCATCATCATCATCGTCTCTGATTACACAGAACAAGTCAGTGAGGGACAGGCACCACAAACAGTGCCCAAGGTCACACAGCCATGTCATAACTGAAATGTGACTGGAACTCAAATGGCCTTTTATTTTAAAAAATACACAGTGTTGCCTCACCTATAGTAAAGGACAGAAACAAAACATGCATTACTTTAAGAGAGTACATTTCCTAGCTTGGAGTAATCAGGTTTCATGAGTTTATTTAGAAAAATCTTGAACTCCATTTGGAAACGCAGGATGAAAGAAGAACAGGACAAAACACTAATAAAAGAACCAGCACAAATTTGATAAGGAGTGAGCTAGATTTTTATCACACCCACATCAATGTGATTTTTTTTTTTTAAAGATACAATTGTTCGAGCATAAAGACTTACAAAAAGTTTTACCAAAATTAATATCTTTTAAATTTCCTACCAAGAAACTAGATGGCTTTCACTGGATGTTCACAATAAAATGCAGAGGAATTATGATGGTAGTAGTTTTAAATCAAATATAATCTCTATTTAAACGCATTTTCTTTTAAAAAGTCTCTCTCCTCACACAATAAGCCCTGAGAAATACATTTCCTGCTGAAATTACTCCACATCTTTCATGCCACAGGGAGAAATGGAAGTGGAATAGTCCAAATGAAGTTCTATTCGCTTAAACCATCACTAGCAAAGCCCAGAGCCTGAAGGAAGATGGATAGAATATTTGGTTTTGCCCTCATACCTACCCACTGATGGTTGGTTTGTCTTTTTTCAATGTTTAGTGAGAAAAATCACCATTTTTATGTGTCTCAGGCCTTGAAATTCCAAAGAATTGTATCACAAAATAACAGGAGCTTCATCAAACCCGAAGCTACGCCAGAAGTTTCTCCTTCTCCTGGCACACCCATGAACTTTTCAATTCTCAGCCAAGTGAAATTATCACATAAAACAATTTAAATCTAATCTTAAACAAACCAATGCTGAACTCTGGATGAATGACAGACGTGACATGATATATTTTAATTTTATTTTTTCTTTATTTAATCTGCAACCATTATTCTGTATTTTTCTTTCCAAGGACATGATGACTGATTAAGAAAATAAATTTACAGAACTTTGTAACAAACAGTTTTCAATTACCTTTAACAAATCTTTGGTATAAATGTGAATAGCTGCTTATGCAGATCAAGAGCATTAAATAATGAATTTAATGCTACTGAGCAAATGTCATTAACATTTTTTGAAGACTGGATGAATATCAGCTTTGTTGGTAAATGACATTTTGAATATTTAGGGTTTTATAAGGGTGGTTCACTTCTTTATACAGCAACAAATCTTCAGACAGTACTTGTCTCTGGTTGTAGAAAACCACAATTGATATCTTTTCCATATATACTTAACCTCCTACAGATTTATTTGATTCTCAATAATTACTATTCTCTGGTAAGAGGCATATGTTATTACAGCACACTGCACTCCCACAAGCTGTCCACTCAGTGTATTTTAATAAATCTCTGCCAAAGCTGTATAAATTTGATCCTGTTTAAATTTAATAAGGATCAGAATATATCAAAGCACAGATTCCCATGAGAGAAATAGATATTTTGCATAGTTATTGAGTGCCCTATTCATAAATACAATGTGTAAGACCTAGACCATCAACCTTGAATTAAAAAGAAAAAGAGATTAATGTGTGCAAAGCCAGCTACTTCTTAAATAACTAGTGAAATTAGTGTTTAATAAAACATTTTCCCCATACAACTGTTAAAGACAGCAGCACTGCCAGTTTTACTGTTATGGTTCTGATACATAACTATTGAATTTCTGCAGTACAGAAACTTGAGAATCCCTTCTCAAGTACCTTTTACAATTCTTCCATTGAATTGTACCTACATAAGGGCACAGATTCCTAAACATGTCACCAAAGGTTCCTCTTGGGGCTGTGCTCCACCCTTTGCTATTCCTTGTGAGCACTGCCTTAGGCAGGAAGCAGGTCAGCCACCAAAAGCCACAGCTACTGCAGAACCTGAACTACTTTAGGACAATGAAGAGCATAAACATGTATTTGCCATCCATTTCCTTCCATTTTCAGAAAGGATGTCTAGAGGAGGAAGAAATTCTCAACGCTCTATTAATTCTAGGTAAATTTACTGATTTTATGTAATAGCCTACAAAATTTTATGTTCTATTAAGTAGCTCGTGTTTCAGAGCCTGCTGTGCCAAAATACCAGGACACAAAACTATGCAATTAGATGCTGATGTAGCAGCTCATGAAGAATTTTGAAGATGGCTATCATAAACACAATTACAGCATGTATTCCAAATACAAATACATTTATATAACTGGTTCTTCAGATTCCAGTGTTTTCTTAGTTTTTGCTTTAAGGAAAAAACTGTTTGTGTGTAAGAAAAAAACAACCCAAACACCTAAACCAGATTTCCACTAACACATGTAGAGACCACAGCTGATAGCTGCTGCTCACAGAAAGACTTCAACAGTCTTCCACTGGAAAACTGCCTCCCTCATCATCAGTTTCAATTAGCAGTTGTTTTTATAACTATACATACAACCTATCACTTTCTAAATAGCTCCACTTTCTTTTATCACCTTTGTTTACATGCTTAAAGGTATGGGAAGGAAATCACATTGTATTTATCATGCATTAAAATTCATTTGTATTTTCAAAGTAAGAACATGAAAGTCAAAAGACAAATCATTTTACTTAGAGAAGAGCTCTTTCCCATGGGGAAAAAATGTATTCAATCAATTTGCCATTGTTTTATAAGTCAGCTATTGAGAAAGAAATTACAGACGGCTGAAATGAATGTGAGTTTTGCCATTGACTTCAATGAGCCAAAGATGTCATCCTCAGTGTTTTACTACACACAGAAGCCCAATGTCAGAATTGGTACAGCTTTATGAAGTACATTACAACATAATTCAATCCATCAAAGTGAAGACAATCATGCCATCACTCAATCATTGGTCCCATTCACATCTGTGGTAAGATTCATCCTTATTTTCTTTTTCCCTTACCTTCAGAAGAGTTCTGGAGCTGGGAAATGCCTCAGCCACATTTGTCTGCAATATTCCTTTACCCCATCAACGTTATGGTGGAAGTGCAGGTATAAAAATGAAGTTGAAATTTCAAACCATACCAACTGAAATGTGAGGAAGCCACAACACAGGAAATGTAGCTTTTCCAGAATACTGTCATCAAAATCATTGCACTTAAAGCGCAATTACTTTGAACTGAGATCAAACAGTATCACAATATAACTATTGATTCTGGGTAAACACATGTCTAGGCCTTCTATGTACCACCTGTACCACAGATCATTGTTTCCAAGAATTTTTCAAAAATTTTAGAAAATAATGTTGGCTCCACTCATTTAAACATTCAGTGTTGAAGTACAAAGATGCTGAGTTAAGAGTATGGTGACTTGATTTCCTTACTTTTACAGGTTTGGGTCTTTCAGCTTTAATGATATTTCAACAAAGGGCCTGGTGTTTATTATGGAGATATTCTGTTGTATTTCCCTTTTCCCAGTTCATGAAGTTTTCAATATAACAAGAAAAAGCACAGCTCAAATTCTTATTTTGAAAACCATACTGTCATTTTTATTCAGCCTGTATTTTAATATAGCATCAATATTTAACTACTTCATTAAATGAAGTGTGACTTTTATAGTGAAAATGTCAGTCTTTGCAGTTCATTAAATTCATTTAAAGTATAGCTGCTTGATTTTTTTTTCCTAAAGGAATAAAGGAGTATTAACTGAAGGCATAAACTTAGCATTAGCATGTACTTTTTTCTCCAAATTAACATTCAAGATTTGCAACAGTCTTTACAAATTTAAAAGATTGTTTGTATCCTTTTGCATTATCCTTATTTTTATAATAGATGTCACTTTTATAGCACACACAACTGTTTATCACAGTTGGATATGACCAGTAGGATGTCGCAGAGGATATTAACATGTCACGTGCTATTATGAATCTCTAGAATCCTTCAAGTAATATTAAAAATACATTATTTTTAACTGTGGCATCTGGAAAAATAAACTGTATATGATGTAAAATGTAATAACTCTTGGAATCCAACAGGGTTTATGAGTTCTCTTTTTCTGTTTCATAAAACATTCTTTGATGAGTATCCTTTTTCTTTCAAGGAGGGTTTCTATTAACTAACACAAAAGAACACAGGGAAGGCACCATTTCCACAAAGGCAGCACCATGTTTTTGCCATATGTAAGAAGTTCTGCTCCATATTCTCTAGGGCATGTGATTTCTGTGACTAATGTCTATAAAACTGGAAAAGCTAATTACTTCTGATTAATAAATTGATGTGATCATAAAATATTTTCATAAGAATAAAAAAGTTTCTTTGAAATGTACTAAGATATAAAGGTGATGATACTTTCTTTTCAGCCTACTACTCCTTTCAATGTTTGGAGCAGGTGTTAATGGCAGTGAAATCTCAGGTTTTGGAAGACGATCATGAGTTATTTTCCATTTCAGTGTTTAGATCCTGTCCTTTCCTGCCCAACAAAGCAATTTGATTAGGCCACTCTCTCGTAGTAATGACCTGAATCACTACCAGGATAATTCTCAGACTGTACTACACAGTCAGGGCTTTATTTCTTACAACACAGGTGGTGACTGGGGAGGGGTTTGGGCGTGTGACATTTTAAAGCACTTCATCGTCATAACTATAACATCCATCCTCTGAAAATTGATCCTTTTCTAGTGTCTTAAATGTGAAATCCAAAACACCCTACAGTACATGAACATTATGGGTATTATTACATACCATAAAGATTTAGGTTGGAACCAGGACTCTGAAAAGTATCAAATTATCCAATGCATGATTTTTAATTTCACCACATTCCCCACTCCTCTCATACATAGGCACTTTTGTCAGTTCATGCAACCAGCAACTGGCATCAAACTACAGAGGAAGAAAAAAAGTAGAATGCAGTAATTAGCATCTACTAAAGTTAAAAGCTGCCTTCAAAAACCTTCTTCCAAGATGCTGTGCACAATAAAGTTTTATTTTTTAGGAAAACTACATTACATTTCCAAATCTGTGCTGCTACTGTGATTTGTTTTTCTGTGTATCAAAAGCAACAGGGTTTCTAGGAAATTCTGACGTTTGAACTACCTTCCTTTGGATGACTTTCTCTGAAGAGTACTATAGAGAATAAAAACTGAATTATCATGTGGATGGAATTCTGAAGAAGGAGAGAAGAAACTCTAAAACTTAATTATAGAAGCAACAGCCAAGTCACATATATGAAAAGCTAACAGGTACCAGTGACACCTATTCCAGATTGGAGTTTCAAATAAAGTCTTTACACTTTTATTTTCTACACTGTAGCAGCTGCCAAACCAAACTGATGGGCTCCATTTTAGAAATCCCTTACAGCAAGGTTACATGGAGCTAAACAAAAATCGTTTGTTTTAGGATGTCATGAGTTAATATGCAAAGGCAGAGGGATGCAGACAGCTGTATTAAATCACCATGGTCTGACAGGTCACAGTGACCACCCCACTCCCACTTGAGAGCAAACTCCTCCCCAGGAGAGTAGAGATGGTTATTCTGGATGTGAAACAAGTGCTTCATTCTCCCACTGCAGGGCCTGCCAGGCAAAGGCTGAGACAATGCCACCCTTCCAGAACTGTTTTTCTACAACAGTGCAAGGAGGATCAAATTGGTCTTTGCTGCCTGTTCACCTTGTGCAGCCCTAGGAAGGAACATCAGGAGATCTCCAACCTCTACTTGGATTAGTTGGATCTAATCCAACCTCTGCTCAAAGTACAGGCCACACCAAATTGAGAAACTTCTTGCTTGGGACTGTTCTTCAGTCAGGTCTTAAGAACCATCAAGGATTTCGGGAAACCTCTTCCAATACTCTGATATCCTCAAAGTGATTTTTTTCTCTTTATATCTAGTCTGAAACTCCCATTTCAGGTTGTGCTTATTACCACTCAACCTCCAACCATGAGCCCTTGTGCAGAGCCTGGCTCATCTCCTCACAAGCACAGGGGATGCTGTCAAGTCCCCTGAAGTCTTTCCTTCTCCAGGCTGGTCAAGCCCTGGTCCCTGAGCCTCTGGTCACACAGGGCAAGTGTGTCAGGTATGACCCCTGTGCAGGCTCTCACTCCAGGATTTTATGTTTCTTTCCACCACGACCCACTGGTCCTTGACAAGAGCTTCCCTGGCAGTCAGAGCCCAGCCCAGATCTCCCAAACCAGTCACCAAAACCAGTGTTTGACACATTAGACCAAGGATAAATGTGTTGTCATCAAGCTCCAGAGGTCTGGGATGCTACAAAAGCCCCACATACTCCCTTTTCTAAAGTCCACTTAACAAGAAAAATAATCTTTCTTTCACTCAGATAAAATACTTCATTACCCATTCTAAAGCACAAGCATAAATAAATAAAATCCCATTGTTAGTACTTAGCAGCCAAAGTAGGAAGAATAATTACTTTGGACAATTGAGGTTTTGAAGAAAACTTTTACATCAGCTACAGTCATCTGCTTTAAAGTTTAACTTTCAAATATTTCAACCTATTCTTCAAAAAAAGACAAAGCTAGAATCTTCTTGGGAAAAAAAAAGAATCTATACTGGTTTTTAATCACCCTTTAATAACACAAAATTAATATACTTGTCTTGGGACATATTCAGAACTAGCAGCAATGAAATTTGACAGTAAGATTTTTGCAATTAAATTGCCTTTAAACCAAGCAGCACATCTTCACAGTATATTTCAGAGCTCAGTAATTCCCACAAAAACATGCTGCAAATGCAAATAATCAGATACCTAAACATGAGGCTACCAGTGTTCAGAAGGAGCTATCTATTTCTTAAAACCTCAGAACTAGCAGGTATTTACTACTGTTACATTTTTCTGATCTTCTGAGATTAATCTACAGATTTTTTGAGTCTGAAACTCAAAACCAGTTCAGCCAAATGATCACATCCAAAATCATCAGTGTGTCACATCCAGAGCTATGAATGAGAAGCTTTCAAAGAGATCTGTGATCTACCAGGTGTTTGTGCCACACACTTGGGCCCTCTCTGCTGGAAACAGTAACTGAACTGATTCCACTCCAGCTGAAGAATTCTCAAGATACTGTTTGTTGACACACAACTTCTGCAGCTTTACCCTTATTTCATGTGATTTTTCAAAGAGAATTACTTGGATGAAGTTTCAATTTTATATGCTCCAACCAGATGACTATTTCAAGAAGCCAACAGATAATCTTTGTTTAAAATGAAAAAACACACTGCCCACATTTTTCTGTCATGTAACAGGCCTGGAAAAGGACACACAGGGAACAAAAAAATCATTACATCAGTTAGAAAGATATGGTGTTAATAGTGGAAAGTTCCCTAAAAGAGCAGATAAGTAAGTATGCTGAACTAAAAATATAATACAAATGAGCACCACAGGATCCAGTACAAAGCATATTTTCTGGGAATGCTGTGTTCTCAAAAACTGAGGCAGCTACCAGCTAGCAGAGCATGGAGGTGAGGAAGCAGATGATTGCCTGATGTGCACCTGCAAAACACCCACATCAAGACAAACCATCTAATGATTTAATACCACACTTGTAGACATTGTCAAGGTTCCAGATGTGGATTGTTCCTCAGATGCTTAAAGGCCTTTCCCTCCCTCCTCAAACACCACCAAGGAAAAGCTCACCACTTCTGAAGGAAGAACTGAATAGTCTCTCCACACTCACTGAGAGATAGTAGATAACCACCATCTATAAATCTCATTTCTAATTGTTCTCCACTGTATAATTAGACTTCAGACATGAATTTTCTTTACTAGCTGTTATGTAATACTCTAAAGTTGTTATTAGGTGTGTAAGTAACTATCCCATCTGTGATTGCCTCATCTAGAGTCTCACAGACTCACTCTAAGACTCACAAAGTGCGTAACACAAACTCAATATCACATATTTAGGAATGTAAAGATGAAACCCAAAACATTAAACAAGATTAAAGGTACAGCCAACCCCATGGCCTTTGTTTCACCCAACCAGATGACATTTAGCATCAATCCTGAGCCTTAACAGTGATCACTGCTCCTTCCCCCTGTGAAGGCTGCCACATCAGCTCAGCCCTCTGGAGAGAAAGGCTTTCCTCTCATCTCAGTCTAAGCTCATGGCCAGTGTTTATACAGCCATGCTTGGAACAACACTGTTTTCTTTCTCACCCTGCTCTTTCCATTATTACTGTTAGGCCATAGATACTGTCCCTTATGTCTTCTTCTCTTAAGAAAAATAAATTCTCCAGTATAAGGTACTTAAAAAAAAAAAAAAAAAAACCTAAATTTTTCTGCCAGACCTGCAATTTTGTGTGTCAGTCCTTTCATGCTTCAGATGTGAAGATTATCTACACCTCCTCAGCTCAGTGTAGCATTCTCCTTCATTTTTGTTTGGTATCTCAGCTAGAGAAAATATAATAATCCTTCATTTATTTAGCAAAAGTACAGACAAACCCAGTGAGACCAATGTGTTGTCTCTGGTAGGGATGAGAGGCCCAGCAGAAGTGGTGTTTCCCACCAGCCAGAGTTCACACCAACACCACAGCCTGTCCCCATACCACATATCAGCAGCAGCACTCATTCCTTTGTCTCCTCAGCAGGTACAAAGGACTGGCTTTATCCTTTTAGGAAATGAATGGTTCAGTGCCCAAGAAACTACTATTTCAAAATACACCCTCTGAGCTGATTTTTTCCCAACAAGTTTATGAAGCTCAATTCAAAAGCAGATACAAGTCTCTTGTTCAAACAGAATATATTCCTATGTGTAAGAGCAGGATTGCACCCTTTCCTTTTGAATCCACAGAAGATTTCCTTACAAAGTAAGGATGAGAAAAAGAAAAGCTGAATATGTTTTAAATCAGTTCTTACATGAAGTTCAGTTTGTCTCCCTGATTGATTATTTTTTAAGATAAACATAAATCAGCTTCAGAGGGAAAACTTCAGTAGATGGGATCAATAAGTAACTGGCCTTGCTCTAGCATACATACTGAGATTCATCATCTAAAATCTTCTTATTTTTCACTTCTGCATTCAAAGATCCCTGGATATTTGAGTTTTGTGGAAAAAGGCTGCAGATAGGAGCTCCTTTGCTTGGGTGCCATAAACAAACTGAACAGGGAAGCAAAGATGAACATGCCTCTTTCTTTTGACCAAATGAGAAGCAAAGATCAGTTCTTTAAAATGTAGGGAATTTTTTTAATTGGGAATAACATGTATTCACCCCCTTTTACTCCTGCTTCTCACCAACAAAAGAAAATTTAAGAACTCAGAGAGACTGAAAACACTTGAACCTCAAACTGTAAATATTTAGCAGTGCTCCCAAGCCATTACTCCCTCTTTCTCCCCAAGGTGTTTCACATCCCTTTTTCTATCCTTTTAAATCAACAAATGGCCAATTCCTTTGGCAACAGATAATGCAAAGACTGCTTCCTACCACAGAAGTGTGGAATATGAAGCAAAAGTCTAAAAATTAGCAAAATAAGAGGAATTGGAAATAAACAAAACAAAGCACTAAAAAGAAGAAGATCAAAGATTTCTCACTTAAAATTCTGCGTCAGATTGGTGGTGCATTGGTTGTACTCACTGTAGCTGCAAAGTATCAATCTGATTTAATGAGTCTGAAGGTCAACAATAACTTTACTCCATGGATATTGTTCCTTCTTTTACTTTCACATTCAATTTAAAAGAAAAAGGGTAACATCTGGGGGAGCAGAAAGCAAAATGCATCCTTTATATCAGGTCTCATCCATGCAGAGAATAAATGAAACTCAGAAGAGATCTACAAATACTTTATATAGTCTAACAGTATATGGATAGATACTTATATTATTAGAATTTCTAGACTCTATCCTTTCATATGCATTTAAAATACTCCATTGACGTCATGGTATTTTAATGGAGTCCTTTTTGAGTCACAGAAACACTCAGAACGAGGCATAACAACAGTGTTCACCTGCAGTTAGTCATAATGAATCAAGCTTTTTATCACTGTCTCTCACTTATGCCTCATGATGGAATAACCTTAAAAGCTTCTATTTAGAAATAATTCTGCATAAACACACAAGTGACACAGAATATGATGCAGAGTGCACTATAATGGAACTCAGTTAGTTAGCAATCCAAAAGTTACAAGCCACCAGAAGGAGTCTTGTGATCTCCAAAGAAGAGGTTTGTATTCTAATGCAGATATTCTGTGCAGGAGCAAATACGCAGGAGGATAGTGCAAATACAAATTTCCAGGAGCAAAGTGCACCTCCTCACATTTTCCAAGCAGTGGAACCATGCTAGAACTGGCACAGACCAATACACACAATACACACTGTCTGAGCTTTAAAAATGTGTGACTGTCCAAGAGTCACGTTTTCAATTTCACATTTATTAGTTACATGTATTACAAGCAACAGTTGCCAATTTTCTTTACAAAACCCAACAAAAACCTCAGGAAAAAAAAATAAAAAGGCTCTTTAATATGTTATCAAGTGAAGAATCAGGATTCTTTTCTGGTATGTAAACTCTCCACCGGACTATTAACAGAAGGGCAAATTCTGAGACCTCCCTTGAAAAATTGCTATTTACTAGAGACAAGAATACAGGAGATAGGCAGCATACTCCTATGATACGTTATCACCAGCAATACATTTGTGCTGATAGAAGTCAAAGCCAATCTTCACCATCCCTACTCAAACACTTTCTACCAGAGAAGACAGAAAAAGGCTGCTATCCTATCACAAGTTGTTTCCCAACTAAATTTAGAAAAACAGTTTGATACTTTAACTAGGCAACCTATAGCTGCAGACTGAGGCAAAACAAACAGAAGCTCACACTACCATTCTATAGCTGTTTGTTGTGAAGAATTACAGGTAGAAGAGCAAGATTGATCTCTAAGCTGCACACTGGCCATACCACACATCTGTGTATGCACAACACTGAAGTGCTGTTTGTTGGCCAGCTTGAGTAGATATTTAATGAACATATTTTCCTTTCATATGATCTCTGATTAATCACTCTGAGTCATATTTAACCCTAGATTACACTGCCTGTCTTTCACCTCAATCAGTCTGAGCTGCACATAGATTCTGTCCCAGTTGTGGGTGGCTCCAAGAATGTCAGGTTTTTGGGATGTGCCATCAGCCCAAGGCAGAGCAGGCAGCAGAGCCACGGGGTGAGGAGAAAGCCTCCCAAGGAATGTGCTGAGGCAGAGCACACTCCAAGAGCCCTCTCACAGCAAAGGCACCCACAGAGCTGATTCCAGAAAGGAAAGACCTCAGAACAAGGCATTGTGTCCATCAGGCAGGACAGGGAGAGCAGGGGACACTGCACCACTGCACTGCAGCCACCAGACACAGGGATGGATGACTCTGAGTGCTGCAGGCAGACCCAGGTGAGACAACCACGAGGACTGAGACTGCACACACACAGGGCTTGTCACATCCTTGAAACAACAATTACAAGAAGCTGTACAATACCCAGTGCACCTTACAAGCATCACCCAAGACCCCAGCACAGAGCTATTATGTTAAAAGAGGCTTAGATGAAGGTATGAGAATGTAACAAAGGCACTTCTGCTCTGTCATAAACAGCAGGTAGATCTCTATCATGGAAGCAGTGATGCAAGCCACTGTTTAGGAAGCCTGGCTGCCCTGTGTGACATAACATCTGATTTACCACTCCACATGCTCTCCTTGGGTCTCAGCTGCACCACCACGGGAGCATAAAGATAGCTCTAAGTAGGTTTTAAAAACGTCAGGAGGAAAGGACAGCAGAAGCATCTGTTAAATCCTTTTATTTAACAATATCCTGAAATTGTAAATTATTTGGCAAGACAAAATAAATTGATATAAATTACTTCATCTTATAATTTGCAATACAGCAATTGGACATTCTCATAAAACCACAAATAGAGAGTCACATAAGCATAAACATGTTGTTTACTCTCATGACCGCTTTGTAGTGCAAATCTATACTAAGCTTTTGTGTTTGCACCTCACAGTGAATTTACATCAATGGTTTGTCCAGTGTAGTTTTGAGATCAGTCTTGTTTTTATTCTAAGTTCTGCTGTGAAGAAGAGCAGAGAATGCATAGTCTTTTTTAAATACAAAGTATACTACATATTTCAAACTGTATCAAGCAAAACAGCGGAAAAAAGAACCATGCTGGGTTGTGGTAGGAAACCACAACTACCAAGTTTTTTGCTACAACAAGTCAATAGCACAATATGCCCGTATTTACACAGCCACCACCTATTACCATCATCATTTCAGCCACATGCTTTCCAGGAACCCACAAAAGTAACAGCATTGACCTACTAAAGCAAACAAAATGATTGTTTTTCCATGCCTAATAAAAGTCTTTATTTAAAGAATGAAAATACAGCATTGTTAATCCCCTACCAGGTAAGCAGTTTACTGATAAAAGTACAGTTTTAAAAAAGCATTTTATTAAGAACAAATTTTATTAAGAACCAATACTGAAATACAGTATCCCAAACCATTCAAAATTCAACTATTTGTATAAGCCTTACAGCCATAAAGAGAGTAGCATACAAAGAACAGCAGATGAATATGATCTGCTCTGAAAATAAGCTACTCCAACGTTCAGCAATTGATTTCTGCATGGTTTTAGCACCATTTTCATATCAAAATTAGACAGTTAATCAATATTGAGGTGTTTAAATATGTCCTGAACCTACAAACCTTTATATAATTCAGTGACTTTGAATACAGGCGTTGTCCCATTGGGATAGAAAGGATGATTCATAAAGCTCATGTTGTTTCCTTGCAAAAAACGCACAAAACCCGCACAACACGAACAAAAACAAATGAATGAAGCCTCACCCCCCAAAAAACCTCAGACTTCATTAATTTGGATGTCTAAAACTATTTAGATTTTAATATCTAATTGCTCTAATATTAACTGTTTAGAGAATTACAGTACTAACTATAACCCATTGGAATGCCAAATATAGAAAAGTTTCTCTTGACAAAATTTCTTAAGGAAATTAAATGGAGAGATGAAGACATGTCGCCTCAAGTGACCTCAACCATCTGCATGTAGACTTCATTTTCCACAAATTTTGTGTATTTCCAACCTTTTGTTAGGTTGCCCAGTTGATCAGAACTCTTCAGAATATTCATTGCAGAGAAGTAAAATCCAAATGCAAATGGATCTATCAGAGAAATGCTTTGATGCTGTTGTACACTACAATGACACAAAGACTTTGACTTTAGAAGGCTGAAAATTACTCTTATTTTTGGGATGTGTCTCTTTTTCTATACTATTCTACACAGACCAATTTGATTGGTGACAAGAAGACAAACTTCTTCAATTACATTGATTAGACTAGAGGGACATCAAGAAGCCCTTCCTAGGCAAAGAAATGTAAACAATTTGCCATTACAAAAATATGTCTTTTGTTTACAGGAAATTCTCTGGGAAAGGAATTTCAGAAACTAAAACATGTCAGGCACAAACCAGGGCTACACTGCTTTACCATGATTTAACCATCACTTGCACACGTGGTAAAGCAGATGAGGAAAACGAGGAGATCCCTGTGCTGCTGCCTCTGCAGCTCTCACCCCAGACAGCAGCTGAGACCTCTGATCCCTTTTTTCAGAGGTTACCAGTCCAAGTCCTGGTATTTTATCCCAAAACATCCTCTGTTTTTAACCTAGGTCACCACCCACTCTTCCATGTTAGTCTCAGCTCTCACAAGTCTTTGGCCAGGAATGATAATGTGTGGCTCTACTGACCCAGACAATAAGAAGGACTATTACTTTAAAACAGTGAAAGTAAAACATGGAATTGATAAAAATTACTCCCATGAAATACCAAGATAAGATCTGATCTAATGCACACATAAGTGAAAGATGCCCACATTGGATGGGTCTTCTATGGATATAAAAACCACTTTGATACAAGGGATACTTTCAACTTGCAGGTTTTGAGAATGGATTGCTTTTCTTTTCTCTCTTGATATGGAGCATTTCAACCAAATGTGGCTGCTGGGCAAACTGGTTGTGCAGGAATAAACAGCACATTGATGACAAGAGCTGGAACATGAACTATACAAACAAACTGAAAATTAGATTAACTGTTTGCTTAAAACAAGTTTCCATTTTCAAGAATAAACCAACATTGTCTAGTTCCAGTAGCACACCTTTCCCAACACAATTCAGTCTGCAGCACTGGTTAATCATACTTCCAGCACTCTGCTCATAAGACTCAGTTATTTTTACTGTGATGAAAAAAACATTTTCAGCTAATCTGTGCACGACCATGAAGTGCATGAAGAAGTTAATGAAAACATCTGTTTGGATATTCAAGGTATCCATGGCAGAAGCAAGTGTGTAATGACACTCTCCCCTTTTGGTTTTAATAATTCACCTGCCCTGCAATGCCTGTGATTTTCAATACCTTGTGTCAGGTATAAACAGAGAGAATACATTCAAAACAGGATTTGGACTGTTTTGACACATGCTAAAATGCAGTGGAAAGGATGTGAAATAGAAATCTTGTTACAAAAATAAATAATGAATAACATGGCAGCAAGCATGATCTCATCTAAGTCTTCATCTGAACAGAGCACAGAGGCAAAGACCAGAAGGCTCTTGTGTGACATTGTTATCTAAAGTCCTGATTAGATTTTCACCTCAGAGTTCTCAATTTTGGTAGCAATCATTGCAAAGATACTATGGTGACTGGCACTCTATAAATACATCACACAGACAGGTAACAGTACAGAACACAGCTATCAGATAAGAGTGTGAAGCATTTGAAAATTCAACCCTGCCATTAGGTCTGTATAACAGTACTCAATTTTACGGCAGTAGAAATGTGATTACAGATAAAAAGGTAGGATTAGTGCTGTACAAATTCTTCTCCTCTTAAATTTGATCATCATCATTCAACAGCATTACCTAGGTTTATGAGGGAGTATCAGAATTCAACAAATACACAGGCATGTATTAACTGTAAATGTAATAAAAGCTGCAGCACAAACCACGGGTCACAGTTTGACTGGCCTCACTTTGTCAGACACTGCACAAAACTGCAACAAATGAACCACACAACTGAGAGCCTCCTCTAGAGCATCTAAAGTATAGAGGCTGGTATTTCCTGAGCCTCTAGTTGAGATTTTAGTACACATTTGTGATAATTCATAAGGTTAGGCAGGACTGGGTACCTGTGTGTGAAGCACAACATGGTCTACTGTGGTCGGTACTATGGGAATGAGGTTCTTGTCATCCCAGTGGATTTGGTCAATGTTTCCCCACTCCAAAGACAGAGGTATATAGTGGGTCTCCATTTCCACACAGACACACCCCCCAGAGTTGTGATTGCTACAAAATACCACTATTTTAAAAACTCCACCCACTAGTGCTTTCCACACATACCTTAAGTACTCTAAATATCTCCTAAGCATTAAATTCAAACTCTTCATGTATTACTGTACATTATTCACTAATACACTTTAATGATATGATCGTAACCCACTTTAATGAGAAAATCTAAAAAATATTTCTAAAAATTGACTTCTACAAAGTATATTTTGTATACAACCAACTCTCAACCAACAAAAGGTACATTCAATATAGAACCTGCATTATCTGAGCTATAGAAAAATTGTACACTGCACAATCCAATCCGTGTCCCCACTACAAGTGTTCATTCTGAGCACCATAGATTCTTGCCCAGTTGTGGTATCCAGGGGTTTCCTGTTTCACAGCCAGGTCAGAAAACCTCAGGGATGACTGTGCCTGCAAAACAGCATAATGCAAGGCAGGGTGATGATACAAATTATAATTTCTATTTGGGTGGATGTACTCATATGACCATTTCACTTCCTCTTCCAGGGACTAGGAATTATATATCCAACAATTTTAGTTCTGAACTAGACAGACAAATATTTTGGGAACGTTTTTGCTCCCTAGCAGTAGTTGCCTACATAGTCCTGAGGTTTTGAGGTACCCGAGGCAGGGGCTGGCTGTTCTGGGAAAGAAGCAATTGAGCACACTTGCCACATGTGCCAGGAGATCAGTGGAAAATACTGGTGATAAAATGTCATTTACTGAGTTGATGCTGCAACAGAAAGTTCCCAATTCGCTGCCTAAACTGTCTCCAAGAAGACCTGCATTTGTGTCTCTGCTACACATCTCTAGCTTTCAGAAGCTCCCTGGTGCTTTGTGGCCCTCTCCCATCAGCTGGGGCCACCTCTGCCATGGCCAGGCTGTGGATACAGACACGAGCACAGCACAGAGCAGCTGAGGCTGCCCCGTCTGCACCACAGCAGAGCCCAGATGTAAAGGAGCATATTTGCAGGGCAGCTGATGACTGAGCATGCAGCTTTCTATCTTAGCAACATATATGCACCCATTGTCTCTCACCATCTGCTGCAGGGGAGGAAAACCTATGCATATAGAGCCACACCAAATTTGCAACAAGAGTAGTTTTAAATTATTTGCATAACTGTAATCCACTTTTTCCTAACAACACACACTAATAGGAATGACTTAGAGCCCCAGTTTAGCTGCTGCTAAACTACTGCTGTCTTTGCTTTACCTCTGGAAGAACAAGATAAACTTCCTGAGCTTCCTTTGTAAAATTAGAAACATTTCAGCCAAAAAACATCAAGCTCTGACAATCTCACATGTATGGTAGTGCCTAAATTAAGGTATGTATGTTTGAAATTTGTATCCTTCAAGGACAATCTGTGTAGTAGAGATAAACATTATAAAATGCAGGCAGCTAAGTAATGAAGTAAGGATTCTGGAATTTAATATGATAACTCAAGCACCGAGCTGTATGTATTTAGGTTTTGGACTTTTCACGTTTTGCAAATGGCATTATAAGAATTACAGTTCCTTAAAAAAAATACACATATATATGCCAGGATGAATACTAGTTCCCTAAATATTTTTAGTACAAGACACATAATTTACTCAATAAGTGAAAAAGTTTGTTTAGAAAAAGCTACTCAACTGTACTGAATGTCCAAAATCATTCTCCATCTGCAGAACCATAAAAGGGCTCAAAACAGAAGCAGAATGTTTTACAACAGCTGGTCTCTTTCAACTTTCTGTAATTTTTATAGCTCCTTTCTGGAGATTTTTTTTTTTTTTTTTTTTTTTTTTTTTTTTTAGTATACTGCAGCAGGATACTTCTAGAAGCAGGCAAACCATGATTTCTCTTTTGCAATTCCATGAAGCAGAAGTGGATCACTGTTACCCCAAACCACCACCAGCCAGACACATGCAGGGTCAAGTTATGTACTCTCACATCAGGACTGAAAACTTATCAAATATGGCCCTGATCCAGCAAAGCACTTAAGCACATGCTTTACTTTAAACATGTAAGTAATCCTATTAGAGTAAATGAGATTCAGCATAAACCACTGGACTGAATCTCAGAATACCTTGGTTGTGGCCCTGATTATGTCAGTGACCGACTGTGTAACCTTGGACAAATCACTGCACTTGTGTGTCCACACTTCCTCCTCTGCCCTCTACATGTGCATGCCATGCTGCACCACCTCACCAAAATAATCCCAGTGAATCTTCTAGAAACTGCTGTACTACCAGTGATGGCAGGGAGGCATATGTACATCAGTCAGTTTTCAAACACCTGTCATGTACTCGACACTAACTCTCCTCCAAAAAAACCCAAGATGACACCTCTTACCCTTAGGTCTTATCCAGTACTGAGCACCAATTTCAAAAGCAGGACATTGCACTTAGAAAGCAGCTGGGATGGAATCCAACTGAAGGCTACCTGCAGGTCAGGACCAGGACAGCTCCTCAGCATGCCTGGTTCCAAACCCAGCAGTCAGGATGCAATTCCCCTCTCACCTTGGGCCCTTCCTCACAGGGCACCCTGAGATCCCAAGTCCATCCTGGGCATTCACAGTTCAGTCTGCCACAGTCCTGCCAGTGTTGTACCCATTGAAGGAAAAAAAAGTCCTACAATCCTGGGAAATTCTGTTTAAAGCATGCAGGTGGAAGGCAGCATTCTCTCACTGGGTGTGATGTATCTGCACTAGAAGGCTTTAGAGTTGATATTTTTAGACACTAGGATGTAAGACACCATCTTCCACAGGCGGGCCATATGCCATCAACTCTATGTCTTAATGATCTCGAGAATATTTTCACATAACTAATTCTGCTTTTGCACATATATACAACCACGTAGCCTGTTTACTCTTGCCATCACGCTGCTTCCCAGCAGTTGTCACAGGCAATGTCACTGTCACAAGGAGAATATGGATTCAGCTCCTAACAATGAAGCAGGCATGGATGAGTGGGCAGGACACTCAAATGAGTTTCAGAAAGACTTGAGGTGAAATACTGTCCCTAGTGAAATCAATAACAGTTCTCCCATTTACTTCAGCAGAGTAAATATTTCAGCCCTTTTTTTCGGTGCCTTCTGGTCATCTCAGTACCTAACAGAACAATCATTTATTTTCCTTAGAAACACAGGGGAAATGACACAAGACAAGCAAAGCAAGGCAGGGAGGCAAGATATCAAAACAGATACTCTCTTTATCAGAATAATTAAAAAAAAAAACAACCAAATTTACAGTGACTCCTATAACTACAGATTATAATCAATGTAGAAAATTAGATTAAATTAACACAGTTAGGACCACTCTTTCTAGGAACTCATTCACAAATTCTTCTCCTGTCCTTGAAACACCTGTACACCACATTGCTGTTTTCCCAGCTGAGCCAATGAAGAGCTCACAGCAACAGCAACACAATTCTGCGTGTGTCAGGCTGCTCCAGATCAGGCCGTTTGCATACAAAGATATCTATTATGAGACACAAGCATCATGAACTGTACTCTGTTAATTAAAATATTTTCTGCTGCAGATTGGAAGCCTGGCCTATGAGGTACTTGCCAAAATTATGTTCAGGAGTACAGCAACTGAAATGTGCTTCTGAATAGGCCAAAAGTTAGTTACTTTTGACTTTTTCTGAATGCACGCTCTGTTCTCATTGTACAATAATAAGAAATACAGTTAAAAGGTTATGTGTAACTGTGCACCAGCAGCAAGTTAATGGACACAAGTAACTACCGGTATTCAGAAGATATTGAAAATTCTGGACGTACCAAAAAAAAAAAAAAAAAAAAATTAGAAAGACCTATAGAGTAACCTGTACCTGAGCCTGAATTAAATGCACAGGAAAGTCACAGAGCAAGTGAAATTTACAGTAAACATGCCGGCGGCCAGTAAGAGCTGCAAGTTTCCAAAAACAGCCGGCCTGTCAGCCAACAGCGGGCGTTTACCGGGCCTTTCGCGCTGTTGGAGTCCTTAGCAGCGCCCAGGGCCGGGGCTGACAGTTCATCTTTACTGCACGCGCCGGGCGCTCCTCCACCCGCGATAACAAAGCCGCGCGCCCCGCGCCCAGCGCATGCGCCCAACGGCCCCGCGCGCCCCGCCGGCACCGCGGCCACAGGCCGGACACGGCAACGGGCCGGACTCTGCCGAGGGCCGGACACGGCAAAGAGCCGGACACTGCCGGACACGGCAACGGGCCGGACTCTGCCGAGGGCCGGACACGGCAAAGAGCCGGACACTGCCGGACACGGCAACGGGCCGGACTCTGCCGAGGGCCGGACACGGCAAAGAGCCGGACACTGCCGGACACGGCAACGGGCCGGACACGGCAAAGGGCCGGACACCGCCTTGGGATGGACACTGCCGGACTCTGCCACGGGCCGGACTCTGCCACGGGCTGGACACTGCCACGGGCTGGACACGGCCACGGGCCGGACTCTGCCATGGGCCGGACACGGCCGCGGGCCGGACACGGCCACAGGCCGGACACCGCCATGGGCCGGACTCTGCCATGGGCTGGACACCACGATGGGCTGGACAAGGCTAGACACAGCCGGACACCACGATGGGCCGGACAAGGCTAGACACAGCCGGACACCCCGGTGGGCTGAACAGCAGTGCCGGACACCGCGGCCCGTCTCCCAAACTTGAGGAGAGCGGCTCGGATGGACACGAGCCCGCAGAGCGGCACCGGAGTCCACCCACGGCATCCACTCCGACGCGATTTCTCCGGGAGAAAGTTTTCCCCAGCTACGGAATCTGTCTGAACCCGCGTTGGTTCTCTCTCTGAAAGTGAGCTTTGTATTTCAGCAAAGTTTGTCTCTTCATTTGGAAAGGATTTTTGAAAAAAAAAAAATAAAAACCACCAAAAAACAGGTTTTAACGTAAGTTCAGGGCTCACGCAGCACCCTTCTTTTCCCCAGCATCTCACACAGTGCCTCACAAAAGGCCCCAGAGGTTGGACAAACACAGCACCAGGAAAAACACAGTGTGAAAGGGATCTTTATGTGCATGTGTGAGGGCCCAGTGCTAATAGCTCAATGTGCTATTGACACATCACAGTGCAAACAGCTAAGTCTTTTTCAAAATAGCATGAGTCACAGTGTCATTCTCAACTTTGCCTTTCCCAGATTTGGGTAATTTGTGAAACAAATCATCCCCGTATTATTAAAACATATTTCTGTACACGAAGGTGAGGCACTGGGAAATGACTATTGCTCCTGACTGTAACGTTTACTCCAAACGCCGCACACGCCGCAGAGGTGCGAACAGACACAAGTGGTGCTGCAACTTCTCTGACAGCCCTCGCCCGAGCGGAGCCTGAGTCTCCCTCCTGCACCAGCAGCTGATGCACTTTTAGATAATCCTCCCGTTTGGATAATCCTCTAGTTAGGAACTGGCCATGTCAGAGGCTGACTGTGCCGAGAGAACAGAGCAGGGGGAGGCTCGGTCCTCTCTCCTCCCAGGGCCGTCCGAGCCCCCCGGGCTGTGCCCGAGGTCCGGGAGCCGCCGCCGCTCCCGCCCGGGGAAAGTTGGGCAAGTCCCGAGCCCGGGGCGAACGCTGCGCGCTCGGGACGCGCCTTTGTTCGTCGGCCGCGGGGAGCGGGATCGCCTCCCCGAGCTCTGCCCGGCTGTCCGCCCCGAGCACCGCTCTGTGCCCCGAGCACCGGCCCGGGGGCAGGTTCCCGAGGCGAGCCCCGCGGTGGCCGCGGCAGGAGGAGCCGCCCGGCCCCGCCGTGCACAACTTTCCGGGGCGGGCACCCCTCGGCCCCGCGGAGAGCGGCGGGCGCTGCCGCCCCGGGCTCCGCGCATCCCCCAGCCCCGAGCATCCCCCCGCCCGAGCATCCCCCGGCCCCGAGCATCCCCCGGCCCCGAGCATCCCCCAGCCCCGAGCATCCCGCCCCGACGGAGCCCCAGCTCCGCTCCAGGAATTAACACCCGCGGGAATAATCACCTTGTTGTAGTTGTAGTAACCCAAACACTGGGCAAAGTCCAGGTTGGAGGGGTCTCCGGGGAGCGCGCTGCCCGCCGCAGCCGGGTAAAATCTTACATCCATGCTGGAGGTTCGGTCCACTTGGAGACACCGCCGGGAGGTTTAATAGATCCACCTTCAAGTGCCTTCCCCGGGGAAGGGGCACGGGCAGAGCGCCGAGGGAGCGGAGCTGCGGGCAAAGCGCCGAGCGGGGACCAGCGAGCGCCGGGGGGCCACGGGGACAGAGGGGGAAGAGGCGGCGGAAAAGTGCAGGTAAACAAGGAGAAGAAGAGAGGAGGATGAGAGGAGAGGTGGGCAGCGGACCCCAGGTGGGTGCCCGTCCACCTCGGCGGGAGGAGGGGAGGGGAGGGAAGGAGGGAGGGCAAGGGAGAGAGGGAAGGAGGGAGGGAGGGAAGGAGGGAGGGCTGTTGTTTTTTAAAAGCTCGGTGCCAAGCCACAGGCTTTGCCTCCGCATTCAGGAGCAGCTGCTGTACACAAAGGAGCCACGCGCCCGGCGCGGACGGACCGACGGACGGAGCGGCCGCCGCTGCCCGCCCGACAAAGGCGGGGGGACCGTCACCGCCGGGGGAGCGCCGGGGCACGGCGGGGCCGCCCCGCGGTACCGGGGAGGGGGCGGCTACCCCGGCCTCGGTGCAACAGGGGCTGCGCCGGCCGGGCGCGCTGCGGGGCCAAGTGCCGAGCGAGCGGCGGCGCTGGCAGCGCTCCCGGGCGGAGCGGAGCGGAACGGAGCGGCCCGGCCCGGCCCGCGCCCCTCCCCGCCCGCCGCGCCCCTCCCGCCGCCCGCCCGCGCCCCCCGCCCGGTGCGCGCCCCCCAGCCCGGTGCGGCCCTGCCCATGGCTGTCCTCTCTCCCGCGCTCCCGGAAGGTTCCAGGTGAGTAACTTTCACCGCTTCCACCAGTTTTCCATCCTTTTTTTTTTTTTTTTTTTTTTTTTTTTTTTTTGGATAATGCACTTTGTCGGTTCACACCGCTGCCTTTGCTGCGTCAGGTTGGTAGCAGAAGAAACGAGATTTTTCTAACGTGCTGTCAAGAGCAGGACTTTAAACCACAGTAGCCTGCCTCACTTACAGAAACCTCCTTACACTCTCAAAAGTCTCCGGGTGATGAGTCAGAGCATCCCGCTAATAACCCAAATTTGTTTTGTCAGTCGTAGGCACAGCCCAGCCGAACCTCCTCCCTTACACGGAGCTTTGCCGATCCGAAAATCTGCTCCAGAACTTTTGGAGAAAACACTGAAGCAGCACAAGGCCGTTTAACCTCACGACTTTAGCCCTGCAGACAAGGTGCAGGGAAGGATGGAAACACGCCCTGGGCTCAAGGCTTCCCTGACAGGAAGGAATGCCTTTGGGTCTGGGGCAGATTCCTGGGCAGTTCTAATGCAGCTGAAAGTACCCCAGATGGAGGTTACTCCATTCAGTAACATAAGTGTACAAGGCTTAACTGAACAACAGCAGCAAGACCTTCACTGAAGGACAGACATCCTGGGCCCTGCTCAGTCCCCCTTGGGACTGATGTCTGCCTCAGGAGCTTGGTGCCCCATACTTCATCTCCAGGCAGGATTCTTCACTGGCTAAAAACATTGGGAGCAAACTGTAAAAGAGTCAAGAGCTGCAGCATGTAGAAGGGAACATCTTCCCAACTCCATTCCTAGAAATCTTGTGTCCAATATTTTTGGTGGCACAAGTAGCCCCTGATTGCACAGGACATGCCAGATCACCCGAAGTCAGGATACTGATTCTGAAATGTCACATATTTAGGCAAAGATCTCTAGCATGGTATTTTGCACTAAAAGCAGAATTAAACATAGCACAAGTGATATATATTTGTATTTCCATAGAGTATTCAGAATTTAACTTTCTAGAAAACTGTATAGGAATGGGTAAATGCCTCGATAGCAAAGATAACAGGCATGCACTGTCAAATACCTAATCCAATTTCATATTCATTGTGGCAGCCGTTTTTAACCGAAGGGAAAAGACTGCAAAATGTACTCTGTTGCTAGAAGAGAAATGGTTAAGGCACATACAGCACAGGCACACCCTGTATCTGTGGCAAAAAATTACTGAAGCTCCTGAGAGAAACAAATTGTTCAGAAAAAGACAATGAAACTGTTTCAGAATGCAACGTCATGTTAAAGCATTTCTCCAACACAGTGATGGAAAAGTGGCAGTGCACTGCCACAGCAAACACCTTCCTGAGGTGAGGAAGGCTGAAAGTAAAAGTAGAATTTTACCCAAGTGCACATGATAGATTAAGCAGATTCTCAGGTATAGGAACAAATCATTGCCCCCAAGTTCTGGACTGCTCTGCTGTATGAACACAGCTATTTCCCACTGCCTAACTCTGGGTCTTTACACTTTAAATAAAATCTGAAAGTGTATTTCCAGTGAATTCAGAGGAAGACTGCACGAGTGAGGCATGAAGAGCACATGAGTGAGGGAAAAACAGGGCTTTGGTCCTGTTGCCACATTGCAGGCAGGCCCTGCAGGGCTGCAGAGCTGTGTGAGCCATGGCCAGTGAGTGCACGGCCTGCTCTGGCCGGGCACAGCTCCTGCCTGGCAGCCCAGCCCAGCCCAGCCCAGCTCAGCCCAGCCCGGCCCGGCCCTGCACAGCCCAGCCCAGCCCAGCCCAGCCCAGCCCAGCCCAGCCCAGCCCAGCCCAGCCCAGCCCAGCCCAGTCCAGCCCAGCCCAGCACAGCCCAGCCCAGCCCAGCACAGCCCAGCCCAGCCCAGCCCAGCCCAGCCCAGCCCAGCCCAGTCCAGTCCAGCCCAGCCCAGCCCAGCCCAGTCCAGCCCAGCCCAGCCCAGCCCAGCCCAGCCCAGCTCAGCCCAGCCCAGCCCGGCCCAGCTCAGCCCAGCCCAGCCCAGCCCAGCCCAGCCCAGCTCAGCCCAGCCCAGCCCGGCCCAGCTCAGCCCAGCCCAGCCCAGCACAGCCCAGCCCAGCCCAGCTCAGCCCAGCCCAGCCCAGTCCAGCTCAGCCCAGCCCAGCCCAGTCCAGCCCAGCTCAGCCCAGCCCAGCCCAGCACAGCCCAGCCCAGCCCAGCACACCTCTCCTCTCCCTGCCCCTGCTGAGCTCTGCCTCTGCTGCGGGTGGGAGGCGCTGCAGCTGTTCCGGGGTCCCAGCTACTGCCCCCGGGTCAGGAGGTGAGCAAATAATGGGGATGTCAACAGCCATGATTTTAAATATCCTGCTGTTTCCAACGCAGTTCCTTCTTAAAGTAAGAGGTGCAACAGTAATACCTCAAAATACTCCTTTTTGGCATCACCGGCTCAGAAAGTTAATGTAAAATTAAAACAGACTCGGTCAGCATTAAAAAAAAAAAAAAAAAAAAAAAAAAAAAAAAAAAAAAAAAAAAAAATTACATTTAAGCTAGGCAAAACACCTCAAAAGTACTATTTGGTGAAAAGTTTTGAAATACTGTCTGTTTATGCTATCATGAAACTAAAACAGAACTTTAATATTTTCAACAACAACAACAACAACAACAACAACAACAACAACAACAAACCACCACCAAATTCCAATTCCTGGCTATAATTACCCTTGTCACCTCTACCTAGTGCCCAAAGTAAGTCTTTTGCAGAACTAGTACTACTGCAGTGAAATGAATAAGTGATCTAAAATGATCTAAAGAAAAAGAAGAGAAACTGAGATATATGTGCTAATTTATTTTTCTTTTTAAATAAAATATTATGGTACTGTACCAGAGAGAATTGTACAAACTAAAGAATTAGGCAAGTGTGTGTTTTTCTTTCTCAACACCTCTTCAACATAGTTTATTAAGTAAGTAAACTTGAGTAATCTCTGCTATACTTTCAATCCACACAGATGACATCATTATGTGTTTTTTATTACAATGCATTTATCTCACAAGTACCTTAAAAATGGAAAATGAGCCAAAGTATTTATAACCTTCTGTACATGATGCTTGAAAGGAGTCCAACAAATTCTTCTCTCAAGCCATTCTCTTAAAGATCCTTCAGTAAAACTATGGCTTTGAAATTTTACTTTTTTTTTTCTTTCAGAGTAGATGGAAGTATGAAGTATTTGCAATTTTGAGTAAGTATTCCTTTTTCCCTGCTGGTTTAATAAAAGCAAGTATGTATCTGCAGTAAGTGGAGTACTCCAATAATTTCCCTGGTCCTGGGTAGCCTCAATTTCAAAGAACTTTTCAAAAAGCCTTGTTTCATAAAGGTTTGAATGTATGCCTACTGCTGCCAACAATTATGATTCAGGAAGCAACACACAAATGGTGACTCTGTTCCATCTTCAGCTATACTTTCTTCTGACTCATCATCACAATTCAATTTTAAAAGCCATTAAGAACACTCAAACTGCTTTCCTGATGTAAGAACAGAAATTGTATTGAGTGAATCAGTCATATACAGACTTAAAAGTGTGCCTGCACAAATTCTCACTGCTGCCCAGAAACCTTTCAACTTGCACAGGTAAATATGAATGTTCCAAGCCTGGCTGATTCCCACACAAGTCTTGCAACTCTTTTTTTTTTTTTTTTTTTTTTTTTTTTTTTTTTTTTTTTTTTCTTCTTTTTTTCTTCTTTTTTTTTTCTTTTTGTAGCCATGTCTACTGTCATGGTCCATGTCAAGGTAGTTGGATTTACCCTGGGCAGTGTGTGGGAGAAACACCCCAATTCTCAGGAGGTTCAAAAACAACTTTTACCCACAAACTTTAGAACACTCAAGTAGAATAAGGTACTTGGCAGAGTTTGAAACATCCATGTGAAGTAAGGCGCTTTGCAAACTTTAACTCGGCAAACTTTAACCTATCCAGACACAAGGTACTTACTGGAAATTTTTGGTTCAGCTTTAAGAAGAAGCTTTAAGAAGAGGAAGGTAGAAGAAAGAGAGAGAAAGAGAAAAAAAAAGGAGAGGGAAAGGTAAGTATTCACCATCCTAGGACCCACTGTTCCTGCAGTCTCCTACACTGTGTCTTTTGGCTTCTATAAGAACTGGGAGGAGCAAGAGGAAAGGGAGGAATACAACATCTCTGCTGTCACCTGTTAGACTGTTTTGGCCCCTTTCCCCCAGAGCACATGTGGAGGATGGAAGGGCACAAAACAAAAAGGGAGGAATACAGAAGGAGAAAAGAAAGACAGAGCACCAGGCAGGCTTGGTTTAGAAAAGAGTCTAAAACCTCCTCAGATCAATAGAAAGTCCCTTTAATTGACTGCAATGGGCTTTGAATTAGACCTATATTCTACTTATCAAGTACAGCTGCTGAGAATCAATAATATTTTGACTTACCCTTCAAAGCAACAACTACACTACTAACTTCTGGCTAAGAAAAAGTACAGTTAATAGCATATTAATTCATTAGAGTTTATTTCACTGAAGTCCCCTTCTCATCAGGTAGTAGGGCCAGACAGCATTTAGAAGTGATCACACATGAATATCCTGTACAAGTGAGAGCATAAAGAAAATATTTTTGTTCTTAACATTAAGTCAGATCAAATATTCATTGATACCTATATCTCTTAGCAAGTATCTCAAGCAGAGATCAATAAACACTTATTAGTCACTGACTATGTTTCCTGCAGTAAAAGGAGGGAACTTCAGCCAGCAGATCAGAGAAGCCAAACAACCAGGGGAGCTGGAGTTTAGTGCTTGCCTGCCAGATGATCATTTACCTTCTCATTGTCTCAGTTGCCACAACTAGAGAACTGCAGATCAAAGGATTATTTAACAACTATAGTCCTTCCTTTAAGATACAAATCATTATTTCAAAACACAAGTATGGATTGTTGCAAGGAAAACAAAAATCACAACTGCAAGTTTTTGGTTTGTGAAATTTTTTTCAGGCCCAAATCAGGAAATCCATTACTTTGTGAAATGGGGAATAAAATAAAATTATTAAACATTTCAAAGATTTGTATGATTCAAGGATACATGTGCCTCTTTCATGTTTCTGTGGATTGCTGAAGTCTCCTACTTTACCTGAAGTATTTTACCACCTCAAATCACATACAATATCTCAAATAATATTCTAGAAGAAAACCAGATATTTGAGTTGTTTAGAGAGCAGAGGCAACCATTAATACTGTTGAACTGTGTTACAGCAAAGAGGTTTTCTGCTGCTTTAAAGAAAGTATTCCATAACCTTCCAAAATAACCTGTGTGTAATGGACAATATAGGATTACTTTTTGGCAGAGGGAATATCCTGTTGCTATTGACTGCAGTGTTACAGTATCCTCACATGCTAGTACACAGTTATTGTAAGATAAAGACCACGTTGAAAAACAAACTGATTGCAGCACTGAAAACAGTAAAAGAACTGTAAAAGAATATAAAAATTCACTTCTTTAGGAGAACAATGACTGGAACAGTGTCACTTCTAGATTAGCATTAAAGAATTGAAGTTTTAACTGAAACTAAGAAATTAATGGAGTGTATTCCTTTCTTCCAGGGATGCCATTTTAAAGCAAGACAGGAAAACCTGATTAGAGATGGTGCTGTATATTTATATATATATATATATATACATATAATTTATATCATCTGTTGATATAAAGCTGTGTGATGTTTCTGGTTTTCTCCTCCAGCTCTCTCCACATTCATACATTTGTTGAATTTATACTGCTGGAACTATTATGAGGCAGAAAAAAAGCTACTGGCATCTACTTTTTACAGGGAATTTGCAAGGACAATGTATACAGAAAGAAAAATATGCCCACCACAAGCAATCGAAGTTCTTCTCTTTTTTTTTTCTGTTATTCTAGAAGAATGTGATAAGCAGAAACTCACTTTACAGTAAAACCAAATCTAATTACTGATAGAATTATTTTAATGAAAAGCCTTAGTGAGATATAGTGAAGAGTTTTTCCAGGTGAGAAGGGTTACATTTAATCCTTGTATCTGCAACAAATTCACTCATGCATGTTTTTCAGTTTTAATTTCATCCAATATTCTTTAAAGCAATGATTCAAAATATACACACACGACCTCTGATGTGTTTCAGGTGCATACATTGCAGTATAAAGCACCTAAAGAAAGATGTGGGGATGTTTCTGGAGCAATCAATGAAATGTCTCTCTGAGATTTTGTGAGTTTAATTCAACAATCCCCAATGCAAGGGCACACTGACCCTTGAGAGCTGTGTGGTACCCTGGAGGTAGGTGACCATGGCTGTGCCCAGAGCTGGGTAGGTGGCTATGGCCACCCTCAGTGACCACAATGCACATCCTTTGTTGGTGGCTGTGGAAGGGATGGGCTTTTGCTCATCTCTTGGAAGCCAATGAAGGACTTGATGAGACATTGCCAAGGTACAGGGTAAAAGCAATGTATAGTTTCACAGTCATGCCTTAAAAGCAAAAATAATTATTTAAAAATGCTGCTGTCATCATGTCCCTTTCAAATGTTACAGTGACTTACCATGGTATTAATGTCACACCATCTACCAGCACTGGTTATAACACAAAATAATTAGTGACTGATGCTAGAGAACATGAAGATATATTTAAAAAAAAAATCCCCTAATAGGGCTGAGACGTACAGCTTTATTTGGATAGATCAGATTCATACAATAACTGAGAGTAGTCTTCCAAAGGACCCATTAGTTATCCTTTAGGTCTTCTAATTAATGATGTAGTCTTCTGAGAGCATATTAATAACTCTGATATTAATAGCAGCATAATTCTAGATGAGGATTAAAAAAACGAAACACTATTTTATAAGTACTTGTACAATTACTAAGTTTGGGACTTAGTAATAAACACATACATAAATTCATCAGATTGAAAATTAAGAGACAGATTTCTGAAGGTGTGATTAGGGACCTCAATAACATCTCTAAAATGAACTACTATGCTTTGATTCAGGACTTACTTTCAGTTGTCTCAACTTATAGAGTTGAGGGTGGGGGGGGTTGTTTGTTTGGGGTTTTTTGTGGGTTTTTTGTTGTTTGTTTTTTTGGGGTTTTTTTGGGGGGGGGTGGGGTTTGGTTTTTGGTTTT
The DNA here is from genome assembly GCF_965231275.1 of Zosterops lateralis. Lineage (NCBI taxonomy): Eukaryota > Metazoa > Chordata > Aves > Passeriformes > Zosteropidae > Zosterops > Zosterops lateralis. The sequence goes on from NC_139772.1 coordinate 9,563,178, forward strand.
TGATGCCTTGGTGGGTCGAATTTTCAGTATTGACAGATTCCAGTTCTCAAGACTATTTCCTGAAGCTCATGAACAGCATGTGCCAAGCTGGTCTTAAAGAATCAGTCCCCATTACCATGAATGGCTAATATTTAATAAAACATCTGATCACAAAACCAAATAAAAAAAAAATCAGTACTAAAATAACACTCTGACTTGCTACAAAATGCAATGTTCTTTGATATAAGTCTATTTCAACTTCATTTATTCCAGGGTTCTACAGCAGTCAAAATAATCAATGCAGAATTTTCCATGTGATTTACACATTGCTTTTTAAAATGAATTGTCTGAAACAAAAATGCATTTTTCTGCTGCCTGGCTTGTTTTCTAAAACATATTCTCTTTCTTTTAAAGTGAGAGAACGACCTCTGCTTCGGGAACAATTTTCTGAGACAGTGTGTTTATCAAACGGCTTCTCTGCTTTCATGAAAACAATTTATTTTCACTGAACTACTCAAGATAAGCATTGAAGTCAGGAAGAATGTACAATGACATTTATAATTACATTCAAGAAACAAATATTTTGCTAAAGAAAGGGTTTGGATTTTTATCGGTTTTAGAGATACAAAATATTTTCTTTCTTCCAACATACTATTTAATGATATTGTCTCCCTGAAATCACAAAGTATATTTTCATATGCATGGAAAGAAAAGCCCAGGACAGTAATCTTCTCATAGAAAGGCTACAGTATGCATCCTAAACAATGAAAGCTGTAGCATAATCCTTACAGCCAAATTGCCTTCCCTGCCCCACTCCTTGGAAATGATCTGCAGAAAATGACGATTTAAGCAGGAGGGTACCTGGCCCTTGCAGAGCCTCCTCCTAACAACCCCTCTATGCCCCATCTTAGAAAAGACACAATACAGTTGTCTCTTGGGATGGCACATCCTCCTCTCCAGCCTTCCTCCCACACTGTCCCCTTGCTCTGAGACATTTCTCAAGCTCCAAAGCTCAGTGCAGAGCCCATGGACACTGGGCATGGTGCCGCCCATTCTATGGGCAACTAGAAGACCTTGCTAAGAAATCTCCCTCTGTTTCCCTTATGGATTCAGCCCTGGACCTGTCCTCAACCACCAACAACAGAGCTCAGTCATGCCAGGCAATCACTGCTTCCTGCTATATTCTCAACTACCCCCAAAATCAAGGTAGTCCACAGTGAATCTCATCTTTCAGGACAAAGCAGACACAGATTTAGCCATACAGTGCCTGTGTTTTGAAATGCAAATTCAATAACTACCTATGCAAAAGCTGCCCATGAATATATTTAGGAGTTCCATTTGGGCTGCCTGGAAACGTGGGGTTTACAGGATTAAAAAGACATACTGCTATCACTCCAATGAATGCCCTTTAATTTGTGTGAATTCATTTTAGAATAAAAAATTTAAGATCCGGTTTATTCCTTGTCAGTCAAACATCCTAGCTTTTCATTATCCCATTTTTTTTTCAGTGCATGTAGGTAGTTCTCATCATAAAGATCCCCTGATAAAGTTCTCCTCCAGAGACATACTCTTTTTGTAGGCTCAGCTAGTGAAGAAATATCATTCATTTGTAATACTCAAAGAGAAGTTGAAAAAAAAAAATCAAAAGCAGCTGAAAAGAGATTGTATTTCACTAATATACACCAAGGCTTTATTTAAAATATACAGTGTTAAATTTGATCAAATATCAACCCACCATTCAGAGTGAAATAATCTCTTTTAATTTGCATGTATCTGTGTGTGCCAAAGAGAAGAGTGTTTGCTTTCAAGCAGGTGCACATCCTGCTATGACTAAATCTCTAACTCATCAAATTGCTTTACCAGTGTGGGACATGCCCTTTTTCTGGAACAGCTTCAAGTATTTTCCCCAGCATTTCAGCCACCTGTTTACTGAGTTCATACTCCAAAGGAGATGCATGCAATTAGAAACAAGGAAATGAAAATAAATGACCTTGTTTGTTATAAATAACAAAGAGACTCAGCAAAATTAATGCAGTGAAGCCTGACCTTCTGACCTGAAAGAAAGAATCACCTCATTCCTTTGTAGCAGGCTCACAATGCTCCAGCACCAGGCATTGTTGTGCAGCTTTGCCTCTTTTGATGGATCTTAAAGGAATATATTCTAAATATTAAATGTTTTACAAGTTAGATTAGGAAATTTGCATTTAAAAGAATGTTGAAACAAAGTCAAGAGAGCAATGATAAAGATTATCACTGCTTTATTTAGAGAATCCAGGTAAGCTGTGTGTGTGGCAGTTCACTATAATATAGTTTTTCAATTGAAAAATAAATATGGCATTCCAGGTGCTAAAAAGCCATGAAATGTCTCCTTCGGTGTTCAGTGAATTGATGAGGGAGAAATTTTTTAATTAGCCAACTCCAGGAAAAGGAAACATTTTTCTTTTGTTAATTTTTTGTGCTATGATGGTCTGACTTTTGAAAAAAAAGCAAAGTACTTGCACAACTACTGCCAAAAATATATACTTTTTTTCTCATCCTTTAATTAGGCAAGTAGAAATGCTTTCTTTTGTATGAAGCTTACTGAATAATGTTTCTATGGGTTACATTTTCACTTTTAATTGATTCATGTCAGTCTGGAACAGTGACCAGCTGCAACAGAGGGCAAGGTGTTAGAAATTTGTTTTCCTGCTTGTCTTTGGAGAAAATGAGAACACAGCGTTGTTTTCATGGCAGTCCTCACAAAAAGAGCAGTGTGTAATTACAGTGCTGGTTCCCATCTTGTCAGTCTCCAAAACAAGTCTGTTATTAATGAAGCAGCTCAGAACAGTTGCAGAAATGAAAGGAAAATGCGTTTTCATCTCACTGAAAGCAGTTCCCACAACAGGTATTGTTTGATAAAGATTTTTCCAAAGCTTTTTTGTGGGTTTTCTTCCCCTTCTCTTGCTTTCAATGACATCCATCCAGCTGCTGAGCTACAGCAACACCCTTCACAGCATTCACAGCCTCGACTCTGCAAGTTTCTCCTCCACCCAGAGCACATTGATGGGAGTGGGGATGGGGCAGCTCTACCTGCAGCACCCAGGGTGATGGCACAGCCCAGGGACACAGACAGCCACCAAGGGAGGGGCACAGGAGGCATGGCAGCCTCAGAGAGGCACCAGGAAATCAGTGTCCTACACAGGAGGCAGCTCCTGGGCTGGAGCAGCAGCCAGAGCAGCAAAAGGCAGCTCATGCAGGACCATGAGCAGGATCAGGAGCATGAGGAGGCAGTGGCTCTTCTCCTCTCCCCCTCTCACCTTCCTTCCAGCATTCTGCATCCCATGGAGCCACTCCACCCCCTTAAGCTCTTGGCATGACTCACTCCTGCTCCTAAAGTTTTACAGTAAAAAGATGACCTGAATGAATAATTTTCAGCAGAAAAAAGAGCTGATCAACACAGCCTCTCCTTCTGCTCATTCAGTCTCATGAACAGCTTGTGCTTTTGTCCAAATGTGTGTATCATTAAAAACTAAATACTCCACATGGCTGAAGATAGGGATATGATGAAGTGTTTGACTGAATCAGAGACCTTTGGGGCACTATCTTCTCAATCAATCTGTATTTGTCCACACAGATCGAAACCAGAGCACTCACATGTCTAAACACTGAGCTGTGAGGCCCTGTATGATGAGTCCCATCTGAGAAAACCTGCAGGACAAACGGGTTCTGAGAGCTGAGCCCAACCAGAAGAAATTCTGCATTTGTGGAGCATGAAGTCACAATCTCTGTCCTGCTCTGGGGCGCCACATGTGGCCCACCAAATACCCAGACTGAAGAGGGTCTGTATGTCTGTGCTGACCCACCACTGCATGGTGTGCAAGGGTTGGAAAAGGGAGAGCAGATCTGGGAATCCATTAATCCAGGGCTCATGATTAGAGCATGACACACTCAGACTTACATTGCCTTCTTCAGCTGATCACCTTCATTTTAGAGCAATGACTTCTACCCTACAGTTCCAGCTAAGTTTACTGCAAATTGTGCAAGCACCAAAACCATACTAATGTGCAGTTCTAACATGCAAGCTGGTTGTGCAAGCACAACAATTTGCTCTGTACCACGTCCTTGAATGTCCTTGCAATATACTTGGGTGAGACAGACATCACTGCTGGGAGGAGTGGTGTTTTCTGTTATGACAACCTAAACCAAATAATAAGAAAGACAGAGAACACAGCAATGTTACATTCAAAAATCAGTGCTAGAGATTTGCAGATAAAAACAGTACTTCAAAAGGCTTGAAATTAGTAGCATCCAAAATGAGTGATAGTATAAATTGGGTTTAAAACCTGCAATTTTCAGGAGCATTAGTTTACATGAAGCACATACGTAACTGGCTTTGAAATTCAGCTGAAGTCAAGTCTCCCTGTAAAGCAAATGATGTAGTTAATGGTTACTCCTTGTCTGTTTCACCAATTCAGGAAGGGTAGCTACTCACACTGGAGCAGGAGAACACTTTTTTTTCCCCCCTCAATAATACAGGAGGTACATTTTGATCAAGAAAATAGTTGTGAAGAGCAGAGTTCCTACACAAAACCAGGTCTCACCCAACTGCAGCTCTTGCAATTCACAATTGAAGGTGCCACATGGTCAAAGTTATTGTCACTGGCACTGGGGAAAACCTCAGAATTAACGAAAGTTTCCTTCTTTCTCCCTCTGGTACCCATCCGGGGAGAGAGTAAGCAATACCACAGACAGTTTGAGGGGACAAAGAGAGTGTCAGGGCCAGTGTCCCTGTCCCAGCATGACAGCCCTTACTGGCCATGGCTCTGTGAGCCATTGCTGAGCACAAAATGATTTTGCACTGAAAGGCTAAACCAGCCATTGCTCTGGACTGAACAACCACAACTCTTAACTCATTCCTTCATTAAAGGCTTTGCCATTCCTTGAGAATGAGAGGATCTATAGGAAAATCACATTGTCCCGTATTCCACTGATAAACAATATCTTATATATATTAAACTCTTCTATAGTAGTCATCTGTTCTTTCCAAGCTGTGACAGGACTTTGAATTATTTGCTCTATCAGCAAGTGCTGCAGTAAATTCCCCAGTTATGCCGTGCATGGCAGGAAACACCCGTGACAATGAAGCCAGCAGAGAACTCACACATGACGGAATCCACTCAGCAGACTGGTTTTTGGGGACAGTTGGGCCTCAACAAACAATCCTTTCTTCTCAGTCTATAGAGGGGCTGCACTGGGGCCTACTTTGGCCATTAGTCTAAGGAAAGCCTTTGTTGAACATATAGCTGCTTCTCACATTGAAAGAATAAATCACATTCTTATTCTGGGTATGTCTCCACTGCATTCACTGATGTGAATGTTGCTCCATGGCTGAAAAACTGGGTAAACAGCGTGCCCTGTGCAGCTCTGAGCTGCTGTGGCTACATTACTGCCTGAACAACCTCATTTACAGCCAGCCGGGATGTGCCTGTAAGAGCAGCAGCCCTGGCAGAGATCTGTTCTTCAGACAGCATACCCCCTCTTTTCAGGAATATTTCATCCTCCAGGCTGGATTACCAGGATTTGAACTGCTTTGGAACCCACTTTGCCTGAGAAGAAGGGAAAAACCCTATCTTTTCTATGTGCCTAGAGAAGCAAAACACAAACTAGGAAAGTTTCAGGAACGGTTCTGAATCTATAGGGGTTTTTTAGGGTTATGCAGATATATGTTAATTTCTCAGGCACACATCCCAGGAGTACATGTATAGTGCATGTTCCCCTTCTGATACTTAAAATCCAGAGTAATTAATCTTCCTAACTGCTTCAATGTACAGCAATTCAATATTCATTCACCTTCACAATCATACACTGCTCTCCACTCTTCAGTGTGTTTCATCTTTTACTATTAACTCACATTTGTGTCCATCTTTACATCCTGGAAAGAAAAGGGAAGCTGCAGGTTTCAGCAGACCATAGGGACCTCTGCTGACAGCTTCTATAGAGGCGTCACCCTTGGGTGAATAGAAGGGGTCTTGCATCATACCTGAGCCTCAGTTCTTGGAGATTAAGTTTTCTATTTGATACAGTGAGTCTGATGATCCATCATCACTCTGGTGGACAGGCTCCGTTTTCCAGGCAGGATGTCACAACTTCACCTCAGCTTTTGATGAACTCCTAATATAAAATATATATATATATATATAATTTGTTAGTTCATGTGCAGACAGAATTCTGCATTTTGACATTTGAACAGGAGTTTATTTGTCTCAGGCAAAAAATTTCCTGTGTCCCTTCTACCTCCCATTTCAGTTAGCACTTTTCCCTGACGTGCTGTGTTACAGAAGAGGACCAGGGCTGAAGCAAAAGGGGAGCTCCTGGTTAAACAGGGAAGCTCTCAGGAAGCACCAGTCCCTGAAGGGCTCTCACTATTTTAGTTCAGAACTACAACATGCAAATTTCTGGGTTATGATACCATAGAAACAAGCAAACAAATATATGTATGTGGTGTTTTCATTTGTATGCTCCTCTGTAGATGTAAATTTAAATTAATTACAAAAAAAACCCCAGGAAAACCCAACAAAACCCAAAACCCAAGTAACTCCTCTGATGATACAATCCTTTCTGCTGTACATGTTTTCAAACAGGATAAATGGTAGACACAGAAGTATATATAGTAAAGTAGTGTCTACTCCCTCTTTCCACACACAATTTATTTGTGCTGTTGGGGAATCATTGCAGGAAAATTTCCAATAACCAGAGTTATACCTACTTCTAAATTAAAATTTCTATTTTGAAGTTTTTCTGCCTTCTTTTATTATTTATTTCAATAGAGCTGCCTCGCAAAAAGATTATGTATAATTATTTGCAAAGAAAATAGCTCACTGTAAATGCTAATGTTAAATGTCTATGTTTTTAAATTATTGATACACTAACCCTTTAAATTATTGCTTAAATTGTTTCTTCCTCTTGCTGCCATTAGTGAAATATTTTATATATGCAATTGCTCCCAATTTGTGTAAGGAATTCCAAATAAATACAGTGGCCATTGATTTCTCTTCATTCATCTCCTTTGTTCTTGCATCTCAAAAGAGTTCAACTAACCTGGCAGCATTTATCCTGCCTATTCCCTTCAGAATTATCTGTGACTCAATGAGATGACCTCCTAATTTCCTCTGTTCTATAGACCTGCTTTCTTTAACTTTAACAAATAACTAAGGTCTCTCTGCCCTTGTACCATACTAGCAGTGGTTTTGAACCTTTTCTGATTGTAAAATAACTTTTTAAGAAGATAATTAAAACCAGAGACTGGTCTTTTGAGCATTGCCACGATACTGTCATTCCTCACCAGTATCAGACTACATCAAGCCTCTGTATTTGCATTTCACACCTTTCTCTGATTCTTTTTGCTGGTTTCGGGTTTTGTGGGGTTTTTTGTTGGTTGGTTTTTTGTTTGTTTGTTTTTTGGGGTTTGGTTGGTTGGTTGGTTGGTGGGTTGGGTTTTTTGGTGGTTTTTTGTTGGAGTTTTTTTGTGGGTTTGTTTGGTTTTTTTTCCTGCTGAGAACTCTTCAGTTTTACTGCTCTCCATTGGTGTGGGCTTTACATTCTTCACCTGATTGCAAACCCTTGGTCTTTCTTCGACCACATTTAATGGTGTTTAAATACCCTGACTCAAATAGAGTGAGGATGTGGCTCCTCACCAGTGCTTCTCCATATCAGCCTCACCTTGCTCTCATTTTAGTGCCCTTCTCTCTATGGCAAACTTGAAAAATAATCCATAATACACAAGGGTAATTGAAACTGCTGGGTACAGAACTATTCTCTTGTAACCACAGACTATCCAAACCACATGTCATGACTTAAAATCTGCCAAGAACTCACCATCCAGGACTATACTTCAAGTCTCCAGGCATTTCCAGCCAGGTACTATTTTCAATAATGTTCATGTCAGCACGTTCATGTCTTCTCCTGAGTGCTTCAGTTTCTCACAGGAATTTGGGTTGCTTTTTAAAGTCCTAATTTTTCGTCAGTGTTCAGGGTCTATATTAACTCCTTTTTCTGTTTTGGTGTATGTTCTTTGTGTTATCCTTATCTTCATTGAGAAAACTGACTCGAAGAATTTAATATCTAAAAAATATATTTCTCTCAACCAAAGGTAGGTTACCTTTGCAACGTCTCAAACTCAGCTCCATTCTCCAGTGACCTCATTTCTTGTGTATTCAGAAAATCTCTTATTTATCTTAGCCTTCACACAGACTTCTTTTATTTTCTTCCTTTACTTACACTTTCCCCTTTGTTCTGTAATCTTTCAATCTTCCCCACCTGTTTTATCTTACAGATGATTGATATATGCATTTCAACAGTCTCAACTGCTATTTTATTTATCCCAAATAAATATCCACACTGGATGGCAGGTAGAATTCTCTAGCTACAAAACTTCAGCTTTGAAAATCTCCTATTTTATTTTCCATCCATACCCTTCCATGATCCCCTCATGCTTTTCAGAGCTTTTCTTTCTTCTTGCACTTTTTGATTTCACTATAAACCTAGCTTGGCTATAACACCTCATATCAAAATATTCTCCCATTCTTACATCTCTAGTCATGCTATATTTATTATGCACACCTATGAAAAGGGTTGTTCCCTTTTTAGTCCAACCTTTTAAATTGTGCAAAGAAGCAATATTATAGCATTCAATCTGTGATTTGAGTTACACACCCAGACTGATTTAAAGCTAGATGGAGGGGTAATTCAGGTATGTTGTGTGTTTAAAGGTCTCTGTGTGAAATAAAAAGAAATCTATAATGTTACCCTCAGGATTTCAGGCAATGATATTCCAAGTCTGAAAGAGAGAGAATAAAGAAACTGAAAAAGGATACACACCACTGCCCAATCAATTGAAAAGGATGGTAAATGGAAAACAGAAGCCTCCCTGGATTTGCCTTATGGGCTGACAGCAGTGGCTTTGTATAAAAAGACAGAGCACTTATGATCCACTTTCTACTTGAGACATTATAAATTAGTTTTTCTGAAGGCATAATCCACCATAACAGATTCTAAGGTGGTGTGGAAAAATCCCACCACTCCTTGATATGAACACTAAATGATGCCCTGTCTGTCATGGATCCCATGTCTCTTTGCTCAGGCAAAGCCTTTCTCTGGAAAACTCAAAAGTTATTGAAATGCACCAACCTTTATTGCAAAACTGAACCTCACTGAGGATGGCTGCAACTTTTATTGAGACTCAGGAGACTTTGGTAAGGCCTCACAGTAGACAAGTTACAAAAGGCTTCTGTCTTTGTGCTGCTAAGTGCAGGAAAGAAACCTCCTACAGGCTTTGAATAAAGACGAGAGGACATCCCCTACACCCTGAATTCCAGCAGGGATCCTGCTTTCCCAGCTCTTCCCAACACACCTCACCACAGGCAGCCAGCTCCATCTCCTTCCACAGACACAAAGTCCACCTCATTACTTCTGGACCCCAAACAGATCCTGGGGACCTATTTAGTGACAACTCATATGTAAGAGAGAAACTGTCTGGGGCAGGATTCCCCATGTTCCAATTGCATGGCTGGAAAACCACAGAAATCCCAAAACTTCCCAAAGTGGAGGCACGTAATGTCAGATCACAGTGATAGACAGAGAGATCTCTCAGAGGATCAGTGGTTTTAGAGCTGGGTGATGATGCAGGGAGCACTCTCTGACACCTTTTTAAATATCTGTAACACCATTCATTTCTCCTGTACTTCTAATTTTCTCTCAGCTCCAGGAGTATTATAGTGGCATCTCTCATAATATATTAGGTTTTATAACAATGTTAAAGAATTGTCAGCAAAAGGAAATGGAATTACACACTAGAAGAGAAAAAAAGGGAAGTCAAGCCTGCCAGTCAGGCTTCCTATCTCCTTCAAAAACTTCCTCTGGAAACATGGTGGAGAACAAAAGAAGTCTGTGCAGGTAACCTGGGCCACCCCACACTCATTAGCACTGCTCTCCAGTGAGCAGCACAGTTAAGCTCATCATGACTTCTCTAAAACACTAATCATGATTATTTTCAGTAGGAGTCCTTGAATAAGGAAGACCATAGGAGACTCTGCAAGCTCAGTTCTAAAAGGCAGCAAGTGAAATACTCTCCTCTACAACACTTTTCTCAGACAAGTTGAACTTATTTTACAAACTCACAACTCATCTTTCTAGTACACGACACTTCAGGCTGTAAAGTAAATACACAAATATTAAATGAGGTGACTCAAATATTTACGCAAGCAAAACCACTCTTATTTTGTCAGAAAACAAATAAAATGAAAGTTGGCAGAGTTTTATGAGCCATCATACTTCACTTTGTTTTTCTACTTCTTTTTCATTGCCCAAATTTGAAAGGCAAGGTAACCTTGCTGAGTGCTGAGGTGGTACACAACTGCTCAGGACTGTCCCACCATCCTCAGGACTTCCTTAGGTCAGGACATGAAGACCAGCTCCTCTGCAGGGTCTGGGGGAAGGAGGAAGCAATCTATTAAAACTGTGTGGTGGGCAGGTGATTGGGATAAAGAAAAGATCAAACAGAGCCTCAGCCTTTCCTCTCATTCTTGCAGAACACGAACAAAAAAAAAAAAAAAAAAAAAAAAAAAAAGAGCTTTGTTTCCTAAGTTCAGTATATATAAAAATGTAATGAGGTAGCTTTTGTTTATATTAAAAAGTCCTCTCTCAATATCTCAGTCACATCATTGTTTTGCTAGTAGGGCTCTCAGAAGGTGGAGAGACAATGGAAAGATAAAATCTACTGGACAGGATAAACTCCTTCCTTGGAAATAATGCAAAAATTATACAGGGACCATAAAAAACCTACTTAGTTTTAATGACAGATTGATTTCAGAACAAATCAGGCTTCACTGAAATGCTTAGCTTTGCTATTTTAGCTCTTTTTGTGTACAACTTAAGTGATATAACTTGATGGGGAAGACATTGACTGGAGACTAGAAGGAGATAGCTGTGTTCCAAAATGAGGCATGTAAAGGTTGTATGCATGTTTGGTGGATAGTGCCCTAATTCATTACAGAATGGGATTTGTATACTTACAGAGTGAAAAGCTTGGATTAGGCACACAACATAATTTCCATTATGTTAATGTTGCTTTAAAATATATTGCACGGAGTGCTGCAACAATCAAATTATCAATTATAATGTCTACTCAGAGTAGAAAAGTGTTGCAAACAGAGGGCTGATTACTGCTTCAGTACTTCCAATCTGCATACTCATTGTTTAGTACAGGGAAAACAAATTATCTTGTGTTGGCCCTAGTTCAAATTTAATTAAATGAGTGCAAAGCAATTATAATAAAGTACAATAGTATAGTAATGAAAGGAAAATAACTCATTAACCTATTAATCTTTATTTATGTTCCTCTCAAATAAGTATGTAATTTCTTTATCACTGCATCCCATAAGAAATAGCAGCTCTCACTGCTCGTGGCCTGCTTTAGTGGGGCTTATTTTGCTAAAGATCATTGTATGACTTCACTGTTACTATTTATATAGATTTTATTTAATGTGTCTGATTTTTTTCTCCTCTCTCTTACACAGTGTATTTTAAAACCCTTTCCCACATATCTGTGATGTAGATTATAAACCTGTTCGCACCCCCCATTTTCTTTTAACACTTGTCAGCTCTGAAAGGTAAACCTCTCTAGGAGCATTGCTATGCTTCTGTCATTGCATAAGGGAGGGAGCACTCCCAGAACATCTGCTCCAAAAGGCGCTCTTACATTAAGACATAAGATGAAAGCGTATTATTTTTAAGAGGACCTGACACAGCTATTGCTTTACAATCTTTATGGGTATATTAACATACTCCATATTTTCAAATGTGTTTTTTCGATTATTCATTCTGACGTTTATCTAGGCTGCTGGGTTGTTTTGTGCTTCTGACAAATCTCGGGTTTAAGGAAAACCAATAATTTTAGATGATTAGTCAAATATTACACTGTGGTGTACTTTAATTGTGCTTGCTGTATGCTGGCTCTCATTATTACCTTATCTCTCTAGAACTGGTTTTGTTTTCAATGACATCTTACATTCTAGTGTGTACATTTAATGTCACACACCAGTGCTTAGCTTATTGCAGCCAGTCAAGGTTGACTCTGTCCTTTCATTAAGCTGAGAACGAACAAAAAAGAAAAAAGAGAAAAAAAAAATACAAGGCACAAAAAGCCATACCAAACCATCACCAAAACTATACCATAAAGAAGTAGCAGGATTATCAGCAAAAATGCATTTCAAGATTTTTTACTAAATAGCAGTTTTGCTGGTGTTAGACTGAGGAAACTAATAACGTTGTTTGATTTTTTTCCTACTAAACAAAGTGAAGCAGAAGTGGTACTGTATCATAGGCAGTGATTGAATACTATCCTGGAGAGTGAGATAATTGGTAACTGCTATATAAACTATAAGAAAAATTCAAATTAGAAGGGCCACAGATTTAAAATACAGTTTCCACTTTTGCATAGGCAGGTTTAATCACTGGCATCTACTGAAGAACAGAGCTACCTGTGTGAAATATTTAATCAACAGAAATACAGTTCTGAATATACATAAAGGGTGAATGAAGGCTGCTTTTGAAAACTGGGAAACAAAACTTTCACCACAGTTTACAGTGTCAGATGTCCCGAGGCTTCTCCCTTTCCATGCATGGACCCAGGCAGGATCCAATCTTACTCCCTTATAGGATTCAAGCAGAATAGCTTCCAAAAAGTTATTAACAGATTCTCTGAGAGGATTGTAGAGGTGCAAATTTACAGCTCAGATGGCTGAGAAACATACAAGTTCACCATATCTTTCCTCTTCACACATAGCAAAAAACTTCTGCCTTGCAGAGTGTATTTCTGGTTTCACAATCTGCTGCTGAGAACTCTGTTAGCAAGAAATGGAACTCTTTAATCATAATGACACTTAATGAGTCACTCTATTCTTTGCACATTTTTAACACTCAGTTCTTTATTTCACACTTACTGCTCAATTCTTGCTTTTATATTATTGCAGCACTAGTACTGCGTTAATACAAGCAGGCACAGAGCTGTGTGTAGCCCTGTTGTGTGCATGGGACAACTGGCATTGTTCATGGTGACATTGTCACTGACCTGCTGGAGAGCAATCAAGAAGTGCAGAGGCATCACCAATAGGTGGCACATTCGCATTTTGCAGAGTATAATGCCATCATTCTTTTTGTTTGTGTTTGTTTGTTTGTTTGCTTTGACAATGAATCATGTTTTAATTACAGTATTTCAACATGTGAAGTAACTAAATCATTAAAAGTGGAAGAAAGACAAATAAATAAATTTCACTATGTAGAACCAGCAGAATCTCATACAAATTGTCATCTTTTTCTGTCCAGAGTTAAATACTTGTCATCAAGCTAAATCAATGTTTATTCTCTGTGTACAGCAACCACTAGAGGGGAGTTTGACACTCACATTGCAAGTTCACAACAATATGCTAAACTGCAGGGAAATGTAGATCAGAAATCTGCAGTAATTAAAAAAGACCATCCTGCCAAACTCACGACTTCTCACCATCTTTCCAGATTACTGAGTGAGATGATTTCTATCTGACTTAATAAAAGTCTAAATCCTGCTGCCAGTTGAGCTTTGTCCGGCTTCCTGATACATAAAATGAAGCAATGAAGCTGCAGTGAGCCGAGGAAGAGAATATGAAGCGTGCTCAATAATGAAGACAAATATAAAACAGAATTGCCTGAGATGAGACTAAACTTCACTGTCACTGGACTTTTTGAGCCTTAGGACAGTTACACAATGAAAGGCTCTTCATGTCTTATTCCTGATTGTAGATCACTGGCTAAATGTGATATTTGGTGAAAATATACAACTTGAAAATATACAATGATGTCTTCTGTGTGCACCTAGACTGAATAGATAACTGCCCTTGATGTTTCCTCCTCTGTGTCTCTTGTTTTTATTTAAGTGAACTGCTACTGCACTGCGTACCACAGGGAGATCAGATTTTGAAAAACCATCAGTCTCCCTTTGCCATGGGTACAGTTTTCCCTCCATGAAATTTTCCCTTAATGCAAACACAGTTTCACTCAAGTCATCCTACACCTGTAAAAGGTTTGGCCAAACCCATATAACCATAAAGATACCTGCCAGGACATCAGACATGTTCCAGAATGCTTGGTGGGGCTGGGAATTAGGACACAACTCCTCAAGTGCCAGGGCACAGGGAGCCACAACTGATGCATGATGACCTCCCCAGTTTGATCCTTTGTACACTCACCTCTTTGGCCAGAGGGAATAGTTTAAGCCTAATTGATTTAACCTATGAATCATACACAATCTCAGCATAATACAAGCTCCTGTACCACAGCATCATACACAACTCCTGTAGTAAATAAAACCAATGACATGGATTCTGCAACTTCTTAAAACTGTAGTTTGTATGAGTGTGGATATTTTCGGGTGCATGCGCATATCAGTTACAAGCAGAATATATATGTATATATATAAAACATCATTTTCCGATAACTGAGTCTAAATGTACTTCTACTGATCTTCAGAATACTGGAAGAGTGCAGATTCAAAATAATGAAAAACATAATCTATCTTCTAGAAGAAAGAAGTGAATGCACTGCACATTGCTTGTCACAAAGAATGTATTTAATCCATGCTCTTATTTATAGCATTGAAATGTTTTTGACAGAGCAAGAAGAATAAAAAGTCAACAAACATGAGACAAAGACTAAACAAAACTGCACTCAAATTAACTCAAACAGTACTTAAAGAAACATCCATCATGTAAGAATATATAAAGCATACATCTAAAAATTTAAGATATTATTTATTACAATGACACTCCTATTGTGCACCATAACATCCCATTCACCTAATTTACTCTAACAGCTACCAGTGTAAATCAGTGGGTTTTTCCATAGACAAAAATGACATTTCTGTGGCATACAACTGATACAGGTGGAGAATTTGACCCTATATCTGAAAATCTTCCATTAAATAAGTAATTAGTGTACACAGGTGTTGTTTTTCCCTAGTAGTTGATGTGCAAGTCTAACCATTTCTAAAGCCTGGCCATTTGCTTGACAGAGAAGAATTTATGTTCCTCAGTAATGAGCACAATTTCATATGGATGGGCTTTTTTTCCTCCCCAAAGTAGAAAGGCCATCTAGATTTCAGCATTTAATCTTCCTCATGACAAAATCTCAAATGGCCCTTAAAGGTCTTCTGCAACTCCAGTGAGTTTATGCAAGATACTGTCACTGGTCCTACTGGAAGGCATCACCTTGGGCACTGGAATACACACACGCCTGAAGATCTGGCAATGTACTGAGAATAACTGGAGACTGCTGCCCTCACCATTTATACTGGAAAGCTTCCAGGAACCCATTGGTAGTTCAAGGCAAAATGACCAAAAGGCATTTATTGCTTCATGTTTACAACTTAATGACAATATTTTGCACAACAGGTCTCCCTCCACAGGGGATGGGACCAACTTTACGGAAGTGATCATACTTTGGCCACAGCTCTTGCAGCAGAGAATCAGTACTTTTATCCATCATAAGTATTATCCTTCACAGATTAATTCTCAGCATGAAAATTAAGCATGTCTAGTTTAAAATGAGATTTCGAGATCAGTGTATTAATTGATCGTGAAAGGACTGTAAGTCTTCCCTGTAATACTTAAAATGATTCCAAAGACTTAAAATGATCCTAAAATACTTCATGAAAATAGTTAGAGCACCATGTCAATGCTTTCACAAATACACTGCAAACCCTGCATCTGGAATAATCCGTGAGTTTTATTCTCTTCAACATTCTACATATTAAAGAAGATCATATATGTGACAATAGGATGAACATGGACATCAAAACCTAAACTTACAGGGACTGGTTACAATTTGCCAGCCCCATCAAATAAGTAGCTCTACAAAAAAAGTCCTTAAAGTCATTATTTACAAAGTGTGATTCCTCTGTTTAATGGTGACAGAGAATTCAGTATGTAGTCCAGATGGTTGGTCGCACAGCTAACAAATCCAGCATGGCTTTTTGGTGCTATGGGCAGGCTGTCTGACTGGCTCACACTGTGACAGACAGATAGATTGATACACAGACAAACAATGACTTTCTCTTTTTCAAAGTGTTTTGCTGATAATACACATATTTTTTTAAAAAAAATCCACCTATACATAGACCTCGCTCAGTTACAGAACTACTGCAGAAGAGATGGGAAAACATCAGCAGAGTTTCATTTTAGGTTTACAAGTTCAGATGTTTCTGTTGTCCCCTAGGAAAGAAAAGGGCAAGGACTGAGTTTGAAAACCTATTCAATAATAGATCTTAAGCTCTTAGCTAGAGCAGGACAATTCTGGGCCAGCACAGTGATTCCCCAACAGCTGGTATACACACTTTGTAGTACTACAAGCTTTTGGCAGAGAAACTCAACTAACACTGGATTCTATTCCCAGTGCTGTCTTTCCCCAACTTTTAACCCAGGGCAATTTAGCTAACTTCTGTCTGTTCCTGGTTAGCCATCTGGTAAATAGATAATATAATTGCATCCTTTATAGGCTTATTGTGGGGTTTAATTATTGAAAGTCTTTAAGATAAGTCAGAGTTCTTGGTGAAGAGTTGTGCAAAGCATTAATAAATAATAGTGGGGGCAGCATTAAGAGGAGGGGAAGCTTAAAGCTGAATTGTTGCATGAGAGAAATGTGCTTGGCTGAGGCAACAGAAATATAGGCAACTGATTAGTTGACATGATGTGAAAAGGAATGGAGCAAAATCACTCAACTAATTGCACTGGAAAACGTAGAGAAGGAAAATGTAGAGAAGGAAAATGGACTAAGTTGAAATGACAAAAAAAGTAAACTTGGACAAATGGGAAAGGACAGACCTGGCAGAACTGAGTAAGTTACGTGTCACTGGAGAGGTGTCAAGATTGGACTGAGCCAGGAAGCTTAAACTGACTGGAAGGAGAACTTCTCTGTGCTTTACAATTCATGTTTCATTCTGTTCCAGTTCGCTCATTCCTTTAGAGTGTGGCTTGCACAGATTGTCCTAATGGATGGCAGTGCCACGGGGCATTTGCCCGGCTCTGTCTCATCTGAAGTGGGCGGCTCCTCAGGGAGCTGACAGCTTCTCCTGAACGTGTGGCATTTCTGGGACAGACATCTGCACAGGCATCTCCCTAACAGCCTGAGGGGAGCACTGTTGACTCCCATCACCAGCCTGATCATGTGCAAATTACATCATCTGCACTACCTTCATTTCCTAAGCATAATTGCCCTAAGTGATCCATTGATTGCTATCTGACACTCAGCTTTTCTGTTCTCATTTCCCAGATGTTCCTGGTTTTGTCATGACTCTCAACTCCATTTTATCAGGGATGTGACAACGCATATTGAAAGGACACGGTCATATGCAAAGAAAGAATTATATCAGATAAGTACAGTAGAGGACCGCAGTGTTTAAATAGCATTATCTCAAATTTATTGGTTTTCAAATTAAACACAATTAGCTTACTGTTTATTCAGCTTTCATTGGAAAAGTTGTTTTATACGCTGGATTTCTTTATTGCAAAGGCCATGCACTTTAGATAGCATGAGAGCAAACAAAACCTTGTCCCTTCATTTTTTGAAGCACCCTAAATTTTGGTGGGGGGAGGATAATTGATATTGACTTAAATGGTGGGTTTTTTTCTGCAAGTCCTTCTTTGAACTAGAAATTTTGGGATAAAATTATATTTATAAAACCATTAGCTATATCTTCTGGTTTTTTTCACAGTTTTAAGGGACAGTCCAAGGGGGGTGGAGGGAGGCATGTGGACAAAATATCTTGTCTACCACTGTCAATGGGCTCTTCTCCCCTAAAGTACAAAGATAACCTTTGGCTTTCCAGAATATTTTTAACCATTCTGAGAAACACCCCTCAAAAAACCAGAAGGAGTCATTAGGCATATCATAAAGAAAAAGAAAAAAAAAAAAAAAAAAAAAAAAAAAACAGCCACCAAGAAGGAGAGAAGATGGTAGAAGGAGGACTTTTTTGTTATTTTGTGTATTGCTGAGTCCATAGCACACACTCTGTTATACCGAGCAGTTATTTTGTTCCACACAGTAAGTCTTAAAAAAACATTTGGCCTTCTCACTTGTTGCTAAACTCTGGGTCCTGCTCAATTTTGCTCTTAAAAGTATCAATTACTCAGAAAAAAATCCATGACTTTTACCAATAAAATATTAAATATGAACATTGAGCTTACCTTCTGTCAGTCCACTACTCATTTGCCTGTTACGGACAATGAAGTTGCATCACACCCAATAAAACTTCTTTCCAGCTTTCATGTTTTTTCTCTAAAAAAGAAAGCAGGTGAATCCTTGATCTGTCAAAGAAAAATGTTATTTTGTTTTAGTCTGTCTGACCAGTCCATCAATTACAGTCATTTATCTGCTGTGGAAAAGTGAACAGAGCTCCATGAATTTGCTAACATTGCATCTGCCATTACATTTTTCTTTGATAGTAAGTGAAGCATAATAAACCTTGATCTTTTCTTGTATGCTGCTTTTTGTTTGAAAAGTATGATTCACTGGATAATACATGCTGTTCCTCTCCAGAATCACATTCTACAGTCAAAACAAATTTCTTCTTCAGATTCAACAAAAAACACTATTTATTGTTCTTTAAAAATAATAATTTAATCGGGAAACTTTATGTGAAAATTTTAGGCCCACGTTTTTAGTGCTGACACCTGCTGAGTGATACATCAGAGAAAGAGGGCCTATTATCAGTGTAAGAACTCAAGAAAATTCTTTCTGAATTCCAGTAAATATCTTCCTTTTCACCACCTTATTCAAGATATATGAATGTGATGAAATTCTGTGTTCTTTGTGAGTGAAAGTGTTTTCAGTTTCATTCAGCAGATAATCTGTAATCCCCGATGATATTAGAAGGATTATTTGTCTTTTGGGTGCTCCATGGAAGTCATTTGAACACCTATGTCACAACTTTTCAGCCTAAAAACTGCACTGGTGATCATTTACACACACACAATGAATCATTTAGGGGCTGGAAAGTATTCTTAGACCTTTCACTGCCAATGCAAAGGAATTTTCCTAACAGTTCAATTTCAGTAAGCCTGCCTCACAAATAGAATGTACTACTGAGCTCCATGTTTCCTGTAACATACTCGACTCACCTTCTCCCATTATCCTTCCTCCAGAAGCATAAAAAAGCAAGTTCAGCCCCATTCAGTTCTTGTCTTTCACTCAAAGAAGATAAAAAATTATGAACTGTATACCAGACTTCTTTCTTTTCAGATGTTTATTTACATTGTAGTTAGAAGCTTTCCTGCACAATCTGGGTAAGATTTTTCACTTTTTAAAGAAAGAGAATAGAAAAGAAAGAGGAGAGGGCTCAAACTAACATAGACAGAAATAAACCTACACGTGGGTGTTACTCAGTTCAAAGAACAGGTTTCAGCTTGTGCTTATTGCTGTGTCTCACCTGAAGTTAATGAATTCACAGACTCTTATGAACCCAACCCAGTATGTCATCTGTGCACAGGTGAACTGACATTAATTAAATAAAATCAAAACTGAAAATAGCAGTAATGCCCCTGGTAAATATCTTTGACCTGTATATATGCAAGTCAGTACAAAGATTGCTTTGACTCCACTGCTCTTTTCAATGCTGAGATGCATGTGAAAGAGATTTAAAAATAATATGAATAGGTTTCTCTCACCTCAACACTGAGATTCCTTAAAAAAATAAGTGAATGGAAATGTTGTTGTATGATAAAATAATTATTTATGTTTATATGTATTATTATTATACTCCCTGTGTTGTTTTCTTATCTTGACCAGTAGAAAATTAGAATCTACAGAAACATAACTTATTGTTAGGGTATAAAACAAGTGGGTACATGACAAGCTGAGTAATGCAATGTATAATTACTATCTATAATAAAAATTAATGCATTTTCTATGTTTCATAAAGGAAGCATTTTTTTTCAACACTATGCTAGTAATTTCTTGCTCTCAAAAAATTGCCTCTTCTAATGTATACACTCTCTAGAGGGAGACTCTAGCTGTATTTATAAGTACACAATGAAACACAATATTCTTAATTGATTTGAGTCAGGAAAAATGTTTGGAACAGCTTAGCTCACACAGTAGGTACATTGTGAAGCAACTTCCACTTATTAAAACCCTGAAACATAATGAGAATTTAAACAGTAACAGAAGATCGTACACGCAAGCTTTGTTTGCTCAGTTAATATTAAAATTCTTTCATGGAACCACAGTAAGATACTTTAGTTTTCTTTTTATATATCAAAACCCGGTGAACTCTTTACCTCTAATGTAACTTTGTATACTCAGGGCAACAGCAAAAACAAGAGAGAAAATCATCTTTATAAGCTGAAGGCCCCATCTGCCTTATATTTCTAAATTACTATGAATATTGTTATGTAGCTTTCATTTTATGGCAGCACCAAGGAAATCAAACTCTGAATCACTATTCCCTTCCACAATAACAAGTACAAACAACAGAGAAGCAATCCTCCCTCCAAATCCATTACATCTGATCAAATTATTAAAAACAGTAATACTGATCATTATGGTCTGTTTGTAAGGCTGCATTTAAATTCATCAGCAGATGCCACATCAAGCAGTGTGCAGTCATAAATTGTTACCTAATCTGCTCAAGGACACGAGACCAACACTTTTGATCCACACCTAAGGGACTGTGCCTGCAATGAACAGTACTTGAGAAAAATTAATTCATAGAATGCTTTGGTTTGGGCCTGACTCCTGTGGAATAAATGCAAACCATAAATTGTGGTTTGCAGGAGGATGCAGCTAAGACAGTCTTTAATTTTAAGGTACACAAACCTGAACTACCTCAGACTGCTACCAAATTCCTAGAAAGGGCTGGATCTGTCTGGAATATTAATTGGAGCTTGTGCATTTCCTAAATTCTATCGGGTCTGCAGAGTTTTACTTCAATAGTACTATTATAATTAAATTTCACTGAAAAAAAAAAAAGAAAAGAAAGAAAAGAAAGAAAAGAAAGAAAGAAAGAAAGAAAGAAAGAAAGAAAGAAAGAAAGAAAAGAAAAGAAAGAAAGAAAGAAAGAAAGAAAGAAAGAAAGAGTTATTTATATGCATTTATATCCTTAAAATAAGTGTTGCTACCTGAGATTCACAATTATGTTCACTTTTTTGAGTCACCCTAACTGCATAGCCAAAGAGTATGTTAACTACGCAGACTCCACTATAATTATGTAGGATTGCACATTCCATCTTGCTCATGCAAGTTCTAAGGCTTTGACTCAGTTTCAAAATGAGGGGTTTTTTGGGGTATTTTCTAAAATTTTCACATATAAAGGATAAGCCATTAGCCATTCTCACTTCAATAACTGCAAGGTACCTCTCATGGGTTAATACAACCTATCATCTAAGCTAGCAGAAATACTCTATCCAGGATCCATCAGTTTGGAAAAAGCTAAAATAAAGTGCAAATGGTTTGCTCTAGATTTAGAAGTTCAGAATCTTTTCTAAGCTTAGGGGGAAATAAAGTCATAAAACTGAGGAAGGTTCATGGTTGTATTGACATCTGTACTTATGTTCTTACCAAGAACAGGTCAAATAATCAGTTCTTGGAATTAGACTGAGGTGAGCTCAGATAAAGAACCAGACCAGGTAGCTCAAAATGCTAATGAGTAACAATTATTCCCAGAACCTGTCTCTCCTGGAAGCAAGCACTGGTTATTTTAGACATTACAGACAAAGCCATGATTATTTTAGCTCTGAGTTACTTGTACCACAGTTTGTATTGGTCTATTTCTGAACAGCTCTGGGAAGCTGAGTGAGTAGGCCTATAAAACTACACTCCATGGATTTCACATGAGTCTAAATGTGTGTAAACAACAGAACTTACAACTAATTGCCTTTGAGATAAAGCTGACTTAAGCAATTGAGATAACAGAATCCTACAATACTCTGGATGCAACATACTAAAAATGTGAATTAATAAGTTAGCTGATATTGAGCTCCAGATGTTTCTTACTCTGGAAATGTTCCTTAAGTGATGATAAGCAGATTTACATACTTAACTAATATGCTTATTTAAAGAAAATTTCCAGATCCAGACTAGCATCCAGATTTCTTACTTGGCTTCAGATCAAAAGACATACTGTCAAGAAGGATGGCATCCAGGAAAACCTTTTCAACATCTGCTTAGAACTAAACAACAGATATTTGATTTTCTGCAAATTCGATTTCAGGCAAAATTTTACTTTAGCCAGTAATTTTTATATCCTCAAGACAGCCTGACCTAGTCATTTTACATATTCAAATCTCAGAATGCAGCTCCTACACTGGAAATACATCAGTTGCTACAAAGAAACTCCATTAGTTTGTCGTTCACATTTAAGACTGCTATGAGCAATTTCACTTAGAGTGAGACAAGGGCTTTTTTGGCAGCAAAGCTCTTCCCTCACCAATAATATCAGTGATCTAAATAAGAAAGTTCAAAGACATTTTTATCTTACTTTTAATCTAAAAAAAAATAAGTTCCAGCATGAAAATTTAAGCTCTACTCTTTCTAAAGGCTGAGGAATAGAAAATAACATAATATTATTGAGTCATAAGTGGTATTCTTTGAAATTCTTATGAGAAGTGCTTATTGTCACATTTAAGGCATGATAAGAAAAATCCAAATCCAAGCTAAAACTTAAAAGATATTCATTCCTCCAAATACTTGGAGGAATGGATACTATTCCAAATTTCTTCCCAGGTCACAGAAAGTAAAACACAATTTTTCTGGGAAGGAACACGTATATTCTAGGGCAGAGTAAAAAGAACCAGCCAGAAAATACAAAATAGGCATTTCATTTTCAAAATAAATTATTTTAGAAGAAAAATGAAATGAAAAAAAAAAAAAGTTTCCAAATAAGTTGAGCACTCACATAAACTTTTACTGAAAGCCAAGATAATGACTGTATAAATACAAAAGAGGTAAATGTTAAACAATGCCTTGTGCCAGTAGATATGCTGACTGCTTGAGGAATGAGGCCAAGGATTAAGAGAGATGAGAGTAAAATCTACTTAGTTATTCTTGTGGTTCCTTGGTGTACATGAGAGAACAGGAAATGAACCTATCAAGAACTTGGCACAGAGGAAAGCCCTCTGGATAAGGATAACCACATTACATGATTGGTCTCTAGTACCTCACACCCACAGCTCTCAGCCTGCCTTGCAAAGCATGTAAGTGCAGGAAAAGTGCTAATCTGAACCACCCTGCAGGGCCATGGCAGACCCAGAAACGTAACATAAGAAACAAGAGCACCTTACCTGCTGTACACACTGATCTTCCTTTAACAAGAGAATATACTTCTACACTTCATTTGTTGTGGGGAAAAACAGACAAAAATGTGACAGGACTATTCTCGATGTTTTACTCATGAAAAGAAAATAAAGGGAAAGAAACATTTATTATTTCATTTAGTAAGTGTGATTTTTTTGTTGTTATTGTGGGGGGGGTTTGGTGGTTTTGTTTGGTTTTGTTTACTGACATTGAGACTTTGGAATATCTGTGATTAACAGTACTGCTATCAGATACAGTCAGATCACTGATCATTTTCCCACTGATTTTTGTTTTGCCACTGAGTCCTTTCATTCCACCCACTTCCACCCTGAAGACCCTGGCTTTTCCCTCTTTAACATCTGTACACAGCACTTCTACTTTTGATTTAGCCTAAGTCCCTTGTCTCCTTGCCTTAATTCCTCTTTGCTAAACTGCAGAATAATGTTAGATGAACCTGCCCACAGGGCATCCATCCCAGTGCACCTGAGTGCAACAGCAAACACAAACCAGTAGGGAAGTTTGCAAATGGTTCAATTATTACATGAATTTCAAAAAGCAGCTTCTGGTAAGATCAGTTTCTTAAATGTGTTCCATGTGGTTTCACTAAGAAGGTGTCCTGGGTTGTAGTGTGGGATATACACAAAGTATTTATTCTATCACCATCTTCATGAACTGTTGAAACCAAGTGGGGCAGAGCTCTAGTGTTGGGCTGTCTTCTGCTAATGGCCCATCAATGCCTTGCTCAGGACTCACAGATAACTCCCTCCAGGAGTTATCTCTGTTTAATGGGCCATCAAGGACCCACTTCACACTCATCATCCCATTGTGAGATGCTCCACCCAGGGGGAGCAGCCAAGCATTCTCACCTGGATATAATCTGGGATTTGGGACAGGACAAGCAGCCCTGACCCACTGGATTCCCAGAGGACCAGAGCTACCAGACCTTTCTGTGGGATCACTGCTTCAGGAAGAGCACCTCACCTGGACTGCTTCCACCATCCTGCTCAGGTTGTATTCTGACTCTGTCAGTGGTCCTTTGTGTTATTGCATTTATTTTATTTTTACCTTTCTTCTTATTAAATTATATCTCTGACTTGGAGCCTCTCATTCGTTTTGCTTTCAAACCACAACAGAAAGCATTGGCACATTGTCTAAATCTGACCAGGGACTGATCTGGGCTAAGGCCTGTGCAGCATACTAGGGCAGGGAGAAACAGGACGACAAGAATGTCTGCTCATTCTCTTCCTCATTTTCTCCAGGATCTATGTCCTAGAGGTTGCACAAATCTGGGGGCTCACTGGCTCATGAGAACACCCTGCTCCACTTCCTGCCCCATCCCTTGGCCTCTTCCATCCAGGATGACACCAGCCTCCAATCCTGGGGGCAATGCTGCCTGAGGTTTGCTATTTCCTGAGAGAACAGGCCTGTTTCAGTCTGCCCTTTGTACTAAGCTCCTTGGAATCAGCCAGGCAGTAATACAATTTTGTATCTCAGACCCCAAGGAAAAGTGAAGGTATCACACAATTGGAGATGGTGAGAAATGTCCTTTTGAGTGAAACTAGCCAGCTCTGGCTCTCTTGTTGCTCAGACAGGTAAAGATGCCTCTTTCAGAAGGTTTCCTTTTTTGAGGGCACCCCAAGACATGATGCTTCTCTTTCCATTTTGCAGAGTCAGCCATAATTCAGAGATGTGTAAAGCCATGTATAATGAATCTGATCAAATGTGTTCCGGTACCAGAGGCATTAATCTTCTCAACCCAGGCCTCAGCCATGAAGGAAAACAGAGCTCTGCTCCTTGCAAACCATAAAATATTTCCTCCTAATTATCCTGACACCATTAGACACACTCAGTCACCCATAAATTAATGTAAATCATGGGAATAACATTTATTATAAAACATACACCTGCAAAGCACAGTAAAACCTTCTTTTCCCCTTTCTCAGGCAATGACAAGCATTTCAATCAGTCCTCAATAACGTTGGCCTGATATTTAATGATCCAGCACTGTGTTGGTTTGCTCTATGACAGACATCTGTGCATAAAGTATTCACCATAAACTAGATTCAAGGGAAGAAACAAGGACTAGTACACAACATTTCCAAAACTATTTAAGTGATAGAGGAGCTGCATTCCCAACTTTCACAAATGAATTAAGACCCATACGAGATTTTGAAAATTGTAATAAACTGACAACAATTAGGCATTTGTGTGAATTATACTTTTTATTTGCATTTAATTATTCACTTTTACTCGCTTCTGTGATTAATTAGATTTTGTTTTGAAACATTATTCCTAACAGCTAACAATAAAAGATATACTAACTACTTGCAGCATAAGGAGGTTTATATAAGTCCCTTGATGGGGCTCAGAAGAAATGCAGCCTGTAACACTTGCCTGAGGAGTCACAGCAGGAAAAGGTGCTTAGAGTGGTGGTCCTCTACCCTGGAGGAATGACAGATGTGAATCAGGAATGGGAAACCCATAAAAAAACAACAAGTAAGAAAAAATAGTTCTTTTTTCGGGTTTCAGGAGAACTGCAGGTGCTGTTACCTTCTTGAGAAGCTACGCAAAAAAATAGAAAGAAAAAACTTGTAGCCAATATGAGGAGTTTTGTTAGCTAACTGCTGCGGGAAATGAGCACTATGGAGGCACTTGGGCCTTCTGATCAAAGAAGCAAATATTCTAGAGCGGGATTTGTGTCATAAATGGCAGAGAAATTGAAATGAGAAAGCACTATCATGTCCTGAAAAAATAATGGAAAGACTGTATTAGGAAAAGCTGGGCAGGAGGAATGCACACAGTGCGTGAGCCGTGTTCTTCCTGGGTAACACATGGACATTTCCTACAAGCCCATGAACAGCTCTGGCAAAGAGATACAAACCCAGCAGCACCCTGAGGTGACTTTGCTGAACTAGGAGAGGCTGACCAGAGATGCAGCTGGGGTCTGTTTCCTTTCTTGATTCAAATCTTCCCAAAGCTGCTACACGGAAGAACCCCGACTATAGTGTGGGACCCCATGGATCTCTTCCTTATCTCTGTGTGGAGTGAACAAGCCTCCCCTTCCTCCCCTGCCTTCAACACAATTCCCTTGTTCTTTCCATTGCTTTTATTGTTGCAGGTGCTTTATTGCTGACAAACACTGAAAATTTGAAGCGTTAAAATGGAAATTAAGATAAGAATTTAACAAACCGGTGATTTCAGTATCAACCTGATAGTTACACCAGCCTGATGTGCTAATACATAAGTGTTCCCTTAGTATTAGAAAAGTGATCAAGCCATGATAAGGGAGACAAAATCACTTCCAGTCTCACCTGGGAACTTGCAGCTAACAGCACAATTACACATGATACTACATCAGAATATACTAAAGCAAACATTAGGAGGGGTTTTATTTATATGCATTCTGCCTGTGCAGCAGTGTCAGAGTTGACAGCTCAAAAGACTGCTTTTTCCCAAACTCCTACTTTTAATAATCTGCAAACATGATTGAAGGAAGCAGTAAGAAATCTAATAAAAATGAATGCAGAAAGGATTAAGGAGACAGCTTCATGACAATTTACAGTTCTACATAGCAGTCTCTTGCTACGAGTTGTGATAAGACAAATCTTGTTTACAGTGTGTTAATCCCATGTCCCAATAATGCTGGTATGCAATGGATTCAACTCTTTTGCAGAATGGAGATACTGCTGCAGTAAATGAGCAGCTGCAGGTAGCAGCAGCCTGAGTGAGAGAGCAAAGGCCAAGGGTTAGTCTAGATTACGTTTTCCAATGAGTCATTCATAGCTCTCTCCCTCAGAAAATGTTTGATGTAAGTTGTTTGGTTGTAAATTATAAGTAAAGCTTTATTTGAGCTTTTCTGGGTCAATGATTGACTTTTATTGTTCCTCTAAAGAGGGAAATTTGAAAGCTGACTTTCAGGTTTTTTGGTATAATAGAGATTTATGCATACTCTATGGCTAAAGAGGACTCTCACATTGTGAAATACCTTTAGCCATGAACAGTGTGTTTATATAATACCAGGTACGCTCTTAAATCAATTCCCCCTAGGAAAGTAAAATTTAGTAATTCTCTTTGCAGAGCCAGTAAAAGTTCATGGACTATTACCTTTTTATCTCTGTACAGGTGTTAGGTCCCATCACTGCTTACTCATGTCCAATCTTTTCAAAATATTAGCTAATTAGATATTGTCCAAGCTATTGGCCTCAACAGGTAATGGTTTGACCCAGACAGGACACATGTGTGGATCTCAGAAACCAGATTATTTTCCTGGATCTGATATTTAATTTTCTGGACACTTTAGGCAGCTCATTTCATCTTCAGTGACTATTTAATCTTTGACCTTTATTACTGTCTGTGTCAACCCTAAAACACTCTCTCTTTCCTTATGAATACATCTCCTATTTTGTTTGGCAACATCAATATTCTACTAGAAAACAAAACAAAACAATTTAAGAAAATAATTTCAAAAAATTTAAAGAATCCCATGCAGAGACTGGTATCTTCAATTGCTGCTCATTGGTAATAATCACTATTTTCGTGTTTCAGTGCTTTATTCATGCATTTGAGAATGTAAAAATACATTTTTCTCTAGGCTGCACTTTACACCAGTAAGGGGATTTTAGCTGTCCTTTAGTCACCTTTTATTTTGTTTCTGGCCAGCTTGTTCTTGGAAAGAATAACCTAAGTTTCTTGTCTTTGTGCCATTGGAATGCCTGCATCCTGGATCAAGTGCTAACCAATCCGAAAGCTGAAGATGTATTGTGTTTAATCACATCTGTCATTACAGGAGATGGTCACCTTAGCAGAAAGATCACTATAATGGGTTGCTAATGGGCTATTAAGGGGCTTTCAAGTATCAAGATGATCATCATAAGTAAGAACTGAGAGTCGTTCTTTATTTCTGTTAAGATTAATTTTTCCCCAGTAATTCCGTGGATTAATAATGCAAGGTTTGTGCACCTCAGGAACTGCTTCACGGTTTCTTACCATATGCTAGGCAAATTCAATAATTAACTCTTGACTTCACAATTTCAAAGTAAGGTGCTACTAACTCTATTTAGGGATGGGGAAAATACCAAGCTGAGCAAGTGTTCTGAAAGGAACAGTTAGATGATATACTTAAAAAGGGTCATGATTTGAGCAGAGTTTTCAGAATTACACAAACACACACCCAGTTACAGTCCGTAAACATTTTTAAATGGCAAAAATGAAGAAAATATTTGTCACCTCAGATCAAACTTTTTCATTGCTTTGTTCTCAGATTAATTTCTGAATACTAACACCTCTCAGAGCTTTGCAGACTATATCAAAACATTCTACATTGTGCCTAAACTGGTGCTCTCAGGGTTGATATCCTTTCAAATGAAAGCAGAAAACATGAAAAGTGGCATTATATGTTCAGATGTGGAATACTGAATTAATTTTGGCTTTTATAACAAATGGAAAGGAAGAAAGCAGGTTCTTTCCAGTCCTAGCTGGTTATACATCTTATAACAAACTGTCAAACAATTCGTCTTTTATGTCAGAGTTTTTCCTAGGTCTAATTCCCAGTTTTTTGCTAGTTGAACAGGTGTCTGTCACTAACAGACAACAGAATAAGGTTTACCTGCACTTACACCTTTGAGCTTTATAGGTTATCATTGGAAAGCTGGGTATGCACACAAGTATCACCTATAAAAAGCTTGAGGTTTTTTTGTTGTTGTTGTTTTTTTGCCAGCAATACCCTTATTCTCAAGCTCTTCTTTACAATTAAATATTTCTGCCTTCTTTTGGATCTGCCCCCTGATCAACGCGGTCAGCATGCTGTATGTTTAATATGTCTTTTTGAAGTTGCTGTGGTGATTCTGCCTTTATTTTCTGACAATCCTGAGCTGCCCCATGTTGCATCTCTTCCTCTCTTTTACTATTCCAGCACTATCTTGGAGGATAAGTGTCAGCAGGTGTAAACAGGAAAAAGGAGACAAGTGGCACCATTATAGCATTGCTTTCACTTGAAAGGGGCTACTTTTAGAAAAGAAAGCACTTGCAGCAACTCTTATTTGATTGGCATCATTGTCTAGTGAAGCTGGCACACCATCTTGTGAGCAGGCACAATGCCATGGGAACAGATGGGCATGTGCATGGGAAGCCAAAAGATAATGTACGAGTACCAAATGTGTGTAGTGGAGGGCAAGTTTCCCAGGCAAGGAACGTCAGAATGGCAGTTTATAAAGCTCCTGCACCTATGTTTGAGGGAGATAACACACACATGGAATCTTTACAATACGTGCATGGGTAAAACACTCCAGAACAATAGACTGGGACCCAAGAGTCTGGAAGTCAGTGACTGCTGAAGGATTAGCAAATTTGTTACCTCCTGGAAGTAAAGGAGCCATGCAAAACCCCAAAGTAGTATCTTTGCAGGTGTAAACTAGCATACTCTTTCTGGCCTTGACATTAACCAGGAGGAGATAACTGTAGACTAGGACGCAGGGGCTGTATGGAAGCATCTTTTCCAAAATATTCCCCCCAAGCAAAGCTTTCTTGGATTAAGACTCCATGTGGACCATTGCATTTAATAGCAGCTGGACTTAATGCCATGAATTTGTGTTACATCATTGGGAATCCATTTATAGTTTTAGTTCCCACAACACCTTAATGAATTCTACGTGTGGATTCATAAAATGAGTGAGCACTTCCTTTAATTTCTGTTAAACTTGTCCCTTGACCAGAGTTATAGGGTAGCAGAATAGTCCTTATGTTGCCAGAAATAACTGCTTCTTACTCCTCTCTTCTATGCTGCTTGTGACTATATGGACTTCTACAATAGCCCCCTCCTGCACTAAGTTATGTTTGTATTTCACAGCTATCATTTCAGGCCTCCCAGACTGCCCAAAATGGACACAGACAATTCTTAAGGTCTAGTCAGAAATCTGGCTTTGTCTAGAATTTGGTCTTTACTTTTTTCCTGCCAACACCACCGTCACCATCACTAATCTGGTCAGCAGCAATATTATGTGGAATAAAATAGGGAAAAACAAATCAGAGACATGATAAATATTCATGAGTGTTACCAGTCAATTCAGGCTTGGCAGAATTACACATCTTCTTTAAATGGGCTTGAATGACAAGAAGAAACAGATCACATCAAACAATGCCATGTTGCACTTCAGTATGAAACCACACTTTTTGGACCCCCATAGCACATGCGCTTCATCAAGGACTAAAGCACAATAGTAGAATATAAAAATGATAATAGACTGAGATGAGTTATCCCAAGATTTGACAATGGGCATTTCTCATCATCCTTTCCTGTCAGCCCACTGCATACCAATAAAACTACCTTAAAACATCCATTCATATTCTTAACTCATTGCTAAATATA
Organism: Zosterops lateralis; assembly: GCF_965231275.1. Classification (NCBI taxonomy): domain Eukaryota; kingdom Metazoa; phylum Chordata; class Aves; order Passeriformes; family Zosteropidae; genus Zosterops; species Zosterops lateralis. Next base: position 9,593,872 of record NC_139772.1, read on the forward strand.
CTTTTAACTGTAGCCTTTTTTCCCCCTCTATTAGGAATCAAAGAGTAAACAAGGATGTGACTATAATCTGTTTCCATACCAGCATGGGAATTTTTTGATACTTTTAAGAGTAATACCCCCAGACACGCCTAAGGTAGGACACAGCAATGTTCCTTTTAATTCCCAAGAACAACAAAAACTGAATAATTGCTCTAAGTTTAAATGCTTAATATTTTATCCTAATACAACTTCAGGAACCTCACACAGCACAATTATTTTTTAATACAGATAGCATGTAAGTGATGCCAGGTTACCTGTACAGCAAGGGCAGGTCTTTGTCAGTATAGCATCATTGTAGGGTATAGCAACACAGCAGATCAAATTAAAAAACTAAACTTTAGGGTTTGAAAACACTGCAGTGTTTTCTCCAGTAGCACCACTGGATTTAAGGACTCGTACTCTGCTCATGTTATTACCTCTGTACTGCTGAACACATGCATATAAAAGCTCATTGTTTTAATATTTCTGATTTCTTTCGAACCTTCTTTATTATACTTTTAGATATTTTAAGAGACATTACTAGGCTTCACATCCTAACCTTATTCCCTGAGAACAAATCCAGCCTGCTCCATTTCCTTTCCTTTATACATACAAGCACACCAAAGCACACTTTATTCCCAGTCACAAAAACTTGAAAGAGAAAATCTATGATCTTTTTTAGTATATCTTGGAGCATTTGGCTATCTTCTTTAGTACTCATGGTAGAATAAGTGATAATCAATAGTGAAATCTGCTTGCATCTGGAGGGTTTGATGGAAACACTTTTCAAACACATCATAGTGCCTGATTTGCTGTAAAGTGGCCAGCTCTTCTTTCCTCTGCAGCAGCAGCACTGTATCTAACTTATACCAGTTGGTAGTTGAAATCAATTAAATGTTATTATTAGCATTTAAAAATACAGTTGCACCTCGCTGGTTTCTCTTCTATTAAAATTACTCAGCTGCTTTGGCTCTTTTAGGTTCAAATTGGAACCACCCACAGGAGAGGCCAGGTGTAGATGCCAACAGCAGCATGAGCAGTCACTGGTCTGCTCTTGTTTTGGGTTTTCACTGTCGGGAGACTTTCTTTCTGTCTGCACAGTGCTCCAAACAGAGAGAAGTCAGAGAAGTAAATTAAAATTTTGCTACATTTTACAAACTGACTAGGATAGTCTTTCACTATCTCGCCTAAAGACATCAACAACTTTCTTGCCATTTTGCATACCAGAACATTATTTCCCCCTAGTTCTACCAAACCAGCTTCAAGAGTTTCAGAAAAACAAGATGAGCAGTTATTGAAGTAGTGATTTTACATGATTTAGATGTACAAATGTTCACATAATGCCCTTAGCAACATGCCAAGTGTTGGCATATTTTGAAGCTCATAGTATCTAGTATATGCATTCAAAACATGTTTCCTGGGCTTTTCTCTTTTGCAATAAGTTCACTTTTCTGGAGAAAAGGTGTATTAATTAAAAACATTTTTAGCAATATTTCTGCCACAGAAAAATGCACATGAGAAATATGAAGCCTGCGGTTTTTAGCATTCTCATTTTGTTCCAAATTTATCACAGAGCGTTCTTTCATAATAATTCTAATGCTTTTATGGAGAACTTGTTCGTACCTAACCCAATTTTAATTCAATGTGAATTTGGATCAGGTAAAGTGCTGTTCACAGAGTGTATCTGCCAGAGTATAAATTGCTCAATACTAAAATGCCCATCCTCTAGAGAACAACTTCTGCAGGTACTTTATAAACAACTGCTGAGGTTACTCAACCTGTTAATTACCGCTGAAAATTCAGCCTGGTATCCAAATTATGTCTGTTACAAAGAATGTTTATGCCAGAATTGTCAGCAGCAAGCTGCCTTCTACATCCCACCCCCACTGCCACTCTGCAATGCCCTTGAAACTAAGCAGATACAGTGTCAGTGAAGAATAAAATGAGGAATTCATGGGAGCACTCATATACTGCAGGTACACACTCTGTAACGACACACTCCTGCTCTGTAAGCAGTTCTTATACATCAGATGCTCACAACCTAAGTTACACACCTAAAAATAACTGCTTATGTCAGGAGGTTGTAAAGCAGGAGGAACAAGTACTACTTGCACCCAAGTCCCTAAAACCTGACGGATAAATACTCCAGCTTTAATAATCACAACAAGCACCATTTCAGAGCACAATTACAATCTGCTGATGAGATTGGGTTCAGAAAAGGCTACTAACAGAAATCCACACCTCAGGGTAAAGTTAATGAGACTGTCGAGGGAGCAGCAGGGCCAGATTTAGTGCCAAAAATGCACCAGTGACACTAGAGAATCGAGGAAGGTGAAGAAAAAGAGTGCTAAGTGATAAGGAACAGTGAAGCTCAGTGACAGATAGATTTAAACCTCTTAAGTTCAATAACCACATGACAAAGATTGTTAAATCAATTCATAAGAATTATGCTGAATCCTGACTAAGATGCACATCAGACAAATAGCACAGCATTTAGAGCTAGGAAATATAAGTAGTCAAGAAGGTAATCTATGTGTCACATGAAATATGAACAAGGAAGGGGCTCTTGGACTACTTGTAAGCAGTTCAGTGCCTTCCTGCTGAGCTGTAGCAAATTTCCACCATCGTGGTGAAGACACCCTGGCACCCTTTCCCTGGCACTTCAAATGCAGAACACAGGAGCAATGGCAGAGGATGTTGAACTCAGAAACGGCCTTTAATCAGGACACAAAGCTCAACACAAAATTTCCAGTTCTGCTTCTCAGGGCTTTTGAATAAAGTTTGTCAGCCATTGAGTGGGGTAAGAAAAACAGAAGTGTTGTGGAATATGCAGTAAATCACTATGTTCCAATGGCTCGTTTGCATTACATATAGTTCAGAGATTAAGTCCAAACTGGCCATTCCAGTGTAATCCTGGTACAGTGAAATCCTGAGATCATGGGAATTGTTTAGAAATCTGGAGTCCCCTCTAAGAGAACCAAACTGGACTGGAAATTACATATTGGATCTCATCACTATAAGGCTGGAGCAAACCCTTTTTATTAGCCCTAGAATGCAGGTGTCCAAATTTCACAAAAGATATTCTGTGTGATATTCTGATATCCATTCTGTGTCTCAGTCAAACAGTTATAAAAAAAATGGGGAATTTTTCACAATTGCGTACATTTCAAATCTGTTTGTCTTCTTATTTTGACAAAACATTACTACTGCCAAAGGCCGACAAAAACTGGTGTTTGGTAGAGATATTGGTTTCTTTCAAATGGCTTAATAATGTAGGTCAAAGCCATGACAAAAAAGTTCAATATTGATAAATGAAAATTAATGTAGGTTGGGGAGGCAATGGGAATTAGTCATTCATCTTAGCAAGTTCCGAGCTCATACAATCCAGGAAAAGCATCTAACCAATATTGTGAAGACCTGAAGCACGGCCTGCAGCAGGAATGGGAACTCATAAAAAGGAAAGAAAGTTTTACTATATAAGGAAAAGGATGAAATAATGTGGATTAAAACACCTGGAGATTTTTCTGCATCTCATGAGGAATAATGAAGAAATGGGGTTCAAAGAAGCGGACAAGTATGATGGAAGAAAAAAAACCCTCTTAGATAAGGATAAATTGCCTTTTAAACTTATTTTGTTTATTTTCTTGAAAAGAAGACAAATAGGAACAGGCATGACAAAAAGTGTATTAAGAAGTAATGAAAGCTATAAAGAAGGTCAACTGGGAGCTTTTCTTCTTCTCTTCCATAATACAACAAAATGAGTTAGTTATTAAATTGAAGTGGGGCAAATTAGGAACTGATAAAAGGAAAATAATTTTTCTCACACAACACATAATTAGATTTTGGGACTCCTTACCATGGCATTTTGCTAAGGCCATAAATTAAACAAGATTCACAGAGGGAATAGATTTCACATAGATAAATTCTTGAGATGCACTGGTTGAAACAAAGAATTTTACTTAATGCTGACAAAGGATTATTTGAAGTGGTTTAAAACTCTGGCTTTTAGACATTAAGACAAACTTAATGAGCACTTCACAGATGACCCCTATTAGTCAGAAGGCTGGACAGCAAGACTAGAGCTCCCCTTCAGTACAGTAATTGCCATGTACTTGTGTTTCAAACATTACTCTTCATGGCTATAAAGCTGTAAGTATGAGCTTACACTGCCCAGGGAATAAAGACAAGTTTGGGGTCAGGGAGTTGAAGGGAAGGGGATAACTCAGGGAGCAAACTAAGGGCTTCCCAGTTACTCCTGTTTGAGATTTACAGCCACAGCTGAGGAGAGATTCCATATGGAAGAAGCTTGCAGAGATGGTTTTTGCCTCCTCCACCTTTATCAGCTACTTTTACTGTCATCAGACCATTTTTAAATGCCGATCATGGAACAATCCCATATGGCCGTTGTCATACTAGAAAGTACAGTGATTGCTTTGTTTAAAAACTGGAAAAATGTGATCCTGCACACAGAGAGCAAAGGTCTGTTACATTTCCTTCCTAAATGCTATCACAGTGCCCAGAAAGGTCACTCTTTTTCAGCAGTAGTAGTGCTCAGGAATGCTGTCTGGACAATTCTAAAACAACAATATATACAATTTACAGTTGTTAACTTAAAGAGTTGGTTTTTTTGTTGTTTGTTTTGTTTTGGTTTGGTTTTGTTGGTTTTGTTGTTTTGTTTTGGTTTTTGTTTTTGTTTTTTTGGGTTTTTTGTGGTTTTTTGGGTTTGTTTTGTTTTGGGGTTCTTTGGTTTTTTTTTGTTTTTGTTTTTTTTTTTTTTTTTTTTTTTTGTGTTGTTGTTGTTGTTGTTGTTGTTGTTGTTGTTGTTTGTTTGGTTTTTTTCCTGAGTGGAAAAATAAAGCACTAATTATTGTAGGAAAGGCAATAAGTAGCTGCTTGAATGGTTTATCACAAAATACAGAAGGATTTAAATCAGAGTATTTCAGTTACTGGGAAGAAGTGAGACATTTATGGGGGCAATGGCAAGAAAATAGCATGAGAAATAAATTAAATGGAATTAAATGAGGATAAGAAGAAAAAAGAAAAAAAATGTTGAAAATTGCAAGGATATCCAAAACTGGAGAGATGCTGAAACTGACAGTTTGGCCAGTAGGAATATAGAATTTTCCAAACTAACATAAACATCTCCTCACAAGTATACAGAAATTGTGTATTAGACAGCCTTTGTTGGCCTGTGCTCAGTGATATACATCAGGTGTTTGGGTCCACAGATTTTCATTTCTTTTTGCTCTTCTAACTTACAATTTTTCATTGAACTTCAGTATTGATTTTCTTCCAAATCACATCCTGTACCTTCCTGCACTATTGCTTTTTTAGGTAAACGTTAACAACGCTACAAGATGGAGCTGGTCCAAAGTGTTTGTTAATTCATCAGTAGTGGGAAACCTATGTGTTTTCAAGCAATGCAAATTGGTTTGGCTTCTGCACAGCTCCTACTTTTTACAAACACTGATGGCAAAGAACATTTCCCAGGATTCATATCAAGTACTCATTTTAACAGCATTAATTTATGAGGTAGGTTATTCCATTCTACCCTCAACAACATGACTTATTCAAAAAGCAAGCAATTTTCCAAAGTAAATACTCATTTTCCATTCTAGGAGTGGTGCTCTTTGTGGAATTTAAGAGAAAGGGGCTGAATCTGGAAAACATCTTTTCTACTTTTTTTTTTTTTTTTTCCCCTGGGGATCATTCATTGGACTATTAGGATATTTTAAATACTTAACCCTTCCCACAAAATCTTAAAACTGTCTCACTGCATCTACTGTAGAAGTGGAACTATGAAGTAGAATTAACTTTTTAAAGGAAAATTCTTATTTATTTTTACTGCTACTATTTTTGTCTGCTTCTCTGGCTTCAAAACTCTGGAGATGATTATAGGATCACTCAGCTTAAAAAGAATAGTATTTTTCAATACAATATTGACCTAATTGTCCACGAGTCACTTAACCTTCCTAATGATTCAGGAAATATGTCAGTGTGACTGTGCCCTTTGTGCTGGAGTGAATTTTTCTCCTGATAGAATTGATAAATAAAGCAAAATTGAAGCTTGAGTTGTTGTAAGAGATGACATAGGTGCATGTTCACAGACTGGCAGGCCCAGGCTGACATTAACTCTGCCAGCCAATTTTTCTTTGGGATTATCATACGGAATGCAGGGAGAAGAAGCTTCCTGGCCAAATCTGAAGTTCTGCACTTAAGATCTGCCACTTGAAAGACCAATTAAATAAAATACCCACAATAATATTAGAAGAAAGTCATAGACTTGGACAGACTCTCAAGGGCACTGTGGATTCTGAATGTAATACAGCAAGATTAAGAATTGCCCAGGCAGTTAAACTGAGACAAGTGAAATGCTGGGGTGGAGAATTAGGGACAAAAAAAATCTGTGATTTTGAACTAAACATCACGAAAAATCTTCAGGAAAAAAATGTTTACAATGCATTTCTAAAAAATAATCACTTAAAAATATCTTTTATCCCTACATTGACCTGTTATCTCAAAATTATTAACTGCCAAAGAGAAGGCAAAATGCACTAATTCTGTAGTTATGAATGAATACTCATACTCTATCTGTTTGGATAAGTAATAAGCTAATTAAACACCCTCTTATAAATGAATGCTTGAATGAATTTTTAATTCACTCAGTGTTACCAGCACAGTTCTTAATAGAACAGTGCTCTGTAGTTTATATCTAAATGGATTTTTAGAGTCAAAATTATGCCCTCCATCAACTAAGAGGGAAAAATATGTGGGTGTATGCATTGTGTGTCTGTGTGAATGGGAGGGACCACAGAACCATCTTGGTGGCTGTAAATTATCAGCAAAAAACTATCTTAAAAATTAAGCAAGAGTTGCGAGAAACATTTTTTCTAGATTGTTGATAACACAATATGAGTGTTTGTACTTATGTTTTACACTAGAGAACTTCAAATACTAGGAAATATAATTATATACACGAGCAGGGGAAATGCATTATCATGACATGATGGGAAGCAAATGACACTTTCTCTCAGGAAGGATGTCTTGGAATTGGAGTTCTCAAGCCTCCACTACACTTGGCACTGTATCTGATTTACTAATTTATTAATACAAATAGCATACTAATGGAAATTGGTGAGGAAGAGCCTTAGTGTCATTCACACTGACACTGTGCCCAAGGACAGGCAGGGGTAAAGATACACCACAGGCATCAAGAACACAAGTGTTGTTACAATTGTTGAACTGAATCTATGAGCAACTGATCATCTGATGTTTTTACAAAGAATAAGCCATTTACTATTTCTCCAGGCACACCAGGGAGGCTACTGCTATCAACATTTGTGTATTAGCAGTATTTGTTTGTAGGACTGAGTACTTGGAAACACTCGTGCTGGGCTGCCACCACACACTCCTCAATCCTGCAGGGTAACCACTGGCATCAACCACAAGGTGAATGTAAACTTGAACCCCAAACTAGCTGCCTCTGTCTGAACTAACTCAATTCACAATTCACAAAAGAAAAAGAAAAAAACAGAAGAAAAAAAAAAAAAAAACAAACAAACAACAAAAAAACCCCACCATTTGGGATAGCAAAAGTAAAAATAAAAGTCTACCCCCCCAAAAAAAATAAATAAATCTATGAGGGTCAACAGATCAGAACATATTGCTCTTTCATTTTTACAGCAATCACAGCTTGTGTGAGGCTGCCAGTATTCAGCATAAATAACGCTTGGAAAATTTCAGGCCAATTGCCTCCTGCAATGCGACATCAAGGTGGTATATGGAATTTTATATACAAATTTTGTTAGCTCAAAACCTAGCTGAGGTATAGGCCAGAATTTATGTAGGAGCTTTGTCTTGAAAAGCAAAACCAGCATGAGCTCATGCACCAAATTATATCTAGATAAGATATTTTTGAGAAAAAGGCAACTACAAAAGGTTGTGGTGATAATAAAATCAGTATTGCATGTATAAGCAAATACCATGTGTAGTTTTAAATTATAATTCTTAGACAAAAATATAGTTTCTGGAAAATTCATACACAGAATTTTCAAATACTGGCAGAAGCTTCCTATAGATGTTTCGAACTTCTACTCAGCAGGGACAATTATCTCTATTTGAAAGTTCTTTTCTGTACAACTGACATCTATTTTGTTCATTTTGAGTAAAGGAAAAAACCCAGGCTAAAAAGATTGCAACTTTTTGGTTCCCCATCCTTTTTTCTGTCTTTAACAACATTATTTTAATTCTATTTAAAAAAGGAGGTTTTGCTTAGCAGTGTTTCCAAAAATGTACACTGAAGAAACAGTTTTGGTTTTATCAAAAGCTCTTAGCTTTTTTCATCAAAAACTAATAAAGGAAAAAGTAAATAAGAAATTAATACAGCTTTCCTTTCAAAGCAAAACCTAAACTGCTGAATAAATAAGTATTTTCAACACTTTGAGTTATGTGCAGATAATATTTTAAAACATTTCCTATGAAAGATCACCTTTTGAAATAACATCTAAGAAAAAACTCTCTCTCTAGACATTTTTCTTTTTAAATTTCATCCTGACCTTGAAATAATCTGAATAAATTTGATGTGGATCAAACGTGTACCAAAATAACCCATTTATAAAGAGGAAGCTACATAGCCATAGAAATATTTATAAATAGATGGTGCATATAGAAACACAAAAACTGATTTTGCAGAAAAAGCATGATTTTAAGGGATCTGCAGCTGTTCTCAACCTTTAGCATTGCTTATGTGAGCCAAGAGATTTTTGTCTAGTACTGAAGCTAAATTAACTTCATGGCTTGGATTTATCCCCTTGGGTAAACCCCTAACATACACAGAACCAGGCAAAAAGCTTACCCTCAATTTCATGTTCCCAAAATTGAAATGCTTTAAAAAAATAAGCATAAATGTATTTCAAAATCCAATTGCTTTGGCCCTAAATCTATCTTTTCTTGGCAGAGTGCAGTTGTTTTTAATCTGAATGCTAATATTTTGCAATGTGGCATCAGATATAAAATACTAATTTACATTGTGCCAGCGATCTATAGTATTTCAATACTAGTCAATCAATAAATGATTACAGTAGTGGGTTTCTGAACAAGGGAACATTATTTAACTACAAAATAATACTGCAAATTATTCTGTAGATTATATGTCCCAAAATGTCTAGAGCAGAACAACTGCATTCATTAAACTGTCTCAAACAGAGGGGAAGCAAGGTAGAAGAAAGAGCTGTGGGATTTTAGATCAACCTGTTAAATATGTGTAAGATGCAGAGGTGGAAAAGCTTTATCAAAGGAGGATAAATTTAACAAAATTCTGGAGTAAGAATTTAACTAAAAATACCTTTAATAACTGAAAATTAGTTTTGTGTGTTTGCAGACTGAGAGTTTCAATTCCAACTTTATTCCTCCCAGCACACCTTGCAGAAAGCAAGGAAAAAATTCAACTTAACTATCATGTGAAATATACTATTTCTAAAATTAATCCATTTTTTTATATGCAGACACAGGCAGGATTCCTAACAAGACTTTTTTTGGAAGAACTATAAAACAAGCTGTAGTATTAATTGTTGGTATTGTATTTTTTAATCTCTTGGATTGATTTTCATTTATCAGAAATAAGTAACCTAATACATTCATCAGGCTAATAAACCTTATGTAGTCATTCCTCATGCTACAAACTATAAGATCTAAAGGAATTTTCCCAATTATATCAGGGAAAAGTTTTTAAGGAGATAAAAACTCAGCAGGGAAAAATATGCACATTTGACAGTTTTTCAGCTAATAGTTTTCTCTGCGTCGTTCAGCTTTTTGAATCTAATAGAAAAACTCTTTACAGTGGTGTAGCTGAACTACTAGAGAAAGGAATGGATACACTACTGCTTGGAGAAAGCTTTTTTTTCCTTAAAAATTATACATTTTTCCTTCTTTCAACAGCTTAAACATGATATTCCCAAATACACTTTTTAATAATTTAATAATTTTTAATAATTTAATCATTAAATACACTCATTTAATAATTTAATCATTTAATCATTTAATCAATAATCATTGGATACTTCCCAACTTACTGGACAGGTGCATTTCCTGCAAATAAAGATCTTTACTTCACATTCCACAACACTAGTGTAGTCCAAATACTTTCATTATTCCAAGCCAAAGCCTTCATTTTCTACTAACCTGAGTCTAATGCCTTTTTTAGCATTATTTACCTCAGCACACCTTCTGAGTTGGTACAGTCTCCATGAGGTGTTTCATGGATCTGCCACAGAGCCAGACCACAGCAATGTTTTGGTCAAGGAGACTCCTTTCTGCTCTTCCCAACCCCTCCCTTGCCTTCCCAAAACCGTGAGATGACGCTCACCAGGTTCACAGAATGAGATGGGAAGGGAAGATGTGGCTGAGGAAAGGATAAAGCTGAAATTCAAGGGTTACATGACCCTCCTGTGTCCACCATGCAGCAAAGGAAAGGTGTCAGCTGAGGTGTGCACCAGAGAGAACACACTGAGTGCTTTCCCCACAGCAGTGTGTCCTCTTCCCTTTCAAACACTCTGGGAATTAGGAATACCAGACTTGTGCTTTACAAAGAGGAAAGGGCCAAGGGGCTGTGTTAAATAGTGGTGTTACAGCATGGGAACAGGAGATTCGCACAACCTGCCTCTTCCCTTGACATCTGCAACCATAATGATTTAAGAATCTACCCAAGAGGGCAGGGTGGGGTCATGAAATGCTGAGTGGCTCTGAAGCACTTAAACATTTTACACTGTTACTACAGCCAAACACCAAATTTCTCCAGAACTAGGGCTGGTTTTCTGAAATTTCTGTGGATAGCAGTTGTTCAGGCTTCAGGAATGGCTATTATGAAGCAATAGTAATTTTAATACTCGAATATACATATTTTCATATTCTAAGTATTATACTTGAAGTTTTCCATTTCTGTAGCCTTTATTTTTCTATGTAGGGATTTACAGTATACTTTATTATATAGCTACTATGATAGTAGTAGCTTACTGTATGTATTTTATATGAAGTTTTACAGAGCAGAAGCTTATTTATTTCACATCCTTTTACTGCAGATTTTTACTTTAATATTGGGATTTGGTTTGAAAAAGTTAATGATATTGTAAGCCCAAGTAGCTGACCAAGGATTACTGAGCACAGAAAGAATAATATTATCACTTCAGTGCAGGATCATAACTGAACAGAAAAAATCTCTGGAAGTTTTAAAGTCTGTCTAACGCTATAACCATGAATCCACAAGAAAATTCATATTCCTGCACTCCATCTGCAGAATGTGCAGAGGGAAACATTTTTTTCAGTGGTATTTTTATAAGAGAAGCCTTGTCAACAAAAGAAGCTGGCTTAACTTTCCTTTGAGTTCTATTCCTTATTGTGATATATACACATATTCAGTATCTGCTCTAGTTTTAATTCAATCACCCAGCAGAAGATGAGTAATATCTGGAGCCCTATTTACGTCCCTGTTTTCTCTCTGCCCAGTACTACTGTATTTCATATTTCGCTTACTGACGTTTACATACGTTTAAACACCTGATTTACTTGAGCCTGAGAATCTACAAAACTATCTGGATTGGTGAAAGGCAAAGGCCTTGTCTAGCTCCCTCTCCCACCATCTAGGAATAGTTGCTACTTTCTTGATGGTTGGCATTTTTTTCCTTGAATATATCACAGACATAGAGGATCAGGGCCAAGGCAGGGTGGAGCTCTTGTCAGGTGTTTTATGAGGGAGTCAGATTCCCTTATCAACAAAAAAAATCAGATTTTGAATTGGGGGAACTCTAAATAATAGGAGAATAATATTTTGCATTGTTTAGCTCCTATACCCAAGGAGTTTCTCAGTTTATTCAGACAATTCTCAGAGTTACACCAAGCAAGAGCCAATCACTTGGGGCATAAGAGCTCAGGAACACAATAGTTCTTGGGGAAACTTTATCTGGAAAGTTAAGGGATGTAAAGGAACTTCTACATGAAGAGGTGCCACTCTTCCCCCTGATTGATTCAGTTATCTATTTACTACTTGACAATACAAGAAGGTATTGAGTAAAGCAACTGCTTTACCTTATATCATTATACTTCTTTATTATTTAGCCTATTCAGACACACACTGTGTAGCATATAATACCTTTTGTTTCCATTCATAACTGCCTGCAGTATATGCCAGCCCAGGTTCTCCACATATACCTCTGCTAACAATAAAATCAAAGTCATTGTTTACGTGGTAAAATTGAGGACATGAAGTGAAAACATAATCAGAGCTAAAAAAAGAAGACAAATAAAGCACCAATACTGCAAAATGGAGTGGAGTGTAAAAGCAATTGAGGAAAATAAAGGTGGAAAATAAAAGGCACATTGTAACAGCATTTCAGATAAATTATGAAATTTTTAAGAACAAGGAAAACAGGTTATTACAGGAAACAATATGACTTCTGATGCATGCATATTCTGGTGGCTGAAGAAATAAACATACAGTAGACACTGCTTCCAGTAAATTACATGAATCATCCTGTAAAGAATGAAATCTGCAGGAAACACAGAGCTCTGCAACGATTGAACATCTGAAGATGCAAAAATAAAAACATCAGAAGGCTTCTGAAGAAAAATACTTCACAATCTTGGAATGATTTAATTTTAAGTGGCAAGACAGAGAAGAAACAGGAAGAAATATCTTTGAAAGCAAGATGACAGGTAGGAACTTCTGGGAAATAACATCTCTCAATTACTCCATGCCTGTATAAATTACTTATTCTTGTTAATAAAGGTTTATTTTAATATAAGTAAAAGCAAAGCCACTAATACAGCAGTTTCTAGATGCAAAATACTGTAAAATCCATAATGAAGATAGATGTCAGACTACCAAGATGAAACTCAAGTTCTCAGACCAATCTCTGAGTCAGTGGCAGAAACGAAGAATTCAAGGACTGGCCATTTTCTCGGGTCGGTGAATTTCAGCCTTCTCCATATGGTACCATTATCTTGCAACAAAGGAAATGTAATATCTTGGTATAAAGCACCGAAAGTAATTGCAATCCACAGCAGCAATTTCCAAGTTAATATCCTATGTTATGAAATTGGTGGGCATTTTGGATTTCTATTCATAATAAGCAACATGAACTGGCAGGAAATGCAGGCAGGCTTGAATGCTTACCCCAAAACCTGAAGGTAAATCTGCAGTTTACCTGTGCTAAGACACTCCTATAAACCATGCTGCTGGAACAGAGGGGAATCTAAACTAAAAACTAAGTGGATTTTTATATACTTTTTGCTTTTACACTGCATTCCTGTTCTTCAGCTGGTTTCTTTTACCACCTAAATCTTTAATGACAATTGACAGTTGAAGAGTTTTATGATCTTGATTTTCATTTTTATAATGGACTTCTGGAAAAAAAAAATATTGGTTTGGGACAACCTGACTTGCCAATGTATGACAGCACCAATGTCTGAGTCAAGCACTCCAACATGTGATTTATGCAATTTTTTTACCGATCAACAGAATACTCTTCATACTTTCAGGCAAGACAGAAATTAAAGATTGCCTTCTGTGTTTTGAAACTAAAAGATTCCTGCTTTTGTGACCACCGTTTCATTCTGCTGCTTTCTCAGTATCTACCTCACATTTTGAATACAGTAATTTCTGAATTACATGTCAAGAAATGACTCTCCTCCTACATTCTTGCAACTTCACTGTAACCTATTTTACAGGGAAAAAATAGGTGTTAGATTGCTGACATTTTGCTTGGGATTTAGATATTGGCTATTCACAGACATCACTAGTAAAATTTACTTTTTCATTGCTACATCTGGACATTTCCTGAATAAATGTTCATCCAATCTTTACTCATTATTTTATTCAGATCTAGAAATCACCTTGTTACAGAACATGTGCTGCTCCTTGCATATCCAGGGCCTAAAACAAGGCACAAATGCATCCCTTTTATTGCTTCCATTTTTCCATCTTACTTCACTTGAGACACCTAGAGCAAAAGCAAATCAATGCCCTCTCTGTGTCAGGCCCTTTCTTTGGCTTTAGTATGATCAGAATCAAGATGTTGCTATTGATTACACAAAACCATGATTAGAAACTGACATGTTTGGAAGTGCTCAAATATTTATAAAACTCTGGAGCAAAAAGATAGATGTGGTATCTGCCTTATGTACAGGCAGGGGAAATATGCACAGAGAACAGTCCGAGATCACTAGTTATCTGAAAAGTAATACATTTTGTTTGTCTGTATTTTCTAAAAAAACCCTATTGCATTATGTTAAATACTCTGAGGGCTTAGGGTAAAACGTGACTGGAATGAATATAAAGGAAAAACTTTCTGTCTCATTAGATGATCTGAGTTTCAAAATCTGTTCTAAAAGTGTTGTAAAGTGTGTAGTGTTGTAGATTAATGCACTGAATACATTTCCACAGTGCTTGATGTGTTTCATAAAAGGTCCATTTCAGAAGTGTGCTGTATTATAGGTGAACAGTCGCAGTAAATAATCTTGTTACAGAAACCTAAGCAATTTTTACAAGGCGTATTTCTGGCTGACTGAACAATTTATTCTCCAGATGTCACATTGTATTTTTCCAATATAAAATGAAACAGCTTTTTTTTTTTTTTTTTTCTCTTTTTTTTAAGGCAGACTCTTTTGTTTGGATCAAAGGTACTTCCTTAAATAGAAAAATCTATTATTAAAACCCAACGCAGTACAAAATTTACACTATATGTGATTACCATAGTAATTTATAATTTTATTTGATTTAGTGGGATAAAAGACCACACAAAAGTGTGAATATTGCTGAGGATAGCTGTGTACACTTTAAAAATAGGAATCATTAGTTCTCAAACCAATCATGTCTGTTGATCCTAAAGGTTGCAGGCATCTTGACTAGATCTATGTTTAGTTAAAACTGTGTCACTTCAGATGTTACCCACTAATAAACCCATATGTCACATTATAGGCCCTGGAAGATTACATGATAATGTGATATGATAAGATCTGCTTCTCTGGAAGGCAAGGGCAATTAAAAACATTTTCACTAGGCAGACATCATCAGTAGAGATAAACAAGGTAATTTTCCAGCATATATTTTCTTGGCTTCAGAAGATAAATACTTTCACAGGAAACTCTCTCTCAGGAAAATTGACAGACTATCAGCAACCTATTTTACTGATGAAAAAAAAAAGACAAAAACAATCCTATGCACTAGTGGATAGCACACATTCCTATTTTCTCATCCTGTTTTCTTGATTATACAAACAGAAAATTTGCATCAAAGAATAAATTTCTTTAAAATTTACTCTCATCCAGTTTACTCTTCATTGTTTTTAATAATTTTTCTGTTTCTACTCACCAAGCTGTGTATTCATATAAATTGATGTAAGACTGCCAAACATTCAAATCTAAAAGTTTTTGTCTTTTAATATGCAGGTAGTTACCTAAATCAAATTTCACCAAAAATTTAGGACATTGATTTTGCCAGTGAGGGATTTGTTTGATCTGGGGCCTAACTCTCTATTTTGTATTTAGGTTTTTGAGAGATATGGACCTCACAGCTATGAATTTTAGATGGTGTGGAGCACATGGAATAGGACTGTTATTGATTATCTCCAGGAAAGGAGACTCCACACCCTCTGTGGACAATCTGTTCTAGTGCTTGGTCACTGCACAGTGAAGCTCTTCCTCACAATCAAGTGGCACTCCCTGTGCAACAGTTTGTGCCTGTTGCTTCTTTTTTTATTGCTTGGCATTACCAAGAAGAGCCCTGGCTCCATCCTCCTACATCAGATTAGCAAGGTTGCCTCTAAAATGATTCAGATAGATTTAAAACTGTAAATTTAAAATGCAACTTCAGTACAGCCTCTGAAGAAGAGATTCTTTGCTTAACTTCACTCTCATGATGTTTAGGGGTTTTTTTCCTATTTGAATGCCTACCTCTGCTTCTCATCTGGCAGCAGAGGTCAAAAATTTGAGATAATCTATGCAACATGGAGAGGATATTAATTTGAGAACCAGAGTGTTGGTCACAGTACTTATTGCTGGGCAGTGTGTGCAAAGGCCAATGTGCAATGACAGTGGTTCACTAACTCCTCAGCTCCTCAGTCACTTCCAGGGTCCATTAGCAGGCTTTGGAATTTCATTCAAGTCTGTTATTTTTGTGGCTGAATCGGGATAATTGGCCTAGTCTTTCTTCTTGCTTGAGAGCTGGAAGGTCTCTGACAGTCTTCTTATTAAGGTGATAACCTGTCAAACCCATGAATGTGCTCTGATATCTCCAGTCTCGACAGAGAGTCCCCTCTGCCCTGCACTTGTATTAGAGTTCCCTTTTGGAAGTCCAATGGAGATGAATAAGGAAATTATTTTAAGGGTATTCTGCACAACACTCTTTATATATACTGAGATACTGATCAGCACTGTGAAGAATCCTTCCATTGCTAACAAGATATGAATAGCTACAGAACAACTACTTTGACTTATGCTTTTTACCTAAGTTCAAATGGATTTCAGTGAGTTTCCTCAGGTAAGACTGACTCAATTCATGATCATATGAAAGGAAAACAGTGTCTTCTGGACCTTTCCTGGTTAGGTCTTCAGTGTGAACATCAGCACCAGCTTTATGGCTTTGTATTCCCTGTGGCTGGTTCATACCATAGCTATTTATTATACCACCTACACTTACTTTGGTTGGAATCCTTCTTTTTCCAGGGAAGTGCTATTCCTACACTGACAACAGCACTGCTGAAGGACACCACGAGCAGAGAAAGGTTACATGAAAGGAAGACCTGAGACGGAGCTTTGAAAGTCATGAAAGGCGCCAGAAACAGAGGAGTTACACAGTAATGGACTAGACTTCCTAAAAATGCTTCCAAAAGCACAAGCCAATGAAATTGAACATTTTTATCCTTAAAATAAGCTCTCTGGGTTGTTTTTGCATGCCTTTCCTTCTTCCTTGCTTTGGAAGAGGTGTGGAAAAGAAGGCAGACCTGTGATGTACTACTCAGTAGCAGATGGCATGGGAGCCAAAAAGAGCAGCATTATTCATTTGAGAGATCCAGGGACAAATATGGTGGTCTCACATTAACTTTTTTCCCCTCTGCTTCCAGGTTTGGAATGTATGAAAATCAATCTGAGGCTCCACCACTTCCCCCTTTAAAAGCCCAAGAAAGTGTCTGGACCAGAAGGAACATGTTCCATCACCACTGCTGTGTCCCACTGGAGAAACAAATGTGCCAAAGTAGGGTAGATGATGCCAGCAAGAGACTGAGAGCCCAAGGATTAGGTAAACAGGGTTAGGTTTTTAAAACCCTGACATAATTAATATCTTCTTGCTTCAAAAAGTTTGCAATGAGCAATTACTGAAGGACAAATAAAGACACCATAAAGTAAATTGGCAAAAGCACAGAAACGTACTTAATTACTATTTCTGATACAATTCTTAAGATATTGGTGAGCTTATAAAATAAGAGAAAGCTTCAAATTGAGGTAAATTGGAAAGGAATCCTTTCACAAAAATACTTTTAATTGGCCATCATTTCCTGTGCTCCTGTTTTCTCCAACTACAGTCACTTGTGTCCCTGTTAACTGCCTCCCACGCAGTCCAGTCTTTCTTTTTCCTCATCCTACAATGAGGCAATAACACTGTGCTCATCAACTATCCTATTACCATAGAAATGATAGCTACATCACAAATTCAGCAGTCTGATTCCTTGACAGGGTTGATTAGGAATAGAATATGAGCTGGAGGAAAGCTGAACCCTTGATTAAACACAAATAGCTCTTATAATGAATAGATATGGGAATAAAATATATTTTAAATCAGAAGAAGCATCTTCATATTCTACATGAGAAGTATTTTTGTCACTTTTTTTTTTTGTTTTTTGAATTGTTTGGAATTGTTTGCAGAGTTCCGTAACTTCTTTTTAAATCACTCATATACACACAATTAGTTGTCATATGTGCTCCAGAATTCACTGAGAAATCAGTGCAAGTCCAGCTTGTAAAACGCTAGTTAGGAGTTTATATTTCTTTCACAATAAATATATTTAGAATTGCAAATGCACTGTGACCAAGTATACACAGCCACACAAACTCAGGCAAACCTGCAGGTTTATTATTTTCAATCAGATCTACTTGAATTCAGCTTATTTAGGGGCCTTTCTGGTAAATTCTGACTATTCCCTTAATAAAACCTCCCACAAGGTGTTCTGCCTCTTGCCCCAGTCCCAGAAAACCACTTTTCCCTACACCAAATGAAGACCTTGGCTCAGTAGGACACTGACCCTTTCCTCTCCCAGAGCTTCAATACCTTAATGAATGAATCAAAGTTGGATACTTTATTGTCTCCGGAATCAAGACCAGTATTGAGCTCACAGCCACTAAAGTTGGAAAAAGACTATTTTTATCATTCAAACCATTCATCCCAAAAGAAGAAATATCGTATGAAAATAGAAGTGTTCTAACAGTTCATTTTTCAAGAGACTGTCTTTTCGAGTTCTCACACTAAATGTAAGTGCTAAATCCTCAATTCATATTTTACTGGAGACTTGACAACTCCGATTGCAACCAGTTTATTTTACCAGTAAAAGTGTACAGTAGGGTGTGCATATCCATTCCAGGCCATCTCTATTCTCAGGCCTGCTGCAGTGTTTCTTCTACTTCAGACTATTTAGTCAATGCCATTAATCAAAATCCTATAGCAGAAAATGCATGCATAAGTCCTACACATTTATTGCCATGGCAACAATTCAGGCTCTTGTTCATATGTCAAGCTACATCAGTGGAGATAAATTCTATTGTTTTCACACTGACAGTTCTCTCTGTGTTGGGCTTAATCCATAGAAAAATATAGCTTTACCTCTTATTAAAATAAAACACAGACCACCCAACTGTCCAAATTCTCATTCTTCACATTGCACAAGTAAACAATCAGAATAGTGATAAAATTACAGTTTGATATTCAGGTTTACGATAGTGATTGAAGTGCAAAAAATGGCCCAGTACTCATGATATTGTCTTAATCTGTGGGATTGGTTAGGAATGTAATTCTTCATGAAAAGATGAGCTCATTTATGTGAAGCCAAACAGCAATGATACCAGAACACTGCATTCTTGAATTCAATTCCAGTATTTTAAAATAAATGCCTTTAAGCTTTAAGTGAAGTTGATGTAGTTCATTTTCCAATTCAGCTGTGATACTGTGGTTTTTGTAACATAAAAATTAATGATTAATGTGTAATATCCTGAGAAAGATTTTATATTTCACTCAGCTCATGATAAAAGACACTGTCATATGGGTGACTCACAAGTGCAAAAGAAAGATAAGAATCATTTTTCATACATAAGCCTCTCTAGATTTACTTGTGTATGCTCTATTACGAGGAAATCTTAATGCCTGATATAATTTTATATGATTTTACTGTGTACTAGATCACAGTTTTGATTCCTATTTCCATAGACACAGTATGCTTCTCATTATGACAGACTAATAGGAAACCATTTTTTCATTAATAAAATAATGCTAATGCTTCATAGTCTCATTATTCCCTGTGTACAGAGCATCACACTCCTTGGAAAGGCAGAAGCCTTGCATCAGCACTGAAGACACATCCTTTTCAATCTGACCCTTTTCCCACTTCCTCATGCAGATTTAAGTCCCTGCTTTTCCAGCATGCTTCATATTGACAAAGCCTATTACTGTGATATACTACACTGGAGTTCATTTCAACTAATATCCACAGCTACATCTGTTACTGTCAGTGCCCAATCCAAGTTCCTGCCTCAATGAAGATGAAGACAACCATTATTATTTACTTATTGTCGTGCCATGTTATGCCAGTATCAGAAACTGCTTCACATACACACCGTGTGTGACTTGCATCAAATATATATATTTTTAAATGGGGGGCTTTGTGTAATTTGTAAATATCCTGTGAACTTCATTCATATTAATGAAGCAGCGTTTGCACTTTACTGGCATTTTTATGCAAATTACAGTAACTCTTTGTGTGCCAAGACTCTGTACGTGACACAGGCCACAGCTCCTCAGACAAGACTTATTTCCCTGGGTGAGCAGCACAGGACAGAACATGACTTTTCCCACCATCTAAAAGAGAGAATCAGGGGTTCTTGAAGAGGTTAAGCACGGGATATGTGAAATAACTTGAATCTTGCAATGTTCTTAAGAAGAAGAACAAAATATATTTCAGGGTCTGAGCAATTCAGAGCAAAATCTCTCCTCTGCACTCCAACAAGTAATGTTTAACCATTCTTTTCCTTGCACCTATTAAAATCATCATGTTTCTCATTGCTCCTAAATCAGACACACGCTAGTTTCAAGAAAATATGTTTCTAAATAGTAATATTTGAAGCAGAACAAAAGTAGCTTTTTTTTCACACACATGAATTACACATCAAAATAAAATTTTAGTTCCCAGTTTAGCACTGCCCTCTGGTGATACATATCTTGGATATGTATGTGACCTATTTCATCTCAGCATATCAGGCCCAGATCTGGACAAGATTAAAGAAAAATTTAGGCATTTAAATCTAAGACAATAATTCCTTCACTTCACCCTGTATTTCTGCCGGCTAAGTTCCCCAGACAGAAGCTTGCTTTGTGCATAGGCAGAATTCCAGCCATCTGGGATGGGCTTTGGATGGGGTCTGCTAAAATCTTACAGATCTGTCCTGCCATCCCCTAGAGGAGTCCCTCACACAGGAGAGGGTTCTCAGCTTCCCAACATCCATCTGCAGTACAGACAATCTCAGCCATGCTTTATCTTCCAAAGCCTTCAGTATCTACTATCAAACAAGTGTTTTAAGCCATAAATCTGTCTCTAGGTGATTGTATCTGAGTTGCAGGGAGTCATCTTAATCCCCACAGGGCTGAAATTTATGAACCCTGCTTTCAGCAGAGGGTTTCCTGCAACATTTGCTGTCTGTTTATGGCTCTCATTAGGAGGCACCCAGTTACCATACTATTGTTATGCAGCTCAGTGTCCCCTAACATTTTTAAATCCATTAGGCTGCAAGGTTTTTGTCAAACAAATCGTGCACTATGACAGCTTTTAGTTACAATTGCATAAAGCTAGGTTAATTTTCAATATTCATTGATCATTATCAAAGAATATCTCCAATCCTAACCTAGAACACTGAAAAACACTAGTCCATTGTCCCTGCCATGAGACTAATGAGCAATGCTCCACTCATAGATGGGTATTCTGTGTATCTGGGATGAAAGGTTGTATGGAAAAATGGTCTGCCACATTTTTGTCATTGGTGTGAAAATCCTTTTCAAGGCTCATTTAGGGAAGCTTTCAGGTGTTGAGCTCCTTTGAAAACTTGACCTTTCCTGTGGGTGGCTCCTGTTACTGTTCAAAATGCACCAACAAGGAATGAAACAAGGCGGTATTCTGAATACAATATGGTGGAAAGAACTGAGAAATGTAAGATTCTTAATGAAATATTTTAATATAGGAAAATTCTATAATGTTTACTTGTTGTTTTTTTTAAACACCAATGACAATTTGGACATTTGAAGTCCAGATCATAGTTGTAAGTAAATAAATATACAAACCTGATGTGTCTCCTATAATGATATTCAAAACAAAAAGATTGAACTTTCACTCCAAGTTCATTGCTCAATACTTCACATTATTAATCATATTTATTTCACAGGATTATTACTTTGCTTAATAATGTGTTTAATGTAAATTTAATGTAAAAGATCCATGATACAAGCAGTCAAAGCTCTGTTAAAATCCTTTTGCAAGGTTCAGCCACTGCATTAGTAGCTTTAGTCTAATAGTCTAATGTTAATTTGGATTCTAGTCTATTATTTTGCATGATATTTAATGTGGTTTTGTAATTAGATTTTTTTTAAACAATGCCAGAAAAAAATCACATGGGTCAGAGTGCATGATTGTCATTAACTACAGAGCATTTCTGGGACATGTATAATCATAACACAACTTCTGCAATGAAACAGGGTAGATTATGCTCCAGTCAACAACCTGTGTCTTATCCTGTAAGAGAAAAAACACCTGACAATGAAGTGATAAACACCTGCAGCTGTTCACACACACTGCTCCCATTTAAAAGGCTCTTAACCTCTTGACTGGTCCAGAATATTAATTTATATATTCATCCTTAAGTTGGGTTGAGACAAAAATGAATTCTATATTAATATATTTCTGATAAACTTCACTCCTAATGAGAGTTTGAGAACAATTATACAAAATACTTGTTCTGGGAGAAGTAATGATACAAAAACCTCCAAGAAAAAGAGCACAAGTCTACCCAAGATAAGTCTGGTGAATACAGCAAACTTCAGAAGGTATGGACAGAAAGAAGGGCCAAAAAGAGATGTATCTCCTTTTATCAACTTCCTTCTAAATTTCCAGTGAATCTGTACTAATCTTAAAACAATGACCTAGAATAATAAAGTATTCCCTTTTAATTCCTTCTTTGAAATTACCTGGCAGTATGATAAATTACTATAGGGTAAAAATAAATGTTTATGATCTAAAAATCATTCTTCAGTTCAACAAGAGGCTCAGTATCCTTCGATTAATGTGAAAATTAAAAAAAAATAATTCAAGCAGCATTTTTTTGCTCTTATTTAATTAAATAGAGGATGTGTACACATTGCTGATTTTTTATCTTGCCTTTTAGGCCATATGGCCAAATCTTGCTCTTGTCAGCAGATTTTACCCGATTTTCTCTTCTCAGTGGATTGTCCTACTAAAAATACTCAAGAATTATTTCAATTAGGCTCTGTGATATTTATCACAGCCTAATCTGACACACCTCAAAAATGTATAGAGCTAGGAGTACAAAAAAACCCCAAAAAAGCCTCACTGCTGAGGAGCTCCAAATGCATGATTTTCTTTAAAAAAAAAAGAAGCTACAGAAAATTAATAAAGTCATAGGTTCATGGCTCTAGAAGCTGTATTTTTTTCTCATCAGGACATTGAAAATTATACAGTGTGACTGAAACAAGTTTAGAAATCAGCATCCTGGTCCAAGATCTACTGTATTCACAACTTGGTTTAACTTATACCTTAGTTTAGCACTAGTGAAGGGCACCGATTCTGTACACACCATATGAGGATTAATTTGTAGTTGCCAAGTGCAAAGATATTTTCACAAAAAATGTCCATGTACATGCCTATAAAGAAGAGAAGTGACTACCCTGCAACTCAATTGCTAAAAAAAGAAAATAGGAAAAGAAAGAGAAAAAAAATATCACTTGGATTTTTTTCTCAGGGAGCAGTAAAGGCAGCAGAGAAATAATGCATCACAAGATAATTTTCATTAAGTCTTAAGTTCTCTGCACACAAAACCCAAACAAATGGGCTCTGTTTCAGACGGCTATCAAGAAAACACAGAATAAATAATTCATACCAATAGGACCCAAGATGTTACACCAAATTCAAGCTGAATCCCGGCAGTGGTGGAAGTTTGCCACCAGACTATCAAAGATAGACATATGACAGTACAAAAAATAACTCTAATGTTAGACTTAGCAAGCTAAGTATTCCACTAGTCAGTCTCATAATAACAATTATTATATTTTATCTCATGCCCTGCTACCTGACGGCCACAATTTCAGTTATAAGAGCTTGCAAGAAGAAAGGGAGAGGAAAAAAGTTCTGTAATACTCTGTCTCATTATGCAAATATCAAAAGTAATCACTTATATCAGAAAGCCTCCAGGAGTATCTTGGGGATGGAACAGCAGTCTCAGATATCTACTCTTCTTCACTGGTTTTAAATTCCACAATCACAGACATACCTAGGTTTTCCCCACCCCAAACTGTCTTCTGCAGCCACTGTTTCTCTCCTGGATGTAGCTCTTATTCTGTGTCCCATGACAGCACAGCATTCCTGGTGTGCTGGGAATCATCCAAAGCCCTAATGACTACTGGCAAAGTTCTGCTTTTAAAGAGTTTCTGGGTTTTCTAGTGCTGTCTTTCACTTAGAATAAAAATTGTGCATTAAAAGTGTTTTGTATTGTAGCTTATTAATCATGGTACAAATCTAGTGAAATATCACCCAGAAAACAATATTTAAGATAAATACTTCTCTAAAATAAAAACCTGAACAAAGGCCAAAGGCTGGGACAGGAAAAGAATATTCCAGAGTGAACGGTGCAGTTTTACATAAAACAGAGCTATCATTAATATAATGTAACTAATTCAAGCAATATATGATTGATTTATTGTATTGGAATCCATTAAAAATATTCCATTGCAGTTTAAAACCATATAGTCATTAAATATCCTTGAAAACACACATTCTCTACTTCATTATAAGATACTCTTGACAGCACATCATTTTTAATGGCACCATTATAAACAGGATTCCTAATGGCTCTGTTTAGTATGTAACAGAATTGGAAGTCAGTAATACACAGAATCGTATTCAACATAATCAGATAACAAAGAGCACTGAAGGAAAGATGAGTGCACAATTAATAGTTGAATAATTATTTTGTGTAAAATGAAATGCATTTTAAATAGGGTGTCAAACAGGCATTATAATGGAAAAGTGGAGCAGTGGAATAGACTTGATGTACATTACTTACAAGTACAACATGAACTACTGGTGCTGATATATGATCTAAACAGGAGATAGGAGAGGGGAGATTATGCCCAAGGCTAATTGCTGTGATAATGCTGGTTTCCAATTGCAGCAAACTGTTCTATGCTTAAACCAAATCCCCAATCCAGTACATATGCCTTAAAACACAATTTCAACGTCACCCTTGCTTTTGTTTGTGGTACTTTCTAATACCAGGACATTCAATGAACAATTGTTCATTACTTTTGTCCCTTGAAGTGCATGGGGGTAGTCAGTCTTCAAGTGTCATTAGTCCTCCCCTTCACAGTATGGAATCTGTTGATCTTAAAGGACCTCAGGAAAAATAAAGTTCATCTTTAGTAAGTTATAGTTCAGGAAGCCAGGCATTTAAAATGAAAACCGTGTCCTAATTCAGTACACAATAGGCAAGATTTATATGAAGTAAAAAGGAAAGAAGAATTTTCCAAATGTAGCACTACCCCTCACTAACAGTGCTATGAAGAAAATAGGTCTCCTGATTCACTATAAAAACTAATGGGAGTGTAGCAAGCATCATCAGCACAAAGCAAGCACTCACTCTAGGTACCTTCTGCCCACAAGGCCTGCAAGTTCAGGAGAAAGGATAAGTAACTGAAAACAAGGTTTTGCAAAGAGAGTCTCTAATTGATCTTTGTTGCAACACAGACATATTAACATAAAGCCATAGAGCATTTTTAATTATTTCTTATGACATATGCAGGTATAAATTGATATTCAGGAAGATCCTAACCAGCCACCAAACTTGTCACAATTAAATAGCAAAATGAGTGTGTGGACTCACGGATTCATATACAGATATCACCCTTTCCACAGAATCTCCAGTGCTTGGGAGAAAGCCTAAGGAGAGATATTGAAGTGGGTCACCACAAGTTTAATTTCTTTCACTATGTTGTTTGTGGCAGTGCCATGCAAAAAGAGGAAGTGTCTACATACACTTAGTACACTACACATAGTAATAAGCCATTCAAACTGACAAAATCTATTACATAGCTCTGTATATGTAAAGAGCTGGCTTACAGCCATACTGAGTCAATTTAACTGTACACTTATCTACAAGAATTAATGGCTGCATATATTTGCATACTTGCATGGTTTTCAGTGATCTGTTCCTAATCAAAATAAGGAAATATGGACTTGCACACAGAGGATCACCTTAACTAGTACTGTTATGATTACATCTGATCTTTCTAAAACATATTAGATTTGTGAATGCTTAAATTTATTGTAAGGTTGGAGCATTTATGTTTTGGCATATGACCATTAGGACTGACTTTCTTTCTTTGCCTTTTCTACTGTTAAAATGTACCAATGTAATTAAAAAACTATACTTTTCCCTTTCACATTCTACACTAATTATGTGATAAGGCAACACACAGAAAAATATATTAAATATAAACTGATGATGTTGTGAACAATTATGTAAAAGTTGCTCTGTGTCAGTACTTTTCCCCAAACTACAGTCAGGCATAGCTCCGTAAGTTCTGTTTGGCATTTTGGTATCACTCTCAAGACTTTTTCTCCACTCTGCCATATCAAACATAAGCCTAAACTCTCCCTTGCATATGTGAGAATCTCTGCACTCTCAATGGTGTGATCACTTTGCACTATTACTCAATATACTATGCAAATGAAAAAGCACATTTTATCTATAACACAAAACATTTTAAAGCTTTTTTACTGATATCTACTTTTCTGAAACTAATGTAAAAATATCTGTACATATAAAAACCAAATTTTTTAGTAGTCTAATGCTGTCAGTCCCAAAAGGATTTTAGAGCTAACACAGCCAAGTGATAATAAGCAGTACACTCTCTACCTCTGAAATCTGGCACATGGGTGGGGGGCACAGACCAGGTGTGAAGGTTTTAACAGTCACATATGACAAGTTACAAGGACTTAGATAACCATGGAGACTAAGATGCAAGTGTTGAAGGGAAAGAGAGGTAACTCAGAACTCTGCCGTCCTGCTGCTGCCAGACAGGGCTGTTGCTATCTAAATACCAAGGTAGCTCTAGACAGTTCCCTGGAGGATATTGCTGGCTGCACTCTCTTCCACATCCCACCAGAAGCTCACCCTGAGCCAGATCTGCAAGAACAAGGATCTGGACTGCTCAAATACCACACAAGGTCAAGTATAGGGAGGAAAAAATCAGCTCATGGAGGGCTCTAATTTTACTATCCACAGAAGTATCAATCTTGGAATAATGCTATTTTAAAGTTGGAGATTTCTAGCTGTAAAATGGTATAACTATCCAGGACTGCTGGGAGGAAACATTTAATCATGTGCAAAAAGGTTTCCACAATACAATGATAATGTCTCAGAAAAACCCATCGGAAATATATTTTGTCAAATTATATCAGATTTCTAACTTTTTTTTTGTTGGAATTACTGCTTGTTAAAACAGACTGAAATAAATAACATATACAGAATATACTTATCTGATTGAAGATTTCATCATAACTTATATATTAAAAAGACAGCCTGAATTTGAATAATCCAGTTTTTGAATGCTTGACTTTCAAACCTTACTAGCCCTCTATTATATACCTTTGTTGCATGTGCAATATATAACAGAATGACCTTCATCCATTGCATCCTTGTAGTAGAACAGAAGCATTTACTATAGATTTTATTATAAATGCCTTAATGAAATTCTAATCAATAATACTTCAGAGAATGGTAAAGAAATTGATTTCATAGATAAAAGGAGATGTTATTATCTCAGTTCAGTAACTATGAAATAGAAAGATGAAAAAGTCTGTTTTTCATATGAGAACTGAGCACAGCTGTACAGTTATATAATAAAGTATCACTTGTATCCATGGCAATAGGGAATAATTGATGCACCACAGTTATTTTTATAAACCCAAAGAAAAAAAAAATCAACTGGAAATTTCTTTGCCAGTTTCTTGGCATTGTATGTTTTTTATCTGTACATAATGTACAAATTTATAGTCTGAATACACTCACTGATCTGACTCGTTGAATAAAACATGCTGGGTTTTGCTGCATATTAAAGAAGATGGGGATCTCATGCCCTACAACCAAGTCTTTCATGAGGGATTTAATGAAAAACATTTCTTGGAATAAGATATATTGTTACCTTAAATTCAGATTGCATTGGATTTGGGATCTATACACCATAGGGATTTTTTATATTTTTTACAAACAAATAAAATGCTTTTCAGCTGTCCTACAGTGGCAACTTTAGGAATATTTTAGTGAAATTCAGTAGATGTTTATAATGTAAAAAAATCTAATAGGGACCTACCCTGATACAGTTACATGTCTTGGCCCATCTTGGGTGAAAAAAAATGATATCAAAATTCTTGCCATTTTAAAGGAAGATACACACTTACTCCTTGAAATTATGTGAAGAAAGAAAATTGCTAGTGTTTGGGGTTTATTGTAATGATGAGATGAAATTTGCTAGATGACTAAAAAAGGGTTCAGGTGCTCCTGTCAGTCTATTAATACCAATCTTGTCTGCAATAGAAAGGAGTTAC
Organism: Zosterops lateralis; assembly: GCF_965231275.1. NCBI lineage: Eukaryota > Metazoa > Chordata > Aves > Passeriformes > Zosteropidae > Zosterops > Zosterops lateralis. The sequence continues at coordinate 9,622,026 of NC_139772.1, forward strand.
TTTACTTTTCTTTTCTCTCAAATGCAGATCCATTTATTCATAACAGAGTTTGCATTTGCAATCATCTCTGTTTACTTTGCTTCAAGAGATATCAATGTTTGGCTGCAAAGACAAGTATTCCATTAAATCAAACATCTCATACTTTTCCCTTAGCACTTTCTATTTCAGCATAATTTTCCAGGGGCATTCCATGACAAGAAGACCTTTTACGATGAACATTTTTGATTTCACTTTTAAAAAAAATCGCTCAAATCTGAATTTAATTTCTGGTTCAAATGTAAGATGAACCATGCTACTTGGTTTCTGTTTTTATCCATAGCTGACTTCTGAGGATGATTAAATAAATTGCATCTTCAAGACAATGGACAGGCAATATCTCAGAACTTCTTGTTAAATGCTAAAGGATAATACATAATCCTTCACAAACAATCTCCAAAGCATGTGGAACATTTGTGTATGCAGTACTGTATTTCCCTCCTTTTCACACAACAGCATCATCACCTTTTCTCATTTCTTTCAGTGCTCCTTTTCACTTTCCCCTTCCCTGGCATCTGTAGGGATCGTTTGCCTGAATTATCAGATGGATATGAACACAAGCTATTTGCTTTTCAGAGATTAAAAATGGATAGTCTCTTAGAAATACCAGCTGCAGTTGTTTATCAGGGATTCTATTATTTTGGAAACTCTGCAGCACCATTTGCTTGAGCAATAGTCCTGTTACAAAATTTTTCATGAGACCAGCCTGACAGTGCCTTTAAATACTTGGGATGGAAGGAGGCAGGGATGTATATAAAATCCACATATCCACAGTTTGTTTTCCTCCATGCTGGAATTTATAAGTTTATCTGCAATTCATGGTAAGAGAGCTTGACCCAGACCTTCACTGGACAGCACCAGGTACAAACCACAGCACACACACAGAGGAACACTTTTACCTAACAAAAACTACTTTTAGCCATAACTTCCCTTCTGCCATTCAAAAATTACAGCCCCTTGTAATATAGTCAGCTTCCTTATCATCTAGTGACTGTTCTCAATTCTGTTTATATTTAATGACAGCATCTAAAAGTAGTTCTTCTCCATTATTTTATCTTTTTAGGCTATTTTTTTCCTTCCCTCCACTAATATATCAAAATGCCTTTTTGTCTAGGGATACTGAACAGGGAATTAAAATGCATTAACAAAAGAAAGGTTATGGACTGTGAGTCAGCAAGAACAAAAGAACCAAATACATCATGTAAAAGCTAATAATATTTAGATAGGGAGCCCAGAATTTAGCATTTTCATTATATTTTTCAGTTAGCATGAAAGTTTAATCTTCCACTAATCATTTAAAATGTAAAATAAACGGGGCTTGGGTATATCACAGTCTATATTCACGTCCCCAGGAGAGCAAAAACCACAAAAGAAACCTAACAATATGATGCTATATATTCTGAGATATTGCCATTCAATCTGATTTGCCACATGCCCATACATTTTAATGCTGACTTCATTATGAAATCTCTTCTTGATTAATCATTGGTGAACAATGACTAAATTGCACTCCAGCATCAGCTTGAACTGGGACATTGTTAGGAGCAACATTCATTTGAAAAGCAAACCAGATGGGCCAAGGAAAGGTCAGGGTGGTACTACCACAGTCACAATGGACAAAGCTCATAAACCAGTGGCAGAAGTTGTTGAACTGAGACTACAGTAGCTTTAGGAACATGCTGTGAGACTGTTTGCATTCCAGTTCTCTCCTCCAGTGTGTGTAAGCTTCTTGCTTTTTATGGTAAAAACTTGCCTTTACAACCTCCAACAGATGCTTCTCTTTAATTATCACCTACATAACCCTGACTGCTGTGAAACAAAAGGTGTGCTACAATTTTCCCAATTTATAAATAGACAATCTATCTCCAAACACACACAACCAAGAGTTCCAAAGCAACCAATCCTGCTAAGGAGGTGGAGGACAAACCTGCCCTAAAACCTTCCACAGCTGCTATTTCAGCATTTGAAGTGCCACAGGGCACTCCTGATCCACCTGAAACTTGTGTCAAGATCTCCCTCTGCTTCAGCCTTATCTCACACTTGATTTTGGTCACAATTCTCAGGGACAGCTCTCCCAAGACCTTCAAGTGTATTAATTTGCACAGCATTCTCAGAGAGCCCCACTAAGCCTCCTCCTGGGCACTGACCAGGACACCTCAGCAGGCTCACTGAAACACCAGGGGAACCAGGGAAGGGAATGGGAAACCAGCACAAAATCCAAAGAGCCACAAACAAAGTGGCCCCAGGCCTTGCTTTAACCTCTCAGCAGGCCACTGTCATGAGTGATAAGTGGTCAGAAGTCTTTAGCTCAGGCCTGCCATTGATGGGGTTTTAAGTGACCATCTACAAATGCTGTTTAGCCACACTAAAAATAGTATTACACCATTATGTCTCTCCATTTCCTTCAAGATAAATACTGCTTGTTTATTGACACTGACCTGTCATATGAGCAAATTTAAATGTAAGAGATCACTTACTGTTGACTTTTTTAACCACAATGAGAATTTGCATAACATTGTGGTAGTCCATATACTCTATTACAGATGACATTTGTCAAGCTTAGTTAAGTTCTGGTAAATTGATATTTGAAGTTACTAAAAAAAAATCATAAAATAATCTTATATCTGATATACTAAGATGTGACAAAAATCTCAGGAAAATTGCAATTGTAATTTTCTAAACATAAATACTTCTAAAATGGTAATGATTTCTAAACATCATCTCTTTTTTCTAGTATCAACTGTGAGTAAATATATTCTTAGCACTTAATTTAATCTTTCCTCTACCACTCTTCTTCACATCAAATTCTACTTCATGATTGCATTACAAGTGGCTGCTAGAACTGGATTTTTCTTTTTAATGCTTTATCTCCAGCAATACAATCTACATGTACGTAGAAGGATAGTTTGAAGTTTTAATAATCTTGGTCTTGTTTAAGAATACGTGATAGAAAAACTTCATATATATAACCAAATTAGCTACTGCAGCTGCATAAAACTATGCAGAAACAATTGGAAAGATGTATTTTTCTACTAAGCTCTGAAATTCTCACATGTGAATCATAGCAATAACAAGCCAGGAATGAAGAAAGTTGCCCATCCAATAGCTTGTAATTTAACCCAGTATATCTATTTTTGCCAGATATATTTATGGGTCTTAAAATAATGCAGAATATAGAGAATACTGTTGAGATACTCCTTTCTTCCTTGCTCAAGGGGTTTTACAGTAACGGCAGCACACAATATAAAGCAATTGGGTTTGTTTTTAATAAGGTTAATTTCCTCTCCTAAAAGACCAAAAAGTCTAAGTCGGATGTTGAATTCACAAGCAATATCCAGGGTCATCTGCAAGACTGTAATAACCAAAATCTTATAAAGGAAAGTCACAGCTATATGAACTTCATATCCAAGTGACATTCAAATTTTGCACATAAGAGGTTTCAATAATAAATAAAATCAGCAAACTACTTGTCAGATCTATTTTATATTAAGGATGTATTGCAGCAGGTGTGGCAAGAGTCATAATATAGAATTTCATCAGAACAGCTTCTAGGACCACTGCACTCTCTGGTGCTGATCCTAGAGGAGCCATGCTGTAGCTACCTGAGATCATCCCACACTGATGGTAGCAGTGGGAGCTGTATAAACCACCTTGACCAATATATATATAACCACCTTCACCAATACTGATTTCACCCATTTGACAAGGAAAAACTGACCCTCCCTGCACTGTTTACAAATGGATGAACTCACACTTTTCCACTGCAGGCTAAAGAAACATTGTCATATTGCACTGAAATTACAAAAAGAGAGACCCTTTACCTGTGAGCTCACAAACCAAAGAACAACACAACCTTCCCACATTCCAATCTGGGGTAGTTCTCAGAAGGTCAGTGTATTTCTGTGAGTTTCACTTGATGATGGGACCTCTGGTGCAGGCCAAATGACTTTCCCTCTTCAGAGGAGACACATGACACATATGGCACTCTCCTCAGGGGAATCTAACACAAGGACAAATTCTTGTAGCCCACACTTTGCACTTTTGGTCTCTTTTACCTGATGAATCAATACTAGAGATTTGGTCTCTGTTCCTGTGCTGGTTGTGCACTGTCAAATAGATTGGCTTCATTCGCTACTGAGTACAAAACATTCAGGTCTTCACATTACTTCCCTTTCCACAATTTAAAACTACTTCTCACCATGACATCCTCCTGTCAGATAAGAGAACTCTGGTTGGGATATGGCAGTGTCATGCCTTTCCAGCTCTGCCACTAAGGACAGTCTTTCCAGTTTCCATAGAGCTAGAGAGCACAGACAAGAAAGTATTTCAGGTTTAGAGGAGAGTAATTTCTTATGGTTTAATTTGGCATTTACTGGTTAAAAAAACTACTGACAGGAAAACCATAGAAGATACTTGTGCACAGAGGTTATTAATTGGACGGGGGCTGCAGGAAAGAACAGGTGATAAAGTTATCAGAGAAGTGACTGGTTTGTCAGGAACTCTTCTGGCAAGCAGGTGGGTATTCTGCACTTCTCTCAATATCTCACTAGCTGTGTTAGATCATTCTGGTGTGTAGTGACTGTTTAATACTATTGGGGAGTTGCACACAGTGGAAAAGTATAGAGTGTTTCAAGGATTTTCATGGGTTTATGCTGGCAGAGGCTACTTGCTATGGGCATAGTAGAATATGTCAACTTACTTTACAATTTTACTTCACTCTCGTTTTAGAACCATTCAGTTGGTAAATCTTAGACTGCAGGGAATTTATTTCTCATTATGACTTGAGGAAGAGTGTGACTGGTGAAAGGCTAGATGAGAATATTATGGGAAGCTCCTTTCAAGGTGAAGTCTCACTAATATACATTTTTATACAATAGAAATTTTATAGAGATAAAAATCATTAACCATTTAATGATTTTTCCATTTGGGTTCCTAAACTGTATCTTAAATTGAGACATATAATCTACAGACTTTCTTCCTGCATGGAAGAAATTCCTTATAGGAACTCGGATAACCATTCAAAAATATATTTTGTTTTCCTAGGCAAAAACCTCATTGACTAAAAGTCTGAACATTAATAAGGTAGGTATAAACACTCTGCTTGTGGCACAGCCACTGATGTCTGATGACTTGGTTGTAGATAAAAAGCAGTTTGGGATGTGCAGATTTCTATTTCTACAGATTGCTTCTGTGTACTATAGCTTGTAGGTTATTACTTTATTATAATTATTTCTGAAGATTTTTCAGAGTAATTAGGAGAGCACTGTAGGTACAAATGCATTTCAGGGAGAATTTGATGGCAGGATGAATGTTATTGAACTGTAAAAAACCCTGTGAGTCTAAGTTTTCCATTCCTGATAAGTATGTCATCTGCATGGCTTTGCAATAAGATTATTTAAAAACCTGTTCTGTGCAGAAGCTCTGTAAAAGGTTGACTACTCAAGGCTATATGTTCTTAAAGTTTGAAGTGTGGATTTTTGGAAGCAATACCTTTCTGTATAAAGATGAAAGAGGTGGATAATAAAACATTATTGGGACAATATGACAGTTTAAATGTGAGCTTATGGCACTCACTGTCAGGTGGGAAAAAAGAGATACACAAATTAAGTAGTAATGACATCATCCAGAAAAATGGGTTGGAAATAGTTTTCTGCACTAGAAAAAAAATATCACTGAATGAATATTACTTAGTCAGCTAAAACATCAGTAATTAATTTTTTAATTACTGCTGACTTTTAGGTTGAACTCTGAGCCAAAAAAATCCTGATAGAATACTATCTTCAGATCATCTATTTTTAGTGACCCCTTATTTTTCAATAACATTCCAGATCCTACCAGAGCACTTATAAATACAATCTGTATTGTGAGATATACACCAGTAACGACATTCCTCAATTTTAATTCTATTATTTTTTAAACATAAAAGAGACCTAGTTTTAGTATAATCTTAGGGACAGGTGTCTACTTGTGTTATCAAATGCAAATATGTGTTTGGTTCATATCTTCCACAAGTGAACAGGAATGGCACAGCAAGGCAACGTCTTACCCAAACTACAAAGCTGTCTTCAGGTGGAAAGAATGACTCACATAAATTTTTCTAGATATCACAATGGAAAAAATACACACAGGTGTCACACTACCCAGTTCTATTACATTCCTCTCACTTGTAATTCCAGCCAGGAAACAGCAAGCTTCACCCTTGGAGAGACTCATAAATAGTTAAGTACCTTCTATCAACAGACGATAAAAGGGAAAAATAACCAATAAAACTACATAATGAACAACTACTGAGCAAACAGAGCTATAGCACTCAAACACAGTGAAGTTATTGCCTAGGCTATTACAAGGATTTTACAGTAATATCATTTGATTTTCCAGCTTCACGGCAATTATATCAAAGGTCTCTTATTCTTTTGAGATGTGTATCATTGCTTTAAAATAAATTCTATTATGAAGTCCAAGGTGGAAAGGAGAAAGAACAAAAAAGTTGTTCAAGGTCACAGATAACCATGTTCAATAGCTTATTTGTAATATTTTGTCATCTTTCTTTAACTCCTGAAAGTCAAGTGATGTTATATTCTGCTTGCTACACAAAGGATGCAGTACAGTAAAACTTTATTTTAAAAAATTTTTGTGCCACCATATATATAAGGGAAGTTCAAATTCTTGATTTTGGATGCAAATTGGAATTTGCACAGTTCAGGTTAAATTGACTTTGGCTTCATCTCACAACATCTGAAATCATACTGCAGTTCTCTGGTGCTTTTAGGACATAATTAGATAAATTCATAGATTAAGCTGCTCCTGGCAGTAGTTGCTCTTCTGTGAATAGTGAACCAATTCCACAGCACATTGAAATACAAACTGTAGTTGCAATACCAAGTTGGCAATGAATCTTTGCCGTTGATTGTTGTGTGCCATATGGACCCACTTAAGCCTCTTCCATTTTTGGCTCTGGAAGAGAAGGGAGCCATTGTGGCCAGTCATGAGGTCAGTTTGGAAACCAAACAGCCCAGGTGCACAAACTTCAGCAGGGCCATCTGCATCCATGACTGGTTTTTTGGCTACATTTATCCCTGCCCATATTTAGACACGATATCTGCCTTCTTGCGTAATGCCACCACCCTCTGCCAAACAGAGCCCTGTAAGTCTGTCCTGATTTCTGTTGTGATCACAAAATACATCCAGTGTATTGCTAATTTCTGTGCCCTAATCTATTCTTATACTTCAAATACAAAAAAGAGCTAACTTTTTTTTTTCAGACTATTTCTTCTATCACGTAAAGCCCATAGAAGTTCAGATGAAATTTCTTACAAACTTGAATGTGGATGTTAATACTCACTTTTTTAAAAGTTTGATACCAGCCACCAAGGAAAGCTGAGATACTCAGAGGAGAGATTAGAAGTGTAATTATAATGATATTGATATGGCTACAGCCTCTTACTTTGTTCAAAATGCAAATGATTTATCCTTTGATACACAGCTCTTTAAAGGGCTAGATAGATGCACGTTAATCAAGCTTATTTTGTGCTCAACAGTATCACAGTTAACAAATATCTACTGGATATTTAAATTATGCTTACATTTCCTGCCACAACTCTCTGAGACAGAAATAATTATACTGGTCTTTTATTTTTCACCTCAAAAAATACTTTATACAAAAAAAAAAAAGTATAAATTAGACACGTTGCAAGTCTGTAACACTGAAGAACATTCAAAACACATTCTAAAGCAACTCATGCATTTCATATATCAATACCATTCTATAGGTACATTTTCTGTTTGTCACTGTTAAAATATGATATCATGTTTAAGTTTGGAGAAAGTACTGAAAGTACTTGTGCAAAATCTAAAAAGAGCCTGATCCACCACTGTTGTCATTCAACTTCTATATTTGTCTAACAGCACGCAATGCAAAAATCAAGAACCAATGAATCAAGGTCACAATATTTAAGAAGAACTTAATAAAATTGCTATTGAAAAAGAAATATCTCATAAAACATATAAAACATATGACATGTATTAAAACTCACATACTAGGATTCTTCTATTCTCATTATTATAATCTATAGCACACTTCCAGTTTCATATTATGCTTTTTTATAGCTTTCTCAGTTTTAAAATTGATTAAACAAATCCTTTCTTTATTCTGAGCTGGAGAAAAACACATCTCAAATGCAATTCATTCTTGCCCTGCTTTCCTCTATCTTTTGTGCCAAACTGTCACACAATCCAGATCTGTCACTCTGGTTATTTTTGCTGATGCAACATGTGTGTACAGGACAAAGCATCTACAGAAAATCCTGCCTCGACTCAAAAGCGACTAACAACTATAGAACCAAGGAGGTTTGCATAAAGCATTTCAGGATGCTGCACCAAATGCAGTAAGCTGCACCAAAATGAAGTTCTGATAGCAAATTAAAATGCCAATGGGGAGTTGCATAGTGGCCAAAGTAGCTTTCCATTTTTAATTTCAATTCAGAAAAGGAAGTGTTTCACTCCCTGCTTAGAGTTAGCTTTGAGTCTCTGCAGCAGTGGCCTTAACCTTATCCACATGCCTTCAAGAAAGTCATGTTTTATAATCTGCTGCCTCAAAAAAAAACCCTGCAAAAATGCTTTTCCTCCCAGGAAAGAAGTAAAATGAAGGTGACAGTCTGGAATACTAGTGAACTGGCAGTTATTTCACATTGAGTCTTTGTCAAATGACTGACAATACATTTCAGAAATATGTGAACAGTGGCAAACACATACAAGTCTTTGGAGAGCCCTAGAATTTATTTGTACATATTTTACACCAAGGATATGGAATAAATGCATCCAGAAAATGATTTAAAATTCCAGACACACATGGTGCACTCTGATTGGCATCTCAATAATGCCTAGGAAATACAGGTTTCTTTGCTTGATTTTTGTGTATGGATTCTGCCTCGTATTAGTAATGAGCTGCTCCATTCCAGCCAGTGCATTTCAGGGCACTCCTTCAAAGATTACAGAGTTGCTATTTGAGCTTCATTCTTTACAATGTCATTTAAGTGCAGCAGTTACCTAATTCAGTGTCATATATGCACTATACAGTTTGTGTAATTGTATGTGTATATCCAAATTAGATCCTTTTCCCTTTTGTCCTAATGAACACATAGAAACCCCAAACTATTCATCATTCCACAATACTAAAAAACTTCTAAATGTCTCCCTCGTGTTGTGTCAGAAAGCTCAACAAGAATTTTAATGTGATTATCAATAGGTAACAATACTGATAGAGAAACAGGAATCCAAGCCAGCACAATTTCTCCAGCACAGCACATGAATGTCAGAGACCCCTCCTATGCTGCATCCATGAGGATGTGTGTGATGGCCACACCATGCCTACAATACCAGTCCTGCCAAAGGATACTGGCTAGGAGCCAAAATCACAGCCTGTTCTCTAATGAGAAGAGAAGAGATATGATAAGAGAAGCCATCATGAACACCAAACATACCGACATAAATCTTTACAAATGCAATGCAAGTGCCTTCGACTTGTTAATTCTGTTTACAGCTGAGGTTTTTGAGTAAGTCCCCTTGAATCCACCAATTTCACACTGGCTTCAGACACAACTGGAACTACTATATTGCATATTTGTAAAAGCAGAGCTCACCAAAGTACTGCTGCTGCATTAACATTTCCTCAAAAACTAAATCAATAAGCGAAACACCTTACAGAATACCTGACAATATGCTTTAGTTACAGCCACGAGGCTTCTCCTTTTTCCTATTGTTCTCTTGTTACCAAGTATTCAGCACACAGCCAAGCAGTTCTAACTGGGAACTCTGCCTTCTCCTCCCTACAGAACATGGACATTTACCTGACTTACCTGTATCAAACTATTTAGAAAAACAAGATTTCTGTTGTAAAGATACAAAGTAAAGATCAACTTATAATACAAATAATTTATGTCGTGTTAAATTCTATGTTAAATTTGCATTTTCCAAGTCACTACAATGCCCCTTTGAGTGTTTCAGGCTTATCTATAATTGGGAAAACACAGATAAAGATCAAGTCATTCTAAATCTTCATAATCTCAGAATTAATATGGTGTCTCTGCAAATGTTCATGTGAAGATGATTTTTTCTATCTGAAAAAAAAACACCAGGGAGAAATGACGATTAAACAACATGTAAATTAACTTTAAAATACTTACAAAGACAGCACTGTGTTTAATCACATATATCAAAATAAAAGAGATTGCCACGTTCTTAATCAGAGCAAATATATAACAAGCTTAAAGGAAATCTCTCTACATCAGACTCTATAAAAGGATATGTCAGCACAAATGTAAAGGACTTGGGGTTTTGAGATAAACCAGCCTTGAACAATAATCTTCTGATAAATCTCAAATTCCAGATGGTCTTTGTGGGTTTCAGACAGCAGCTGTATTCAGAGAGCATCACGATGAGGTATCTGGCTTATTTTAAACAGTAAATGTAGCTAGTGGTACTGTTTTGATATTACTGAAAATAGTATCTAACATATATATTTTTTTTTAAAGAGAACCACTTGATCTCCTGAGAGAACATGTCACAATATCCTTACTTAGCTCTCAATTTCTGCATGTAGGTATTTGTTAAGCAATGCAATATTTTAAAGGGGATTTTGGAATTTATCTGGCCTTCCACAAATGTAAAAAATACAATCTACCACTTTACTACCTTTGTGATAATGTTATGGCTAAAAAGTGCTTTTAATCCAAATGCAAATCTCCAAGTGTTCTTACACTAAAATTGTTGTCAATTTTTTTTGACAGAAATTCTTAAATAATTTGGTTTCTTGATATTATAAGCAACAGAAGATCAGCTACATAAAAATGAGATTTCAAATCTCTCTCATACATCAGGTATAATGCTATTTTCATTGTATCTTTACAAGACATCAGATATGTTAATATTTATGGAGTATACACCGAGGAATACTGTTAGAATTAATAAATAATAAAGCTAATATTTTTTTGAAAAATAAATCATCGGATATCTCATTATAAACTGGATGTCTTCAGTTGTAGATAATTTAGTACAGTAATAAATAACAGGAGAGCACAGTGCTGATGGAATTATATTTCATTATTTAAAATATCTTGCTACTCATATAAGAATGTGTTCTTTTGTGTTCAAACTCATATAAATAGCACTGGTTTCAAATTGTGTGTAGTTTCAAACAAATAAAAATTAGGTAGACATGCCAGGTAGACATTCCTGAGCAGATGTGTATAACTTGTACCATTTCTCAAAGGCATTTTGAAATTATCCTTGGATGTGTCTTTGGCAAGATGCTGCTCAGGGAAGTTTAGCCCATTGTTCCTATTGTCTTACAACAACAGGATTCTGCCATCTTGAGCAACATTATCTTACAGGTTTTAACCTTGCCACTTTTGACTCTTATCTGTAAAAGAATCAATAATAGGCAAGGGTTTGAGTGGAGAGGGCTTTTGTGAAACAATTAATTAGCAAATTATTTGGTAAGACTTCATAGAGGTCTTGCATAAAATTTTGTGGCACCCAATGACTCACCAAAACAATCTAAGGATATGGTGCATGTTGATACTGGCATTCAGTATAGTTTATAAGTTTGTCTCCATTCTGTGTATCCAGTCTTACAGTTCAGTTTTGTAAAATCAATTGGATTTCAACCCAGGCAGCCTACATGGCACACTCAGTATTCTGAGAACTGCTGGAGGAGTGGGTCCTTCTCTCTAGAGCTGGGATTTTCATAGCATGCTACAGAAAGCAGGTGGAGTTCTCATTGAAGTCAGAGGGAACTGATGCTGAACTCCATTAGATCCCTTCATTTGTAAAATCCCAGCCTATTCTCCTTGACCTGGGACATGTATTCATTCTCTTTCTAATCGACGCCTGGTGTGCATTGTACAAGTGTTAATTAACCGATAGTAACATAATTAAGAAAATGCTGCTATGGATCATTGTAATTCAGTTTCAGACACTGACAATGAAATATAAATATAATGTAAAAGAACAAGTCGCTGCCAAGCATAATGGAAACAGGGATATCAATATGAGTTAATGATTAAAACTCCAGAACCTTCAAAAGTAACTCACAGCTCTATTGCTTTATTTTCTAACAGCTCTCTTTCTCTGGAGTTCCTAATCTATACACAGAATATGACTATGAGATTTACATATGATTTTAGTAAATCACTAAGCCCATTCTGCTATTGAATTTCTCAGTATGTGACTTAGTGAACTGGTTTTATGTCAAAAGCACATTAAAAAAAGATAAGCCCAGACACCATTTTCAGCCTGCAACAGATAAGTTAACACTGTATTGTTTAGTTTTCTGTGTCTACACCTAAGTGACAAGGTGATGATTTGTTTAAACATTAGGAGTTTAGATATGTACTGATCAAATATTATCTAAGAAAAGCTTAAAGCGAAGTGCCATAGAAATTGATGTTTAATTGATTAATTTACCTTGTAAGTCAGGGACTTATGATACTAGAAACTAAGATGAAGTGGAAATCATAAAATGAATTATCCACCAGGTAGATTCCATTAGGTTTCTACATCTGCAAATTTAAAATCCTGGTGGCAAAACCAATAATGTTACAGACAGCAAACTAGCACCTAGCCAGTAGGAAAGTAATAGAATGTTATTTACTTCAGTTGCCATTGGTTTCTATAGTGCCATGATGATTTACCCAGTAAGGTTGTGGTTTCTCTGAAATCTACAAAATAACTCTCTTTATCTTTTCTTCACCATTTACGAGGTTAAGATTTGGCCTTTTTAGACTATTGTAATAACACTGTTGAAAGGAAAAAAAAATCAGATTTATGCTGAATTTTAATGATATTATTATACAGATGAGCTGAACTTCTATATCCAAGAAACAAAATGCTAAGCCAATTTTACATTTACAGCAAAGGAAAAAATCCTGATAGATTTTCATTTCCAAGCTCCTAGAGGTGCCCAATAACCCTATTATTGTTCTACACATTCTTCTCAGTATCTCTCCCAGTGCAGCAGCTCTCTGGTCAGTGGGAGGAGAAAGACAGTGAGAACATCAGGGAAGCAGAAGAGAAATGAACAGAGTAATAACAGAAGTAAGCATTTTGCTTATTCTGCTGATGCTTTAAGCTGCAAACAATGCAATCACAGAGACTTCCAGCAGTACTTTCAGAGCTCAGTTAGGTAACAAAAGGGGTCCATAAATACAGCTCAGAGCTGCTTTCTATTTTCATCTTTCCTTTATTTGACATTGGACTCAACCCAGCAGAGTGACGATGCAAAATATTGATTCCCACATTCAGAAGCTGAATCTGGCTTTGGGGATCTATAGTTTCTGTATCTTTCCACATTTGAGGCTCAGCAGCCCCTGCTGAAATAAAGTCCACAGGATAAAACACAATTCCTTATTTTGAGGGATATCTGCCTGTCTTACAAGAGCCAAACAAGGCATTTGAACCCTATCCTGCAAACAACTTAGATGTACTTATGCACATGAAGAGCCCTCCTGAAACTAACAGGACAGACAAAACACAAAATTACAGGAATAGATGTTGTGGGACTGGGACACTGAGTATTATACATCTACTCTTTCCCAAAAGATAAGATGAAGTACATCATCTTTTCTACCTGCACATTGTGTGAAAAGGGAGCCTGCATCCTAAAATGAGAATTGACAACACCAACAAGATGTCATTCCTGAGAAATATATTTTAAGGTTATTCAGAAGTTCCCCTATGACCTCACGGGTAACAACTACAGATCACCAATAGAGAATACAGAGATAAAGTGTACAAAAAAAAAAAAAAAAGTGTTTTTTTATACACATAATGTTTAGAGATATTACAGGGGAAAAAAAGACATTTTTCTTGATTTTGTTATTAGAAATAGGCTATTTTGTGCATTTTAGGTTTGGGCTGTTTTATCTAAGAACTCTGTGTGTTTATCCAAGGTAAATATGCACACATTAATAACATAAGAACACGGACATTGTTTGGGATTAAATTAAAACCATTTGCCTTATGCATGCTCATTTCCTTTTTTACTACTCAATTCCCCTATGATGCCATCTGATCACTTCTTGAATGTCCCCTGTGCTTTTGCCTTAACAATCTTGCCTGGTAGGCCATTCCACACGTTTGTGATTCTCGGCATGAAAAAAATGCTTCCTGACATCTGTTCTGAATTTGTTTCTCTTTAATTTCCATTTATGCTTCCTTATCCTAACATCTGTGTCATTGTGAAAACGGTAATTCAGATTGACGTTATCTGTGCCATTTAAGATTTTACATTCCCCAGCTAAAAGCTACTCATAACCATGTAGTGGTTTTGTAGTTCTTATTGATAGTTAGCTTAGCAGCATTGCCTGGTTCTAACTCATGTTTTAGGTTATACTTCAGCTTTGTTGTAGTTTTTTATTCTGTTTTCATGCACGTTTCTTCCAAGCTTAGCACTGTACTCAGTGGGCCATTTCCAGCCCATAGGTGTTTCCCACAGCTGTTGTATAAGAAAGGAAGTTGAATTTGGCCCAATAAGCTTAATGGGGGTATCAAGAGGACTGTACATTATGCTAATTTCAGCCATAGGCTATGAGTGCTCCTTTGGTGTCTCTACAAGTCTGGAAATTTTTCAACTGTTTCTCTCAGAGACTTACAGGGGCTGGAGCACCAAACCATACCCAGTGAATACTGCATAAATAATTTCCCCCATCTTTGTCCAGACAGATAGAGAGGTAAGAAGGATATTGAAAATACTCTTTATAGTTCTCCTAAGTCAACAAAAGGATCTGGAAATATTTTTTCTACACTTTTAAATCCCTAAAACTAAGGACTAAGTATGTCCTTTCACTTGTCCTTAAAGAACAGATTAATACCAAGAGATGAACTGTCAGAGCTCAGACTCACAACAAGCACAGCAATTATCAGCATGTTTAACAGCAATTAGCAAAAAGCCCATTTTATATGGTTGGTATCTATGACTGAGCTAAAACTGGACTATGTCTATTACTAGAAAATACAGATATAGCTGCTGATCATGGAGTGTGGAGTAAGGGCTCCTGCTGGAGAACATAAAACAACTATTGATCCCTTTTTCATGGTAATAAAGAGGCACAATTCATAGAGAGCTGTGTCTCAAGTCACAGCAAAGCTTTACTCTTTTGCTCCAAAATACTGCAAATACATTATAGTAACTTATTGAGGAATTAGAAATACTTTAGGTATTTATTCACATTACTTATTCTTGACTGTTGACAACCCAAAGGTGATACTGAACCATGAAAGTAGTAATGCCTTGAAAGGGTCAAACAATAATTGTTAGCACTTAATCCCTACATTAACTCCAACCAACGTATAACATTTTAAAGGGAGAATTTCTGAAGAAATTAAAAAATTATTCTATTTAATTCCACTATGCTAGCAGAGTGTTTTGGAAAATACACCCAGTTACAAAGAAGATCTAAAAACATATATTTGAGGTTTTCTCAAGTTCTTTATTTTCTTTCCATGTATGAGCAGATAAAACACTTAAAAGGATTCAATATATTATTCAACTTATTCAATATATTTCCTATACAATAAGAAAATAAGAGTAGTCTGTTTCACTGTACTCGGAAAGAGTATGTGTTCTGCCTAACTAGGTTACCTAGGGTTTTTTAAATGAAAAACTGTGCCTATCACTCAAAAACTGTTTATTCTACAAGGTAAAAGAGAAGATAATGGTGACATTAATCTTATTTCATAAAGGATTGCCTTGATTCATTCATCTGGAAGAAGTAGTGGGCTTTGAAATACCCAAATATGATCCAGCTTATACCTCTAGAATATGTCCAATGAGAGAAAAGAGATCAAAATCACAGGATACTGTGCAAGTAAACATGGTGGAGGTGTGTATGAATCCAGGTAGGAGGGGAGACTGATTTTAAAAATGAGGTAGCCAAGAAATAATGTGTCACCTAAAACGTGTTTCATGTCAAAGTAAAAAAACTACACTTTGTAGCCAGCAAGGATCTGCATTTTAAGCACACTAAAGGGGAGGTAGAAAAGGAAGGAACTGATACCAATATCTGTTTTAATTAAAGGTGAGGAGCAAAGAATTTTCACATATTATTTATAGGCAGTGCAGATTCCTTTTGTTTTAACAGGGTTTGCCAAAAGTAAACATGGCATTCTAGTAATGCATAGTAAATTCTACAAATGCTGAAGAGTGTGAAGGTTTTTAACAATACTGACTTTTTTCTCATGCAAAATGAGAATTATTTTACATCATGTCTTTTAGGTTGCTTATTTTAGGCAGGGAAAAAAGGCATTTTTTGAAAATGCTTGATATTCTGGAATGCAATAGCAATTCCTGTACTTCCAAGTAATGCTTCCTGTCTTACAAAGCAGGCCTGGGTTACTGACCCTGCTCTAACTAAGCTTCTTCCCTGATTAAAAGGCAAGTTTCTTTCATGGTTATATCATTTCAAAACCTATTCAGATGTGATAACATTTTTGCTCCTGTATCTTGGCAACATGATTTATTCCGTTAACACTGAGTGTTACAGTCTGAAAAAGCAGTACCATCTGGGTGGAATTAATAGCCTACCCAGAAAAATAAATGAGAATGGTCTGCTATAATTAACATGTAGGTAAAGTATATTTAACAGATTATTATAATTAATATATCAGTTACCCATTTCATGCTAAACAGAATGGTGAACACAAGATATTAAGATTAGTTACCCTTTCTGTATGTGCCTAGTAAAAATTCAATAGAATAATAGATCCAAAGAATCAATAAAATTGACCTTAACATTAAGAAATTTCAAGCAAAGAGAGACAATGTAGGGTATTATGAACTAACACTAGAAAATTACTCGTTTCATGAATTCTGAATTAACACCTGTAAAACTCAAATATGGCCTGAAACAAAAACAACCCCCACCCAAATGCTTCAGAGGTTAATTTAAACGCTGTGGAAAGCATCCATCTATGCAGATGCACAGGGCAGACCTGTTCCTCAAAGCTGTCTTTGAATTACATAAAATATAAAATACAGCAGAAAGTCAACAAACAATATGTGGACTTGATCAAAAGGTCATAAAGCATTATCACTCATACTGCATTTTGTTGGAGAGCTTTTCATAAGACACAAATATTGGTTTGGTTTTCACAGGCTACCAAAGATCCAGGGGTTATTTAGCAACTTCCTCAACCTCTGTGTTCCAATGACAAAGTTCAATCTTTTTGCTACCCCACAAAAAGCATTTACTTTTATTCAAGGTCCTAGATGTCTTTTCAGTTGAACTGATATGGCATCACTAAGAGATTTCAGATAAACAATAGCACATTCACAATCCCTACATGAATCCCATCTCTTTCTTTCTCAGTGAGTAGTAACAAACCCAGAAACTCACGCAGAATTGAAGATTAATACATGAAACTAATGTTTTGCACAGAAATTTAATAGGTTTTCTTTTAAAGAAAAGATTTCCAACTTTCCACTCCTCAATTCCCCCCACCCCTTGCATAATTAGGGCTTTTGTGTCTCCAGATTATCTTTAAATTCATGTTATTATAAATCTTGTTTATTACTGAAAAGACTAAGGGTCATTTGACAGTGGTGTTGGGCACATTATGAATGAAGTATGTAGGTGAATCCATTCCAAAGGCTTGCAATTTAAACAGAGAAGACAAAGAGAAGATGAAAGAGGGAAATTAAATTCAAATGCAGTTAGAGAGCCAGGGGAATTCCCTGCTTTTCTCCTGACTTTCACTTTATGGACAGACACAAAAGTTAAAGGCAATATAACAGTAGTATTTTTAAACACATTTGGCATGACAAAATCATGAAACACTTACAAACAAGGCTATAGATAACAACAGAAACCTAAACCAGCCATCACTGTTCAGGTACATGGGTCTCATAGAATAATTAGAAATAACATTGATGTTAATTAGGTTATTTTTATATTGTTATTCAGATAATATTGTCAGGGGAGGGGGAACCCAAAACATTAATTGGCATAACTTTATTCTAGTGAAATTCCAAAATTCTCACTGCACAGCAATTCATTGTGGAAAATACTGAACACAAGACTGGCATGTGGATGACAGAGAACATTTAGAGTTTGCAGGGATTCCACAAGTAGCTAATGTAGAATCCTACAGTATTCTACAGTAATTGTTACCATTTAAATAATTACTTTAGCTGATTAGTGTAGAATAGGAAGTAAAAATCAGCCAAAGAGCTAATTACAGGCATGGCAGAAAAAGTTTAAGAAGCTTCCATGTAGAAATTAAGATGAAGAGCAGCATTTTGCATTCCTTTCCTCATTCATGTCAACTACAATGCTGCTGCTAACATTCTCCAAGACTTTAATTTCCAACTCCAAGATATATTCCAAAGTAATTATGTTCCCAGCTCAATCAAATTTGCATTCTAATGCAAAATGTTAGCAGTATTGTCACATGGTATTATGTCAATAGATTATGACATTTAAGTTCTGCAAATTTTGCCTTAACATTACTGAAGCAGCTATTAAGATTTTTGAGAAATCAAATATGTTTGAGGATTTATGTCTTACTCTGGAACATCTGGTATTAGTCTCTGACACAATTCTAAACTAGCTGGATCTCCGTTCTGTTCCAAAGCCCTAAGTCCATAATTCTGTAACCCACCCAGCCTCTTATGGGTTAGTAGATAATGTACAGTCATGCCTAAGTGAAAAGCAGCCTGGATCACTGGGAATTCTTCTTGTGCATTCCAGAAGCATATTAGGGCTGCTAACAACTAGCACTGGATTTCTCACTTTATCTAAAGGAGAAAAATGTATAGAAAGATCTTTAAAAATTCTTTAGAATTCTTTTATTTTGTGTAAGTTTTTGCAAAAATCTTTTTTGCTATTTGGAACATAAAAGTTGGCATAAATGACATAAATTATTATTTTTAGTTGTCTTTATATATGAAAGCTAGCAGGAAAGTTTTATAGGAATACCACTTTGACACTGATTTGGACTTGACCATGCTGAGACTGCTGTAACAAAGAGTCACCATCATATGTCTCTTAACATACACAGAATGGAAGAGAAGGAAAGAAAGGTCATCTCTGACAGGAGTAAGATTCAAGGGCTGGGTGAACAGTTGTTATCAAAAAAACAGGCAAGAAGTGACTGACACAAAAATCCTCAGTAACAAAGTGAAAATAAGAGGAAACAGAAGCACAGGTTTTTGGGGGTTTTTTACAGAATGTAAATGTCTTCCTTGGGATAATGCTTATGGAAAATAGTTAAAAGGCAAAGAACAGCTACTCAACCATTCCCTGCAGTAAAGAAATGTAAAGAAAGTTCATAATATTCCACAATATCATTATAAGTGCCTGAGTATTCTCTTCTGGAAGTCAAATAATTTACCTGCAGGTACGATATGGGTATCTTCTGGTATGAAATGACTTTCAGCAGCCCTGCATAGTGTCTTTCTCACTTTATCATAAATTAGATACAGACACTTAACTAGTCTTTATGAAACTAAAAAGTATCACAACATTCCTGCTACACAGGCAATGATCCACAAGTGAAAAAAGTTGTATTTTGTCATTATATGAATTCCCCTTGTAAATAATTGATTTCTGTAATTAAAGTCTTTCCAGAAATTTTAAGAACTTTTTTTTTTTAGCAGGTCTTATTATCCTTTCATAAGAAAGGGAATAGATAAGTAATATTTCTAACAGTTATTTTCTTTTAGGAAAAAAAAAAACACTCAGAGGCATATTCCTGGTCTTAAAGAAATCCTTAGCCAAAACTCAGTTATCTTAACCTGACAACTTTATATAGGTCAGCTGTATTTGTCCATCATCAACACCAGCTAAAGAAGCATTGTTCTAATTCAAGAGCAGAAATGCTGATGTTACAATATGATCCATAAAACACTAAAACAAGGTATGATATAACTCTGGCATTTACATTACAGGAGTCACAATAGTCCCCATACTGGAATTGAAGCCCTGCTGGAGCAAGGGCAATGCATGTGTAAGGAAAATAACTTTCAGTCTTGAAAAGACATCAATCTAAGTGAAAGATGAGACGAGCAGATGAACACAATAAGGAAGCAAATGATAACAGTGAAAGATAAGAGAAGCAGCATGATAAACTTAGGTCACAGCATACAGCCTGCTGAAGTACCAGGAGCTCATCAAGAGCTTAAGCAGGCTTTGGTTAAGGACCACCAAGTTTTATGGCATCATTTTAACCACTGGAGGGGTCTTGTATTTTTTCCACAAATACCTTGGTAAAGAATCAACATGGTAAATCTTCTTGTTAATAGGGAGTCCTACATAACCAGCATGCCTGTGCAATTTCATGCAAATCAAATTCAATTTACAGTGCTTTTCCTTCATCTGCAATTAAAAGTTGAAAAAAAGAAAGAAAAAAATCCTCTCAAGTAGAGGCTATCTATTTCTTCATAAATAGGACACCTTTTCAGAGACTCTCTTTTGTATGCAGTGGTAGAGATGAGATCTGTACAAAACACAAAAGGAATAAAGTATCAGTGCTCAGTATTGTGAGGGCATTGCCCAGATTCCCTGTCAAGTCTCAGTTCTGTACAGGCAATAATAACCATTACTGGGCTTTTTGGGTTTCAGTCACTGCTGTGACTCTCAATACAATGAATACAACACAAAAAACATTTTAAAACTGCTGATAAAATCCCTTTCTTTTTCCACCTTTGAAAAAGTGTTGGGAGAGTTTCTGACAAAAGAAGGAAGTAATTTCAATGAAAGGGATAATGGGAAGTATATTGAATGAGAAAGAGGATGGAGGGCAGGAAATGCAACAATAAAGTTTAATTAAATTAAAGAACAAGCTCCAACAGTGAAGTATATGCTGGATTTTTTTTTTTTTTTTTTTTTTTTTTTTTTGTCTAAGAACTGACAGAAAAAGTTTAACATAGGTTATTGAAGATAAAAAATATAACCATTGGATATAATATAGAATATACTGATCTTTGAATCAAAAGATAATGTTCCACTGAATATCTCCTCTTTTTTTAACAATTTACTTTCTGTGGCATAGTTGAGGAAACCAAAAGGAGTGTGATACATGAAGGATCTAAACCAGCATCCTTGTAGAGATACTTATTTCAGGCCATGGAAGCCAATCAGTGTCAGAGAGAATAAGGAGGTACCATTATGAGTACCATAACTTAAAACAGGTGTTTGAAATGATAGCTCCTGCTGAAATCAAAAGCCACTTCAAACCATATCCTGCTTTTTCAGCCAGAGACCTTATTAATCTGATAACATTTCAGTTCCTCCAGATGTAAGGGCATGTGGGGAAGAAGGAGTTAAATACCCAGCATAACTGAATGAAATCACTAGTCACCTTACATATTAGAAATTCAAGTATATTAAAAAATGATCACAAAGTTTAGGATCAAGGCCCCTAAAGCTTCCCAAAAATGTTCCTTTGCAAGCCTCCTTCTTAAACTTTAAGACCAATACTCACATTGCTGTAATAGTGGCACAACAGGAGTCTGTCCTTAAATTCCACTATCATGCACTGCTTTAGAGGGAAGCCAGAGCTACAGATCCCTATGAAACTCATCAAGTTTCATACACTTTCCCCTTTTCAGTTGTGTGATTTTCCCCACATGGTGTGAAAGAAAAGTTCTTTAACTTCTTGCAATTTGGCGATGACAGCATGACTTGCATTAGCCATGATAAAACCAACACATAAAGCAACTGCGAGCAGAATCACACAGAAGTGATGGAACAGGAGCTGGTAGGATGTTCTCTGTGCCGTGGACATGTCGCCATAAAATGGAAAAACCCAAACAAAGCAAAATACTCATGAGTTCTCAGACCCCAGGGCTCCTGGACCGAAAGCCCCACCCAACACTGCAGAGGAACAGCTACAAGTCAGACTTGGTACCCAGCACTGAGGGGCACAGCAGCAAACAAGAACCTCTACCAGCCTTGCCTGTCTCCCCACGGGATTTACAGCAGGAGAGCTGCACTGCCAGTTGCCTGGCAATAGCTAAAAGATCTGAAAGAACCTGAGCTGCAATTGGATTTTGAAACTGACTGATGAAAATACTTTTCCTTGTGTATTTTAACTCTCACATGTAAATCAATTGACAAACCAAGACTATCAGTTATAAAAGGGGATGGTTTTAGGATTTGAGCATGGTTCTGGTTTCCTTTTCTTGACATTGCCCAAATTTGATTACCTTCTTTTCAGTAGCATTTAACATATAGTATTTTACCCAGCATTCTGGGAGTACTTAATATACTGAACTGCTTGTCAAAAAATAAAGTAACATTATAATTGAGCTCCTCTCGACAGAGAGTATCACAGACGGTATTTACAATGCACCTGAAAGAGAAAATTAGTGTTTTGTAGGAATAATGATTAATTCATAGATATATATGTGATTTATTGTCACTGTTTCCAGTGCAACTAAAGCAGTGCTACTGACAAAAATTCCCATACTAGTGTTAAAAAAGGTAAAAAAAACGCAAAACAGCTGTTAAAAGATTATTCCATATAGTAGATCAATCCTTTTCCATACATGGCTTTTTTACAACTTCTTCATTACTTTTCTTCATAGCAGAAGTATAACATTAACAAAACCCTATAGAGCTATAGACTCCCTTTAGGAACATATTGCCTGCACTTACTGTTTACAAATAGTAAAAATGTTGGAGGTATTTTCCAGTGTAGTTCACTTCTGGGATAATATTTTATATATACGCAAACATATATCTATGTGAGAGTTATATTTATATATATATATATATATATATATATATATATAATTTCAAGAATACATTGGCAGACAATTTCATAACAACAGTAAATGACACTTAAACTGAAAATAGCTTTTATCTTTTCAACCTATGAAGTTGTCTTAGGCTAAGTATTTTTCCTTGAAAGGAATAATGTAAAGTGACAGAATAATAGAAGCCTAACATGTTGTAAAGAACATAAAAATTATCCTATAGAATTTAAAGCATCTTGAACACTACAGAATCTAGAAGTCATAAAGGAGTATGGGGACAACACTGTACAAGAAGTTTACAAAACATCCTGTCACCAAACAGATGTTACTGCTGAATTTTAAAAAAAAAGTATCTTTCCTGTACCTCATCAGGTTTATTTAAAGGCATATTTAGTCACATTTGTAGGTCTTCTGAGAAAAATAAACCCAAAAATATATGTATTTTTAAGCTTGTGGTACCAAGTTTTTATCACTGATCATGCTGGCTTTTCTCTGACCTCCCACAAAGCTTGAGAGCAATGGCTGGGAGCTACTGGTAGTCAGAGCCTTTAGCTGTGCTTTGGGTTAAGCACCATCTCCTTCTCCTTTCTTTTGCTGGTTTTGGCTAAGGTAGAGTTAATTTTCTTCCCAGTGGCTGGTATAGGGCTGTGCTCTGGACATGTGCTGAACACAGGGCTGATAATACAAAGATGTTTTTGTTATTGCTGAAGAGGGCTCACAAGGAGCCAAGGTATTTGCTGCTCCTTGTACAGCCAGGACAGGTGACCCCGGCTGACCAAAGGGGTATTCCAGACCAGGTGACATCATGCTCAGTGTATGAAATAGGAAGAAGAAGGAGGAGATATTTGGAGTGACAGTGCTTGTCTTCCCAAGTCACCATTCCCCAGGATGGGGCCCTGCTCTCCTGGAGATGGCTGAACACCTGCCCCCCTTGAGAAGGGCTGATTCAATTCCTTGCCTTGTTTTGCTTTGCTTGTGTGGATGGCTTTTGCTTTACCTATTAAACTGTCCTTCTATCAACCCACGGGTTCACCCTCCAAATTCTCTCCCTGATCCCAGAGGTGGGAGGGAACAAATTGTGTATACAAGTGGCTGCCTGGGGCTTGGCTGCTGTCTGGGCTTAGACCACAATGCATCTCCATTTAAAGAAATTAGCTCTACTTCTGAAAAACATCTGTTCCATTAAGATGTAGAAGCTGATTATTCTGTGTTGTATAAAAGCCTCTGAAATCAGAGAGCTTATCTACCTGTCTCCCATGGGATACCCTCTGGCAAATCCATGGGTGTACACAGAGCACCAGCACAACACACAGCAGGACCATCCTGGGACCCAAGAGGGAACAGCTGCCTCAGTGGGCACTGCAACTTCCAGGTTTAGCTCAAACACTCCCAGAGCATTTCTCATTCCCAGATTGTTGGTTCTGTCTACTCTGCTGTGTGATATTTATTTATTTTAAACCTGATGTGATTTGTTATCTCTTCTACGAAATGGCTGATCAATGTTGCCCACTACTAACTCTAAGCTATCAGACTCAAAAAAATCAGCTTTCATTTAAATTCATGTGATCATAGCAGCAGTGCTAACCACTAAAAAATAACAGGAGCACTTCACCAAATGCCTAAACACTGTTTGATATAGGAATTGAGATATTTCAAAGCTACTCTTGAAAGCCTTGGCATTACTTTCAAGAATAGATGTCTTCTGCTGCTTCTCCTCAAGACTCAGGGAGCTAAATGCAGTCCTTCAAGTGAGGTCTTTTATGACAGGGGTTAGTATTTCAATCAAGATTCTAAGATTTAATTTTTTTCCTGAAATAGAATGCATGTACTTCATTTCATAAGAAATTAGGGTTAGAAGGTAGAAAACAAAAATCTATAACCCTCACTCAGTTCACTTAGACCATTTCTATTTAACAGGACTAGTGCCATCTTCTAGAATCAAAACACAGTGCTGGGAGCATCACTCTGTGCAAATGCAGCATTTAAAAAACATTTCAAGTTTTTGAAGGCTTCTAATAGGTACACCCAAGAATGTTCAGAAGTGAAAAACAGATTTATTTAAAACACAACATGCCAAAACTGTTAGCTTATGATTAAATTGTAATACCTCTCCTTTTTCTCATATTACCATGAGACCCTTCTAATTAGGATCCCTGGATTCTCAAAGTAGATTAGGTAATCTATTGTGTGCTCTAGAATTGCCTTTTTTACAGACATGCTCAATTAGATCAAACAGAGCACCTTCTGACTGTCAGGAGAAACAAATATAAACAGGGATCACAAAGATAACTATTATCTTGATACCTGTTAAACTTGAATCATGTTCAAGCACAAAAGAGTTACGATAAAATAAATTGGGTGTTTTAATGTGTATGAATATGTAATATTTATATTTAATGGCCTATTGTTATAAATTATAAATGTACTTTAAACATGCATATCATGATAGCCCATTATTAACTATAACTATTTTGTCAGGCAGTAATTTGCATTTAATAATTTCAGTCATTTTGTTATTCAGACTTTGTATTTTCCCTTTTGAGTTCTTTTACTCTGTTCCTCTGAGCTTAGGTTACTTTTTCAATGCAGCAAACTGTTGGGATATAATGGTTAAATAATGTGAAATTGCACTGATGCCAGTGAAATAAAAGCGAGTTTTACAAAACCAAGTTCCTTCCCTGAACATAATAACAGTAAATTTCTAGTGTCCTGTAGTGCAATATCCATTAGATTTATTATGTTGCAATTCCCAATCCCACTAGTTCTGCCTGAGGGTGAGTATATTACATTTCATCACAGTTTCATTTTCTCCTACAGATGAGAAATGGGAATGCTATTGCAGTTATGTAGAATGCATGTGTTAAATCTGATCTCTAATAAAATCAAACACATCACAACTCACAGCACTTTAGCACAGTGTCGGCAAAATGAAACACCATCTGTCATCATGTAGAGACTGCCTTATTGTAACACAAAATCAAACTGCTCAGTGTGAACATTGTTATTTAATAAATGGGTAAATGGAAACTGATCATTATGATCTTATTTATTTTAAATGACTGGTTAAAGCTACAAAAAAATGCATTATAACTTATCAATTAGATGTATGGACATTACACTAACACCAAGAGCACACATCCATAAGCCAAGCCAAAATTTTAAATGCCTTCAGTGAAAGAGTGAGATAAATATGCGAGACACACACTTACAACAAAGACCTGCCAAAATGTAGGCTAAGGATAGAAACTGATGGAACAAAAATTCACTGTCTGTACTCATGAGACAAAACCAGCTGAAAGCTATGTTGTTAAAGAATAGCTACTTGTAGCAAGCAGGCTTAAAAAAAAAGCAAACATCATGCTCTGGTCTGAATGAATTACAAGGATAAAGGTTAGTCATCATCCCAACAAAAGCTGCATTCCTAAGAGGTTCTACTTTAGCCATTTTAATACATATCAGAGTGAAGAATGATGCAACATATTTGCTGTTAGTATAAATTAATTGCCTTAAAGAAAAAAAGCATTCATCTACTAAACTGTTCATTTCTATTGACAACAGATAAAACAAGATTTTAGGTGTATAATTACAAAAACCTAGATTTGACAATTTAAATGCCAGCTTCTAGTTAGATAGGTTCCTTTTGCTATTATAACAAAAACCTAAGTCATTTATCTTCAGAAAGGATCTTCACACACCGAACATGTAGTTTTCAAAGAGCTATTACTGTATCTGCAGAGACAATAACATGTGCTGACAAAATCTTAATAGTCCCATTGCCCTCATATCATATTTAAAGGACCCATGAGCCTGGTAAGATGTCAACAGAAGTATCCAATGCAGCAGCACTGACACTCTGTGATGTCTGAGGGAGCAAACAGAATGCCAGTAAAATCTCACATGTTTATGAATGTGAGAATTTTCTCCATCCCACCAATATCATATCATGACTTGAACAGCCATTAGCATTTCAGCAGAAATGCCCCATGCTATGAAAGCATTTATGATTATTTTGCTCATTGTATTGGCCTCAGAAGTTATTATATATAACTTTAATATATCATAGAAGCTATCTGTTTGATTTCAGTCTTCTTCAAGGCTTTTCTTTAACATTTAAAAAAAATGTTTGCCTTAAAAAAAAAGAATCACTATCCCCTGTTCCAAACATGGAGGTTTTTTTTCATATGGGTAATTTATGAACCCAGTAGGTAAAATGGGTGCAGACAATGAATGAAACCTCATTATTTTCACAGTAAAAATTGGGTCTATATGCAGACTTATATTTTACATTCCATTGATTTGGATGGCACATACAATTATTTTAAAAATGACAGCCCAATATTTATAGCCTTAGATAAAATTCCCAACATTTGGGACATTAAACATCAGGGCACTTATTTCTTCTCTGCTTTGCCTCGTTGTTCTTGGGCCTCAAAACACCCATGTTTGTCACAGAGAAATACCTACCAGACAAGACCCCAATAAAACATGGGCACCGAGCGGTAAAATAAAAACAGTGAGTGTCCTTTATCCAGCTAATTCTCCAGGCACTGTGTGTGAGAGTCATTTACCTACCACCGAAATGCAGCCACTTGCAGTGAGAAGCACAGCAGCTGTTTAAGAGCCGCATTAACGTCGCTCAGCAGCGCGGGACAGGCGGCCAGGAGAACACCCTATTGAGATGAAAGTGGAAAGAGAAATTACAAAATCTAACCATAATTACCAGGGCTGGATTAGGGCCAGAAAACAGTCACTGCAGCATCTTGAATAACCACAATAATTCTGCAACTTGGTTTTATAGCTCAGGCAGGAGATGGCATCTCAATCAGCGCTGAGCTCTCTAAGGCCGTATTGGGACGCTGCTTTTAGTGCAGAGCAAAAGGGAAATTAAGGATGGAGTACCAGCTTTATGTGTAGTTGTCATGGCTCTTGTTGCCTGAAATTAGATCTTGAACATTAATTTAACATAGAGTTTTTGTGTTGATTATATCAGATTAGGAAGTTATACAATCATATATGAGGCTTTTGAGAACACTGAAATATTCTGCACACAGGGAACACTGATATACTTTCCGTATGTGCTTCATTTATTAAAGCACTTATACAAGGGAGCCCTTAGAGAAGGAGCATCTTTCCAGAGAGGCTCTGGAGGTTTGGTTGCTAGGAAGTTACATATGCTTCTCTTTTTAATGAGATTTAAAGTATCATGCATTATATATTATTTTCTACATTTAGGATATTCACCATTATTTGCCTTATTTTGTACTTCATTTTGCATTTCTGGCATGTAATCTTTCTGAATACAAAACAGCTTTCGTAAAGAATTTCCTGAGAAATTCCAGAGAGGGTACCTTTCACATTTTTTCCTCAAAATAAAAAAAAAAAAAAAAAAAACCAACTCAGCTCATACAGCTTTTTCCTTTATTGACATGTCTGCTGCAGGCATTCATTCATCAAAAATTTGTTTCCAACAACTGAAAAAAAGAATTGGTCTTGGCCTGTACCTCAGTAACTATCAGTGTGGATACTGTGTGTCTTCTATCTATTCTCTTCTGTTTTTTAACAATGAGAATCTTGCATAGCTTTATTTTCAGATGAGATGTTTAAAAGTCTCCCCCTTCTATTTTCCTGAAAATTACTGAGGTAGCATTTAAAGAGAAATTTTGTAAGAACAAATCACTGCAACTCGTCTTATCTTTAAACTTTAAATAAAGGCACAGCCATTAGACAAAAGAAATTCTAGATTGATGTAGTTTTAACTGCCCATCTTTCAAAAGCAAATCATTATGTAAATGCACAGCAGAGCCAACATTTTACATGGCCTTTCTTCATTTACATAATAAGAGATGCTAATCAAAGGTCAAAGAATGGTAGCAAATATTTCTGCTGAAATTAGAGACTGATAAGGCAAATTATGACATTAGTTTTTGTTTAAGGAAATGTTTTGAACTGCAAATAGTTTTCAGAACTGTATATTTAATATGCATAAAAAATGATGGGATGTGCTTTTCAGCAGCTTCTTGTATTTAATTGTGCTTGCATTGCTAATAGAAACAAATGCAGCTATTTCAGAATAATAACTAAACACAACTTGAGAAGTATGAAAATGGTAGTCGATGAGTCATAGTACAAGTTGTGCAAATATCCAAAGTGCAACAGTAGATCTCCAAATCCCTCTAGTACAACCATAACTATCACTCATCTCTTCCATGCAGTGGTTCCTATCCTTCTCCACACGTCCCAAAGAAATTGTAATTTCTCCTTTCTCTCCACTTCCTACTGAGGCTACAAAGTTTGTATCTGTGTTGCTACACTATGATTCGTGTCTATTTACAAAGACCTAAAAGCCAAGCAAAATTTCTGTAATGGGGCAGAAGGAACTGTTACGAGCTGTGGTTTGTTGGTTTTGGGGAGGTGGTTTTTCCCCCACAGAAGCCCTCACCTTTCCTTTCAATTTGAGCACACAGCAATGTGCTTGGACACAGCTGCTCTCTAGAGCACAACATCCTTTCAGTACCAAGCCAAGGTATGAAATATGACACAATTAGAAAAGTACAATCTAAAATGTATCTCATGGTGTTAGAACTTTTGAAGTTGAAAGACAATTTTGTCACTCCAATATTCAGCCTTGGCATTTTAGTATGTTGCTATTTTCTGATTACCTCCCAAACACAAGGAAATCTTATTTATGGCTCCTGCCATCACAAACTGTTTCCGATTTAGAACTTCCCAGTGGCAGCAGGAGACAATTCAAATTCTATAAACCTTCACAGAAACATCAACCAACCACCATATGATGCTTTATCTTTGTTCAATCCAGTTTCTTTTTGATTTTAAACTATATTGTTAGAATAAAATTTAAATTACAATAGCAACTGCTGTCGTTGTCTTTTATCCTGTTAATGTTTCCAAAGCTCACTCTCAGTAATTTTGGTATTTGCTCTGTTACATATTGCTCCTGTAACACTGATGGATAGGAACTTCTCAGTCCTGATACTCTCCAACATAGGGAAAGTATCCAGATTTTAAAACTGGAATACTGAAGCTGAAAGAGATTTTTAACTCAAGCCATCCTGAAAATCTATGTTAATATCAGAAATTAAACCCAACACTCAGAAAACACAGTATGGAGATCATATCAGACAGATAAATAAAAACATAACTCCATAAACACAATACCATCCTAGCTGCAGGTAGAATATTTACTGTTTGACCTGCAACTCTCACACTCCACTGTCACACATAAATCAGATTTTTGCAATACAGGGATATTTCTCTTGCAATTCCAGCAAAATCTCATTAAAATGAACTGGCAGACAGAATATTTCTATCTTACAGAAAACTGGTGAAAAGCCAATAAAAAATTCCTTGCCTACACTTTATATTCAAAAAATTTTAGCCACTCTAGCTGTAATATTTATGCTGTCCATGTGGACAGATATATTCAAGCAGTAGAACACAGTCAATATCCTTCCCACATACAACAAAATAAGCCATGTCTTCAAATGCCTCCATGCACTTTTGCCCACTGATTTACCATTAAACTGCCACCACAGAACACTGAAATAATAACTCCTGAAGCACAGCTTACATTTCTTCAACCAGTTTCTTGAAGGTTGGCTTTTAATTCCCCTCAGAATATATTTGATGGAAAGCACACTGGTTATTTTTTAAGCTGGCAGACTCACAATAAACTATCTTCTCTCAATTACCAATAACACACACTGTACGTTCAACTTGGATTTTTGTTTGGACTAGAGTTAAAGACAGCAACCACAGCCTTCTCACATAAATTCATTACTCAGAAAAGCAAAATTATTCACTTTCCTTCGGTACCATAATCCCAGCAACATTCACAAGCACTGAGTAAGTTTTAATTAAAACAAACAAAGTTGATTATTCCAGCAAGGAATGCCTTTTTAACTGAAGGGCTCAGCTTTAGTTTGTTCCTGCAGAAAAGGCCCTGAAAAGGAGGGTGTGAAAGGGAGAGAATAAGAATATTTTGGAATAGGTATAAGAAACATGGAAATATTCTGTCAAGGAAAGAAGGTTTTTCTCTCCCCTAGTGTTAAGTGTGCTATACAACCTAGGAAAGGGAGGGGGCTGTCTTTCAAAGAGGGTTTTAAACATACTGTGCTGATACCACTTTTCTCCTGTATACAGCTTGAGGGTGGCTTCTAAAGGAACAAATTATTTAAAGTTACAATGTTTTTAGATTCTCAAAGCGCAAGATAACTGCCCCAGAAAGAAAATGAACCAGTGACGGAAGCAAAACAGAAGAAGTTTTTTTTCTTCAGGAAATTCCAGTCTATTAGGAAACTTTTTCTGATTTTTTGTTAAAAATAAACCAAAGTAGAATATCATATACTCAGGACAGACATACAAATGGGTGGATAATTTGCCTCTAGCCTGCATGAGAAAGGGTGTACAGTGATCAGAAGAATCAGTTTGGTCAGAAGCTTGGCAATGAACCTGGGAGCTCAAAGTGTAAGAATCCCACAAACCCTGGGTATGGCCACAGCAGCCAAGCCCTCCTCCTGTTCATATTCCTGCTGCTTGTTTTTGAAGCAGCACAGAGTGGGGAAGGTGGGTTAATCCCTGTTCTCAGAGTGGGGAGGGTGGGTTGATCCCTGTTCTATGTCCCCAGGCAGGATGCCACCTGAGCTCATGGCTGACAGGGACAGCCTTACAGGTCACCATACCCAGATCACCCATCCACCTTGACACCAAACTTGTCTCAGAGATGTTGAAATGGGTCTTCCTGCCTTGGGATCATTAGCTCCTTTCCCAATCCTTTTATCTGCTTTGGCACTGGCACAGAATTGAATGACTCCCAGCAACGCTATTGTTCAAAATTCAGTTTCCCTTAAACTGTCCATTGTAATTCTCCAACACCCAAGAACAGTGAACTTAATTACACACTAATGTAATTCATTCTAATCCTGCAGCTAAGCAATGAAGAGATGTTGTTATTTACTAGACATGTGAAAAACACCCACAGTGATAACTTAAAATATTCGGAACTCATCTGCTCATTCCAACTTCACAGTGACCAGTTTCATCCCAAGTTCCTGTAAGGACTGACTCACCATGCTTAAGAGAACTACAGGGCATGTACAATATTCCACTGCTTGAAGAAGACATAAGGCAAAACTAGAACAGTTTCCACCACTTATTTTCTTCCTACAGGATCTCAGTGACCCATTTAGTGCATAGTGTGTTCAGAAATCAGAAAAAAGAGAAATCTGTTTCAATCTTTTCTTCCCATTCTCTTGGGACTATTTGGATTCTGTTGAAAGGCATGAGAGCAAATGTGATCAGATTTTGGCCATAAACTATTTGAATTGACTGCATTTAATAAGCAGAGCTTGGAAATAAGCTGTATATAGTAAGGATCTAAACAGTATGAATTCAACCGTGCTTCAGTGAGATAAAATCTAATTAAGTTTCAGGAGAACAAAGTGTGAAAGAACACAAATAGGGCTGGGTAAATTATACTCAAATATAGTACTGAACAAAGGGCACAATATGGAGAAAAAAGTTCCCCAAGAAGAACACACATTCTCTAGTAAAAAATGTGCTAGTGATCAAAATATCCAGAGTAAACAACAAAACAAACTATAACAGGAAAAGGCAGCACTTATGAGATATAAAGCACAGATCCTAAGGAAAAAAAAAAAGAGGATGCACAGACTAAGTTGAAAGATAACTATAGATAAGAAAACAGAGTTCAGGAATGAAAAAGCCAACAGCAGAAATAGTTAAGACTAAGAACAAATTACCAGTCAGTTACTGCACATGAAAACCAAGAGATCAGCTTAGGAGGTGGAACTACCACAGATCCATCATAAGAAAGAAAAGAGCAACTTATTAAAATAGTAATCATACATTACTAAAAACCTCAAGGGAATTCTTTAATCATTGTCTAAAAAGGAGTTTCACAAAGGAACTGTCAGACTTATAGACAATAAGAAGGTAGCCCAGAGGTCTTAAGACAACCAGATAAAAAATAAAAGAATTTTGAAAAAAGAAAAGTCACATAAAATATATCCAACAAATGAAGCTACAATGATAGAAAAAAAAATTTATATGTATCTGGTCTAAAATTTTTCTTTGATTAGACTGTAGATGGTTATAACATGAGAAACATT
This sequence comes from Zosterops lateralis, assembly GCF_965231275.1. NCBI lineage: Eukaryota > Metazoa > Chordata > Aves > Passeriformes > Zosteropidae > Zosterops > Zosterops lateralis. The sequence continues at coordinate 9,654,963 of NC_139772.1, forward strand.
TTTATTGTATATTGTTGCCTTCTCAACATAAATTCCAAGAAATCTGACAGGTCTTTTCTTGCCTTACTAATGAGGACTAACATGTTTCAGGACAGACGGTTTAAAAAGTATAAGTGAAATTGTAATAAAAATCATAACATCTAAGTAGTATGTCTAAACAGATAATTAAGTTGTAATCTCAAGTCAACAAGCTAAAAGTTTACATTCAGGAGTAAAAACAAAAAGGAAGAACCACCTCAAAAAAACCCTCTAAATTTTTATTGAGAAGACACAGTAGAAAGAATTGAAGTTGCATGGATTTTAGAAACGTCACCAAGTCTCTGCTTCCACCTCCATTCCCTTTCTGTCCTCCTTTCAGTTTTTTATTTCCCTCTGTACCACACAATTGAAAAGAGCATTTGGTCCGAAGTCATTAAGTAGGGTATTGGGGTGAGCCACATATGTGGATAGGGAACTGGCTTAAATGTCACAGACAGAAGCTGTTTATGAGACAGAGCAGTTTGGGAGAAAGGGATTAGTGGAATGCCACAAGAATCAGTATTATGCCCATTATTGTTCATTTTATATATCACTGACCTAGGAGATGAAATATGCATGAAGGTGAAGAAATTTGCTGATGAAACAAAACCAGGGAATAGAGCTTGTAAAGACAAAAGGGGAAAGGCAATAAAATTCTGAATGACAAATAGACCAGGATCACAGGCTGATACTGTTAGTGGTTTCACTGGCATCTGCAATTCATTGTAAAGGAAGGTAAGGTTATGAGATGACAGAAAAAATAATAAAAATTAGTTCTCTCTCCATGGCCATATGCTACAAAACATTTAACAGGAGTTGAATATGGTCCTAGTTCTGGAAATAACTTTAAAACCATCAACACAAAGATTAACTGTATTTAAATTAATAAGACAAGAGATTCTAGGATAGATACAGAAAACAAGATTAAGACTTGGAATGAAGTATTCTAATACTACACAGGGGACCTGAAGCCACATTTGGAATGCAACCATAGTTCTTGTCCCTTAGTATAAAACGAATATTTGAAGAGTGAAGATGAAAGGAGGGCAATTACTGAAATTCTAGAAGTTTACTTCACAAAAGAGTAAGCAGATAGTATTCTTTGAAAAAAAGATCCTGGAGATTGAAAATCTTCTTAAAATATATAGAATATCAAGGAGAACATAAGAAAGGGAATACATCCTCTTAGAGTGAATGGAATATACCAAGCTGAAGATTATTTAAAACATTTGTTTTCCTCAAAGAATCTATTTCCTGATTACACAAATTTCAGAGAGGAAAAGGAAGTATCATGACCACCAGCATTACCAGAATGGCTCTATCAAGTGTTGGTCAGAAGTGCTGAGTGTCCTGCAACTGTACTGCTGTAGTAACAACAATTTCACATCATGCTATATGAGTGACCACCAGATGTTGATCAGCATCAGTTACCCAAAGAAAAAACCTGAGATGACATAATTATTAATATCAACTCCTACTGCATGCTCGCCCAAGCCCATATTAATAGCACAGATATTCCAGGAACAAGAACTTATTAATGAGTTTTTAAAATTGCAAGGAATTGCTTATAACATGGAGAGCACACCTTGCCACAACACACCCTTTGAAATCCAACACTATTTCACAAGGGCTGCACAATGTGCCAGGCTATGACTCATTCCTTCATCTTACACTGTCTTCTTTTCAAAATAGTCTTGGTTGTTTTCTCCAGGTCTGATCAAAATCTTCTTGGAAATTAAAGATTCTTACAAGCTGCAGAGAAAAATAGATCCACCCTCAGTAATTCAAGCATATTCTCAATATATGCAATAGTTTCAGAATTATTACATGGCACAAGTGTTTAGTGACCAGATCTATAAGACATTATATCATTTTTATTGCAATGCTGTTGAATTGTGGGGTTTTCTTAAATGCAGTATTTTCCTAGCCTGAATAATCTTTTCACACCAGCTTTAGGAACTACCAAAACCAACTTAATATTATTAGAATATTATCAACTTTCATTATATTTAATTTGAGAATCTGACAAGAGACAATTTTAAATACATTTTCACTGAAATTAAAATCACAAATTGTAAAATTAATCCTAGAAGTGTCAGTTGTAATGTAATATAATTTCACTCTCCTTGAAGTGACTCTTTATTAGCTGTTACAGATTGGAATTCCAACAAAAAAAAAAAAAAAAAAAAAAAGGCAGTGAAATATATGTGTGAAATACCACAATACCACACTAGCTACCAGCAGCAAGATAAAGTGAGTTGGGAGAGATGAGTTCCCTTGGTTTGATAACCATCTAGAAATATACAAGTGGCATTCCTGTCACCCACATTAATTACCCAAACACAACTGGCACTCAGTAGCTAACACCCTCTGTAAAACATAACAGCAGCATTGCCTTTAGGCTGAGGAGAGAGATGGAAAAAAAAAGAAAAATGAAAGCATTATCACTTTAATGTATTGTCAAATTTGATTTTGATACAAGCAGTGGTGTTAAGAGTTCAGAGGGTGCCCCTCTGCCCTTAAAGGCCTTCCCAGTCTTGTTGGCCAGCAGAATAATTGTAGGAAACATTTGCAGGGGGAGCCCTTTGTTAAGAAAGCTCCTCTGCACTTGATCTATCACCTCTGCCAGCAACAGATCACTCAAAGTACCTCGAAACCAGGAGAGGCATCATAGATGTTAATCAGAACAGGCAGTACTCCATTTCTATTGCCTAGCAAGTAAGGAAACTATTTAGACAATTTCTTTAAATTCTATCATTTGTTCTTCTGTCATTTCCTAGTTAGAGCACAAGTAGCTCAGGATGTAAACCTGCATTTTACATACTCTAAAATCATGATGAAATGTAGCCTATGCACTTGGATATTGGGACGGTGTGTGAGTGCAGACACATGATTATGAGTATGTTGGAGCAGATGCAGAAGTTTTTAAAACCCAAATCAGTTGACCAATCACAGTTACTGGGGAAATAGAAAGGTATTCTGATTACTTATATACAAAACCTGTTTAGAGAGAACATATCTTACAGGCACAGGATAGTAATAACTTTAATCTCCAAAACCAAAGCAAAATAAAATAAAAACAAGTCAATGGCCTTATAGAAGGCCTAGAAATACTTGCCATGTTAGAATTGTACAGCAGTGGTAAGCTGAACATGCTAAATGGCATTGCTCACTTTGGAGGATAATTATATTCCCTAAATAAGCTATTTAGTTGTCCTCAGATGGAACAAGAAATATTTTGCTACTCTTTATTCTCATTTATATTGCAATTCTGCCACATATCTTGCATAATTAGAGCTAATTAAAAAGTTACTTACCAGTGTTGTCTTTTCTATATCAAATTTGAATTTCCAAATGAGGATGATAAGTATTATGTATATGATAAACAGAAATATGTGATAATACCTTGTATCATTACTGGACTTGTAAGAAAATTATTTCAATTGGTTGGGGATAGACCAGGAGTCCTGTTAGTGCAATGATTGAGGTCCTTTACAGAATGCATTTTCTGTGCATTTCTGCTCTTTAGTGTGGCCATTACTATAGTACACTTGCACCTAAAACAGGAATTAAAAGAAGCTTTCCTTACTGTGTAGAGTGATTTCCACTCATTTTGTATTGACATAAAAGAGTTCATAAGGTGCAAAGGGCTGGAGATTCAGCATTTAAGTTTATGGGCATTTGTCCACATGTAACTTAGAAAAATGCTGCCCCCTGTGACAGCAGGGAGAAAGAATTACTACTGATTGCAAATAATTTTATACAGATGTTTGCTTACAGGCAAGAGACCCTAAGAAAATAGAGCAGAGGATAATGATACAGACCAAGCTTGCCAAAAACTAATTCACCAGGTTTTGATCAGAAAGTAGATGACAGCTGATGACTTTACACAAGCTGTTCTGAAATGCTTCATGAGATGCCAAATAAAGAACAAAAGGCACATTTCCAAAAAAATACAGTACCTGACCTGACAGCCTTTGCACTTCTAACACAGATGTTATTTTAGTATTTTCAGTCTCCCTTATAGTTTACTTACAGTTCCCCAAAAACAACAAAAACCTTTTTATTCTCTTGCAACAGATCCTTAAGTGCAAAAGCCATTTCCTGGCACCCTGTCTGTATATGTCATCATGTATTTTAAATGTATATCATCAGTGATATAAAATTCGAAATATTCGGTATTAGATTTATTTCTAAATGGAAAAGTTACCTTTGATTATTTCTTGAGTCTTTAAAAAAACACCCTAATATCTGCCTTTAAGTTGTTCCTTTTAACTTCTCCTCCTTCATATGTTTTCCCTCTGTCCATAAGCAATATCATCCCAGTAACTCATTTTCCCTGTCCCATGCCAGACTGGGGGTTGGCAGCCACAGCGAAAGATGACAAAACAAGCTGCCCTCCTTCAGATGCAACATCAGCCTGCTGAGAGAGATTTTTTCCTCCACCATTCTCAGACCACAAGAGACTCTCTGGACTGTAGGACAAGGAAGTTCACTGCTCCACTGCAGTGCTTTCTACATAACTCCCAGTAGCACCTCCTTACCTGATCTCATACTGTTGCTGGCTGATCCTACAGATTCTTTTCCTTCATTTTCTTTAAGAGACTTCTTAGAATGTCAAACCCCTGATGGCAAGGCTGTTTCTTTCCCTTAAATCATCCACAAGTTCTACAGAAAACTTTCGTGTCACGTGTCTTTGCAACAAATTGCACACAACCGCAAAAAATTTCATCACCTCTTATATGAAGACCCTTAAGTAAATCAAATGGTGGTTCAAGTTTTTTATTCTTTATAGGGAGTAAAAAATACATTTTGTAAGATTATGGATGACTTCATAAGATACCATTTAATCCTCTACAGCAGAGAGAAGTAGCACAAATCTGTTCCATATTAGCCACAAGACTGTCACCTCTTAACAGAAATGCAGTTTTCACATAGAATTCACTAAATTCTACATGAGAACAAGAATTCTACAAGAACAATCTGCCAGCTGCAAAATTACCTGTCCCAGACATATAGTCCATAGTGCTGCATGACCAAAAAACAGCCCCAAACATGAGCATTGACCCCAATGCTAGAAGTGACACCACAGGAAAGTAGACAGCACCTCAAAGGTAAAAAACGGGGAAAAGAGAATATAAACCCACTGAAACTTGTCCATTTACTGGATATTTTATACCATTTCCAAAGATAATCTCAATGTCAGAGTTAACTAGTCAACTAGCTAATCGTAAGCTGGAAGCAATTTTAGCTACTTTCAGTATCCTTGATAAACTGGTGATTCAATATGCCAGTGTGAGTGATGAATTTCAGTGGTTTCAGGATGAATCTTACAGTATATTATACATGTCATAACAATCCCACACTCTCCAGAAGTTAGTAGTCATGGAATACATCACACAGTTTGACAAGCAAATCTCTCAACAAGATCTACGTTTATCTCCTATGACCTACAAAGCAACTCTTATCACAAAAAATGGAGCAAGCCCAGCACATCTCAACATAAAGACAGATTGAGACAAATCTATCTGCTTTACAGAACAGCCTCAGAGGACTATCAAAGTAAGCTAAAGATATATGTGCTCTTCCACAGCAAGATTTTTAAATCTATCTTAACCCAAACTAGGATGTTCACAGCTTGGAAAAAAAAAAAAAAAAAAAAAAAAAAAAGGAAAAAAACCCCCAAAACCTGGGAAGTGCCAGGAACTAATAAGGAAACAGATAAGTTCCAAGGTCTTACATTCCATGTATTGTACTAAATAGGATCCTAATAGTGGGTAAGGATCAACTGTAATTTCTGCCAGAAGTAACCAAGGAAACCACTCATCTAAAAGTGCAGACATGGTGGGGGAGGTAGGAAAGGAAATGGACTCCAATCCAAACTCCGAAAACTTGGAAAGCTATCTGCAGCAAGCCTCCAAAAGATGCAGCTGTTTGGAGAAACAGCTTATACATATTTATTGAAACATTTTTTTGGTCTAAAAAATCACAGCGAAGATGGAGCAGATTCTCACACAGTGCTGAGAACAGACAATATGGACTCTGAGGCAGCGGTGCTGCGGCAAGTCAGGATTCACATTTTGGTAAGTCTTGTTCACGAGATCTGAAACAGGCAGTTCATAGAATCACAGAAGAGTTTGGCTTGGAAGAAACATCAAAAATCGTCTAGTTCTGACCCCTGCCATGGGCAGAGACACCTTCCAGCTTTTAATGGCCTCAATTGGAAGCTCTCTGCACCACTGAAAGCTGAGTGTTTAGAGTGACTGAACATGGAGCAAACACCTGCTTCTACATCCACCTCACCTGAAGAATGCACAAAACCTGTCTGGTAGCCCAGGAACCCACTGGGCATGCATGATCTCACACTCTGGATCACAGATTTCATAAAGGATTTCTGCCTCACACAGGTAAGTGTGATACCGAGAGCAGCCTCAAAAGATGTTTTAAATATGAGGCTTAAACTGGTCAGAAAACTCTTAAGCAGCAGAAATTGATAGAATTACTCTTTTTTTGCAGCACTGCACTACCAGGGTTCTTTGCAGATTTCTGAGTGGCAAAATTAACACTGTAGGTGGCTCTTTAGACTTATCCCTGACAACTCCCAAAAACTTTGTTGTTACAGAGTACATACACCAGTAAAACACAGTCCAAAGTTTTTAAACTCAAGACACGTATAACTCCCTGTAGTATTTTGTCTACATGTTTAATGGAGCATTAATTGCTACCAGTTCATTTGCAAGATGCAATTTACTAATTCTAGTTAACAGAATTGCATATAGCACCTATCTCCAGCCATGGTCCAATACCACTACTGACAATTGAAAATACACACTGTTTTCCATAGAAATTTAAGTATGTCTAGATGGTCATTTCTTGCTAAAAATCAATGAGAATTTAAAATCTACCTGACTTTGAAAAGAACACAATTGTATCAAATATCAGGGATTTCTTATTACTCAGCTATGAAGGCTATTAATTAGCGGCCAGAACAGACCCTGCACCAGGAGTTGTGGAATTTTGTTTGTCTTGATGCTAACTACACAACTTTTTCAGTCAGTTCTTCCTCAGGTTACCATTGTTACTTTATTATTTACTCTAAAAAATGATTTGAAGCTTCCAGAGTATTCTGATTTAATTTCTATGTCCATCAATAATAAATATACTAGTGGCAGAATATAGCTTGCAATAATCTGATGCCTGTCTCATAATGAGTAGTTAAAATTAGCCCCTTTATTATTGGTTTCACCATAATTAAGTTTTGGTTGGGGTTTGTTTTGGTTTGGTTTTTTTCCTATGCACATGATAGGGGTTTTTTATTGAGTCTTTTTTGGGGGTTTTCTTCAACTTCAAACCAGTTAGAAATAGATTACAGTGCTGCAGCTGTAGTAGAATAAAGAGAAAGAGGAATGCCTCCATGCAAATTCACAAGCAGAGGGAACACTTTTCAACAACTTAAAAACCAGCTGCACAGCTAATTAGCCAAAATATTGGGGTTTTTTCCTCTTGAAAAAATAAAGAAATACTCCATTTTACAGTCACTTGTGCCCATCTTCAAACTTCTATGTGCCTTATAGTTTGGAATGGGATGATACTATCTCTGTGAATTTAAGTATTTAGATTACGTGGAAGAAAGTCAAATCGCAACAAAGATGGAGTGGAAATCTGTGTGGATCTAGGAGTAATTCAGGCAGCAAGGCCTTGGACAGGAAGAGAAAAAGAAATACTGACGTAGCAGAAGTAAAATGAAGGAAGATGGTTGTAAATATATTTCTGGAGAGTAAGGGGAAAGACAGAGATTGCTCATTTTTTGGCCTAATGAATAAACCATTTTAGTTCCTCCCCCCTTATGCACCTGCTGCTTTGAAAAGCCCCTTCCACAACCAACAACTGAACAGCAAATGCTGCACAATGACTCAAATGTTGCTGGAGCCATGCCAGCAAAAATTACCACTCTTCAACCAAGATAAACATCATATTACTTCATTACCCTTTTAAAACATATGCAAATTAAATCCATTATTCTTTTTTCTTACAGAAATGAAGTTCCTTTGGCTGGAATTCAACAGCTCCCTTTGTCATCATTGACCATGAATGGATGAACTTCATGTAGATGATGCCCATTTCCCATCTTTGAATCAAACATTAATACCATTTGACAGTAATAAATAACATTTATCACAATAGGGATCTACTAATGATTTTCCCACTAAGCTGGCTCATCAGAACCTATCAGCTGACAACTGCATAAATGAGATTAGCATAACAGCTGCCTATGACAAATGTATCTAAATCATTTTAATGCCAGCGAGCTCTTTGATCTCCCTATCACGTTGTTGCCAAAACTAAATCCATTTCTTCAAGATACATGTTGTTTATTACAGATACATGTGTATATTCCACACCATTATGTACTCCAGAGAGTTCAGTAATTAAAAGAATTAAAAATACTGATTGGATACTGCCACTATAATGTAAACTCACAGCACTGCACATCAGAGTAGCATTCCACAGCCTACTTAATTCCCCACCTCCCACCCTGAATTGTAGGATTTAGTGTTTAATAGCTGTTTGTTTCTCTGAAACAAAATACATGTTTTAACATAAATAAATGTATTAGCGTCTCTCTGTACTGCTTACAGAAGCATCATTTTCATACAATTTAAACTAATTCCCAATAATATGGGACTTGGTTCCATGCACACATCAAAGCAGCAATTCACTGTGTTTGTATAAATACAAAACTGACAGGGAAAGAGAAACTTGCTGGTAGGGAAATCCGTTTGTGTTTTAATTGGCACTACAAGCAAGGCCTATAAGACTGTCATGCAAACTCATGAAAACAGATTTCACCCTAAACCCAAGGTCAACAGCTCTTTTCCCACCTCTATAACAAGGTTTTTAAAAGCATTCTAACTTCCAAACACTTTGGCAGGTGACAGTCAATAAATTCCTCTACCTGAATTCAGATTGTCAGAGATCTTTAGGTCCTTAAGGACACTGGGGATTTTCTTGATGCCTCAAACACATGGCAAAAGATGCCCTCAGGGGCTTCAAAATCTCAGTCAGATTCACAATCATGTCTTCTTCTGTTTCCCCGAGATATTCTCAAATGTTTTTACTTTCTTAGATGCCATAAGTGTTAAAAAATGTGTCTATTTGAATATATTGGCACCTACACCTTAACGTTGAAGCCACCAATTTGAAATTTGCAGTAGAATTACAACTGCTTTTCTTAAGCTTATATTAACCTTTTGAAGACTTGACATATAAAATAGCATCAACCATGACTATACTTGAGTGCCCTTGATGTAAAAATCTGTATTCACACCTTTCATGGACTGTGTAGCTTTATGTGCATTTATTTTATAGGCTTGTATAGATTTGCATTTATTTTCCCACCAGTGTTTTCAGGTGAGTTCTACACAGAAATATTCATAATTGTTTATATTTGAGTCATCTTAAGGGCTATTCAATGAATAGATAAAAGACAAACAAAAGGTATGTGTGCTGCATGTAAAATTACAAAAACACATATCTATTTACCCAATTAGTTAAGTAAATTCTAGAATATGAATCTTTTGGCTTCCACTTAGAACCATTATTGAATGGCACCAGAGCTCTCCTAGAAGAAGCACCAGTTCATGGTGGAAAAGGTTTCTAAATGAGAACTTTGGAGGGTTTTGAAAAGCATGGAAAACGTGCAAGTAGGAGAACTAATGAGATTGCAGACTGGGAACTGTTAAAGTATTCAAGTAATAATGCTTTGTAGCAAATATCTTGTTCTCAATGCTGTAACATTCACAGGAACTTTATTCTTTCTTGCATTTCAATTAAAATTCATGGGATGTTTTTTCACATATTTTTCAAATGTGCCTACATTTTTTATATCTTTGAAAAATTTCTGGCCATTATTTCTCATGTAAAATGGACAGAATCTATGGTCTTTTGTCCAAGGCTTTTGTCTTGTGAAGCAGGCCATTTTTCATGGATGAAACTGAGGCACACACTTTCAGTTTTGACAGCATTTCTTATCATTCCCCACAGTTAGCATTGTCAACTTTCATTATTTAATTCTGAAGTACAAGGAAGGCTGATTTATACCCATGATGTATAATTACAGGCAGATGGAGTGCTTGGAAAGTAGAAACACTGAATTAGGGTTGTAGCAAGTGCCTTTGAGCTTCCTGTGAAAAGTCCTGTCTATGCCACCAGCTAAAAACAAAAGCCAAACAATTTAAACTAAATTAATTCATGCTGTTGTAAGCACTGAGTTAATGAAAGTGAATACAAAATTAATAAAGTGCATTGGTTGTGGTTGTGAGGTAATTTAAAATGTTTTTAACTACAAATGATGAAATGTGTTTGTATTAATCAAAATCATCTTTGAATGTGCTCATGGTCAAAAGGCTTTTTTTTAACCTCCACTTCACTTGAAATCATTTTGACACAAGTCCACTCTGCATTTTGACGAGGGAAGCGCTTTCTACAGTTCTTTCATATGATAATATACAGTATATTTTCAGCTGTCTTTTTAAAGTTTAAACAAATGGAAGGCTTATTAAGAAGATATCATAATTACATGCAGCTATTTTACTAGCTCTTATCTGAAGCAAAAGCAAGCAATTAGTTGAGAACATAAATTCATTCAAGACATTTACTGAACATGAGGGAATAGACCAGCGGGAGAAAATAGGCCCATTTTACTGCTTCATCTTCCCTGCAGAAGTACAGTAAACTTACTCTAGTAGATTTAATGACACCTACAAAATAGCTCTTTTTTTTTTTTTTAATGAACTAGTATTTCAGAAGGTTTTGAGACTCCTTAGCAAACATACAAAAATAAAAATCCCCCCAGTAGCCTTAGATTGAGTTCAGCTGCTTAGACAAACCATGAGGAGTTACTCTTTTAATAGGCATGGAAAACATCACGAGTGGAAGTTCTCAGGAGCAGAAATCTAAGCCCACTGCTGTCTTGTGATGCCATATTGCTTTTGAATTATGGCTCGCTGAAAAGTAATCACAAATAAATATAAAATACCCAAAATTTCTGCTTGAAGCTGAATGCAGGCGCCTAAAGGGAAAATATTAGGAACAGTATTAGGTGGTTGGTGGGGTGGGGGTTTTTTTGTTTGTTTTTTTTTGTTTGTTTGTTTTGGGTGTTTTTTTGTGTGTGTTTTTTTTTTGTGTGTGTGTGTGTGTTTTTTTGTGTTTTTTTTTTTTGTTTTTTGTTTGTTTGTTTGTTTGTTTGTTTGTTTTGTTTTTGTTTTGCTTTTTACGCATTCTATTCCATAGAGTGATGATCACCACAACCCCCCAGGCCCAGGCATTCAAAACATTTCACATATGTTTAACATTAAACACATTAATAAATGTATAGGAGACCATAGAAGCATTTATAAGCTTTAAAACCAAGAGACCTGGTTAAAGTGACAGCCTGGGAGGGTGGGAGGAAGGAAGGATTCCAGGCCTTGAGCTGCTACTTGATTTATCTCAATGATGGTGGTGATGTGCACCAAACCATTATTCCAAGCAGAGCAATTAGTCCCAGCATGTCAGAACCATGCTCCAGATGAACCTCCCAGGAGAAGGCAGCTGACCAGATTTAAGGTGCTGATATCCACAGGGCAGGGGCTGATGAGGGCAGAAAAGGACAGGAGTGCACAGCAGCACAGGGGATGAGAAAGTTCCTCATGGACACACAGCATCCCCTTTTCAAACTCTGTGGTTAAGACACTGATATTTCTGTCTTAACAAAAATCTTCAGTTATGGAAGGGAAGAGGGAATAAAGTCCAAGGTTCCTAATGGTATTCCATTATAGTTAGGTTCCAGAATTACTAAAATCCTTCACTGGACTTCTTCCCAGATTATCCGAGACAGCTCTTCAGGTTCCTAAAGTTATCATTTTGTTAATACAGAGCTCACAGTGGTGATTTTTAAGTCCTGGTAATCCAGAATGCAACCAATACATAATGGTTACTTCATAGGCTTGATTTACATTTTATAGTCCCATTTGATGACTAAAAGCCAAAGATAACTTAAGACATATATCAAAAGTATTCCCTCCTCTGCTTTTGTTCTGTGAGTAAGCAGGAAAAAAAGTAGAAAAAATATCAGAAACAAGATTTTTTTCCTATTCTTACTGGAAACATGGATGGCAATTTCTCACATATTTAAGATAACATCTACATGCAAACCCTCTTTCTCTAAAAAGAATAAAGAATATTTGTACTGGAATTTGCCAATATTTTCTAAACTAGTAGAAAATCCACTGTTTTTCTGGCAGAAGCATTTGTCAGTCACATAGGCAGGGAAGTATTTCATCTTTCTGCAGTTCTCTTCACTGGTAAATCTCAGGCATATTAATTCACTTTTGAGGAACACTCTAATGATTTTTTTTTTTCCCCTCTTGTCACCAGTTGGGCTCTGAATTTTTCTTTTAATGAATGCAACATAATTCATGCATAGTCACTACTGAACCCAGCAAATTCATAATTAGTGACAATTTTGCACCTGCTGTTATGGGTAGATGCTATTCACTTCAATTTGATACCTTGATTATTCATTGGAAGCTTCAGGAAACTCCAATTATCTTACACATTTCCTGAAAAGAACACAGCAAAAACTGGATTTAAAAAAAAAAAAAATTACATGGTGTTACTAAAGAGAATAGTCCTTCCCTCTCCCACCCCACATTAAAAAGAAAAAAAAAAAAAAAAGAGTTTAAAGTGTTGCTGGCCTTGCTTGGTCCTAAAGCAAGGTTTTCCTGACTCAGCTTCTACCCTTGAGAAGCAGTCCAATGGCTCTCTAGATGATTGGCTTTACAGTTATAGACTGAGTTCACTATTAGAATATTCATGGAAAGTGCTATTATTTTAGAGTTACAGAGATATAATGGGAATTAGACAATAAGAAACTGCATATTCAAGAACTTCTTCCAACACTAAAGAAGTCAATTTAAGTAGATACAGAACTATCAGCACACATGAGCACTGAATAAGCTTTTTATTAAATTTTCAGTTCTGGGATCTCCAAATTAGGAGGGCTATATACTTCTTAAATAGATACTGATGTCACTGTCAAAGAGAGACATTGCTCAGGACCACTGCCTCCCAGTAAACTAGTACAACAGCTTAACCTAGGCCACTGAACTCATCTTGTGATATTCTCACCACAAGGTAATCCTTTCTGGGACAATACAGTCATGCAAAGTTGATCTGAATTTGCCCTACACAGCTGCCTGTGTCTTGCAGACAGCTAACAAAGCCCTCACATCCTCTAAGATCCACCCTGAGCTCATTCCAGAGCTGTGGAGGGCTTTATGTTGGGTGTGTTAACATGAGAGGACATTTGCCCTGTTGCAGCCAGACTGAAGCTGGGCTGGCCAGGCTCCCTCAGCTGCTTATGGCATCTTGTCTCCATCACCCCTTGTACAAGCCTCACCTCCTGCCAGCTGCAAATGGCAGCACAAGACTTATTCTATAACACAAATCCAACAGCTAAAGCCAGGACAATCAGATTAGCCATCCCCACAACTGTACTAAAATCTGTGTGAAGATTATTTCTTCTATGAGACTGTGGTTTCCTCAAGAAGGAAACTCACAGGTTCTACAGTTACACTTTTCAGCCAGCCATGATATCCACTATATCTGTGCTTTTTTTTTTTTTTTTTTTTTTTTTTTTCCTGTCCAGAACAGTATTTGGGACCTTAAAATAACATAGTTAAACTTGATAAAACAACGAACTATGTGTATGAATATCAATCTAAAGTAGCAGTTTGTGCTTGCATGCTGGCTCAGTATTAGGAATTCAAGTGTCACATAGGAAATAATTCAAATTCTTTAGTGTTTTGTTCCAGTGGGTGACTACAGTGTACACAGACTCACTGAATACAAAAGAAAACACTGGAATTCATGAAACTTGCTCTTCAAGCTACTAATAAATCTATTTTAAAGTGCTTTCTGCTGACTCAAGGATTGACAAACGTTTAAAAACTCAGTTTTAGCATACGCCAAAAAAGCCATGAATGTCACATCTTAAATTCTGTCATGATGCTAGAATTTAAGCTCACTTTATTACTGATGTGGACTATAAAGATGAAAAAGGTTTAAGAAACTCCTTAGGACATAGAGAAATCACCATCTTTGTTGCTGTAAAATAGCCATGGATATGTCTTTGGGAGAAATATCTCCATCCATTTTCAATCATGGAAACATGTTCAAACCTATGGGAGAAAGACAAGCTGCTTCTCCTACTTCATTTGTTGTACAAAAAGATGCTGCTTTGTCTTTAGAGCTCTGCTGATGCTGCTTTTAGCAAGCCAGTGCTCCATTGTTATTACTGTCTTTTCATTTGCCTCTAGGGGCTGAAAGGATGGTGCAGATGGTAAACAAACATGCTTTATGGTCTTGGAGCTTAGACTGAGAAATTCAGATTTGCTTTTCATTTCTGGAATGCAGCTAAGCACAGAAATTACTCAAAATTATTATCAAGCTGCTTCTAAATCCTGTGCAACTCCTCTGTGATTGTACTACCTAGCAGAGACACCTCCTCTGAGTCTCCCAAAATGACTGACAAGTATAAAAAATTCTTTATGTACCAGAGTATTTCATTCTGCTTACACAGTATTGATACAAGCTTCTGTTCTAATAAATTTAATTTTTGATACCTGAAGCCTTATATCATATACATATGATATTATTCACATAAGTTGTGTGGTGCTGAATTAGCATATACCAGTTTACAACTTGAATAAAGACAAAGCAGACATCTGCTTCCATTTTGGTATCCTGTAGCCAGCTGTTCTCAGTTCTATCAGAAGCCTAGATCACCCTCAAAGACAAATAGTTCAACTTCTACCAACAATTATATCCCTGTCTGACCAACAGAGATCCAAGCACCAGTGTGTGTACAGACAAAAAGTTAGAGAATATGCTTTTCTAAGGATCCTGCAAGACAGAAAACAAAGCATTAAAATGTGGTTCTGTGGTGGCAGTGAAAGCAGCAAACTAAAACACCTACAATCATTTAGTTTTACAGCTAGATTTACCCAGCCAGCATATAACCCACCACATCTGCAAATGCACAGCTCTGAAGGGAGTCCCAGCATAACTCCAAGACAGGCAGGTGGAACATCAAGTGCCAGACATGGTGCAACAGCAGCTCCTCAGCCAGGTATCCCACACTTGCAGCTCACCCACAAACATCAGAATCTGGCAGCTTCTACCTAGTCAGACATGCAGATCCCACTGCCTTAATCCCTTCCCACTTTATATATATATAAAAAACATATAAATGAACACGCTATATATGTAACTTACACTAAAGGTGGAGCAAGTTTATTTGCAAGAGCATGTAGTGACAGGACAAGGGGGAATGGCTTCAGATTGAAAGAGAGTAAGTTTAGATTTGATATCAGGAAACAGTTCTTTATTCTGAGGTTGGTGAGGCACTGACACAGGTTGCCCAGAGAAGCTGTGGCTGCGCCATCCCTGGAACTGTTCAAAGGCCAGGCTGGACAGGGCTTTGAGCAAGCTGTTGTGCAGGAAGGTGTCCCTGTCATGGCAGGGGTTGGAACAAGGTGATGTTCAAGATCCCTTCCAAACTAATCCATTATACATTGTTTTGTGTATATAAAGAAAACACACATCCACACTTCTCACAACCACATTCTTCTTCCTGGCCCCTAGAATCTGTTCACCTCACGAGGGTGGCTTTTTCCTCTGTTTCCTCTTAAACTGAAACTTCAGAGTTTCAGTTCTCAAAATCTTCATTGCCTCTTTGGGAAGCAGGAAAGGAGAAGTTAGCCCTCAAATTCTGCAGTCACTTGCACACAACTTCAGTGCTGTCATCCAGTCCCACCACACAAATGATGAGGCAACACTATGCACTATTTCTCCTTCTATACAACCAACTCAACTTTTCTCTGTGCAGAACTAGAAGGCTGAAATTCATATCCCGTGTGATATCTGTGGTTGGCAATACTGTGGAAACTGGAAGGAATTTGAGGAGGGCAGAGATCTGCAGAGTTTGATTTAGGTATCATTAGAATATCATTAAAAGTCTGTGAACACAAAGTAGCTTAGCTGAAAGTGTTATCAAGACTGCATTGCTGCATTACATTTTGCTCAAACTAAAAAAAAAAAAATTCTTTGGGGTACATGGAGGATTTTATTCAAATATTCCTTATCCACACATAGACATACACTAAATAAAAAAACCAAAATAGACATTTTTCTTTTGTAAGACAACAGTAACAAAATGAAAAAAAGTATATTTCACAAGCATAATTATGTCTTCCAAAAACCACCCCCTAGAGCCTTATAAAAAACCCACAGTGATATAAATTTATTTGTCACTCAAGAAACAGTTTACTCAGTGTCTGGTTTTCTCTCCACCCCCTTACTTTCTTTAAAGATGATTTGTGCATATACAATAATTTCTTGCTCCTCATTACTTCCTAGGCAAATCTAATCAGATATTCATTTTCACCAGGTAAACTTCTGAACATGTACCTTTTTTTAATATTCTTTAACAGCTATGTAAAATAGCACAAGAAGTAGCCATCTGAAGGGAGCTTCTATTTAATTTACAGCACTGATGTCCATCAAGACTCTGAGTCATTGACCACCAACCACCCTGTGGATGCCACCATCCAGCCACTTTCTTAACCATGATCTTATCTATTCATCAAATACATCTTGCTCCATTTTAGAGAGGAAGATGTTGTGGGGGACTATTTCAAAGGCTTTACAGAAGGCCAGTTAAATGACAGCTTCCCTTGCCCACCGGTGTGGTCACTCCATCATAGAAGGCCAATTCTTCCCACAGAAGAATTAGCAGCAATAATTTTAGGTACAACTCACCTTTAATACTAATCTCATGACCTAAGTAAGGACAAATGTAACTTGCAAAAGGTTCTTAATAACAAAACATCATTTCATGATTGATCATGATACACACCATACTGCAGTACATGAAAATCTGTAACAGCAATTTAAGGGCACTGCTCAGGGGTTCAGCAAGTAGAGGGAATAACTAATGAAAAAGGTGGGGAAAAAATATCACAGGAAAAGGGCCACGATTAGGGATACCTTTTGGAATGAAGAATAAAGGCTCAGGAAGGGGTATGTTTAAAGTACATTTAAAAGTGTTTGAAACTTTTTTATCCTGGTCAAGTCTCAGTTTTTAATGAGATACTACAGATTAAAAAGAGACAGAAAAATTTGAATGAACAATCAGAGGAGTGCTTGAAAATTTGGAACATTTGAGGGGGTTTAGGGAAAAGCATTTAACAGAAATCTTGGTTACAAAGGCTGAAAATAGCTTTCACATTTAATAGCACTGTTGAAAAGCTGTAATTTCAGCTGGATCTTTCATACAAAACCCATGCAAAAAAAAAGGCAATATTGATCTAATAGCTGAAATATATACATCTCCCTAGAAATACAAAGGCAATATTTGCTTTAGCTCAATTAATGTGATAAGAAAGAACCATAATGACTTGTGGCAATTATAGAACAGATACTGCAATTTCAAATTACAGTGAAATAATATGTACTTATTTATCAATTCAGCTTCAAATGTTGTCCCATTTATTTGCTCCATGAAAAATGTAGTTTAGATATTGTATGTGCATATATTTTTCGACAGGTATTTCATTTCAAATGTGCCTTGCCTTCATTAGAATACAGCAGAGGCATGAAGTGCATAATCTACAATTCTTATAAGGCAAAGGGCACCTCAGAAAAAGATATTTCAATAGCAAATTGAGCTGGAAGAAAATGTGTCAGTTCAATTCACCAAACTGAAGAGATTTCATTTTAACCTACTTATCTCAATGCTCCATGAGAAAGATTTAAGAATGGATACAACAATAAACCCACCAGTAAAAAAAATAGATTCTCAGATGCTAAGCATTCAAACCCAGCTTTCATGATATTATTTATCAGCAATTTTAAAAGATCTGAGTTCTGTGAAATTGTTTCCTACTTTAAATCATAACATCTTAAAGAAAACTTATCCTCAGACCTCACGATCTTGGGGATACTTGATATGAGAGTTGAAAGCTTTACCAGTAATGCCAGCAGTAATATCTAGCCATGATATCCAGCATTTTTCATGGTATCACTTCCAAACTCTCTTTAGGCAGTGTATTGAAAAACTTATTTACTATACAAGCTACTTCAAAATTCTGTATTTGTGTCATACTCAAATCAGATATAATTCCCATTCCCCAAATTGTAGAACAAAACTTAACCCTACATTATCTGGAAATTGCATTCAAAACCTCTACCAAATAGGGTCACACTGCTCCTCCCAGGCTGGCCAGCACACACAGGCCTGTGTTGGGAAGCAATGGATTATCCTGCTTGGCAGAGGATATACAATTCTGTGAGAGGAAATACTGCCAACGCTGCCTGAAGAAAGTTTGGAAGGTACAAAAAACAGGGAAGACTTTGAAGTATACAAGTTTCTCAATAAAAAAACTTATTTTTTTCCTTGTTTTTAGTAAATAACTACCAATTAGAGAAGTTATGGAAACAAAAGTTTACAATGCATGACATAAGGTGGAAAGAGATTCTCAGAAGGTCCTTGAAAAAAGCATATTAAACAGGGATTAGAAGATAAGAGATTCAAAGATGAGAGAGCCTGGAACAAAAATACAGAACATCACAACTGTAATACTACCTCTGCCAGTGTTATCATGTTGCTTTTGTAATGTCATTTAACCCCCACTTGGAGAACCATCTCTACTCTCTGTGGGTTCTCTTCCCAGCTCCCAGTAGAAGTTTTAAACACTGACTGAATTTGTGTGAAGCCCCCACAATACATTCAATATGTTGTTATACTGTCCCAGAGTTCACAGCAACGTTATTTTGTGCATCTTGACTGTTGAAAGAATGTGAGGGGGAAAAAAAGCAGTCCCAGAAGATGAGATTTTAAACATATCTTTAACACCACTAGATACATATTACAAAAAACATCCCACCAGGATCAACTCTATTAAAATTCTAGTCACAGCTCACATTAAGCCAGCTTATTCTTTTGTGTTTAATAAATAAATTGCTTGAACTCAGGAAAGGTTCATAAACTTAAATACTATTCCTTTGCAGAAGCTTTTTCATTGTTACTACAAGTGTTGGTCTTGACAAAGACCAAATTGCAGTGTTTGGTAGGTTTTTCCTCTTTCCACTGGGAACAGCAGAGAGCTAAGGGAAAGGGAGAGACAGCTGTTAGAGAAGTCAGCAATTGTGTCACTCCAGAACTTGTTTTTGTCTTTATTCTCCGAGTTCTGTCTTTTATAATATAACATGAATTATGTGGCTGTATGATCATGATAATGTGCTTTGGCTTTTCATTCCTAAAGACCAACCACAGAGCCAGCTGAAGACACCTGTACAGTCTGTGGGTTGCTTATGAAAACCAGAATTTACTCACCAGTGCTGCCAAGTTATTGAAAATAGGTACAGCTTGAACAAAAAACCCATTCATTCTCATCACAGAAGAAATAGTGAACTTATCAAGTGTCATGAATTATGGAGTAGATTTAGTTCCTATTCCAGCTTAAACAATAATTATGATACCACCTCTGCACAGATTTGTAAGGGTCTTTCAAGACCAGTGGAGAGCCATGACACAAACACCCATTTATGCAAAGTCTGGTAGATAACTTTCACCTCCCTAAGCTGAACAGGTTAATCCAGTGCATCACCTGTTATGTGCATCACCTCCATTCATTCAGGAATCAAAAGCTGAAGGACAGACACAAAAAAACTCCTGCATAATTCACAAGTCTGGAAACCCACCTATACATCGTCCATCGCTCCATGAAGAGCAGATTTAAACACAACAACTCTGTAACATACTGTAAGAAATATGAAGCACTGAGCTACCTTTTATAAGCTATATCTTATTTATGAAAATGTAGATTCACATTTTATTACCTGAAAGAAAACTATAGCTCAAAGAGGTGACGGAAAAGAGAGCAAGTCTAGGAATAAAGGAATCACCTGCCAAAGGTGCTACTGTGGTTCATCAACACAGAATAAATTAGTGAATTATCTTCACTGAAACAACCTTTACAACTTCAGCTCACTACAGACTAAATATAACATACTAAGAGTCAGAGGGGAAAATCCTGCTGGACTTTGATGAGAATCTTATATTTTCCACAGTATTTTCTGAAGAGAATAGTGTAGTACTCAGTAGCACTTTATCATGTAACATAGCACTTAGCAATAATGCCAGATAACAGAAAACAGCATAAAAACACTGCAGCACACAAAACCTAAAACTATTTTTTTCTCTTAACAGCTTTTATAGATTTTCACACCTATGCTTCATCAGAGACACAACAAATACACAAAAAGGAGTATAAAGTGAAAAATGGAACACATAAGGACCTACTGGTACGTTTTGAATTTAGTTTTGGGAGAGACTATGCTTGCTTTTTTAAGATTCAACAATGGAATAAAGATAAAATTTAAATACAGTTTCTTTGTTCAAAAAAGACTCACAACTGTTATTGCAGTAACACAATGCAAATATGCTGGCTGGCAGCAAGAGACAGGGTTTCCCCAAACCTGCAGTTTTCCCATACCTCATTCAAATGTATGTTCTTAGTTTCACAGGCGGAGTTCTTTTGAAAATTTTATTTAAAGTTCCTTGTGAAATACAGCCTTATTATGAAATCCTTCTTGTTCACAAGATATAGAACATTGTGCCCACTGAAACATTCAGAATTATAGCCCACAATTCCATTCTGTTTGTAGTACAGGCTTTCTGGCACCTTCAATTTTTGTTTTAATTATTTTATTCTGGGGAACAGAATTCTCAGATTTATTACTAAGGTGGACTCCAAAGGCAATATTATTATAGGTCTAACAGGTGAATAGACCAATACATTTCTTCAATCCATAAAGCAACTGACTGCTCCTGGAAAAAATAGATCTGAGAGGCTGAAGCAGATTTCAGAACCTCATTCCAAAAGTAAAGAGTAATAATGCAGAAAGAAAAATAACTATTTATAAATGTCTGCTCTGGTTCTAGAGCATACCACTACCTGCATTAGGTAAGATTATGTTCTAGTCTTAAACAATCAAAGACTTTTTGTACTCTTATACTCAATCTTTTTTTTAAACATTAAACATTGCATTTTTTGTTTTCCCTCAGTGACATGGGGGTACAAACCTTAAATGGCAGATCAAAAGGGTTAAATTGGTCTAAATTATAAGCCACAGCAAATATTCCTTGCTCGAATAATAGAATATATGGAGTTAAAAAGAGAGGCAGGAAAATAAACTGGTAACATTTATGTGTTTTTATCACATCTATGTATGATTTAGTATAAATAAGCAAAGGTACCATCAGCAAAAAAAAGCAGCATAAAATCAGTGTTTCATATTTTACAACAGGTCGACACTTTATACATCACAAATTCAAAATAAACTCTCAGAATCCCAAAAGAGGTAGATATAATATAATTCTACATATGAGTAAAATGGAGCTACTTCTGGATTGAAATACAGCAGCAATTCAGCACCACACATCAGTTTTTATGACAGGACATTAAAGATTACTGTTATTCATTTCAAATTGCTGTAGATAATTACAGAACTTAATTGCAGAGCTGGAAATACTCCAGACATGAAAGGTGCTAATACCTTCCATCTTACAAAAAATGCTGTGCTCTCTAATGATTGTAAGTATTATCCACAAGGTTTTCATATTGTACCTTCTAGCACTATGATAAGGCACAAATTTATAGCCCATTGGAAGAAAAGAACAAGGCACCTTATGACAATATCATTACTGACTGTGAGGAGAATTTGCTGAAAGGTATTCCACCTAAGCAGATGTAACACCTAAATGCTCATGTGGATAATAGTCCAGAGTACATGGCTGGGGTACAGTGTCTTTCTTCATAAGGTAAGTAAATATATACTTTAATTGACCACAAAAAATGCCATTAACACCATGGAGTTATAATGCAGCTTCTCTTGTTTGCTTGCGCTTTGGGTTTTTTTAAACTGGATTCATCCCACAGATTTCCAAATCACTCAACATATCCAGAGAACATCACTAAAATACAATACTGAATGGTATCAAAAGAATAGATTATTCTAATTATTGTAGATTATTCAAAAAATAAGATTATGCCTCAGCTTTCCTCCTGCAGTCCTACTTGCATGATCCCAGCAAAGCTATTCAGCCTATGCTGGAAATAATTTTTTTACACTGTCATGAAGGAAAAACCATTCATATAGTCTTTTGAAAAAACAAACAAACAAACCAACCCAACCATATTATAGGTACTAAAAATCATGATTCTCACAATACAAATTCTCCCAATTTGTATCCAAAGTCTGAACACTGTCATTCCAATAGCACCATGCTGGTATGTTACACTAACACAGTCTCTCCGGTCATGCTTTTGAGATCTATAAGAGCAGTACATCACTCCAGAGATAGTCTGAAAGTAAATAAAATAAATATATAAATAAACCCCCCAACACAAATACATAAAACCTGCCAAAAGAAGCAATGTATTGAAACCAAAAAATGACAGGAAAGAACTTGTGAATTTCATATTATTTTGGAATTTAAGTCAGCTGTTTCATGAATAAGAAAAATTGAACTTTGTGCTTACGGGTAGCCAAGTACCCAGGAGATATGCTAAATTTAAGCAAAAAAGTTTGACTCTCTCAAATCACAAAAATTAAATAAAAAACCCCACACATGCACCAAGAAAAAAAATTCCAAACAAACAAAAAACCAAAGCCAGAAAACTTTAAACCAAACATGTCTGAGGCAGAACAAACAATGTAGACAACACATACAAAAAAAATGCAACCAGTGATAGGTTACGAACTCAAGCCTCTAAATTGGTAAACAACTGAGTTAATTAATATCCTGCCTCATTCAGTACAGAGAATGGCAGTTTGTGTAATGAGCAGATCCTCAATATTTTGGTTCATTGACACTAAACCCAAATGACTCCTTCCCATATCACACACTATTTAAAAGAGTATCCTGGCAGCAGTTAATTTTTCCATTTAATTTTTCTTTAGCATTCATCAGTATTCTGTCTTAAAATTCCCTAAGTGTGGATAAGTATTGAATTCTCAGAATTTTCCCATGAGGCATGGGTTGGAATTTAACACGAGACTGTTCTTTGATTTCTCATCCCATTCATTATAATTTTTCAGGTAGGATTTCAAAGACAAAACCCTTTCTAACTACCCAGGCCTGATTCATCACCAAAGGAGACATCCTGTGAGTGGGGCACAGGTCTTGATGAAAGAGGAGTGGGATTGTGGAGTTGGAGCAGTCCTGGTGCAGTATCACTCCAACACCCAGCTGGGCTGTCAGCAAAGAGGGAATTCTGACACCAAAGAACAGCACTAGCAAACCATCACAGCAGGGAGCCACAACACACCTCAGAGGATGCCACAGACTTGACTTGCACCATTTCTCTCCTGCCAACCATTCCTAAACTCTTACTTATACCCCAGTTCTCCCCATGTTTTTCCTTGTGTTTGTGATTACAGCCTTCTCTCTTGAGCCTTCTCTATTCTCAGTATCCAGTCCCAAAAGGCAGGACTGAGAATACCCAATTGCAGAGTGCTCCAAAAAAAAGTTGTCTGTCTATCTGGCCAACAGAAATGGAATCAGCTTGAGCACATAGAATATTTTTTTTTTTTTTAATCAAGAAATAAAACATACACTCAAATCTCACATACATTTCTATGTGCCAGTTAAACTAATTTTATGGTAATGGTGAGCTCCAAAAAGCCAAGGTAGAGAAAACTGGCTCTGGTATTGAGTCTGCCACTCCTTTATGCTGAAATAAGTGGTCAATATCTTAACTTCACTGACATCAGTAAAAAGCTCCTATTGACCTATGCAGAGCATGGATTTTACCCAATGAGTCAAATAGTACATTAAGTCTCATTTGTCTTGAAGAACTTCTCTGAAAGGATTATCAAAAACAATTAAAGCAGCCTGGCAACAGGCACGTTAAAGATCAAGTGTGGATGTAGCTGACATGTCTGCAAAGGTAGATAAAGCCTAGTATTGTAGGAAGCAAAACCAGCACAATTGAACAAGTGTATCACAGAGATAAGAGCATAATTTGAGTATCAATACTCTCAGGAAAGAAGCAAATAAAAAAATACCACAGGTCTCAAGAAACAGCTTTGTGATTCCTTACATAGGACATTTTTTAAAAAAAGAGGAAAAATACGGCTTTTACTGCACACAGACAAGATCAGTTCTGTTAAGAAACCAGAAATTAAAGTAGGATGTCATCTTCAACATCTGAATACTGCTCTGGATAATATTCAGGAAACTAATCCATGCTACGCTCTTTAGCATAGAAAACATGGAGTTCTCAGAAACTGAAACATATCCCTTTTTTTTTAAACGACAATGTGTCAGTTATTTATATCAAAGCATATATTTTTGTCATGAGTATTTTTTCAGAGTATGACTAGTTGAGTGCTGACACAAAAGGAGATAATAAACCAGTCGGACTCAAATTTTGCAATTAATTTAAAACTGTACCACTTTCTCACGCTTGTCTCCAGAAAAATTAACTTTGGTTAATTAACCCCTTTGGTTTTGGTGGTTTGCTCTGCTGGTTTTCTGGGGTTTAGAAAATAGATTATTCACCTCTTTTATCTTGAAAACAGTATCATGAGCTCTCGCCTATTTAAATTTTTTTTATGTATATTACATATACTATTGTGAGTTTTTTGTGAAGAATCAAAATATTAATTGCCTCAATGGATTGTAGTTTCTTCCTTAAGTACTCCTATTTCTATTTGTCTATGAGTACGCTCAAATGAAGACATTATACTGCAATTGGAGAAGGAAAAGCTGCAACTATATCATTTACCTACAGCAATTTATTCAAGGTTTCATCACCATGCTGCTTTGAAGATGAAAATGAAGGAGTTTACATTTAATGAAGACCATCTGAAGTGTCTCCACTGCAGCTGCAGGCTCTGTAGAATCTGTCGTGCAGGAGGCAATATGCTGCATTGTAATGCAGATTTTCTTAAGAGTGCATCTGCAGCAACAAGATCATTTCCCATGGTCTTCACTGTATTTCTTCTATTATTCATAGAACACAATGTAAATGAAGCTATAAATTTTACCACATACTAAATGAAGAAAGAAGATAATGGCAATTGTGAATTATGAATGAATCACTGTTATTGTGATTCCTCAAGGATTCTGATGTAGATGATTACATGCATGTAAAGACACTGTAGCTAAACTTCTTTATATTGATCTTGAAAAATGATTCTAACAATATTATCATTAATATACAGAATTCATAGATTTGTTTTTCATGACAATGCCAAATACAGCTAACTGTCAAAGGCAATTCAATGCTACCTAGGGGCAGGCAAACATACTTGTATTTGGAATTACTGAATTGGGGAGAGAAAGATAATAGCTTGCAAAAATGTGTTTCCCAGCTACCCACATGTGTTCTTTCACATTTAAATAGGCCACAGGCAAACTTTGTGGAGTATTTTGTAGTGAGCACATTCAAATGCCAAGTAATAAGCAGTAAGATAGAGGCTTGTCTTCTTTTGTAGGGTGGCTGAAAATGGAATAGTTTCTTTAAATGAAAGAAGTATTCTTCTACAAATTGCACAATCCAAAAAACTATACAAGTATGACCCTGTCTTTGCCAGTTTTATCATGATAGCAGGAGGCAGATTATTACTCTCTTACCCATTAAGAATAATTTTCTTAGTGATACCATCAAAGTCAGGAACTGTTCTTGTTTGATAGTGTTTATAAATTAGTAAAATTATTCACTGAAATTGGTCTAGCTATAATTAACAGCAGCAAAACACTTACTAAATCCCACAAGATATAAAGAGTTGCAAATGTATATTAAAATTAATTGGATACAGAAATTCTCACCCACTGCGAAACCTCTGGAAGTTTGTTGATTTCTCATAATCACCTTTGGTCTGTTTGCAGCTACAGGGTAATCAAGTGGCTCTGTCACTCCTTTAAGAAGAATTGTTGACTTACATACTCATCCAGGAAAAGGATGAGTAAGACATTTCCAATATGCATCTCAGTTGTTCCTGAGTTCATTATTTGGGAATCATAGGCAGGGGCCCTGAGTCCTTGTCCATTTTTTTCACAGAATTTGCAGCAAGAGAGTCGACTTTGAAGTAGTAGAAGTGAGGGATAATAATGGAATTTGCACACTCTCTTTATATTCCATGCAGCCTCTTTAAGTTGGCACCAAGGCATATGGTGTCAGCAAGAAAAAAGACGTTGACATATCCTTCTCTCCAATGGAAAAAAATAAGATATAAAATAATGAGGGTTCTTAATCCAAGTTCATTTCAAATAACAGAAAAAAAATTCCACCATAAAAACAGAATAAACAACTAATGACATTCAATTATTTCTAAACAACTTGAAAATACTTTAATGGACAAGACCGAAAAACTTGAAAATGAACCAGTGAAAGTCTCGGGATATATTTTTGGCACATTCTGTATTTCCATACAGGACAGCATCAGCCTACCATAATTAGGACTTTAAGGCCACAAGCAGATTTTTACCATTTCTGTGATTTTTAACTTGTAGTATTCATTCACTAGAACACCATGCTACTCATATGCTTATGTTCTTGCAGCAATTTTGTTCCACTTTACAGCAACACAAACAAACTTTCTTTTATTCACTGCTATTCTGATCATATTCACTGTCTCAATAAACAAAAACAAACAAAAAAAAAACCAAAAAGACCCCACCCAAAACCTATGTTAACACACAATATCACAAGTTATTACAAAAGTCTGAAAAATATTTTTAAAAAGCAGAATTTCAGAATGAATTGTTATAGGATTCCTGTTGTGGCATGAATAGTTTCAGGGAAAAGGTAGCTTATGTTTGTTAGTGTACCATTAGTACCATTAAGCTGAAAAATAGAAGTGATTAAATAGATTTAAGAGCCTTATCTATAACAATATAGGACCACTAGTTACTACACTGCAGCAGGATCTCACTCAAACATATCATAAAATTCACTCAGCCAGATGCAATATGTGGAGTCCACAGGCTTTCACTGTAATAGACTTTCTGAAAAAATACCCAAAACACAAAGCAACTAAAAAAAAAAAACCCAAAACAACCCAAAACACAAAGTTTAAGAAGCATCAGCCTTAAAGTTCCCTATTCTCCTGGGCATGCAGTGTTTGTAAAGCACGTGAGCTACAGATGTAAATTTATACAAAACAATCCACATAGTGTTTGTGATATGCTTTAAATTGCTGGGCAAAAACTGCACAATCAGGCCCCAACACAATGGCAATTTATACACTATTTTAATTTCACAGGTGGAAAAACTGAGTAGTAAGTAAAGCTACTGATTCAAGATATTCTTTGGAGGTGTCAACTGTGAGGTCAAACATTGAGGGCTAATAATCATTGAGGGTACCAGAACAGAAGAACACACAGAGAATTAAAAGTTGACAACATCAAATGTAATAGTGGGGCCATAAAGCCAACCCTCCCCAAAGAATTTACAAGTCTGCTCAGTCCTGTGGACAAGTACCCAACTGTGTCAACAATTTAAAGCACCTGGCTGCCCCTGTGGGCACAGCTGCAGACCTCAGCTGCAGTCACCCCCTCCCTGCTCTAACAGGGCTCCTGAAGGTGTGTCTGCAGGTGTCACCTCACCTGGCACAGCTCACACACAGCCCTGGTGGCACTGCCAGACCACGGGCTCAGGCTGCAGGCTTCTCTTCATGAGCTTCACCCTGCACTGGAAATCCTCTCCTAATAAACATGGCCAGCTTTATTCCTCTTCTGCATGAGAATCCAGCAATCTGTACAGCTGGGAAAACTAGTACACTAGAGAAACTTAAGTGGTGGTTTCCAAACATCTTGAACAGCATTTAATTGATCGGAGAGGAACTTCTTAGACAGTAAAATAAGAGAAGTCTACATTATTTCCTCCCCATGATATTCATTACAGTTATAGAGGAAACAACTACATAGAGCAGGGATTATGTATCACTGTACAAATGTATTCTTTGATCTGGTGTAGATGTACATACATTAACTTTCACAAGAAACATTTAAACAAAATGTTTGTTTACTTGCAAGGGCTCTTCTGAAGTTAAATTTGGATGAATGGGCAATTAAAGTTCAGAAACATCAGATGTAATTAAAAACATTTCCAAGTAGTTCTGTACATAGTTAAGTTACTCTCACCACATGAAGTTTAATATTGTTGTGCAGAATAAAGAGAAACTAATTCTCTTTTTAAAGGAGACACTGGATTTCTTGTGTCTTTGTCAGAGGTTTTGCTAATTCATACTTCTTAGGCTGACTGTCCTAATAACACGGTTGGTTTTGGTTTCCATTCTCTTAAGACAGGATTTAGAGAAAGGTTTAACTTCATTTGAGAGAATAACCAGACATATTTATGAAATCAGCTGCTAATGTTATTACAAAAAAGTTAGAATTCTAAGACCAAAGAGTGAACTTAGTTTTATTCTGAAGTGACTCAACCAGATAGACCAAGTCCAGGTCTATCTGTTCAGGCTCTGGCAAAACTCTTGCTTTCTCCCAGTTCTGTTACTCCTGCTGTTGCTCTGTGCACCTGATCAATAGCAAGCTTCAACACATAAACCAGGTTTCAATTTAAGATTCACAGGAGGCCAGAAGTGTCTGCAGATTTAAAGCAAAGCACCCACAAGTGAATACTCACTTGTGTAGCCTGGTACTTGGCAGGGTACACAGGAGCACCTAAAATATAATCTCTGAAAGAGTTTGCTTTAACCTTCTCTTTCTTAAAATGTATCAATTAACATTCACTCTGTTAGAGATCATGCATTTGACTTTTTTTTTTTTTAAGAAATCACATCAGCAATATGTGTAAGTCTAACAATATTTAGTACCACTCTTTCAGAAGTTTTTCATGTAAGCTCCAATTTATGAAGATAAAGTTTCATAGAACTACACCAAGGTATTTGAACTGAAGTGCTACTGCCAAAAACTTTTCCTGATAACATCAAGATTGATGATGTTTGCCCAACAATTGTGTCAAAGTCAGATAAATTAAATGCCAAAAATTAAATCAAAAACCACACATCTCTCATCTATTAAATCGACACAAGGACATTACAGGAAGTTCTGAACATCCAGTAATGTTAATTTTTTATTGTAGTACCTATAAGAGGTCAACTTCCAAAGTTTGGAGCTACTATTTGATTATTCCATACTTCAGAATGTTTGAATATCTCTCCTGAGGAAACACAGTGCTGTCCAGAAGTCCATGTACTGGGCACCTCCAATGGCTTTTGAGGATGCCTGATGACAACTCAAAGATGAAACAACACACCAGTGACTACAGTAGGAGTATGAGAGTCCAATCCAGCTCCTGATTAAACACCTTCTTCATCTGTTCATCTTAGAAGAGTGAAATCAAAGACAGCACAGACCTCTTTAATGGGGCTTCAAAACTAGGCTTCCGTTCCAGCAATAATCTGTATTTTATGAACTCAATTATGTGTTTACAAATAGTGAGGCTCCAATGATGATTAAGAGTTTTGTTTTGCTGAAGCAGATACTTATAAGCCTTAAAAGCAGATTTATTTTCAATGGAATTAAAAAAAACCCCAAAGTTGCCAAACCCAGAATGGTAAATGTTCAGTATTATACTATAAACCTGCTGCTACTAGAATTTCATTTTATAGTTCTGTTAAAATTAAGTTACCCCACACACTGCTGTAAAGATGCTGTTCTACTTCTGCCATTTTCACAGTGTATTCCTTTATTCTAAGATTATTCTCCATTTTTCCATAGAAATCAATTTTGTAGAACATATTGGCAGTCTTTTAAAATGTGATTTATGGTACTGCTTAAGCACTTATCACTTCTATTTTGTTTTCCAGCTACATTATTATTCTGGGCTACAAAACGCTAAATACCTCAGCAAAGCAAACATTTTGTAATTTATGTTTTTATTTTATTTTTCAGACAGAACTTGTTATTTTTTTTTCTGGCCTGTTTATTAACTGAAAAACTAAATAAAGCTCCTAATGATTTAGATGTCAAAATTCCTTGTTATTCATCAGCATGATGAAGCCTAAGGCCTTGATATTGAAAAAACAGGGCTACCTCCTTAATTTTAAACATGAAAGTAGCCTCAGTTTTCTCAGAAGACTTTATAGAACTGTAAACTAATTATGCTTTTTTCCTCTCATTCATAATGTAAAGTGATAGCCATTACTACATGAAATAGTGCAGCTAGAAAAATCAGACATGGTTTTGGAAACAACCCATCCCTAGACTCTAGCAAGAGGTCTGGACTCCAAAGAGCAATTTTGCTTTTTCTACCTATAACCTAATTAATAATATTCTCTCTCTTTTCAAGGTTTTACTCATTTTTATGCATAGATGATTCCAGCTGAAACAAGACAAACATTACTTTTCTACAGCAAAACCAAGCAGATGAATTCCATGGATTCCAATGATGCTAACCAGGCAGTGACAAGCAGACTGCACCCCCCAGCATCACCATTCTAAAATGCAAGCAGAAAATAGCTACTTAAAAATTATTATTACACATACAAAGCTCTGAAGCCAATATCAGAAGGCTTTCAAAGTGTATAATACAGGTTTTTCAAATCCTTCCAAGCCTACTGACATCTAGAAAAATGGACACCATAGCAAGATTCACTGTGTACACTGAAAATATCTTGTATTCCATCACACATTACACAAAACCCTTTAGAAGCACAGCACAGGATCTGCTCTGTGAAACACTGCACCTGAAGAGATAAATGGGTACAAAGAAAGTGGAAGCTGCCCAACAAGGAGCTGCACACTGGAATTAGAGTTTACATGAAATTATGAGAGTTAATTCCCATAATTTAACATTGTAGTCTGCCATCTCTTCAGACAAACATCAGTGACACAGAAGACAATTTTGAACTTTACTGGCAAGAAAATCAGCCTGGCTTACAGGAAAAAAAAAACAACCAAAAACACCCCAAATCTCTCTCAATTACTTTTTTAAATGTGTCACATAGGCATGAAGTTCTATAAGCAAACACATTTCAACAATTTTTTGAGGTTGCTGAGTTACAACACATGAAACTAGCACATCTTTGAACAATTTTCTACTCGAAGCGAGGAAATTAATAAGTTAGGGACATCAATCATTAACTGTCGATGTGTCACACTAGTCAGTGTAAATGTACATGTTAAAAAACCTTCAAGAATGCATAAATCAGAGTTTTAAAGGTCTTTTTTGTCTAAGAAAATAGTAATTTTCACATAAATAACAAATCAACATATGCAGATCACCCAACAACAAACAGTCATAAGGGTCATGAGCCAGAACTGACTTAGTTTCACTAACTTTAAATTGACAGAGTGTGTAGAAGGGGAAAGAACTTACTGAAATCTGCTGTCAATACAGCATATCATATCAGCTTTGTACCAGCAATCAGCAGCTCCCCAGTAATTTAGTAGTCCTTAACCTTTTGTTCTGGGCATAGAATGAGATAACCACAACAACCTTTAAGTATCTTATATTGCAATGCTTTTTTATCAAATGTAAGGTGAGTTTTGATATACTAAGAAAAATGTTTGCTTAAAAGTAAGAAGACAACTAAAAATATATAGGAAGTAAAATGGAATTACAGGGATAAAACTTTGAGAAAGTATTTTTAGCAGTTTGTAATAGAAGCTAGTTCCTAAGATCCTTATTTTCTCCTTCCCTGTGATAAGTGTTCAAAAGTTCTCTATTTTGAAGCCAAATATATCTCCAGTACAGCACTAACCCAGAGAATGAATACAAAAATTGGAAAAGTAAAAGCCTAAGTATACAGAACAGTTTCTTTTAAATTTTATTTTAAACTAGTTCCATCTTGATAATGTCATCAAGATGAACATTTCAAAAACCCCAAATACTCTCTTTAGAGCCCTGAATTGAAGCAGAAGGATAGTACAACATTGTTATTCTTTCATCTTGATAGACAGAAGATGAGTAAACTGGAACTGCTGAGAAACCATCAAATGTCTAAAGAGTTTGTTTCTAACAATCCAGTATTTGCAGCTATCGGTCTTGGAGGAAAAGTCTGTGAATGAAATATCTTCTCATGAACCTCCTCTGTCTTCCATACAATACTTTAATGAGCCTTGTTCCTCTGACTTCAGCAAAGGCAGCTGAACAATGGGAAGCCTGTGCAGAGCCATTGCCCCACATGTTGTAGGTCTGTTAATGAGTTAATAACATTTAGGTCACATCCTGCACAAGCAGCATGAAAACACCAAAACTCACACGTTGCTCTTTAGTGATGCTCCAGATCTTTGTCTCTTTCCCCATTAATTATTGTCTCCAGCTCTATCACTTGCTTTCCTGGGAATCATCCTATTGTGTTCTTAGGACTAACACAGGGTATAGAACACGTATGTGATGTGGAAACTCTAAAGAATACATACACAAAAAAAACCCAAAAAAACTTACATGCCTTTTCAGTGTTATATGTACATGAAATAGCAGGGAGGCTGAAGCTGGGCAGTAATTGCAGAATGACTGAATGACTACTAGAAGAGTTGAAAACACCCGAGATCCTGTTATAAACTTACAACCACAGCTTTGGAAACAAATCTTCTTTTACAAGGCTTACAACTTGCTCTGTCCTATGGAATACTATACAAAGCAGCTGCAAGTCTGTGCTATCACACCATCCAATGCATTCTCTGTGGGAAAAAACAGTTTCTACTTCTGCTGGTTTTAAATCAAGTGTCAACAAAGGTATTCTAATATCTGGCTCGAAATATCTTTTTTTGTGATGTTACTCATTGGTGACAAATTACTCATCCGGGAAGATTAGAAAAATCCTTCATTTCCATTTCCTGGTCTTCCTATCCTTGAGAAACATTGCCAGGCTAAGAAATAGCTATGGGGAGCCCCCTGTTAAAATGCTAGCGGTGATAATGCACATTAATTTTCACCACTGTCTCATGAGTATCTTCATGCTGGGAAGGGAATCATTGTTTACATACTGATGAGAGCAGTAGAAAGATACTTCCCTGTAGTTTCACACAGGCAGTATGGCAAGAATGGGACTGCAGGGTTCTCAAACTCTCACCTGAAGTTTCTGTAAAGAATGGGACACATTTATAACCCCCTACTGCTTTACAAAGAAGATAATCTGTTCTCCATGCCTGTCGTGAACAAGACTAGTAATGGGCTTAAATTACAATGAGAAAGATTCAGCTTAAACACAAACAAAACCCCTTCTATTAACAGAGACTGGAAGATATTGCCTGGGGACACTGCAGTTTCTTTCATTTCAAAACTTGAACAGAAGCTTAGACAAACACCTGTTCTAAATCTTGAGCTTGCTGAGCTTTGAACTGTCCAGCACATTAAGCATGGCAAGGTTCCACATAAGCTCTCCAAGCCGATGAGCTCGCCAACAATTCACACATCCAATGCTATTCAACGTACTTTAAGAGCTGCTTAGCAGCAGGTACAACATCAAAACCCACATTGTATTTTACTCTCATCTCTAAGAAGTGAGAAATACATTAAAATAGTGCTGTGGGTTTGATTAAAACCTGGCAGTAGAGAAATCCATCACTACTTCCTTTAATTTCCAAAACTGTGCCTACAAATTCAGTATCTGTAACTATTCCTATAAACTCCATAAATGGAGGCATATTTTGGTCTCAGTTGACAAAACCCGAGTTTGACTTACGATGATATCAAAATTGTTATGATCTCACTATGTATTCACTAAGGAATGCATTGGGCAAGAGACAACATCAACTCACAGTCTTTATTTTAAGGAAAAAGAAAACATATTCAGATTTCCTTTTTTACATATGCTTCTCAGCACCTGTTGTCTACTTTATACTCTGTAGCTGAGCACAGTAATTATTTAGACAAACACACAATGCACAAGAGGAATTTGGAAAAAAAGCATAAAGTAAATTGTTGTGTGGAATCTTGAATTCTTGATAAAGCAATACTGGAGTTCCTTTTGTATTAGAAAGATACAAGACAAATTTATTCAAAAGTCGTGTTTCCCATCTCTTCATAGCACATCTGAATGTCAAATTCACCAACATCCTATTTAAAGTTTTAACATCAAAACCAGACACCAGCATTCCTATTTTGGTCTCAATAAAGCCATCTAGAAGGGAATATTAAGTAGATATTTTCAGTACCTTTGCTTACACATTGAAGAACATCCTTCACTTCCTTCAGGGCTAGTTTCACTTGAAAAGATGCTTAGGGCCATCTCTTAGCATTATGTGTCTGGTCCTCAGCAAGAAGTAAGGGGATTGAGTTCATTAATAAAGCTCACCATCTTTCAGGACACTTTTTTTTCATATTTCTACTTACTACAAAAGTAACAGCCAAAAGGGAAAACAAACAGTATTTTGGTTTTAAACACGTGGGTCTCTTTTTCTGACCTCCACTGCGGTTCTTGTGCTGCCCCAGGACCATATCTGAAATCCTTACAGACCTTTAGACTTACTTGAAACATCCCTTGTTTGATTCCACTTCAGCTCATTATTTAATTACTCAGACATACACTCACATACACAACCAGCTGAACATGACTTAAGAGCCAAGCCTAGAACTTCAGCTTCTGAATTTATGTTCCCATTCTATTCTTACAATAAAAACAGAGGAAGAGCAGTGAAGTCAGTAACATCATTTGCTTGAGGAGACCCATTGTAAATGTGAAACCAGACAGAGCTGCAGTTCTGCAGGATAGTTAAAAGTGAGTATGGCCAGCTGGGAAAAGGGTACCTTGTTCACTATAAAAACTGCATGCACTATCTACAATCTGAAATGGGGCACACTTCAAAGTACAGCTACTTTTCTTCATCCCTTTTATTTTGGAATGTAGGAAGCTGGAAGGATTAGTCAAGAAAGCCTGCTAAAGCACCTTCATTGTTAGGACCAATCCTTCATGACTGATTTTTCAGACACCTGACAGCATTCTGGTCCCTTCTGTTGAAATGATATTTTGTCATCAATTTAAAATAGACAAAATTCTGTTCAATCAACACTACAGACACCAACTGTTCAAATAAATTATTACAGTTCACCACTACATTGCATCTTTTTGGAAAAATTGATGTCATTCTCAGTAAGTAAAGCACAAGTGTTGTAAGATTATTTCCATCTTAGTTGTTACACAATATTTGAAATGGCCTTTTTCCTAAAATGTTTTTTTTTCCCCAGCTATGCTCTAGATGCAGCTCTCATTCTGCATTTAAACAGGGTTTCAGGTGAATTAAAAAGGACAGATACGGCAGCCCTAAAGTAATATATGAAAGTCTTACTGTATTAGTCATTTTTCCTGTCATTTTGTATTAGTGTCATATTAGTCTAATGCAATACTAACATGATACTGAAATGTTAGCATATCACAGATTACTCAGTGTGTCAAGCTTGAGTCTGATCATATTACTTTACTGTGTGTACTCCAGTGATCAAACTCTTCCTTTCCATGCCCTAAAACTGAGCAGGACTAACAGAAAACACGAAGGATGTGCAAGAGCCTAGGACTTGCATAACAGGTATTAACACCTCTTGTGCCAAAGGAAAGAACCAATCTGCAACAGATCAGATAATATTGATTCAGTCTAGGATTCTGTTAACACAAGTAACATATTCCTTTTCACTTTAAGAAGATTTTTATTCTCTTCACACAAACTGAAGAACTCCCATTGAAACAGCAGCATTTCCAAAGATTCCTATGATACTCCTATCATATGTCTCCTAAATCTTCTTTGCAGAACCAAGAACTGCTAAAATTAGGCAATAAAAAAATCTGCATGTTTTCTTTAATTGCATTTTATTCTAGTGGCCTATCATCAAACAGGAAGTCAATCACATAACTGAGAACTGGGAACTGCAGCTGGGTCAGGTCTAGAAAAAACAGCAGAAATGCAAAGAGTAACTTCTGGCTTAGGCAGTAATCAAACTGGGGAAATAGCATGTTAACAAAAACAGAATAAAATCCCATCCAATCCATCTCCATTACATCCTCTTTGGTGATAATTTGTTTGTTGAACCACTAATTGAACATTTCTAATCTGGGTGAGTACCACAGCCATTACAGAGTGTTCTATTTCCCCTTCACATGAAGAGCTGCAATCTGTTTCTGTTTCAGGGGTCCCCATTCTATAATTTAAGTAATTACAGAATTTAAAATAAATATTTAAGTAAGTAAAATATTTAAATAAAGGGTTGAATGCAAACAAACACAGAACCCAAGCAAAGAGACTAAAGTCACATTCTAAAGGCCTTTGGAAATTCAGCTTCATAGACTTTTACAGAGAAATGAGAAACTTTCAGAATTTGAAATGCTCCTGTGTGAAAACAAATGCTGCTAAAAATTAGGAAACAGTTTGGCCAAAATAAAATCCACTTATTTAAGAATCCTGTGATTTAGGAATCAAGTACATTGATTTATTCCAAAACTGCAGTTAGCTAAGGAAGAATTCAGGGGAAAAAAATTCTTTTGATAGTCTTTGCCTAGTGATTACCCTGCACTGCTTTTGCAATAATTATTACAGATTACATTTTAGTGACATTACACATCTTCCCTGTCTCATTAAGTTTCTTCATAATTTTCTTTTACATGTTCTCAGTAACAACCACATCATGACAATTAGTACTGTAGAACTGTCTACTGTGACCAGGAAGAACTATCATGTGAGATTTACATATACGGACATTCACATGTACCCTGACAAGAGCCACAAGAGCAAGGGTTATTTCTAGTTTGTTCTTGAATAAGTGGGAAATGATGGATAGAAAAACATTAAGTAATAACAATAACAAACAGCAGAGCCATAATAACCCACGCGTGAAGAATTCTGCTGCAGTATTTAACTACACGTTCCAGTCGAATATTTTTGTATTTTAAAGGTTAAGTGTGCATATTACACTCACCTCAGTTCAACTCTAATAGAATGGTATAAAAATTTCTCTTCACAGTACACTAGAGAGGTATAGGCATGGGCCAGCTTACTGCTTTAATCCCATCATTTGTACTTCACATGCACAAACATGCAGTTATTTCTATATACGCAAGAATGAACCCCTCACACATCACTTCCCAGCTATCCCAAATAAAGGCAGGCTCTTGTACAGAAATATATTGTTCACAAATATTAAGTAAAACACAACATAAAATTGATGCTTATTGTTTCAGTGTTTTAAAAATTATTTTAGGCTCCCTGTTTACTGCAAAAGCTGGCAAAGTTTCATCCTAATTTTGCAGGTTTTAAGTCAAGACTCAAAACATCAGATTTTACACAAACAGGCACCACAGAAAGCTAGACTACTATTTTAATGCATTTCAATGTACTGAAAATACTGTAAGCATGTGATTTGATGAACAGAGTTTTATTGAGTTTGGTTAAATATTTAAAGCTATTTAGAGGTCTACGTAAATCGAATAAACACACATTTGATCAAACTGCCATCTGCTGGGCATTCCTGGGATTTAACTTGTTTGGTTAAACATGCACACTACAGTGTATGAAAACATTGCAATAAGAACTATGAGAATTTTTTTACATTTTAATGGTTTTTGGGTTGTTTTTGTTGTTGTTGTTGTTTGGGTTGTTGGTGGGGTTGGTTTGTTTGTTTGTTTGTTTGTTTTGTTATTTTTTGGGGGTTTTTTTGTTTGGTTTGGTTTGGTTTGGTTTGGAGTTTTTTTTGGGGTTTTGTTTTATTTGGTTTGGTTTGGTTGGCAATAAGCAATCACCCTTGTTCCAGAAGAAATCCTGTCCACAGTAGCTGTGTTACAGACATCCTGTGACCTTGCCCAGCACAATCCTTCCTCCTCACACAAAAACTCACATTCAGCTTGCTGGGCACAGCTCAGGGAGCTTCACCTGTGCAGCCCTTGAACAGAAGAGAGGACATGGCTAAATCCAGATTGCCTGAAGCAACCGTTTCCTATCACCACAGAACTTAATAGAGGTGCTGAGTGTTTGTTCAGAAAAAAAAAAAAAGTGACAAGAACAAAAAACCCCAGAAATTAATAATAAAGGAATAGGAACAAATTACACAAATTACTCCCATAAAAACAAGTTGTATAAAACAGAGTGCCAAATTTGCAATAACTCACTTTTCAGCACTTTAAGGAAATATTTCTCCTTGGAACCATCCAAGGTTATATCCATTAAGAAGCCAGGCCACTCTGATAAACTTGTTTAGCACATTAACTGTGGTACAATCAAGTGCAAACAAACTGTTCCGAGAAAATTATCATGATAAGAAATAATGGTTGCATGCAGAACTTAAAAGTGAGATTTCAAACTACTTAGGTCCTGAAGATGAAAGCAAAACTAAAATCTGGAAGTTTCCAAAAACTACTAACAAAATACATGCATTATACAGAAGAACTATATTTTCTTTTCTATTCTTCCATCTGAGAAGAGGGTAAAGTTATGAATATACAGAAGAACTATCTTTTCTTTTCTATTCTTCCATCTGAGAACAGGGTAAAGTTATGAAATACAAGCACAGAACCATCAGTGGGGAATTGGGCTGATCTGAGAGACACAGAGGTGTTTGTTGAGATATGGCTTCAACTTCTCCAAAGCAACTTGGATAGAGGCCCTGAGGCTTATCTGTGTTGCAAACCCACTGTGTTACCAGCTGCTTCTTTCCTTGAGTCCCTGATTACATTTTAAAAATCCTAAGTCACCTTTCTAAACAATTTCTAGGATATTCAGACACAAAAGTTCAGGTACCACAGTTTTTCCTGCAAGTAAAAAATCCCCTCTAGGACAGAGGAAGGTAGCAGTAAATGGCTATGTAAAAGGAACAGGTGCTTGGGGGTGCAGTTTAGAAGCTCTGCTTGGGAGGTAGGAGTGCAGCTCACACAGTTCAACCTGGCCCCTGAAGCAGGACTACTCAGCCAGCTCATCTGGGGCTTCACCTTGCTGATAAACCTGGGGTTCCAAAGGTCCATATGCATCTAAGTTTGCACAAAAGCATCACAGATGAGAAATACAGATGGCCATGGTAGTTGTTGGGGGTCTTTGAAATGCAGGGGCTCTGACCTTCAAAAGGCAGGACATCTGCCAAGATTAAGTACTTGGGATGAGACTACACTGAAAATCATCAACCACAAACTTATTTAAAGCCCATCCTTAGACAACCCTTGTTTCTATCTACTGTAAGGTTCTTTTTGGGGGAACAGAAAGTGATGAATTGCATGCACACAGGATGGCAGGGTGGGACCTCAAGCTTCAGAGATTTTTCTTAAAGCTCATCCTCCATATGAAAGAGGCAGCTGGAAGGGTAAAGGGAAAGGAACAAGAACATGAACATTTGTGTCTCATAATTTCCTTCTGGAGCACAGGCAAGATTTGGGTATGGGAGAGGAAGGTTGACGCAAAAATGGCTCAAGACAGAAGGATGCTGTCCTTCCTTCTCTAGGCCTTAAAATTATGCTACTTTACCTGCATTTGGACAACACAGAGTTCACTGTTGATTAAAAAAAAACCAAATCCCAACAAGTCACATGCTTAGCTTTCCTGTATAGGGAAAAATAGAGGAAGAAATAGACACTTGCTTGTCACACTTTCCTACTGATGAAACTCTCTCCATAATAAACGGGACTGATAAAAGTATGCCACACTAGAAAAGTCATCTCCATAGTCAAAGTCAAGAATAATGTACATTTTACAACAAAACAGAAATCAGCCTAAATCAAGCCAAAGCAATTTAGCAGAATTTAGTACATAAGATCAGGTGACACTACACTCTAATCCTATTCAGAACCAAGCCATCTATGCATAATTGCAGGTTTTCAATAAGAATGAAATAGTCTCATGGTGATTTCCTCAACATTTACAAGTGCTTGGGGATCCTGATGGGTGAAAATTATTATACAGAGACATTATTGTAATTTCTATTTCTATAGTATTTGTATTTTAAATCCACATATTCTACAAAATTCATATAAATAAGTAGGATATAGTCAGAGACACACTTCCTATATTCATAACTTATTCCCACTAACAATGATTAACTAAGAATGGTTTACATGGTGTAATGTTGGATTGTTAGTCCTTTATGACATTTTTGTACACTGTTTGAAACTGCAGGCTCTGGCATTTTCTAAGAATTACAGGATCATCATCTTATGACAGATGCTTGCAAAACCTGCACTTAGTTTAGTCAGTAAGGGCCCATTAAGTTCTTTGGGAACTGCACCAGGAGAAAATGCACAAATTGCAACTAAAAATGCTCACTCAAGAAAATCAGTGCACAACAAGTCAGCCATGCATTCATGTGCCATATTTCAAAGGCCAGATATAAAGTGGTGTTTTGGCTTTGTCTAAGTGAGGTTTATGAAGTACCTGGATCAAGATTAGTTATTCCTTAGGGAGGATTGCCTGTGCTGTCAGGGAAAGTGATGCTGGAACCAGCCGGAACCACCAGACTGCTATGAAAATAGGATGATGTCATATCTGCATTAGGGTATGAAGAGAAGGATTAGAGTTCACTTATTAAACCAAATTTCTCACTTTGAAGACTTAAATTCACCTGGATAAGATACATGTCCTATTTGCCTTTGAATG
Organism: Zosterops lateralis; assembly: GCF_965231275.1. NCBI lineage: Eukaryota > Metazoa > Chordata > Aves > Passeriformes > Zosteropidae > Zosterops > Zosterops lateralis. The sequence goes on from NC_139772.1 coordinate 9,695,623, forward strand.
CACAGGAAAAGCACAGCCCAGAACTGCAAAAGTTCCCTCCAGTCTACAGACAGCAGATGATGATTTCTGACAAAATCTAGAGTGAAGACACTTTACACAACCAGAAACTTTTCCAAACTTTCAGGAAAATTGGAATTTTACATCAACCCCAATGCAGAAATAACCACAAGCACAATATTTGCTTCTATTAATTTCTTTGATTCTCTTAAAACATTTACACTCTTTGACCAGAGGATATTACAGTAAAGAGTCTACATTTATATTATTAGTTCATATACACTCCAGTCACTTGCTGTTTATCTGAAAACTTGACTGTCACACAACTGCAATCTTTAGGTTTGGAGCAAAGAAACTTGGTTTATTAGAGTTTGTGACTTCTCTTCAACATCCTCACCAATCAAAGACCTTATGAAATTTTAGAATGAGATCACTACATGCACACCCTATGTGAGGTAAATTACTGTTTAATAATAATCTAGGTTAAAACTACTGTTACTCTGTGCAAAGTAATAGGGGTAGCTCACACAAAATATTCTATTAATGTTCATATTAGAAGAAAAAAAAAAAGGTTTTAAGTACTGCATTTTTAAAAATGGTTATTTATACAAAAGTATACATAATTGGCATTTACACACTGAATTATATGAACACAGCAATCAACAAAAAAATTAAAACATTAATTAACTTAATTCTAACTTACTAGAAGTCCCCTAACTTACTAGAAATCGAAATGTACTGTAAACAGCAGCATCATGTTTGATCATGAATGCATGACCTTACTCTATCCACTTTAATACAAAGAATATATCTCAGGGTATCAATTAACATATATAAAAGAGTACCTAATTTTTATTCCATTTATATTTTTCATATATCACACATACATGTGAATATGCACACATTCCATATAAATACTCTTTTTTATATGTAGCTGAAAGCACTGAAACAAATAGCACAAACTACTTACATGGTCATGCCTGAAACAAACTACATTAAAGTTGGGAGCAGGTGGGGATGTCAAATCCTTTTGGAACCCTTTTATAAAGTCTAGTCCACCATCCTGCTCCATCAAGGAAATTTTATGGAGCAGATTTTTCCACCAGTTTCTTAATAAGCAACATGCAGGGATTACACCCAAAAATCATGCATATGGAAATCTGACACTGCACAAAAAAATAAGATTACCTCTGGCCCCAATCCTGACAATGAAGGGCTGGCACAAATACTTCCACTGCTGAATTAAGTAAATGCTCCTCAGGCTGTACTAATACTTTACACTTTCACATTATTTTTCATCCTTGTCAAACTATTGCATTTCTAGACCAATTCTTCTTCTTCATGCAGTAGCTTCCTACATTTAAGAGTAAGCATTTTACATTAAAATTATTTTCTCCTGTTCTGACATTACTATATTCACATAAAAGTAGCATAACATACTTGATTCCTTCTTGGATGCTAGGGAATTGAAATACTTGAAATATTTAAAAGTTACTTTTGTTGATAATTCAGTGTTTTAGTACTCAATATTGCACATAATTGGTGCTTTTACTTATATGATATGGATGGAATTGAATGGTTGTTTTCGCTCCACTTGTGTCAAAGAATTCTCATACAACGGTCAAACAATTTAACCCTATTTTACACTTGTTACTTGTACACTGCATTCCCTTATGTAAAACAAAGTAATTAATTTCCTTTTGTAAAGAATTTTGTAAATTCTTTATTTACAAAATAAATAAAGAGCTGCTCTCTTATCTGTGAAGAAAGCATGAGAATTGTAAGGCAACAGGCAGCAATAGAGATTGATTCACGAAGCACATAAAAATTCTTAAGTGTGAAAAAATATCCTGGATATGCTGGAGCCAGCCATTCTGGCATCAGTTTTTGTAAAACCCATTTTAAGCAACTGTTTTAAGTATTCCACAGAATAGTTAGGACAACACTTGATCAAGTTTTGTTTTCTGTATACTACAAGCCATACTTACATATTTATGAACAGGTTGATAGATACCATTCTCTATTAAGCTGGTGAAGGATCAAAAGTATATATGGACAGGGCACAAAGTACTACAGGACAAAGAAAATACATTTACATCACCAAAACACTTGAAGTTACATTTATGGGATTTTTTTTTTCATTCAACTATAAAATATATTCCATTCTGAGAAGAAAAACTGTCATTTTCAGACAGTTTTTCATATCCTGACATTCCCTTCCATTGTTAATTTTTTTCAAGTGTGGCATCATGTATCTCTAGCTAATCAGTAATATAACCTGAAAGGCAGCACTAAAGAGTTCTACCAACTATTGCCATGAAAACATTTATTTTTATATCTATAAAGACAAATATTGACTCAAAACAGTAACAGGCAGGAGCAGAAGTGATTTCAAGTCTATAATACTTTTCTATCTTTATCGTGTCATATTGAGGAAAAAATGTTAGAAATGTAAAAAAAACCTCTAAAGCTCTGAAGAGGTACCAGCAACATCTGAAATTGCAGCTTGTAGCAAATTGCAATCTTCAAGTTACTGGCAAATCTCTGCCGACTCTCCTCAGAAAAGGTAAGGTTATAACAAAAGAACCTAGAAAAGGAGATCTGCAGAACAGCACGTAGAGATAAATTACTTTACTATTACTCTTTGAAATCATATTCTGTGAATAAAGAACCAATTTTACACAAGATTCTCCAAGAGACAAGGATGTTACAACAATATCCTACATCTGATCCTTTGGGTGTGAATGTTTATGTTAAAACATAGAACCAGAGTCATCAGTTTATCTGCTCTGGAAAAGGGTGAATGCTGAGTGCTCAGCCTTCACATCACCCGCATTGCATTAGCATCCAATCATCTACACAGTACAATTCAGAGGATTATATATCACTAAATATATTATGTTTCACAATTCTATACAAGCACTATATTACAAAGTGCAAATTTAAGATGTATAAAATATCAATATTCCTGAACACTGGTGTTAATGTAACTGTATTTTTTCTCAGTTTGAAGGAGATGAGACAGCTCATTACTGTATAGATCAGCTTATGGAACATTAAAGAATCTGAAAGCTGTGACTCTTGAATTTGAAAATCACTAAAGCTTGAATACCTAAAAATTTAACAGCTGTTGTTTATTAGATGGCTGTCATGCATCCATTTTAGATGTTTTAATACACACTAATTTGAATTCAGTGTTGCATCAGTTAAATAGTTTCCTTCAAGTCTATCAAACAGCATCATTGGAAAGATTGGCCAAGAACAACTTCAAAATACTACAAAATAGCATTCTCCTACTCTATGTCATTTTTACTGTCTGTCAATTTTCTTCAGATCACCATCTTAGTGCACATTTTTCTTCAATTATTACAACAAAAGCTCCTTTCAAGTCATATCAAGTGATGTTATTTTCTTCTTGCAGCAAGCAGCACTAACGGAAAGTAGCAGTGATACTAAACATTGTCTACAATTGTTATGGAAATATATTTATCTGTATCCTGTTGTCAAGGAAGCCAAAGATCAAGGCATTCGAGCTACATGCAATAATTTATGCTGATTTGAAAGAACATTTCAAGGAAACATTCGAATGTATAGCTCTATAAAAATCAGACTAGTTTCAAAGGCACTAGTTACCCAAGGCATGATTCTGAGAGAGTGGTATTTCAATCAATATTAAATTCATTTCTTACATCCTCTAGGTTCTATTAATATCCAGAGTACATCCTATTTAACAGTTCAGGCACTCTCAAACTTCTAGCACTTTACTATCCTGGCATTAGACCAATTTTAGCAATGCTCCAAACTACAGAAAAGTACATTTGCTGACATTCCATATTTGTTTCTTTTTCTATAAGGCAAGGCTGTTTATTCAAGTCTGTTGTTTTGCAGTTGACCAATTTTCTAAAATGGCAAACACATGTAAAGTTTGATTTCCCACAACATAGACCTGCTATTCTTTTATAAGTTATGTTCAGTCTGTTCCACTTTTACTTCTCAAAAAAGGAACACTATCACTTTTTATGTATTAACAAGTCCGAACACTTCCTTATAATGAATTTGTCTTTTTCTATATAGGTGTGAAACATGGTTTCACCTGTGCATATGCATAACCACTCTTCCTGGAGAAATACTGAGTGGCAAATAGCAATTTATTTTAGAATCTTTATGCAGAGCAAAACGTGATACAAATGTAGTTTTGTGAAATATCAATGCATCCATTTTGTTTTATCTGCTATTCAGGAAAAAAACCCCAAACATTAAACCCCAACTTGAGAATTTAGAAAAAACCTCACCAACAGTTATCTTTACAGGATGCTCTGATTTCCTGCATTAAACCAACTCCTTAGGGCTACTAATAAAGCAGAAATTATTTTGTCACTTGCATTATGACTATTATGTCACCATCCAAATGAGAAACTGGGGTATTGCGCAGACCTGCATTAGAAGGGCATTACCATTTCATTTAAATCTACTTGTCACTGTGACTACATCTGATAATTGGAGAGACAAAATTTTCATAAGATTACATCAAAGTAATTCTAGAACAGGTAATAACAGTTTTAATTAATCAAATTGACAGTGTCACAACTTCCACGCTCCACACAGGTGACCTGAAATTGTTTTGAATTGTATTGTAATATCAACCACAAATGGAGTGGTAATGGAATCACATCAGAGTCTGTTCAATCTTTGCATTCCTTAAAGTGGTGCTATTGTCACAGTGCTGCTATGATGCAACACTGTTATGGCAGAAGGATTTACTCTTTTCCTGTACTACAACGACACAAGTTAATAATATATGCACAGTTCTCAGCTAACAGGATACTGAGAGAATACAGTATATTGGCACCTTAAAAAAGTGTGCAGTATTTTACAATTCTAGCTTGGACATTTTCACAGAGGATCAACACATTAGCACTCAATTACACCAATGCTAGGAAATTCTCTTCCCACAAAAAGTTACCCAAACAATGACAGGAACATGCAGACTACAAATCTAAAAATATTTCAAGATACACAACATTGGTTTTGTGTAAATCTGCTCAAGAGTGCTCTGGAAAAGATCTGTAAAAGCAGCTCTACAAGTAAAGAAACTTTAAAGACACCCTTCCCATCTCAATTTAGTAAAGGAGTAGAAAAATGTTCCTCTTGACAAAACTACAGAATGGAAGCAGAATTGTAACCAAGGTATGAACGGCAGGATTGTGCGTGATATTATACACAGAGAAAAAAATCTCTATGCTTAACAGTTGCATGTCCTCCAAAAATCTGTCCTCAGTTATTCAAATGAAAGCACACTAAGGCCTTCTATCCATATATTGTGGCTCATTCTATTTTTGGTTTTGGTTAGGCCATATTGTTAAGTCCATTAAAGTACAGCAATCTTCTCATTGAACAGACTTTCCCCTAAAATGTTAATAATGGTCATATAAGTTTACTCAAAAACATAATATGCCTTTTATAACAAGAATAAAAGGCAAAATGCCAATCAAATAAAAATAACCTCTCTCTTGAACAATAAATATTTCAAGTGCACAAAGACAGCAAAAATTAATTTTGAAGTGATCCATTTCTGAATTTAAATGGACATAATTATGTAATCATTACATTACTTAATGGTTCTCATTAGGCTTATTTCTGGGTTTGATGTCATTTTTCTTTCCAATTAACTCAACTGTTAAAATTAATTTTATATTAATATAAAAATTAAGATCAGATCTAAGAATATATTTGGGTACTGTATGGTTTTGTGAAGTAAATACTGTATTTGGTTTGTATTTCAGCACAAATACTCATGTGCAAATGTATGCACACGTACCAGAAGAACACTGGGTTACTTATATTTGTTCATCTTCTGTAGTAACACAAACAGCAATATTGCAGCACCAAAACATTCAGTTAAACAGAAAGGTATATATCATCTGCAACATCAAAATTACTAAAGAGAAGAAAAAACAAGAGAATTGAGAATCCTAGATGACATGAACAAATCTTGTTTTCTGCATCCTTTTACAGCTGAGAGTCTATTAACTAGGAAAGAATGCAGGTAATTTGGACTAACTTAAAAAATAAACCCAAAGTTTAGGTTATTCCATTAAAAAAAGAAAGGTATTTAGTAGGGAGAAATGGCTTTAATACTTCCTAAATGCAAGCAGAAATTACTTTATTGCATTTATAGTAGTTTAGGAACACAACATAATAATGTGAATTTTCAAAAAACATATTTGTCTCAGCTGAGAACAGAAAAATAAAGCTGAAGAGATGAGAGAAAAAGAGAAAATAAAGAAGCACATTAGCCATAAAAAGAATCTATCTAAAGAAAATAGTTAAATACAATTTAGATCCTGAGATTACAAGAAGTCAGAGCTGATTAAGACAACTTGAAATGACAATTTTTCAAGCTTTTCTCCAAAACAGGCTTTCAACTTTCATATATCAAGTATAGCAATTGTTCTTCTTCCTCTACAAGAGCCTTTTAAAATCAATATTTTTACAGCACATCTGAAGCACCAATACAATACACAATCCTCAAGGAGAGAGGAAAACTGGATTTATATCATTTCCCTTTATGAAACTCATCCACAAGTCCCAGACATCTGTTGATTTGTATTTAATTGTGCTGGCACACCCTGAGACCTACCTAACTCAGACATATTTATCAACACTATTCAATACCTACCATCTACCCTATATCAGCATTTTACGTTAAATGAGATTAATTGAACAAAGAAGAGATGCTGCTTCCTGTATTATTTTTCATCCTCCTCCTTCTTCCTACTTTAAAGGATCAATAGAGAGGGGATCTTTACATAGACACACAAATTGTAAGTGCATACAGTACTTATCCTATATATTATATAGAAAATATTTTGTACACATTTATATACACATATTTTATAACTGAACCTTTAATATAACCTTTTTTTAAATAAAAGCTCAAGATGGTCCCAGGTGCTGGTTCCCAAAATTCAGACTTCAGTTAATTCCTGTCACCAGTTTTATACTTATAAAAACATGACCAGGAATAGAGACAAACATTTTACATGCTGATTTAACTGTCCAAGTATCAACTGCAAGAGTTTTGCCAGTATCAGTTAAAAATCCATGGACACATCAAGCTAATTTGTCAAAGCCAGGAAAATCCTTATTGAGTTGCAGCAGGTCAGTGCCCAGCTGCAATATTCACTACAGCTTAATTCTGCAGCAGAAACACTGCTTGTATAGAATTTAATATGAAGCTCCAAAAGAGAATATGTACATTGCATTACTAGTTAGAAACCGGAGAGAAGATATTCAGTACCACAGAAGTCTCTTCTCTGATTAATCTTCATAATACTGCACATTTTTGTGGGTTTTTTTTTCCTTTAACACATCACATGGATTTTGGCAAATCTAACACAGCTTATGTGCTCTGGTATGATGTGTCACAACACAAACTGTCAACCACTACATCTAAAAAGGTACTTTTATAGAAGTACTCAAGACAACAGCAAGAACAGAAAGGGACAGTGTGGAACAGGACAGAAAGCAGAAAGGGATTTCAGAATACCCAAAGGGCTCCTAAAGTTTCACATTCACAGCTTTAATCCATATATGATTATGGGTCAGAGATCATTAGATCAAAGGATTTTCTGGCCATACTGAATAAGCAATGGTCCTAGCTGCCTAATTCTGAGCTTATTCAACAGGCCGAACAGAAGGCACAGGCAAACACAGAACTAGATGGATGTGGTCCTGAGTTATTCAATGATCCAGTGGCCTGTTGGTTTGGCTGCCTGGGTTACATTTTCAGGGTGCACATACAGGAAAGCTCACTCAGCATCTGAAAATGGGTAATACTGGAAATAATTCTGCCTCCCTCGCGACCAAAAAATAAATCCATATATAAACCATAGAAGGAAAAGTGATTTCTGCAGTTTCTGCAGTATAATGTTTATCTTCAAAGTCTGCGCTTTGGGTTTCCCCATCCCCAGCTGAAAGATGCTAGAAATTCTCAAAAAGGGAAAAGTTGGCTTTGTGTAATTTAATTGTTTGGGACACTTAATTGACTGGGGACAAGGGTAGATGTGCTATTATGTCCCCAAGTTCTTGCTGTCAAGAGAACCTATTCACTATTCATTTAATTCTCCAGGTAATACCTAGGAAATTACTGGAACATCATTGTGAATTACAAATAGGTGCTCAGTAATATAATGACAATGATATTTCCTTCACACTTAAGTGAAAATATAAACAACCTCAAGAACTCTGGAATCAAATAAGTATAAACAAGCTCTCTCACTGTTGCCTCATTAAAGAGAGAGCTTTTAATTAGTACACAAATAATAATTATTTTGTCTTTGTCTCTTGTTTTTGTGTCAGATTCCACAAAATGACACTGATAAACTCTTAAAATACTAGAGGAATTTAGAACTGATATTCTGAAGAAAGGGTAACAGAGTAAAAAAGCAAAATAAATCTATACATTCAAATCTCAATATGATCAGATATTAATATTTAATACTGTTATTTCAAAAATCACTTTAAATTCTTATGTAAAAGAACAATAGTCTTGTTCAGAACACCCTACTCAGCTCATTTTCACAATTGTGGAATAACTTGGAATATTTAACTGTAATTTTCAAGTATTCAGCTATTTCAAGACAGGCACAGTCACCTGATCTAGCCACAGTTTTAAGACGCTGGGGAGGAAATGGAAATTTGAAAAAAAGGCATAAACATTCTATGCACAAGTCAGTCACCTACAGGATACTTTGTTTTTCTTCTTCTCAACAGATTCAGGCATCAGAAGTCAGATCAAATGCAGTACAAAGATAATGAAGCCTTAGGCTGGAAAGAAAGAAAGAGTATGACAAATCTTTCACAGAAGATTTAGCTCCCTCTGATGAACATTCAATAGAGCTACAGAGTATGAGGAACTTCAGATCAATAACAGGATTTGCTACAGCAATTTAAAAAAAGAGAAGCTGGGGAAAGCATCAGCAGTAATAGTCTCCCTAAGCAGATGCCTACAGAGGTCATCCCTAAGAAGGACTGTAATGAGTTTACTCTTACTCCACCTAGCCTATCCATAGGGGTAGGCTACTAATGATTGTTTGGTCCTTTTGCAGCAGTTAGTGTCTTATGCCTCACTAGATTAGATAAATGAGATAATTAAGCGTCATGGGGAAAAGCTTGCTAGTGATTAAAGCAGACATTGAACCAGTTTTCTATTTACTCCTCTTCTATACATTTCAGTTCTACTCAATTTACATCTGCAGTTATACAGTTGTGAATGACCAAATATCAATGGGCAATTTGCCTTCACCTCAAATTTTGCATATCTCACACACAAGAAATGTAACTAAATCCAGTGTATACAGCTTGGCAGATATCGGGTATCTGCTCAAATAATGGACAGTAAAACTGATACTCGATTAGGATACATATTTCTGAATGATAAGAACACTCTAGAGAAATAAACAGGTAGCCATACACTTATAAGCTATTATGGCTCAAGTATCACACACCAAGACATATTCCCTTCAAGGCATAAAGTTCTTATAGGGTCACAAAAGCCTTTTCTTGTGAATTCTTTCTGTCAGCTGAAACAGTTGGTAAGTCTCTTCTGTACATGAAATGCAAGACTGCGGTTTTGAGCATATGGCCAGGATGTTTTGTTCTCCAGGAAGAATGCACAAAGTTAGGTGACAAGTTCATCACAGTGTCTGTGGAGGCTTTCCAGCTCATCTCCCACTTGAAAGCACTGAACTAGTGTTAAGGAAACTTCCATGTCCAACCACCCTCACCCCACTCTGGCAGTCACACTTGCTGGGATTGAAGCCCCTGACAGCTACACCACCCACAAGTAGGTTTCACTTGTCTGAGCAGTGAAACCTACTCAGATAACGTTTCCTTACCAACTTGACCACAGGATTCCCCAAGGAGAGTCTCAGACATTCTAACCCTTTAAATAGTCTAATCTTGGTGCAATAACCAAATAACAAAATAAGAGCTGGAGCTGCTGTCTCTGAGGAAGGACCCTGAGCAAAGGAACCTCTGAGCCCATATTCCCTCACAGTCTGAGCATTTGTATGGAAATCTCTTCTGACTTCCAGAAAAGTCTTTCTACATTCTGAATATTAGAAAGTCTAAATGCAGAGGCAGTACTAGCAGTAGTACAACTCATAAATTTCAATATGATCAAAATAAAAGTTTGCTTCAAAAAAGTATCCATTTAAAGCTCTGGAAACATTGAAAAGATTTTTAAATCCTTAACAGAATTACTAATTTTTTCCCCCCCACACGACCTCATTTAGCATAGCAGAAGACTACTTTTCCTCATCTATTAAGACTTCAATAAAATAATTCATTTACAGTTAACGGCCACAGTATTCACATTTAAACCTGAATATTAATTGACTGATAATGAGATGATAAAACTGCTTTTCTCTGCAGGTGCACCAATCAATTTCAATGAAACTGAAGGAGTATTTTTTCTTACTGCATTTACAGTTAAAAAGTTACTTTATTTTCTAATAAAGTGCTTTACATTGATCTTCTGGAAAAGTATGGTTTCATTTTCACCTTTTTTGAATTATAATAGTTTCTTTTTGCATGGAAATTATTTCCCAATACTACTTTTCTCCAACTAGTGATTAGCTTCCATATGATTAGCTTTTCAGAGTTTTAAAATCACTCCAAAAAGCTCTCTAACTTCTGTTAAACTTTCATTCTATTGGCTGGAAATATTAAACTTTATAAAAGACACAAAAGCATCAGAATGATTTTTAAGCAAGTATTTCTCTTGGACTTCTCCATATGTACCAACTGTTTAATGTTGGTCAATGTGGCTCCAAGACTACAATATTAAAGGCTTTTGATAGTCATCAATAACAGAATCCAGCCTGCAGCAATTCAAAGTGCTCATTAGCTATCAAAATTTTCTAACACATGTTTGAACAGAGCAATCAAATTTCACTCCAATAATATCATTGTCTTTCAAGTGCTAATAATTAAGGAGCAATGAACACTGTATTCTGTTTTCATGTTTTCAGATACCAGATTCACTGTAGGGACCATGAAAATTTGGTATAGATTGTTTCAAAATCAGACCACAAGTAGAAAGAAAATATGTGATATGTGTAAAACACATACAACTAAAGGCATAAATATTAGTATAAACTTGGAGAAACTAAGGACGGAAGCTTGACCTCAACTCCTTTGAACTTCAGAGGTCTGATACCTTACCGGGCACAGGTGGACAACCGACCCATGGTATGTGCAAACAACACTGGTACTTGATCAAAAATAAAGAAAAGTTTCATGTTTTAGTATTTATAGATATAGGATCACTGATTATTAAGAATTGTCTGAAAGAGAAAAACAATTTTTTCTTGACTGAATGAGAAGCCAAAACAGAAGACATCATCTACAGCATTCTCAGTGACTACATGACTAATCACACGTCAGTAACTGCTTTTGATATTGGAAGCAATGTTAAATTCCTCTGTGATCTAACAAAACTTTTTAGAGCTGTACTTGCATGTTAGACACTGGAGTCCTAGATATAAACTCTGGATCTTCAAGTGACTGTCATCCCAAATCTCTTACCAAAACAAATACTTCATAACACAAAACTAGATTTAGCAAAAACATTAAAAGTAAACAAGCAAGAAATGCCCAGTTCTAACCAGATGATTGAAGCCTGTCCAGATGGGATTTAATGTGAGCACTGTAGACTGCAGCCATCCCAGAACAAACCAAAGCGAACAACTTGCAAACCAAGAAATTGCATTCTTCTGATGAACATTGGGCAAAGAATCTGATAGATAATAAGGGAGAGTCAACACAAACTCTGAAAAGTTTAAATACAAGTTAGAAGGGCTTGGAAGCTGACTCCATAACAAACCAGAAACCAGTACACAGCTATGGAGACAAAAACAATGCCAGGAGTTAAGGTGCTAATGCATAATGTTAATGGAGACCATGTGTGTAGCTGAGACAAAGTACTCAGCCTTATTTATTTATGCTTCTCTTGAAGGATCAGTCTAGATAAATAATTTCCCATCATTACAGTGCCTAGAATTTAACCACAGAACCAGCAAGTATTTATAGTATTTATCTAAGGCATTTTTGGTAGATAATCTAAGGTAAATTCATCAGAAAGCAGCAATTTTGTTGTGACAGAAGCTACATTGGTCAAAGAATCAAGGATGTAAGAGAGTAACATTTACTATGACAGCCATTAAGTAGACTTTTACATATACTTTACAGGCAACAAATATTCTTTTTAATTTGATATCACCTCCACTAACTGCAGAACTACATGAAAAATGCAGGAAATAGCTTTCAGTTAGAAAATCTCCTTTCAGAATTTATTATGTTTTAAGTATTCTCAAGCTACATGCATAAACTCATGAATAAAACATAATTAATTTTCCACTGATCTAAGTATTTCATTTGAAGAATTTAGTTTTTTAATGGTATCATCTAGCTATACCATACCTCTGTTCATTGAAAAGTAATTCCTTTTCTTACTGCACTGTAAGAGACTGAAATACATTTAAATTAGAATAGATTTTAATTTTAGTATTTTTCATCACACGCCCAAATGTATCCGTTTCCATTTTATTAAGAATCATCATCTAAAGACAGCAAGCCTAAACTCATCACAATTTAACTGTACATAAAGAATATTTTCTTCTCACATTTAAGTACACAGCAGTTTGAAACATTTACTATAATAAAAATCTTACATCTCAAGCATTATTCTCAACTCTCCCCAGAGTGCCACCATCACATTTCTGTAAATCAAAAGTAGTTTTTTTCCATGCACTGAAGAACAAAGGAAATGGAAAGCTCCAGAGTAACTGTAGTTTAGAGGCAGCATGTGTTTCCTCAAAGGTCTCCCAACAGGATTCTCTACTAAGCCACTGACCTTATCTTTCACTACTGCTTAGCTCCAAATTTAGAAGTAATTTGTACCCTTTTGGAGTCGTAATTGACACAACATCAAAAACAATTTAAAACAGCTCAACACACTGGAGTCACAGGGAAAAAAAAAAAATCTGTCTCAGAACAGTCCCCATGACAGTGCTACAGATGCCCAAATGTGACCAACAGGCCCTGCTTCCACAGCACAGCAATGGCCACAGAGAACACAAGCACTGGGTGAGACTTAAAAACCTTCGATTCAGAAAAATGGCAAAAAATATATCAAAGCCTTGACAGTTAAATCTACTAGTCTGAAGGGCTACATATTTTAAGGGAGCTATGCAAGGTTAGTGTTCTGTATTCTTTCTTCCCTGCTGGCCCTCAGCAAGGATTCCCTAAGGTTCGACAGATTTTAGTCCTGCAATTCCTTTTACAGCACTGCCCTCCAGTGGGCTTTGCCTGCAGAGATTTTCCTCAGCAGTAGCTAAGTTCCTTCGCTGCAGAGATTTACAGAACCACAGAACTGTCTGAGCTGGAGGGGACTCAGCTGGATCATCCATCAGGTCCATGAAAGGCCCATATGGGGATGGAACCCACAACTGTGGCACAGTTACCACTGCACTCAAACCAACTGAGCTCATCTCAGGGTCATCAGCACTTCTAAAAAATGTAATAGGTCTCACCAAGTACGTTTGTAGGCATTAACTGTCCTGTAGCTAGAAGAGGAGACGGATATGGCCATCAGATCTCATTTAACCCACCTTTCTTGGAATTTCAGTTAATTATAAAAATTATTTATAAATGAAGATGGCAAGAACTTAATTCCAAAAAAAGCCTGCCACAAGGATCTTGCTACCAATTTCAGAGTTTAACTGCTATTCATACTTAAAAGTCATTGCAAAAGAAACTGTTTCAGAGTCAGAGAATTAAAACATAATTTATGTTACTCTGGATTAAACAACAGTTGTTGCTGGCCTGAGTTTCTAATTACGTATGGGCCAGCTTCACAAATTTTAGGCTCAAGTTTTAGTGGCATAATTTGCGTTTGGGCTTGAGTACTGTTGTGTGCTGTAATAGGCTCAGTTTCGGTGTTTTAATTATAAAACCCAAACTTATATTTTGGGTGTTGTAAAACCAGTAATGTCCAAAATTTAGGGTCTTATTGATTTCTGTTAGATGAGTTTAGTTTCAGCATGACTTCTCAGGAGGATATGTTGATGGCAAGGCTTCTCATGCAACTTACATGGGCTTCCTTCTGTATTCTTGTGGTGAATTCATCAGCTGAGATAGCAGATCTCACACCAGTGTCAGTCAACACAGATTTCCTTAAGATCCAATATGAAACCTGCCTTTAGCTCCAGTGTCAGTAACACAAAGATCAATCCTTTCAAGCACAAAATGCCAATAAACAAGTTGCTTACTTCATAGTTACAGTGTGTATTTGGAGCACATCAATATCCAATTTCAGCCTGTTCAGTCACATGCATTGTCCTTTATACCATCAGCAGTTGTTTCTGTGCCAGGTTCTTATTTTTTTTCTCCTTCCTCGGGTTGTTCTCCAGGCTTCTGGACAGATTCCACAACTCTTGTGCTTTTACTGGTATTGCAGCCTATTTGGTCTTAAGCAGTAAATTAAAAGATTTATCTTCTTTTGCAGATGTCTACAGAAGGCTCCCTGCATTGCAGGAGTGAAGAACAAGGAAAGGAACTCCAAGCTAAACAGCTTTCACTACTGAATTGTTAAGATCAAGTATCTCTAGTTTCTGTAACACCTCACTTATCCTGCCACTCAAACACCAGCTATTAAAGACCCATGGTTTACTTCAGGTTGGAAAAGAAAAGTTTTGAGACTAGGAAATTGTTCTTCATTAACATTTTTCCCAATAGAGTAACTCACAATTGGCTTGCCCAAGAAAACCTATTTTAAGTTTTAAACATCCTAAATCTCAGTACCAGGAAACAGTGTCTGGAAAAGGGGAAAATGCATGTTGTCAAATTAGCAAGCCTGTACAATCCTGTAAACATCTTCAGAATCATAATTTATACTGCTATATAATAACCAGTCATTTTAAATGAACAGTAACACCTCCATAGTTTTGTTCCTGTTGTTTTAATGGCTTTGAATCCAAGTCTTTCAAGTTTCCATACAAGTTTTAATAGAACTTCTTGACCCATTCACAAGGGATAGTTTGCTCAATTCACTTATAAAACCCAATTTACTAATTTAAGTCACAAAATTAGTATTTCATGACAACTTCTTTAGGAAAAACTTGAGCTATTGGCATCTTTCCTGTTGACAAATTGGGCTTCCTTTTTGACTCAGCTGTGAAGTAACAGTAGAGTAGTAATTACAAGCCCATCACTACAAAGATGATTTTCTTGGTTTAGCACCATGCCTCAAGTTGTGATTTTCCCAAGCTTGCTTTTTTTTTTTTTTTTTTTTTTTCTTTGTTACAAGCCCCAAGAAAAAGCCTTAAGAATAGGGAGACACCTTGCTTGATACATTTGTCTCTCAGAAGTGAGAAAAGTCTACATGCTCAAACCCTCATTAAATATCAGCTTGAATCTTAGACTTAAGAAACGCAAAACAAAACAAAACAAACAACCAAAACACCCCTGCTCCCCCACTCCCCCCCCCAACAAAAGAAGTCCCTCAACTCTGAAGTATCTTGAAATTTTCAGTTGAAAACAACAAGCCTGAATATATGCACTTAAAACCCAGGCCTGTCAAATTGCACATCTCTACCAGTTTCTAAACCAACAAACTAACTTACATCCTAACCCACAAGAAATTTTCTATTGAGTGACACAGTGAATTCATATGGTCATCTACCCATATAAACGGGCTACAAGCCAGTAGTACCCTCACATACAAATGGACCTCTAGTACTTGGTTTCCCATTAATAAAACTGTCTTCTCAATTTTTTAAGCAGTTAACCACAAAGGTGTATCCCACAGAACCACAGAATTCTTTCATAGAGAAGTGCTCAACAATACCAGGCCTTAAGTTGAAGGGGACCCCATCTATCAAGTCAGAAAAGGATTTAGGAGGGAAAGTTCCAGAACCATTTCCATCCTCGAACTAGAGCGAGCTAGTTTAACCTCTGACAACCTAACAGCATGCAGAATACAGCTGCTCCAGAGGAAAGGAAAAAAAAAAAAAAAAAAAAAAAAAAAAAAAAAAAAAAAAAAACAAAAAAAAAAACCAACCAGATGAATGCAAATATGAGGATCAGGCAGGGAAGAACTATAGCTGTGCTGGAACACTGGAACATCTTGTAATAACTTTTTCACCGTGTTTTTAAATATGGTATGGGACCACATTTTCTCTTTCTAGTACACAGAGTGCATTTCAGCCAAACTCTGAACCAGGATGAGTTTCACCTCAATTCAATCATCTTGGCTATACTGATAATATTGGAACATCCAGCCTAAGGGGCTTTTGGAGTGAGCTTGGCTTGAAGTTACATGTAGTCATAATGAAGTCCACACAATCACAAGTGGAGCCTTCAGGATTTTGATCTGCTGAACTGACTTAACCCAGCATGTCCATTTTGAAAATACAAGACTGGAGCCATTCAAACCCTAAAGTTACATAGGTAGTTTTTAGTTTTATAAGAAAACCCCAGGAATACAATTCTACATTTCTATGTTTCACCATTTGTATGCTTCATCCACGTCAGTATCCCTCCTCCTTTTAATTCAGGTTGGCTTTAATAGCCAATATGGTTTTGTAAGAGTCTGACAGGAACCTCAGCAGTTCTCCAAAGTGCAAATACTGGACAAGTACTAATTATTCTGCAGTTTTTACTGGTCTGCATTTTCAGAACACTATCTCAAATTCTCCACTAGATGGTAGCTGAATACTATGTTGATGGTGCAGTATTATGCAGTCTGTGATAGCCTCAAGAGCCACACCTGGTGACTATGATTTTTCAGGATTAATAACAGTATCTTAGGTTAAATATAAGATATGCTCAGAGATGACACTGACAAATATTTAAAGGTAAGAGATGCCTTTGTAATTACAATATTTTGCTACCTACGACTACTGTGGTCTCACAGCCTTCTGCTTTTAGATCAGTTTTGTATTTGCCCACTATTGCAATCATGTTTGTTGGCCTTCAGGGTCAGGCATTTCTTTCAAACACCTATTTAACACATTTACTTCCATCATCTGTCAAAAGACAATGTATTTTTTCTGTAAGGTTCTTCATTACATTCCTGAAAATGCTGAAAATTTTGAAAATGCATTGCTTCAAAATAGGAAGTCAGTCAATTGAAGTACTAATGCCCTTTGCATTAGTAGCTGCTGACAATAAATGCAGAAGCACTTTACATAAGAGTATTTAAAAAAGGCTTAAGCTGTTGTTGATTATACTTACATCTCATTCTCTAAGTTTCTGACCTCCCTCCACTCCAGTCTGGTTACACACTGGTTTAGCACCTGGGCAATAGTCCATGTACTGATGTGCTAAAAACTCCAAAAGCAACAACTTCTATTCAATTGCACCAAGCTATTGTTCCCATAGCAACAGTACTAGGTTTTTCCCATCCCATATTTCCTTTTCAAAACTGGAAGTACATAACAGCCAGACAAACAAGAAAGTATTCCAAACTTAACCATGCAGCAGGCCACTTCAGTAATTTTTAACAGATTAACTAAGACACTTCCTGTAAATGAGCTAAAAGACCACTTCTTTCCTTTGTCTATTTATTAGACTGATTATTACTTGCCAAGTACTTTCACAGAAGCATGCTAGAAGCAGAAGAAAAAAGTCTGCACTGAAACACATTATTCATTACATTGTGCTGTTCTAATTAAGTGGTTTTGTATCCTTTATTTCTCCTGACAGCAAGGGAGATCATCTAATTAATCTCATAACTAGTCCATCATCTTCAATATTTCAAGGCTGCCTAGTGGACCCCATTTACAAAGCAGTTTCAGTTTGACTGTGCTTCTCCCAATTTGAATGGATGAGCTTTCATCTCTCTCCCCTAAAACCAGAAGAATACCTTCTCTCAAACCTTTTGCAGCAAGTTCCATGCAAAGTCTAAAGGTGAAAGTCAAATGTACTTCTAAACCACGCAGACCACAAGCATGGCAGATCTGTCCAGAGGAGTTCCAGGGTTTGAAGAAGCCAAAGCACAGGGACTACTAAGCCAGTTTGCCATGAAGAATCAGCTACATAAATTAGATATTCAAACCAGTAATTGAAGAAACTTTCCAAACTCTTAAAAGGGATTTTCCAGCACAATTTGTGAAAAGCATGCAACACTTGAATAAATTATAATTTAAATGATTGACTGATAATTGTACAAACAATGCCTTGAATCTAGCTGAACAATTTTACTGTCAAGACAAGAGACAACAAAGGGGTTTGGGTCCCAATTTACTTAAGTTAGACAGAGAAAAGTTACAAGAATCAAGAGAGACCAGCCTAAGAAATCCTATAATCACATGAATTTGAGCATTCCCAATTTACCTAACATAGCTCTTCTGGAACAAGTCTTCACAGCTTTAGCTAGATTCCATTTCAAATGGCCATAAAATTATTTCTATTACCCTGTTCATGCTTTCTCTAGATTGTTTCCATCTTCATCCCAGCTTCTCATGGAAATTTGTTCTAATAAATTGTATATTTTTACAGTAAAAAATTTACACAAACTTTGAGACTTTTAAAGACTTCTTCCTATTTCTTCATTAAAGAAGTACACATTTATTCAAGTAGCATAGAGATATTCTCCCAGAGTCTTTTTATAAAGAGGTGAATTCACTCACATACGAGGTCCTCAGTCTAGAGTTTACCATACCTAGAAAAAACATGGAATTGCTTTGGCACTTACAGTAACTGAAAAGATAAAAAAATACTCGTTCAAACCAAATTATCTAATATGCAAAGCAAGCCTCTACACCATCTAATCAAACAGCTAAACTGAAAGAGTTTTTCTTCATTACCACAGGTAACAAAGTAGAAGGTTTTGCAGATGTGACCCCTAAAAATACAGGTCTATTGGAAAGGAAAATACAGTGTATAAACATTTCAGGCTACTTCAATGAGTCATACAGGAATACACTAGTGATTTCATGCTATGACTACAGCACATAGTAAGATATTAGTCCTACAGCTGGTTTTGAGCAGGAAGACTCAATTTCTTAAAGAAAATCCAGCAATCT
This sequence comes from Zosterops lateralis, assembly GCF_965231275.1. NCBI lineage: Eukaryota > Metazoa > Chordata > Aves > Passeriformes > Zosteropidae > Zosterops > Zosterops lateralis. Next base: position 9,714,714 of record NC_139772.1, read on the forward strand.
TCAGTTTGAACCCCTGCATGGAAAGATTTTGTATCACAAACAGCCACATCTCCCCACAGCAAGCAGGATATGCACACAGATTGCTCAGCACACCTGGGAAAGGTTTCCATAATGTAAAATAAGAGCTGTCCTCTGCACCAATGACAATTTACTCAGCACTGCACACTGATGACAAGGCCCATTGGCATATTCTGGAGATTCACCTTCTGTCATGCATTCAGCTAATGTTTTATGTGCGTTACCTCCTAGTGACCAGAGTTTGATAGCCAGCAGCCAGATCCACTGGTCAAGCATTTCCAAGGCAGGAAGAAGAAACTGCAATTACTTTGCAGGTACACAACTGAGATAATTAAATTTTGGGTGTACTCAGTATATTACTTCCTTCCCCACTACTGTGCTCTGTATTTTCAGTGAAAATCTTACATTTTCAGTGAAAATACAAGCGTGCCATTAAAACTTCCAATGGCACATAAAGTATATACAGTCATCCCTGTATTTATCAGATTTTTTTAAATTTGAATGGCTAAACAAGACCTGTAATATTCTCTATTTATATTATGCTTCTCAAAGAAGCTGTCTGCCTACCTCAGCTAGGTAATCTTAAAAGATTTTTTAAATGAAATTCATGTCAAGTATGCCTTTTTAAGCTCCAAATAGGGATAGGAAAAGATACTATTTCCTAATTATTTTTCATTAGTAGATATAAAGAATTAATTTAGCAGTATGCTCTTAAAGGAATGTCTTCTTGCTATTTATTAACTCAAAAGAATAAAAAAGCATATACTGATGAGTGTTCTGTCAAGCTATCTTTGTGCCTCCATGCTAACATGCTGTTCTGCTGCTGTCAAATACGCCTGTGTTTCTGTACACTAAGGAGAAGGAACCACGACAATCTGTTCTCTCTTTAAAAACACAATCTGTGTTTGGCTGGCTGAAAGAAAAAACAAGAAGTAAATATGTTACAGCACTTGAAAATTCCACTGAACTAAGTTTAGGAACTAAGCTTTTAGAATTCTTAAGAGTTGTTTCTCTAAGATTTCTGTGCATGTTTTTTCAACATCAGAAAGAGGTCTATTGCACTGAGTTTTTAAATGCCAAATTTCTGCCATTTGCCAGGTGAGGGAGAAAGAAATAGCAAGCCTACAATATGACATGATAAAGATCATGAGATTATAAGCTTTTGTCTATTTGCCAAACAAAGATGTTACCTAATTGGTGACATTGTTTGCTGTACATACACACACTCGGTCAGCTCACACTTAATAAATCATTCTTTTGAAGACTAAGCAAAAACCCTCTGCTTAATACATGTTATAAATCTCACAAGAATCCCATTCTGGCAAGAGAGAATAAAAGTTCTACACATTCCAGCACGATATGACAGACAGTAACAACAGCCTGACCCAGTACCTCAGGAATAAGAAACTGCAGAGCAAAACAAGGAGAAAGCCAGACGAAAAGCCAGTGCAGGTTTACTGCAGTGCAAAGTTTTATTTTTATAACAGTATCTAATCATATCTTATCACTTACTTTCAAAGAAAGACTGACCTGAAGTTTTTGTTGTTTGTTTTTTATTTGGGTTTTTGTTGTTTGTGGTTTGGTTTTTTTTACTGAGGGATTTTGGATATTGACATATTCTAGCCACAAATCACATGTAACAAGGTTTTCCAAATAAAGATGCTGTAAGATGTCTGATTTGGATGGTAGAAGTCACAAAAAAGTGCTTTCAGTCTGAGACCATGACAAGTTCAGGAAAAAAAAATCAGTGTTTAAGTGGTATGCTCCAGGTGTCAGATCAATGCACAGAAAAACAGTGTAGTGCCCTGCCAAGCCCCCAGCAGGACAGATCACAACTGCAGCAAACAGAATATTCTAGAATGGAAGGGGCTCCATTTATGAAGCATCAGGTTGTTAAAAATAAATCAAGCTAGGCATTCTAGCCACAAGTTCAAAACCAACAATACACAAAAGTTTTATCACCACAGTCACAATTCCATCAGAGATTATAACACTTCAGTCATTTTTGGGACAAAGCTCCAGTTGCTCTGTGAGTCACAAAGTAGTGATTTCACAGTACTGCTAGAAAGTTACAGTCTTCCTTTAAGGTCCTCCAGAGAGGACCTTATTATTCTGCATCTCGTAGAGAGTTTGGACATTATAAGACCAATAGACTTTATAGCAGGCTGTTGATGCTGTGATTCAGTCCTTTCAGCTCTGTAGAGTCAGATTAACTCTGCAAAAAACCTCACAGATCAAAGTCAGCTCCATCAGTTGCTGATTCACCTGCTCCAAATTCACCCATTCCTTAATGAGATGGAGTCCAGTTGCTCAAACTTGTGAATAGAAACCAGAAAATTTAAGTTTCAATACACAGGCTGCACTTGATGAAACACCTTCTGGGAATGTTCTTGATCTTTGTTCTTTATCTTTTCTGCTACAGTTTAAGTAGCAGTTACTACAGACCGATCAAGCCATATAATATATGAGTAGCCTGATAGTACTGTACAAATTGTGCCACACTTACTAAGAAAATCCACCATAGTCAAAATGTTTGTCCCAAAAACCACTGAAATCTGATTTTGGCAGACAATCTGTTCACGCCTATTTGCTCTTTGAGCCAAGCAGAATGCACTTGACAATTCATTTTGTATCATTTTCAAGAGCTGGGGAGATGCTCCCAAAATAGAGGTGAATCAACAACTGGAAAGGGAAAACTGAAAAGGCAAAACTACTGAGGGGTGTATTAGCATCATGGGAGAAGCTGCTGAAGCAGAACTTGGAAAACTAGAGCATAAGCCTCTGTTTGTAAACTAGGCTCCTTAGCTGAAATTAACACTAGCCCTCACACAAATGACTGCAGCTCTTCACACATAGCTCATATTCCTGGGCAGCTCTTCACACAGACTAAGTTAAGGAGTAAGGTATTCAGGCTGGTTGGTTCTTTTAAGATAGATCACAGCAATGTCACTGCAATACACTGGAGTGATTTACTTCTTCTCACATAGGATCACATCAAATTCAGTAAACCACACTCATTTGCCATGGACAGCAGTCATACAACATTAACAAGAAGACACTAGGAACACTATTATTATTATTATCTGCTCTTGATTTATCTAGACATTCCTACTTAAGAATTATTGCTCTCCTTCTGTTTCAAAACTGTACCATAGCAAGTTTGTCCCAATAGCTCTATCTGCTCAAAATTCAAAATTGTGCCTCTCACCAATCTGAAGTCTTATTGTTTAAAACAGAAACTACCTTCCTTTTTGATATCACCTTCAGAGCATTGTATAAAAACCAATTTTAATGCTTTTTAGTTAAATCCTGTCCTTGAGTTCCTAAATTCATTCTGTTATCAGAAGCTTTCCTTACTCTACAGAAACACCTTACATCATTTCTTACTCACTTCTTGTAGAAATCTTTTTTTCTCATTGTATATTTGGGTGTTTTCTATAGCTTTTATCAGCTCCCTGCACCCCTTCATAATCCTGTAGTATACATGCTTTTCAAAATCATATAATAAATGACAGTTTTTCTTCCATAGCTTTTCATGGACCCTTCAGCTACTGGCAAAGTGGCTCCAAACCTGCCTTGTCTATTCAGTGACACACACTTTTACATAACCGAGTTGGTGAGTGTCTATGCCATTTAATGAGAAGTAATTTCAGAAGAGAAAGAAAAAGCTGTTATGGAAAATTGTAAAGCCAGCTTGTTACAAGAATTTTTTCAGCAGGTAGACACTAAAAGCCCAACAATTTGTGAGTTGCCAGTCATTCATACTTTCTCTGAGATAAAAAATCCTAAACCAAAAATTATTCAACAATTATTCTTAAATACAATAAATGTGTGTATTAAAGGTAACCAATACAAAAAAAGCCCTAAAACAACAACAACAAACCCCTGTGCTTTACAGTCCATGCATTATTAGAGTTATGTATTCACAGCTTTGGCATCCAATCCAATACTTAATTTTGTTTTACTCAAAGCACAGAAATAAATATACACCAAAAACAGTTTGCAGAATTAGAAACAATTCACCCATATCAACTAATTATTCTTTCAGGAGTCAGACCTTGAGGCAAGAGAATGCTATCAAGTGTAAAGACAAACATGTTCCTCCAGCTGTTTGACATACTTATTGGACATAATAAACTTGATATGCTGGAGGCTATAATTAATCTTTACTAAGTGAACACTCCCCTCATGATGACTTGCCTACTGAGCTGTCTGATGACACTTAAGGCTTTGATAAGTAAATAAATTAGTTCATTATGGTCAGATACTCTTCCCTTTTTTTTTGAATGAGATCACAGCTTTCTTTATCTTACTTGTCCCACTCAGTCGTCACCAGCTACAATATTCTGACCCTGAAGCTGAGAAAAGGGCATTTCATTCAAAGGTCCCAACTCTATTTTCTGTATTACTTCCAATACCTTAATTTCTGCTTAAAAAAACCCCAACACCAAACTAGCAATCTATACTGGTAAGAGCTTTGTTTTTAAACTACGCTGGAAAATGACAATATTATTTGCTTTTCTGCTGTTAGACCTCATGGCTTACAATAATATGCACAAAAGTAAAGCTGCAGTGCCCTCTTGTGAGCAGTCAAATCTCATTTTTCCAGAAGTAGATTTAACAGTCTCTTCTGAAGGTGTGGCCCTGTATATATACACTTCATATATATATATACACACACCTCCTCCATCTGGCTGCTCTGAAACTGATAAAGAGGCTCATAGAAAAAAAGTTAAAGACAAGTATTGTCCTTTTTATTAAGTTCAGTAGAATTTAGGTCATTTCTTTATTCCTAACTTCCAAATAGGAGAAGTCAAAACCCCAGTTTCTTCAGAGCCATAATCAAGGGGCACATTCATATTAAGTGCTACTGAAAAAAAATTAAAATAAATAAATAAAACAACCAATACAAAACCCCTGTGCACACATACACAATTCAAGTAGCCTTCCAATTTAGTCATTAAATAACTCAACTGACAAGGACTGGAGGGAAAAGTAACTGTTAGAGGAATTTTTTTAAAAAAATAGTCAGTAGTAGGGAGAACAAAAGCAATAAAGCAGCTAAACAACCAAAACCAGTATAGCCAAAATGCAATCCTAATTCCTATATGGAATAGGAATATAGGAATAATTCCTAATTTCCTATATGTGGGGAACCATTAGAAGATGGTGATAAAAGTCCTAAGTGTTGCATACCTAGTTATGTAGAACAAATATTTAAAATCTCGTTTTCGTGAATAACAGGAGTCCACAAAAAGTCAGCAGTTAAGTCTCATACTAAGGTAAATTTTAGTATCCCAAAGCATTACATAATATAAAATCAGTTCCAAATATCTGAAAAATTACTAAAGTTTATAGCAGCAACACAAAACTAAACAAGTGACACAGAAACAGTACCACACAGTTGAATCTGTTGCCCAGGAATCATATTAGAATTAATTGTCTAAAAAGTGATGGTGTGTTAACTGCCAGGAAATGTTGTGCTAAGACTCAAATTTCTAATTTCCTTTGCACAGATGTAGTTTACTGTATGCAGTAACCCTCAATCATTGAGCAGACAAATACTAGATACACACTTAGGCTGCACATTACTGCTTCAGTGACGTTCCACAGGTGACAATTATAAAGGCCTTAAAGTTTAATTTCACCATATTCTTCTATTTTGTGACTGGTAAAGAACTTATACAGAAGTGAAGCTGAACAAGAAATGCAAGTCAGAACATTTGCAACTCTTTAAAAGTTCATCTTATCATATTAACTAATCACTTGTGAGCAGATGTTAAATATTTGACTTCAGCCCGGAGAGTCAAGGTCCAAAGGAACTTCATTTGTTTAGGCCTAGATTCAAAAAATTATTTCAACTGAATTTAGGCAGAGAGGTCCAAATTACCACAAAACACCAACAAAACAAAACCTCTCTCCTGTGGCTTCCTAAAATTCCTGACAGACAGACACATCTCTGTTCTGCCTTCACTCCCTCTTGAACTGCATCAGTCCTGCAGATGGACAGAGCAGCTACAGCCTGTTTGTGTGACTCTTACAGCATTCAGGATACCCAAAGCACTTTAAACCAAAAGACTGCTGAATCCCACAGAGTTCACCTCGAATCAGCCCTCAGGAGAAGATACTTTGGGGCACACACACACAAAACTTCTTTGGTTTAGAAGTCCTACAATCAGTATCCTACTGCAAACCCTATGGCAGGCACAGCGAGATTCCTGGTCTAGAGCAGATGATGCAAGTTAAAATACATGTGCTGTAGTAATCAAGTGCTCAGCTACACCAGTTACAGAACTCAGTAACATTAGCAGTTACTCCATCACACCTCAGAAACTCACAAGACAACCTTCTGCACAAGCTGTATGGTACTGAGCAAGTTCACACAGTATTAAATTCCTTTTACACAAGTGCTGAACTACAACCTTTCACTTATTCAGTTGAAAGCAAAGGGAAGAAGGTTCACTTTAGAGATGATTGGTATTACTGGCACCAAAAAAGAAATTCTTTTTTCCAAATTTACCAGGTGAGTTTTATTCTCAGTTAACAGTAGAGAATTATAAAGAATTGAACTCATGAACTCATTTTCAGTTTCATGATTACTTGGCTATTACCTCAGTGGAAATTTGAGGTTTACTTATTGAAGCCAACACTGAAAAGAAACTAAATGATGAGTTTATAGTTTCATTACAAATCTTGCAAAGCAACAAATTAAAATCCACATTTTTCATCAAAGAGTCAACTAGTTGGCTTGACATATTACATTTAGATTTAAAAAATTAATTTCTCAATTTGTTTAAGACAGCACAGGAGATACCTGGTTCCTAGAATGTGTTCAGATATTAGAAAACAAGCTTCAGGAAAGCATGTCCCTGCCAGTCCTGTCTAGATTTGAGTGACAGCTTTGTCATCCAGCATGTCACCTGGCCCTACCCCATTTTCTTGTCACCTGCAAACCTCTCTAATAAAGCTGTTAACCAGAACTAGTCTCAGTATGGATCCCTGGGGTATTTTTCCTGTTACCAGCTTTTGTACAGAGTATTAAACACTCTCCCATGCCTGTTCATCCAGTTTTACATTCATCTGATTACTCACCCATTCAGAGCATGAAATCCTAACTTGGACAGATGAATACTGCAGGACATGTGATGAAAAGCTTTACAAAAGCTGAGATAAGTGACATCCACTGCTCTTCTGTCATCCACAAAGGCAATTTTTACCACAGAAAAACATTCCATATCCTGTAAATAGCTCTTCCGTACAGAAAAAAGGCATCTTTCACTTTACAGACAGCTAAAAATTCAGCTCTAAAAGAAAATTAATATTCCAGCAGCTTCAGAACAAGCCCATATCAATGGGAAGGACCACAGGAGGGCAGCAGGACCTTTCTCACGGAGAAACGAGTGGGTTGGGCGCACTCACCGGCACTGCTCGGCAGAGCTCTGCTGAATTAAACCGGAACGTTTTAGGGGTTTCTTTCATATGCCGCTCACAACTGACAGATGGATGCCCGCTTTACGTAAGACAGTATCTCCAGCTCAGTTTTCACAGGTGCTTAAATGAACTCTAATAACCAAGGGGATGTTTTCCCTCAAGTTTAAGAGATCCCAGTGTTACCTAGTTTTACAGCTAGCTGTGGATTGAAAGCAGTCCCCAAGCTACAACCTCAAAGAGTTTAGTAGAGCTACGTGGGCAAGCCCTCAATGTCTATTGTTTATGCTTTACAATTATTCTAAGTTGCTTATCTTTTGGGAGGATTCTCTCCCTACTACAGTACAAGAATAAGCAACTAACAAATTAATAACTTACTCTTACTTCTGTTTTGTACATTCAGACTCCCTGAAGAGTTTCTAAGCCTCTTTTTAATTATTCTGAAGTGATGTGCTATCCAGTATTCAGAATTCCACTCCTTACCAAACTTTAACTAGAGGCCCATTTTTGTATGGAAAATCAAGCTATGAAAAGCCAGTGTCCACAAAGGAGGCAGAGAAGTTCTGTATCTTTATTTGAAACAGCAAAAAAATCCACATTTCTACAGCTATAATTGATGTCTTTCTCTCCTGAAAACTCCTCTCTGCTAAAACCACTCTACAGAATACTGCAATGAGGCCTCAGTGCTGTCTTATGGAGACTAGAGAGAACAAGGTGACGTGAACTCCACCTGGTCATCAAAACCTGCAGCTGGGTTTAGATGGTTATTTTCTTCCTAACACAAGTCTAGAGGAGGTCCTGCATGACCCTTCTTCTTTGAAAGTGATCTTTACAGACAACACTTTAAACCCCAACTCACAAATCTTAGCACCTAGATTCACAAACTGACCTTAGCCTATCAAGATACAAACTTCTGATCTTTTTAAAGACAATGCAGTAAACCTTTGCTAAAACCTAAAACTAGGCACTGCCAGGAGTTACCCTGAAATATGCTTCATAAGTTTCTTAATGAAAAACATGATGCAGTAGAAAAATAATTTTTCAGTAAGCTCAGTTTTCAAATGTTCTCCTTTCATGCCTCCTACTTCATGACAGATTTCAGTACTATCATTAGGGTTTCATCAATTAGCAGTGTACTTGTGGCTGTCACTGTGGTAAGCAGACACAGATGTGTTTGAGGAAACAGCAATGAAAATAGTTTCAGAAACCAACACTTTGATGCCTCAGGTGCAGGTATACTCAATCTACATCAGTAGTACCCAGCTGCCAGGTAAACTTTTAGGACATAGTAAAAGCAGAACATACTAGCTGCTTTCCATTTTACAAAACAGACTGTTTGCACATTTAATTAGACATCAGATCTTTATTTGTAGTTGTTTATCACAATATGATTCATATGCAGAATTCCAGCTTCTCTTTCTGATCTGTATATCCTTGGACAAAATTGTTCTCGAGCACTGTCAAAGAATTAATTTTTTTCCTAATCTAACAAGATTTATAACACTGTCTTGGTTTACATCTGCCTCTGCTAGGACACAAGGGGAACCATCTGCTTCCGGGTACTTCCTTTGCATCTGCAGTGTTTCAGATGTGCAGGTGCACAGCAGAGCTGCTCCCTGCAGGAGTTCCAGTGCTCATTCCAGCTCACACAAACTCACAAACTGCCACCCGGCAGCACAACGAAACGAGCAGAGCTCCCCAATTTGAACCATATGGGAACATGTGATTTGAATATATTCAGAGGCAATATGATGTGAGCAGAGCCCTACACCTTGAAGAGTTAACAGCTCCAGAAGCTACCTGGAGAAAGTGTGTTCCCTGTTCATGCTGCAGGTTGCAGAGGCACGCACTGAGCAGCTGAACATCTCAGCCAAGGCTTGTTTTGTGTTGCTCTGCAGGTCTTCACCTGCACCTCAGATCCTGACCAGGCTTTTAGAGCACATCAGCAAAGACAGCGATCTGTGCACTCAGCTGCTCTCTGCTTTCCCAAGTCACACGGGGTGGCTGCTGAGAAGGATCAAAGCAGTCACTGTGGCAACAGCAGAATCTCAGCAGCACAGCTGAATGAGAACTTGATTGCTCTCTCCAGCTACCTGAAGGCTGTAGTCAGGTGGAAGGTCTCTTCTCCTCAGAAACAAGTGACAAGACAAGAGGAAATGGCCTCAAGTGGCGCCAGAGAAGGTTTAGATGGGAGATCAGGAAAGGTTTGTTAACTGAGAGTGTTGTAAAGCATTGGAACAGGCTGCCAGGGAAGTGGCAGAGTCACCATCCCTGGGGAGATTTAAGGCTTGTAGACGTGACATTGAGGAACATGGGCTGGTGCTGGGCTTGGCAGTGCTGGGGAATGGTTGGACTCAATGGTCTTAGAGGTCATTTCCTACCTAAATGATCCAATGGGTCCTTTGAGCCCTGACCTCAATACCTCTGCAGAACTTCCATGGATAACCAAAGCACAGGAAAGCACAGCAACTGATTTCGTCTGTTAGAGCTTTTCTTGCAAAATTTTATTCCACAATTACAGAAGGGTAGAGGATGAGTATCCTTGGATTATAAGACACACACATGATAAATCCTAAGGCAGAATAAATCACTATAGTTCTGTGGGAACCAAGAACATTAAAAAAATGCTTGTGTTCTAAATCTGTGGTATATGAGACATCTGAAGAAATGCATTTATTAAAATAAGAACAAAAGAGTGGAGGGACAAAGTATTCTTTTGCTCTTACCAGCTGCAGCATTTTGAATGAGTGACCAATACACTATGATCAAGACAATATAATTACCTTGTGAAGTAGTGCTGCTGAGAAAACAAAGATACCATAAAATGTATAAAACCTGCTAAAATTATGATTGCTTGAAACAACAGTTGGATTTCAGGGTGGTGATGTAAAATCTCAGAAGTTTTGATGGAAATAAAAATTAACACGGTGTAAAAGACATCTCCAAAACTGATGAGACACTGACACGTTTAAGAAAATGAAGCCTAAAACAAAAACCACCATTTAATTCTGTATTTTTATGTAACCTATTTGTTTTCTAAATTCTAAAAGGATTCATCCAAACATGAAGTGCTCATGAGTTTCAATGTCCTTTTGAGCAGCAGAATAACCAGTCACATGATCCTATTTTTGGTCATTCATGTGATTTATGATTCTAAGCTTGTGCTCTCAGCGTATGACACTGCCATTCACACTATCCAGAGCTGAGAGCACTTCACAGTGTTACACTGCTGTTGATAGTTTTATTAAGGAAGTACTGGCTGGCTAATTCTAATAAAAGGGTGAAGGCCAACTTTTTTTCCATTGAAGTACTTGTTTATTTCTTTATGGGGGGTAGTGGAGCAGAGATATCATAAAGGTTTTGATTTAGAAGCCATTAGGATTAAAAAAAAAAAAAAAAAGCTACATTTATTTTTTAAAATATTTTCTCAATGAGAAAAAGGGAAATCAGAAAGAAAAAAAATCTATAGGGCTGGCTAAAAGAAGAGAGTAAATACAGAAAGTTTAGCATGGATATTAACAGTAGTCTTCTGAACAGTCTGAGAGGAAGACTGAAGTTTTTGTGATGAAGGAATTGAGAGATACGGAAAAATATAAAGGTACTGTAAAGCTAAAGCATTTAAGTAGCTTGTTTAAAGGCTTGTCTTCTAATCTAATGCTGAGTAAGAACCAACCTTATGCTTGTACCTACAGAATGTCAGTAAAGAAACTATTTAGAAATTCTGAAATCAATTAATGAATTATAATATATAATTAAGCATATACGGTACACAACAAATCTGACACTTATATAATAACAAAATTTGCCTTAAATTATATCCTAACCATAGAATCAACAGGTTGGAGAGAATCAGAAGCATATCCCTAGTTTCCTGCTAGCAAGGAATGGAAGCCAGGGTGAGATTTCTGATTGCCTCTAATCCTGTAATCCTCACAGACACATTATCAAAGTGTAGATAACAGACTGGGAATTTTCTTGTACTCCTGGAACTTGATTTAGTCATTCGGTCAACTCACAAGAGATATGTAACTGTTCACCTAAAGCAGTTCTTTTTTTGTTTGTTTGTTTTTGTTTTGTTTTGTTTTTTTTCACCCACTACTTATTTGCCCCAGTAGATAAAGCTGTAGGCAAGACCCAGCAAGGTTTCTCATTTCAGCCGTGCTAGAATCTCCCTCCTCCAGCTTTTTGCTCTGCTGTCCGGCTACAGGGAAACGAGTCCTGTGACAGCTTTGTAGCTTGACGCTTCAAAAAAGAAGTTATTTCAGATAATACTGAAGTGTCTTTGGCAATGGTTACTTCTAAATTTTGATCTTGAAATTAATACTTGGGGTTTAACGCACTTCATCTTAATATGCTTGAAAAAAAAATACGTAAAAGAGAAGGCTTACAGTTAACTTTGCTGGAATGCACGTGCCCTGTCAGCATGTTCAAGAAATGTATTCCAGAGTGGCTTGACACAGCGCACCTGAGGCTACACTCGTCCTGCCTGGCATCCACCTCTGCCTTTAACAGGCGGGAATTCCCCTCGCTCGCCCTGCAAGCCCTTGGATTGCAATGGAAGACCTGGCGATGCCACGGCTGGGTCACACGAACCGAGCTGCCAGCCCACGGGTTCTGCCTGGGGAGAGGGAGGGAGGGAGGGCCGAGCCTTGGCCGAGGAGCCGGTGTCAAACGCGCCCCCGCGGTTTCCTAGAGCGAAGGCGGCATTCCCGCTGCCGGGCGCGCTCCTCGGGAGGCACGGCCGGGGCGCCCACGGCGGCTGCGTGAGCGCCTGGCGAAAAGGCGCCGAAGCGCCAAGTTTCCCTTTCCCAGGGAAAATCCCCGCTCCCCCGCCCCCCGCCGCCGCCCGGGGCCTGCCCCGCATCCCGGCCCGGCCTCCGCCGGAGCCTCCGGAGTAACCGCGCCCGGGATTGGCTTCTCCCGGCGCAGGGGCCATATTGGATGCGCCCAGCCCGCCGCACGCACCGCTCCATCGCCTCCGCGCCGCCCTCCCCCGCCCCGCCGGGGCCGCTCCTCCCGCGGGGGCTGCGGCGGGAGGGCGAGAAGGTGTCTCGGGAAGGAAATTCGCACGCTCCCGGGTCCCCTCTCCGCCCCCCGCGCGTCCCCGCCCCGCGCACGCCCCTTCCCGCGGCCCGTCCCCGCTCCGCCCGCCTCTTCCTCCCCTCACGCCGCTCCCTCCCTCCCTCCCTCCCGAGCCCAGCCGAGCCGCCGTGTCAGCGCGCGGCGGCGGCCCCCGCGCGGGCGGCCAATCAGCGCGGGGGTGACAAATATGCAAATGCGCCCCCCCGCCCGTGCCCGCGGGTTCTCTGGGGCCGCCGGGGTCGCGGCGCGGAGCGAGTGAAACTTGCCCCCCCCGCCCGCCCCCCGCGCGGGGCCCCTCCCGCGCAGCGCCCGCGGGGAGGAGCGGGGAGAGGCGCGGGGACAGCGCCGAGCACCGCCCGCACCGCCCGCCCGCCGGCCTGCGACACCGCACGGTGAGTGAGTGAGAGAGTGAGTGAGTGCCGCCCTCGCCCGCCGGCTCCCGGGAGGGGCGGGAGGGGGGACACACACGGAGGGAATCCCCGCGGGGGGGAGGGGAAGCCGCCGCGCCCGCGGCCGCCCCGGCGCGGAGCTGTCACAGGCGTGGGGCATCGCCGCCTCCTGCCGGGCAGCGGCGGCGGCTCCGTAATGGCGAACCGGGCGGTGAGTACGTGCGGAGGGGACGGGCAGGCCGCGCTCCAGGTGCCGGAGACACCGGGCGGCCCCGCCGGCCCTGCCCGCCCCTGCTGCCGGCGGCTCGGCGCGGCGCGGCCTGCTCGGCACCCGGGCTCTCCCCGCCGCCGCCCCCGCCCGCTTCCGCCCCTCGCCGACACCGCGGGGCTCCGCGCCGGCCCCTCGCACCTCGCCGGCGGAGGTGGGAGGAGGAAGGGGGGCGGCGGCGAGGCGAGGCTGTTCCCGGGGGCGGCGCGGGTGGAGCGGGCAGGATGGAGGCGGCGGGGGCACCCGGGGATGCGGTCCCGGCCCCGCCGCGCCGCCCAGGGCTGCCCGGGGGTGGGGGCGAAGTTTGAGGGGAGGAATTGGGCCTTCCCGGCGTGGGGGAGAGCCTGAACGTCCTGCCCTCCTACAGGTAAGAAGATGGCAGGGCGAAGGGAAGAGGGCTGGTCTCCTTAGGGAAGTCGGAGGAAAAGGCTGCATGTCCCTTTCCCCCATCGAGGAGGTGGCGGTGGGAGAAAAGGGTTGGGTGGAGGAAGGCAGGGAAGGCAAGGATGTCCCCGGCCACCTTCTGTCGTTGAGGCAGGGAAGGGATGCAGAGCCTCCCAGGCAGAACAGTGGGCATGGCAGACCTGGCTTCTCACCGCACAAGATAATAGAGGTGGGTGGAGGGAGGAATTAAAATAATTTCCCAGGGCAAGTGAAGTACGAAAAAGAGGAGCTGAGTCTGACCGCCCACTGGCTTGGACTGACCACAGCAGGATCCGTGGGAGCAGGGGAAGGGAAGGTGACAGGGCAGGGTTGACACCGGGTGAGGTGTGTCTGGCAGAGATGGAGATGGGCATGCAGTCTGCTGTCCTTCTGGGCTGCAAGATTTCTGGGCTGAGGAGAGCTGATGGTGCATGGCCACAGCTTTCCACTGCATGGGTGGAGACTTAAAAGGGGATTTGGCTGTCAAAGTGCAGGGTTAGAATTTACAGACAGGCGTTTTACAGGCAGGGACTGCAAGCTGACCTCCTCCGGGGATGACAAGGAGAGGATTTCCAGGCCAGCTCAGTACTGTTGGTAGATGGCACTGGGTGGATAAGTGGCATGCATCTTTATTCTAGTGAAGTGGAGAAATTATCACATTTCCCACTGAGGCTTAACAGGCTGGAAGGTTAAAACCTCTTCATTCCTTCTTTACACACAAATTTTTGTGAACAGGGATAAAAGCCAGGTGGAAAGGATTCTGAATTCTCTCTTTTTGGCTGCATAGCTTTGACAACAAGGTTGATGCACACACTTTCAGTCTGTAAGAAATGGTTTGCTCTCCTCACTGATGTATCATAAGTGCCTTGAATCTTTAGTATCTGGGAACTTCGTTCAGTTCATGAAAGCCATTTAACTTCATCAGTGTGAGAAAACACAGCTCGATCTCTCTCCATTATGTAGAAGAGAGCTAAACCCTTCAGTGTTACAATCCCTGCTCATGGGGGACAAAGTAACAATTTGTGGGGCAGGACAGGGTTTCTAGTTCTGTTGTGTATTTTTTGAGACTTTAAGAAGTAGCCTTAAAAAGTAACCCTCCTCTCTCAGCTAACTAGGGTACTCCTGAGAGCTCACTGCAACTGTTTTTAAACCTGGATCATCCAACACCATCAAGTTCCCAGTTGGCAGGTGTGAGGTAAAAATAATTATTTCACCTTGTTTTTTACATGTAACTGTTTGTGTGCAGTTACACACATGTTTATAATTCAAAACAGAACATTAATATTCAGTAATTTTTGAGCAAAATCTGCATTTTTATCCTGTCTCTGAATTTTAATTTGTTGTTGCACAGATGAACTTTTTTGTTAGTTTCACAAGGTAAATATTTTAAAATCAATAATTATTCCTGTCTTAGAGTTTGTGACCTGTTAAAGAATGAATGCCTTTTAGGTTTTCTAGTTTCTACACAGCCTCAACACCTTATACCTGTAACTAATAATGACTTTTCCATTCTTCCTGCATCTGCCATGAAGTTTCCAAAGTGCCACGGACTTCCATGCCCAGATTGTGTAAACCAAAGAGCAAGATTTAATATGCATGTTTTTGAATGTTAACCACTTCAGGGATCAGTGTGCCAGGCCCTTTGCCCATAACTCACAGGCACATGGAGAAGTTGGTGGGATGCAAGGTAGGATGTGAACTTCAGGTATCAACAGCTCTGTGCTTAAGGGTCATTGTGGACTCAAACCTTAAAGTAAATGTGAAGGAGTTTTTTTTCTTTCCCTGTTAGTAAGCTGCATCAATTTACTTTGAATTTATAAGATGAGAAGGGTAGGCATCTGTGTAGTTACAGTGCATCTGTGCTGGTTTACTTTGTCCTAACTGGCTTATTTGTATTTAACCAAATTGTTCTATTTATACAACTTCATGCTGCTTTTCATGGTGAAGCTGTACTAATTCATGCCACTCAGAGAAAGGCTATCATTTCTACTGTATAAAGGAGTGGAATTTGAAGTTTTAGAGTTCTTCAGAATTTTGAGGAGTCCCTTCTCATTTCACATGAGCTGCTCGTGCTAAATGCTCCTGAAGATTAGTCCAAGAATTCAGTTATCCAAAAATGCTGATGAAGGCAGAGTGTGGTTTTTAAAAAGTATTCCTGGTGGTGTTATCTAAAAGATGTATGACATGAACCACTACTGAGAGACTATAAGGACCCCAAACCAGACAATTTTGATTTGTTTCCTTTTATGAGTGAGATAAGTTAATGATGCAGGCAGATTAAACCCAAAAGATTGACATGCTGCTTTAGAATTGCCTTTTTTTGAAACCTGTGAAGTATGTAGATGCACATTTGTTCTCACTTCGTTTATAGGGTTAGTTTTAAGGGGTTTTTTTTAAATGTATCTTACAATAAAAGTATTCCCTATATTTATGGTACATGTATCCTTCAGACACTTCAAAAGTACAGGTAAGCTGGACTATTACATATTTTATGGGTTCAGATTCCTTGCAGTGCATTTCTTCTTTTTCTGTATGAGTCTTGTAGAAAGAAGTGCCCAAATACCTGCATCATCATATTTCTTTGATAATTTTCATGCAATTGAGGGTGGAGACAAATGGTATATCCTATTCATCACTGAATTGCAGTATTCTCTTTCTTTCCACCATCATATATGACTTGAATTCTCAGTAATGCTTGGTACTTGTGTTTATAAATTATCCAGTAGTCCATCACACCCAGATTCTCTCCTAACCCTAATTTTGTCAATACTTTATATTCTTCCACTGACCTATCTAGAGTTGCCCTTTTAATGATCTCAGCCCTATCAAGCCATGGAGATGTGAGTTTAATGAAGACTTTGATATCTCACACTTACTCAGGTTCCCATTCTATTTCCCAATGCTCTTCCTGTAGTCAGAAGTGGGGCCTCAGGAATGTGGAGCATCCGAGTACACGGGAATGGGTGATGGAGAAACCAGCTGTTTATTCAGTCAGACCTTCAAGAATTGATAGTTAGCATTATTATATTGTTGAAGTGTTCACTTTCTCCTTCAGCAAAAGAAATTGTCATGCTAAGAAGTGATTATTTTGCTGATGAAACAGCAACTGGAAAGTATTTGCAGCTTTTGCTTTGGCTGAAGGAGCAGCAAGATTCCCATATTTAATCTGACCAGTTCATAAATGTGAGAGTGAGCTGAACACACAACTTTCTTATTTACAGCAGTGCAGGGAGGAGAGATCGTTTTTAAGCAGTATTTTTTCCTAGAAGTGTTACAAGAAAAAAGTATAATGTGGTTTGCAATGACTATGTCTTTGAGTAACTGCAGTGTTGAAAACTTGCAGAAGACCAATTCTAAATATTTTTAACAGTGTGCATAAGATTTATCTTGACTTCAGAAACATGAGGACCTTAAGAGTACTTTCAAAATGTGTATTTAATAGAATTCAGACATATACTCTGCTACCTCTTAGAGTGAGCTTTAGTGATCAAGTAAAAGACTACTTCTGGATGCACCTTGGATCCAAGTTCCACCTTCAATGCTGACTTTACATTACATTCACTTTCTAAGCTGCAAGAAAAATATTACAAGGTAGGAAGCATTTTTTTTAAAAGTCAGAATTCAGCAGAAATTCATTGGTAAGATATGGCATCTGTCAGTGAGCAGATGTGTTGAAATATTCAACTTCATTCATACAGACTATCCAGGCACTGCCAAATATTAATGTCTTTAGGCTGACAGTGTACATGCATCTTTCTCTTTGTAAGTGATATATTTTTGTTTTAATCTTAAGTCAACAGTTAGAATTTGCAGGAAGATGGAAAAATGTTCCCATCCTTTTTTTGGAGACAAATAGTAATTTTGACTTTGTTCTTTATCTGAGTCATATTAGAAAATGTAACTGGTTACCAAATTGTTTCCATCTGCAATGTTTTCTTGGGCACTTTCCCTTGTGCTGCGTGAGCAGTATTAAAAGGTTTGTTCACTCTTTTATGTTGGTCACTAAAATTCAGGAATTCCTCCAAAATCTGTTCTGTAAATGGCTTTTGAAGAGAAATGGTTTTATTACATTTGATACTTAACACCCTAGTGAAGAAACTTTTAAGCGTCAGAAAGACTTCATTGGTGTAATGCCATGAAAGTCTGCCCATCTGATATTCCATATGTTATCGGGAATCTGAGAATTCAATACAATATATTTGTGTTTTCAATTACCCTGTAGTAAAGCTACTGTAGTTGTGGCTTCCACCTACATGAGAAACAGTGTTAGGTAAGACAGTGGGCTTGAGTCCATATAATGTGATGTTGCTGGTTTCAGCATGTAGTTCTTCAAAGTATTTCTTTGCTGTTTTTCAGAAGCTAAATCTAAATTTAGCTTCAGAGACGAGTTTTTAGGTAAGTTTATAAGAATCAATTCATAAATACTCTTGACAAGGAGATGAGTATTGTCCCATTTAACTGGGGAAGTTTCTTAAAAGTTCATTCTGACTGTCAGACTCTTGTGACAGAGTATTGGTGTCACAGGAAAAGTTGTCTGGAGTCTCTTTCTGTTGCAGGAGAATTCAGGAACATGTCCTGACTATGCTGGAAACCATGAGACAAGATAAGGAATGATGTTTTGCTTGAGTTATTAGTTGCAATTGATTTCCTAATTTAAGAACAGTATACTGAACAAATTGTGAACTCAGAGTCTCTTGCTTAACATGTGCCTAGGAGGAACTCTTTTAGGAAACTTTCATATCAAATCTCCTTAGAAATACTTTTTAAAAAAACCCCAAATAACAAAACAACAGAAAACTTGTACACAGCCTCCCTCTGCATGGGGCAGGCCTGTGATACAGATGAAACTCCTTATGCCAGTAAATGTAGTGTGGAGTGGGATGGCTGAACCTGGTTTGTTCAGTAAAGTATTGGCATATCCTAATCTGGCAGTGTCAAGACTTAAAATTGTGCTCTTTTTTTTTTTCCCAAATGCAGATTTCTGTCAATGTCAAGCCTTCACAGCTGCCTGTACTCATCAATCAGGATCCATAGGCATCTGTAAAACAGATCCTTTGCACTGTTCTAGTTGGTACTTCCAGGTTATAAACTTGCAGTAGTTTGCAGAGATGCTTATCAGAACATGAGACTTATTTGTGCTCTGAAGTCTTCTGTCTCAGATGTTTTGTAACAAAATCTTGGGTTAGGTCACATGTGAAAATAAAAAGGTTTTTTTTATGATTTTTAATGCAAATGTTTCTCTAAATCTTAAAACAGCCTAAATGTTCCTGAGGAAAAGAACCAGAATTCAGAAACATATTTTGTAGGTCTAACTTGAGATGTAACACTGAAATTGATGACAAAACAATAGGAAGCTTGTAATGTTTACATGTGAAATCTCAGCGGCACCAGAGGATTTACTTTTTAAACTTACAAGGAAGTTTGTGTAATTCTTTCTAGTGATCAGAAGTAAACTGCAAACTATAAATACATTACACTGAGTATGTTACTCTCTTTTAACAACTAAACTTCCAAAAGAGAGATTTGTAATTTGTACAGATACACTAAAAAGGAAAAAAGTTGGGTGTAGCAGTACTTAAATCTGAAGAACAAAACATGGGAGGTTTTCATTATCAGTATTAGAAGTAGAAGGAAAAAAAAATCACTGAAATCCTGAAATTTATGAAAATTTCCACAGGTACACTTCAGAGAAACAAAATTGCAATATTTCAAGAGCAGTACTGGTTACTAATATGGATTCCTTCAGTACTCTCATGGCCAAATGCATTAACTTCTTAACAGCTATTTTCACTAAAATAAACTGTTCTTTGCAATAAGGTATTCCAGACTCCTGGTATCTCTAGATTTCTATCAATAGCAACAGATTAACATGTCATCATTCTCTGTATTATTATTGTCCCTTTATTGCAATTGTCATTTTCATGCTGTGGATGTTAAAATAGAAGGTATATATACACTTCTGCCGTTTTAATGCAAAGTCTAATAGGTTTGATAAACAAACAAGAGGAAGGGTTAAAGCTAAATTGAGAGACCGTATGCTGAAGCAGCAAATGCACACCTACACGTTTTGTTCTGCAGGTGTGCTTTGAGGGCAATAACCTTTGGCAGAAAGGTGAAGAAGGTAGTTGCAAATAATAATGTCTTCAACTGATGCTGTTAAATTTTCTAAAGGTATTTGCCAAGACTGAAGAGATAAAAGCACACAAAGATGTTGTGCTAAACAAAACTGTTTTATTACATTTTACATGATGTTTTAGAAAACAGAAATTTGTGTAGAATTGTTGGTTTCCTATTAGAAAATGCATATAAAAATCTGTGGTTTAGTGTCCAGAATAAGAATCAGACTCACAGAATGGGTCAGGTTGGAAGGGACCACAGTGGATCAGCTGGTCCAACCTCCTCGCTCAAGGAGAATTACCCAGGACACAGGGTTGTGTCCAGCCAGTTCTGGAATACCCCAGTGAGGGAGACTCCACAGCCTCTGGCGGGTCTGTTCAGTGCTCGGGCTCTGCACAGCAGAGAAGTCCTTGCTCAGGTCCAGGTGGAACTTGCTGGGCATCAGCTCCTGCCCCTTCCTCCTGTCCCACTGCTGGGCACCAGGGGCAGAGCCTGGTCCATCCTCTGACACCTCCTGCAGATATTTAGAGAAATTGCCAAAATACTGTTGTTGGCTTCTTTTTTTTTTTTTTCTTAGGAAGAGTAATGCTTTAGAAATTCAGAAACCCAAGGAAAATGTGTGCACTTAGGGAAATGTATATTTTCAGTATCTTAGGAATACACAATATTAGTTGGACTGTGAAAGATTTTGTTTAGAACTTTGTAAGGTGGTTCAGTATGGATCTGGGCATGCTTAAAACAAATGTAGTTCTGGTTCTGATTAGTAAAGTATAACTTGTATTTTATATCAGTTAATTGTACCAATTCAAGATTTAAAAGCAAGCATTAGGACCTTCTCCCAAATAATTTTTTAACATATTACACTTAGAGATACATATGTATGTATATATGTGTGTTTAAAAGTTCACATGCAGTATAGCTTATGTGAGAATATGTGGAGATAGATCCTATTTTGGAGCTTATAAAAGCTCTATGTTCCTTTTGTGTGGATTTCTCTTTGGCACTTCATCTAATTATTAGTGAATCTTCTGCTGTCAGAAGTATTTTTTATATTTCAAATTTAGTATACGGTACTGAAGACCTGGTAAATGTATATCTAGTTACATATGGTTTTTTTTTCTTCCTTTCAATGTAGGACTTTTCAAACTTTTAAGTATTTCAAAATTGTCTCCGTATTGGAAGCTGTTCAAGCAAGTGGACACTGTTCTAAAGAGTAAGAAACATCTCTTTTTTTTCTCTTTATTTTGAGGGTTCAAGAACAGTCCAGTTGAGGAAGGATACACAACTGTTTTAGATAGCCAAGAACTTAAGATAGTGTTTGTCTTATATGGTAGTTACAGGTGAATTAGGTTTCTTTTTTTACTGTTGAACTCTCAGGTAGAATAAATGACTTGCTTGCAAGTTTTCAATTTTTTTTGTGTGTGCTTTGAGGCTTTTACACAGTGGCCCTAGAACACCATCATACACATTTTTCCCTTAAACTTTGTAATGTTTTGTAGCCTCTTTCAGATTAAAAAAAAAAAACTCTTGAAATTGAGCTCCTCTCCCAGCTACCAAGGCAAGAAACAGGATAGAACTGTCATGCAGGTACTCTCTGCCTGAAAGGCACTGTCAGTTCCCATCGAAGTCCACTGTCAGTGTGGAACAGCTCACTGCTGTTAAAAGACATGTACAGGGTTTCTCTGACAGGTTTAAAACTTTTCTTTTTGCTGTTGTTGGTTTTGAGCATTTACATCCTGTCTTAAAGTTAGCCTAAACCTTTTGGTTTTGTGGCACAAACTGCCCTTCATCCTAAGGGGTTTGTAGATTTGGGTTATTTTTAGTAGTCCTACAAAATGAATATGTACCTATTTACCAGACACTTACAATCTCACAGCTGCTAGTGATTGTCTATTAATTCTGGTGTTCTTGTTCTGTGGTATCTAGTGAGCTTTTGAGTTTCAGGTATTGCATTTGAATGTACACTCCTGAAGTTGGTAATTGTATGACTTGTTTAACATGCTTCATTTTCAGGTCTCTGATGATGAGGTATCCATCTGGATCTAAAACACATCTCTGAACTTCTTAATTCTTCATTAAAGAGATGTGTTCTATATTCATGGGTAAGAATATTTTTATTTTGACTTGGGCCAATTTTCTTAATTATCTTGTGATACATTTTTAATTTAGAAGATTTCAGCAGCTTATTTTTGTCTTAAAGGTTTATCAGGAACTTTTACAGTATAAGGTTCATTAGGTGCCTGTGATAGCTCTTAATTTTGATCCAAGGTAATAACTAAACTTTGGAATTCATATGTCTAAATATTAATGTTTTAATTAAATCACTAACTCTTAGTATTGCAGACAGAGAAACAGTGGTATATAGGTAAAGAATTTAAAAATTGGTCTGTGATTTGTGAGTCATTTTCTAATATGTATACAGTTCTATGGGCTTTAACTGTGCATCTTGGTATACATATTTTGAATTTGGACTTTTGGAAAGAAAGTGATTCTAACTTGGAATGCAACCAAAGCAAAGGGTCTGAATTTTGTGCAATCAAAACAAACAACACTTCTCAATAGCATAAACCTTACTTAGTCTGTAGAAACTTTGTGGTATTACACACACCTGCACTTCAAAACAATAGGGAAAAAAAAAAAACAACCACAAAAGACTCTCAAGATAATAGCATTTTTTTCAAAAAGCTACTGGTATTTTTAATTTTTGTATGTCTCTGAAGAAAACAGTTAAGTGTAAGCTATGTTTACTTCATACATTACAGAATTTGGTTTTATATCTTCTCTCTCTATATTAAGTACAGTTTGCTGAAATATCATTTTGAGGCTTCATAAATTCACCTGGAGTTAAAAAATAATGTTAACATGAATCGCTTAATGAAGTACAGTAAGTAGCTTAAGCATTGCTGTGGGGCTTTTTGATACCATGTTGTTTTATACAGAGTTGTGTGAAATACTTTCTCATTGGGCTGGTTTTGCTCTATTCAGCTTAAGCAAAGCTGTTCTCATTAAGGAAGTTGTCCTATTCATAGTGAAGGTAGACATGGTTCAAAATGGTAGAAATTTGCCTTCAGTTGCATTAGAGGATGGATTTTCTTCCCAAGTAAAATGTTTTTTGTATTGTTGGCTCACTTGAAATTCCATAAACAACCTTAAAAAATAGATAGCCGCTAATATAGCCTCTTTTTTTCTTATTTACATTTGTTATATTTATTTCCCAGAGGCTACTTGCATGAAACGAGGAGAGGTTGAGGGAGGGAGTTTGTGCATGTCTGGGGAGTAGAGGAAGGGAAGCAGTTCCATGGGATGTTAGGTGCAAGCAGGATCAGTGTAGGAATGGGAACAGGCTGCTGTGATGACTCTGACAAGCACACACAGGCCACTGTGCTCCAGTTCTTTGCTCTTACTTGGAGCTGGAACTGAAGCCATGGACTGGAACTCAGTTCTGAGAATTTAGTGTTTAAGCCCATATGTTTCAAATCTTCATAATCTTCATATTAAAATTCAAGATACTTGAGTGATCTTTTGAGTATTTTAACATGATGTCTGTGAACTCTGTAGCAGAAAGAGAATTCTAAACAAAACCAGTATGTTGAGGGTAGGATTTTACTAATGGGAAATATAATTAGAGATAATTAGAAATGCATACCAATGAAAAGTAATTTTAATCTAAAATAATGCATATGTATAGATACAATTGGGTGTATGGGTTTTTATTTGGGTTACCCAACCAGGCTACCCAACCAAGCTTCATCCAAATTTTAGTGATAAGAAAATCTTTTCAATCCATACTTAGTTACAGATACCATGGCACTCTAGTACAAACAGTCCTTTCCATTAGGGAATAAAAGAGTTTATGTCTACTAAATCTTCTTCTTTAGTCTTCTGTATGACTGGGATTTTGAGGAAATTATGTCCCTCTGTGCCTTTTAAATTTAACATGTACATTGATCTTTAAATCTACAATAGAATATCATTTATATTGACGCATCAGCAGGAAGTAACTTCTGTGTTATTTAATTAACTCAGCTCTTTGAACTTGGCTAAAGCTTTAGTTCAAATCTGACAAGTAATGATACTGTAATTGTCTTTTAATATTGGGAATGTCTCATTTCTAAATATTGTGCAGAAATGATCAGGTTTTTGAGTGTCTGGGTTTTACCATGCCCCTCTTTTGACACAGTATTCCATCTGCTAATAGATGGGCAAATCACAGCAAGCCACAAAGCTGTCATGCTGTTGCATGTTACATAGACTTTAGCGAATACAGTGATTTTTTCAGTCTCTAGCAGACTTCTTGTTTGTTATGCCTGGTTGCATTGCTTCCCTAAAAACTCCCCAAAACTAAACCCTTTGCAAACATGTAATGTAAAACTCTTAACTATGAACTCTCTGTGTCCTTTTCCCATAGTCTGGATTTCTGTTATGTCATGCTTTTATTACTTAATTCCTTGTGGTTGTTAACTTGTCCCTAGCTTCTCCGAGATGGCTTCTGTTATTTTTCTGAATAGCCATAGTTTCAACTTCTTTTGGGAAAAATGGCCACCAAAGTTACTGATTTCTCTTATTTTTGGTACTGTCACACATCAGTCATGTGGAGCAGTGCTACCTCGTGTATCAAGAGTCTGAAAGTGCAGATATCATGGTAATGTGCTTAAGCTCCACCTGATTTACTTGTTTATAACTAGAGTAGCTTGTTTTCTGTTGTCACTTCAGCAAAAGAAGTCAAAAAAGCCATGAAATAAATACAGAATGAAATAAAATACATCAGAATTTTTATTATATTCCTTTACTGCTACCCCCACTTCATGTTTTCAGAGTGAAATTTGATTTCCTTATGTGTTTGTATGAGTTCAGTTTTTTTGATGTATTCCATAAAACAGATCTTGTTTTCCTTTTCTTCTGATATACGACAGACATGAAGTTTCCTTGAAAATTATGGGCAGAAGTACTTCCCTGGTCAAAACCCAAATTATCTTTGCAACAGACTTGTGTTCAGGCTATCTATAGTAGTATTCTTTCTAAAAGAGGTTTGGGTGGTTGGTGGGGTCATTTTGGTGTGGTTTTGTGTTTTTTTTTTTTTTTTTTTTTTTTTTTTTTTTTTTTTTGTCACTTCACAATCTCCACTTTACATAGAAGCTTTCTTCATAATAAATTAATGTTGGTCTAATTAGCTGGGAGAGGTTTCTCGTGTATCTAGCCTTCAGGTTTCTCAGTTTGGAAATTCATCTGTGCTATCCAACTTGCTTCAATCCTTTAGGGGAATCTTCAGGTTATATTTCCTATTTATACCTGCTAGGATTTATTTGTGTTATAAAACCTTTATATTTTAGAAGGAGAGTTCATATTATTTGTTCATTCTTTCCTCTTTTGTTTTCCTTATACTGAGAGGAAGTAGGAAAAACGAAGATGGAAAGTGTTTCTTGGTTTTTGAGCCAAGAAGTAAATTTCTGTGAGAACAGCTCTGTGTGTGCTGCAGTAATTCCAGCTGTTGTGCAAGCTTTTGTCCATTTCCTTACTGTAAAGGGACACTGTCAGTAAAACATGAAGAGATTGTCTGGTGTACACAAATTTTAATACAGGGTTCTTTTAGTCCTGTTGAGTAGTTCTAGGCTTCTGTAGTTAAGCGCATGTATACTAGTTAATGATTGTATCCTTGGTATCTATATTGCTAAAGATAGAAGAAATATCTCTTTTTTTCCCCTCTGTTTTTTCCAGTTAGCAGAAATTGATCAGACTCAGTGTGTAAACTTACTGATACAGGCTTCAAATTTGAGATTTTTATCAGTAGTCCTTGATTGCCTGGAACATAACATTTTACCCATGGCTACCATAATTTCCATCTTATCTTTCCTCAGGTGGGGTTTTTTGAATTACATTTGTTCTGTGTCTACAGATTTTTTCCCTTGTACTTAATTTGAATTGGTTTTCTTCTGAAAAAGCTAAAGAGAGCTAAAGTAGCTCTCTCCTGACTTATCCTTTGTGTTGAGATAAACTAGGATGAGATATCACTATATTAGCAATGTTATAACCCATGCCAGACCTTCTACCTGGATCCTGTGCTTTCAGGGAGTAAAACAAATGAAACCATTACATTTAAAACATATTTTTATAAGGGACAAAAAGTATAAACCCTGCTAGCAAAAATAAATTACTTGATTTGTAGTTTAGCTGAAGTTATGAACAAAGTATCAAATACCCTTAAAAGTGTTGGGAAGAGGAAGAAGGGATGACTAGAGTCATTAAATTAAATTTTCCCTTTTTTTTTCCCTTTCACTCCTCTCAGGATGCTTTAACACCTGAAGACAAATGTTTCATCAGAAGCACTAATGGCTGTTGGCATGCCTTGGATAAGGTGGTGACCACTGGATGTCATTTGTTTCTGTTCACTGCAGAGAGACAAAATTGACTCCATTTGGAGTTGAGAGCAAAAGCAGAACAGACCTCTCAAGATGACTGATCCTATGATGGATTTTTTTGATGATGCCAATCTTTTTAGTGAGACCTTAGAAGGTTTGTCAGATGATGCCTTTGTTCAACCTGGACCTGTTTCACTTGTTGATGAATTGAATTTGGGTGCAGAATTTGAACCTTTGCACATAGACTCACTGAACCATGTGCAAGATGCTCAAAATCAACAAAAGATGAGTGAGTTTGATCAGCTGAATCAGTATGATTCACTGAAGCTTCACTCAGTAAATCAGTCTTTTAATAGCTCAGCTGACAATGTCTTATCACCACACTCTCAATTCAATTGTTCGCCAGTTCATCCGCAAAACCAGTCCAATGGGATGTTTCCAGATGTGGCTGATGGTAGTCCTATGTGGGGTCATCAAACTGCCACAACTGTTTCGAATCAAAATGGGTCCCCTTTTCACCAAGGACATTCTCAGTCTATGCAGCAAAACAAAAGCTTTGTAGCACACCATGACTTTGCCTTATTTCAGGCTAATGAACCACAGCATCAGTGTGCCTCGCTAAGGCCACAGCAGAGCAGGAACAGCACGGGGCAGGATGCTCTGAGTCAGCCAAAAGACTTCATGGAAGTTAATGTGTCTACTTCCCTCAGAGTCAGTGTTAACCACCCACCTTCAGTTTCTAATCCATCGACTTCACAGCAGCCTCTGTCTGTTCAACAGTTTTCTCAAACTGCAAGTACTTCAATACATTTTTGTGGGAATCAAGAAGGAAATTTTGATGGACAGTCCCCAACTATTACTCCATGTTCTGTCAGTAATAGTCAACAATTTTCATCTCCGTATTCCTTCTCTAATAATCATATTTCTCCTACCAGCCTTCTTCAGCCTACAACAGCTCTTTCGACTAGCCAGCAGACACACTCTATCTCTGACTTCACTGGAAGCGATGCCTTTACATCTCAAACAGGGACCAAGCAAGAAACAACCGAGCACATGCTGAATCCTAACACACCTTTGAATTCGAGTACTTTTCAAATGTTGCATTCTGCGCATCCTCAGGGCAACTTTAGTAGTTCAAAACTCTCTCCTGTGAACATTAATTTTTCAGCTTCCACTAGTTCTGCTTCTCAGATAAGCCATTTCGCCGACCCTATAGAAAGCAACGGTTTTACATCTTTAGATGACAACTTACTTCATCAAGTGGAGCCTCACAGTGAACCATTCACAGGACTTGACCCAGATGACCTCCTGCAGGAAGACCTTCTGCCACAGTTCGATGACTCTGCGTTTGTTCAGGATAGCACAAGCCATGTTTTAGAGCATGACCTCGAGCACCACATCAGCCCACAGCAAGTGACGCCGTCATCCGAACTCGTCCGGCCGCCGTCCCAAACTCAGAGCCATCCTTGGCATTCTTCAGTTTCTAATCAGCACCTGCAAGGCAGAAGTCGTGCAACCTCACAAGGACAGGTATGCTGGGATTTGGGGAGTGGGGGTTTGAACTGTCTAGTTTGTTTGATTGGGTGAAATAATAATACTGACTGGCGCTTGAGTCAAAGCATGATAACTGAAGTCTCTGAGCTGTTATTTGACCCTGAAGAAGTCTAGTTTAGGGGGAAAAAGAACCCTAACCAGTTGATGCAGACATTGCTTTCTCCTGTTGTTTTCCTATCACAGCATAAAGCTATGATCTTATCTACATGAGGTTATTCAGATAAAATGGTGTTGCTCCTTCTGCTGCTTGTATTTCTGAAGTATAGAGGAGAAAATTTACTGGTTTATGATTCTGGTATGAATATAATGGCATATTGTCTTGAAAAGTACTTAGAGAAACATGTTTTTAAGACCTTTGGTAAGGTTTGTGTGGCTGATTTCTTGCACGAATTGCAGTGGTTATGTTGTTGGTCTGTCCTTTGTTTTATGTCTTTGGGCTCATGCTCATTGCCTAAAAATACACACTTTATATTCTTGTTTTTGATGTGATCAATAATAGTAGAAAACATAAAAAGGTGTGTACATGTTGGAGTTTGTTACTTTTGGCTAAACCAAAAAACTCAGCAGTTGTTTTAGTATAACATGCACATCTACTGCAAGTATTCGAGTCCTCCATGAGGAGGCCAAGATGACATAAAAATTGTTTTCTAATTTTCAATCTGTGCATTTCAAAACAGAAGCAACTCTGACATCAAACATATAAAGCAGACGGCTTTAAAAATGTTTTAGTACCTGTTACTTCTGTATTCTTGCTACCAGTATTCTCTCTGCCTGAGAATACAGACTGCTGTCTTTCTGGCAGAAAAAAATTGGGGAAGGCAGGGATCTTAACTACTGACTTTTGCTTCTACTTAGTTTGTAGGATACAGGAGATAATGTAGCATTTTTCTTTTCCCCTCTGTTAATTTTAGATCATTAGCGTAGAGATAAGGGCTTACCACGCCTAATCTTTGGTCTTGGTTCAGTAGATTGCTTCTCCATTACAACTTCTGCTTGTGTTTATGGAGCGTGTAATTGTCAATTCCTACCAGTGAAACTTCTTCTGTAAATTGTGGGGTGATGTTAATGGGACACGGATACCCAGCAGTGTGATTGAGATGAGCTTGATTAACTGAATGATGCAGTAGATGTAATCTGTTGGTTTTGATAAACATTTCCTTTCTTTCCCTTCCCTGCCGAAGAAAACAAAAGAGGGGGCACCCAAGCAGCCACTCTAGTCAGAGGTGTCTGAAGACACAGGGTGCAGCAGCTGGCAGGGGAAGGTGATCCTGTTGGAGTTTGTGTGTGCAGTCCTGCCGTGGGAGCACCACCAGGGGTTGGGAACTGGGCTCTGGAGGCTCTTGGCCTCCCTGAGCATCCTTGGGGTGAAGGGTGAAGAGGAAATGGATTCCAGGAAAGTGAGGGTGGTGAGAAACCCAGGGATTAGTATCATTTTTGAGGAGCATGTGGGATATAAGCCAGGGAATGCAAAGCAGGTCTAATAAAACTTTCTGATGCTGTGACTTTTGTGTTGTATTCGTCAGAACCTTTTCAGACTTGCTTCAATCTCACTGACAACAGTTTTAGTGCTTTGCTTTGTAACAAGGAATAGAGGGAAAGTTCTGAGATCTGTGGAGAGCCTTTTAAAGTTTAGGGGTTTGGTTTTGCTTTTATTGTGGTATGAAAACAAAGCAACTTCGCAGTATTTAAAACTTTAATGATTTTCCTCTTTGAAATGAAACAGCCAGAAACCAGATAGTTATAAAACTTCTTGGTTTGGTTTTTATTATTTCGGGGTATGCAATAAATTGTATAAATTGGATTCTAACCTTGAGTTTACTGGTCAGACAGATGTTTAATGTTTCCTTCAGAAACTGGTTGTGAACTGGTAGCTGTCAAACTGTTGAGGAATGTACAGATGGGGGATTGACAGAAGCAAACAATGTAGAAGCCTGTTTAAACCAGTGGAGTATGTAGTATGAATAGTATGGCAATTACTGAAGTGTTTCAGATCTGTCTTTTGACTGACTACAATTCTAAGAGGGGCTTTAGTTGTAATTCTCACTTCTATTCTTTGATCTCTTTTTAGAATTTCAAGTTCAAGATGAGTTGGTTCTGTTAGAGCTTTTTACAAATGTGTGCAGTTTAACCAGGGAGGAAAAAGGCTGGGTAAAGGAGGATTTTGATCTTCCTGAAACTGATTGGCTTTAGGTAGGAGTCAGTTGGGAAGGGATTTTGACAAGTTTCCTATGTAGTAGTTAAGGTGAGCTTTTAATGTTTAAACGAGACAGTGTTTTAGTACATATTGAGGAAACACTAGTGAATTTAGTTTTTTTCCAACAGTTTCAGTTTGATAATGGTTGATGTTTTGTTAGAAAGAATAACTTTATTTTATGAAATAGTTAATGAAGTGGAGGTGCTGGAACAAACCCAATATTAGACAACCAAAGATCTTTAACTGTAGTTAGACTGAGATTATTTAAATTAAGGAAGAACATTAAATACTTGTTTCAGTATTTGAGAGCAAGCATACTCATAACATTTGTACTTGTATGGTTATTCTTTTGATGGAAATTAATTTAAAAATTAATACAATCTGTTCAGTGTAATAATGCTGGAGAATTAAAAAGACTATCTTATGTTGCTAATAGGCTTTCTGATGTAATTAGATCAGAATTGTAAATAAATTGCACCCTTAATTTTACATCATGCATTTTTCATCAGTTAGTTTGAGAACAGAAAGTAAAGTGGAGAAATGCTAAAGATTCCTGCTGAAGACTTAGCTTTGACTAATACAAGACTTCTGATCTTTTAACTCCACTTAAAACTGGTTTGGGTTTTCCAAGGCTAAATAATCTATTTGCTTCTCAGAAGGATAAAAAAAGGCTTCAACTTGTTTTACATCTTTAGAAGAAAAAGGAAGTTGAAAAGATAATGTGAAGTATAAACTGTTTGAAAAATAATGTGAAGTATAAACTTTTGGAAAGATAATCTTAAGTATAAACTGTCCTTAGAGAAGATTGCAGCTGTCTTACTGTGTATGTTATTTTGTAAGAAGTGTTCCAATGTCTTCTGGCTGCACACATGAAAGCAGAGGAATTGAGATTAAAAATAATATGAAAATGAAAAATATACTGATGAAAAATAGTATTTCATTAATAATATGAAGTGCTATAGGATGAGGTGGTAGTCTTAGTTCTTAAATCACATAATTTTTTTTTCTTTTTGTGACTAAAAGTTTGCCACCTTACCCAACAATTCAGTGTATTCATGAATTTGTGTAAAAACTGACTTGAAACATGCAAGTGTTTTTATGCCTGCAAGCCTGAACTGTCCTACCACTTCTTTTATAGAAATTGATGACACTAATCTTTTGAAAGAATTTGTCTCACCCTTGTCGAAAGTTTGGCAAAGTCTGAACGTTGTAGATGATTGCTTGGTGATGTTGTGTGTATCAGAGTGGCATAACCTCATGTATGAGCTTTTCCTCAGAGAGGGAATTAACTCTCACCAGATCCAAGTCCAGATTTATGTGCTGCTGAGATGTCCTGAATTGTCACAGGCTGTTCATGTCTGACTGTGGTTTCAGATGGCACTTTTATAACAATTCTAAACTCACTGTAGACATGTGTCCCTTGGATTACTCCACTTGTAAAACTCTTATCCTGCTACTGGTTGCTGTTCTACTTGTATATACAATTGTGGACTGTGAAGTTCTTATGAGAGAAACAGACAGTGGTGTGCTTTCTTGGCTAACTGAGAGGTCTAAGACCAGACAGCTACTTGGTATATAAGCAGTTACGGGAGATGGATCAAAGTAAAGGATACAGGATTTGTGTGTATATATATTTATACACTGTATTGTATAGATATAGTATAGTATTAGAGTGTATTTCTTATATTCTGTGTGATTTAATTTTAAGTAACCCTGTAACAAGGAATATTTTAAATTAAGGAATTAATCATACTATATAAAACTGCTCTGTAGAAGAGACTGGCTATTTTGCATAGTAGGTTTATAGGTTATGGCTCCTAAGTGTTGGTACAATACAAGATTTTAAAATTATGGTGCTGGTACACATGTGACTTGGGAAGCAGTGCAATATTCAGTGAGACTGAGCATAACAAAATATACATCTCAAAATCTGCCCTACTTTGCATCACCTCACATCTTTGCATCAAGTCAAAAGTTGGACTTAATGATTTGGGGAGTCTTTTCCAACTTTAATGATTCTATGATTAGAAATCTAGGTGTCTGTTCTAGTAAGCATTTGGGTTCATTACAAATCACACCTTGTAATTTTGACATGCAAAAAACCTTCATACCCCTAACATGGATTATTCTTCCTAAAGTGCTGAATAGTGCTGGTATACCTCCCATTAGGCATATCCACTGTATTTATATTGTTCCTGTCAATTTTATGGGTGACATCATATTAGCAAATGTAAATCTGTATCTGAAGTTTCTCTTTAAGTATTTCTACAAGTTGTATGCACTGGATTTAGTTTTCTGTGCCTCAAGAACATTTTTTGCCTTCCTTATAGGAACTTAAATCCTGTATCACAGTGAGGCAGCAGAATTCCCAGTGCTCATAAGTTTATCATCTATGCTGAAGAAATGAAAACAATCTCTCCACTGACCACCTTTGTGCAATATTGTGCAGGTTTTTTGCTTTATTTCTGTGATTTGAGAAAGACCTGCGCAAACAGGTGGGATTAACAATGGCAAAGCTGTGTCAAATGCCCAGAGTTAGTGAGAAGAGTAAGGAAGCATCTCTGAGCCTAAGGAATGCAGTTCCTGGAATGAAGTTCTAAATTATAGCTGTATATAATATGATGTTTTCATTATTAATCTAGGGCTCTTTGCCAATAACATATTAATCATTAAAAGAGCAATGTTTTGATAGATTTATTTATAGTTGAATGTGTATGAAGCACTTGCTTTTGTATATATTATTTATGTTTTATATAAACCTTTTACACATTTTATTTTTTAAAATTGCAAATTGCATAGGCTGCGTAAAGAAAGCACATGTTTGTAAGATAAATTTGTAACACATTTACTGATAAGTATAATTTTTATTGTCACCATTTTCATTTCCCCTGTTTTGACTTTCAAAAGAAAACTGTGTAGTAAGGGAAAGACAAAAATTTCTGGGCTTTTCAGAACACTGAAAATGTGCCAGAATATCTCTTTTACAGTTTTAAATGCTTTATGAGTTTCTTAGTGGCTTCTGTTGAGAAGAATTACTTTTTTTCACAATTTCTTGGATCTTTTTGCTATCATGAATGCTTTTCTTAAACCTTTATTGAGAAGGTCTCTCTCAACCTTCATCACTTGTCAAATAATTAGGCTGTCCAATTCTTTGTGTAGGTTTCCTCTTTAAAATTAAACACTTGCTGTTTTAATGATTGTCATAATATAATATTTTTTTCCTGAGATAATTGCACACTCATTAAATAACTACTATAATTGTCTCTGAAATGTGCCAAAAGAGCAGCATTTTTGTAAAAAGCAGTTAACAGATGGCAAGCATAGGAATGAGGCTTCTGGTTGGGTCAAATTGCAGGAGTAAAATAGCAAGGTGAGACTAGTTGATAAAAATAAGTTTAATTGATATGTTTTTTTAATGATAATGCAGGGTAAGTGTGGTTGAATAATCTAAATAAATATTTGGAAATAGGTGTCTTGTTAACACTGAAAAACATAAAGCAATTCATTAATGTGAGAGTACAGATGTAATTGTGCAGTCTTAGTGTGTGGAAGAAGTGGTATCTAATTACAGAGAAAAGAGAAAACAAAATCCATATTAAATTGTCTTTTAAAGACAACAACCCATTCTATAGGCTGTTAAAGCTGTAGTTCAATATGTGCCTAAACTATAATAAATTATCAGGGAAAAAGCAGTTTAAGAAAAAGGCTCCTATTCGTTCATTTTGTCTTGTGTTAATGCAGCCTTTGGGCTATGAACTGAACTGGGAAAGTCCTTGTGGTACAAAGAAACTTTGCACTTCTGTGAAGGATGTTTTTCCAGAATCGTTCCTGCTTTAGTTCTCTCAGTTGCAGAGGATCATGTTCCCTAACACAGAGCTGAGCTTGTCAGTGCACACAAACTCCTGAAGGTGTCAAGAGCAGGGGCCAGGCTCATTCCAGTGGTGCTGTGACAGGACAGGAGCACAAACTGAAACACAGGAGCTTCCATCTAAATATGAAGAAAAACTGCTTTACTGTGGGGGTGACAAAGCTCTGGAACAGGCTGCCCAGAGAGGTTCTGGAGTCTCCTTCTGTTCAAGAACTCTATGGACACATCTTTTGCAGCCTGTCATAGGGGGTTGAACTACATGATCTCCAGAGGTCCCTTCCCACCTCAGCCATTCCGTGATCCTTTGAGAGAGTGAGTGGGAAGCAATATTTTCTGCAGTACAGGCAAAATGTGTGTGGGCCTGCAGCCTTAAATACAAAGAGTGTGCAAATGGACTTGCTGTGGGACTGTCCATTGGCTCCAGTAACCACTAACCTGCTTTAACTCACACTCTTATCTACACTCTGCATTTTTGAGTGGCTTCGAACATACACTGCCTGTAAAACTTCCAGAGCAGCATTTTATCTTGAGACATTTTGTAGAAAATCAACACTTTATGAAGTGTGAGTGAAGTGTAATTACTGAAAGAGCAGCAGAACTTGTAAAGATGTTAACCAGTAGTGTGGTTTTGAAGCCAGGGAATCTGATACATTTGGAATTCACATGGCTTTTGTCCAGATGTCTGCATGTTTTGTGCACTCCGGTTTTGCAGTTTCTTTTAGCTATTATGTTATTTCTAAATATACAGATAGATCAAAATAATTTTCAACACTTTGTCTTCCTAACAGCCTCCTACATCTGGAGAGGTATTGTTTTCTTTGTTTATTATCAGTTTAAAAAAATTTGCTCAATTTCCTGGTTACACAGATTTCTAAGAGTGTGTTTATCATCAGGTGTTGAGTGCATTGAATTTGGGAACTCTTAAGGCTAATAAATATAAATTAGTGGGTTTCTTAGGATGATGAGACTGAGAATTCTAATGCTGATTTCAGTAAGCATGATAAATGAAGCTAGGAATGTAGCTTTAGGCTAGAAAAGATGACATTTTTGAAAGCTGTATAATTTGCACCAGAGATTGATTTTTCTTTCATAAATGTGGCAGGTTTTCTTTTGTGTGGATTATTTGGCTTGTATTTGTACTTACTTGAGTTTTTTGTTCTCTTGATATTTTACTGTGAAGGCAAGCATTTTAATTTTTATCTCCTGAAATTGTTTCCATCTTTTACATACTGCCTGCTCAGGAGTTAGCCCATATTTGAAAATAATTTCAAAGTTAGTAGCATATCATACATGTGTACCTAATGCCTGTTGAGCAGCATATTGAACTGCAAACCAGAATTAGTTTCATACATTGACAGGAAGGCCTCTATTAAGAAATATTCATGACCTCACAATTTAGTTTTAGTTTATAGCTTGGAAAGAAAAGATAAGTTAGCCTTAGTGTTCAAGAAGCCATTGCAAATACCGTGGTTCTGAGATTTGTGTGTATTTTCTTGGTGTTTGAAACATTGTTTCAGAACAATAATCTACTGATAGGTTTTAAATAATAATCTTAAGTAATATTAAAAGGAACTGTTTCACTGTACCTTATTTTTTTAATGAGCAAAACAATACAGAGATTTCTTTAATAGTATTTTAAGCAAATTCACAAAATAGTATTTTAGCTCTTGTGCTTTTTGAGACTTGCAACATGCTCTAGCTTCCAGTACCTGTTTGTATTCCTCAGAAGGGTAAGAAAATGCAGTACATGTGCATTGTTTATTATCTTTAAGTCATTTCAGCAGCTGTCCATGAGGCCTAGGTATGGCTCAGCCTGATGTGTAAACTTTGTTGTAGCAGGAATTTTGGTCCTTGGAACTCTTAAAAGCAGAAACCAGCTGTTAGAGAACCCAGGCTGTCACAGGGAAGGCAGGTAAATTATTTAAGGAACATCTGAGTGACAAAACCAGACATGTGTCTTACTGTCTTTGAGTTCAGTAAGAACAATTTTTAAAAGAGATTAGGCAAATTTATTTTGATGTGTCTGTATTGTAGCTCCTATTTATATCATCCTTTGGAGGATTCTTTGACGTGCAATCATGTAGTGTTTGAAATCTGATCAACTCCCGACACCACACGAGAGATGTGTTTGCTGGTGCCAGCCCAGTGTGCTTTCTGACTTCATGTGGTTTCATTGCAAATGTGTTCAGGCTTTGAGGGATTTTAGATTTCAGAAGGGGTGACCCAGCCTTGCTCGTTGGGGACAGAGATACAGAGGGGCTCCTGCTCATGATGGTGCTTGGGGATGCCCTTGGCAGCACACTGTGGTCACTAACCACACTGTCACTCTGCTCTGTGTTGGTGACAATTTCTGCTGACTTCAGATCTGTTAAAGATAAGAATTTCTCTTTTCTTGGCCTTTACAGTGGGTCTAGTCTTGACACTTTTGCTAGCAGTTAGACTCAGTTGAGGTTAGAAATACAACCATAGCAGTAATTTTTCAAAACCTGTCTTGCAATGTTTCCATACACCACCCCGCCCCAGCTTTTTCTGTTTGATTCCTACCAAAATTTATTTTATGGTTATTACTATGAAGCTCTTGGATGCTATGCTCTTTCTCTAGAAATTCTATAGGAGGCTTTTGGCGGAAGAAATAGTTTGGTTGTTTTGCTTTTTGGGTTTCATTTGCCTGAAATCAAACTGTTGTTCCCCAGTAGTAGCCTCTGACTTGGGACTTCTTAATTTTGAAACATCACTCTTCCTGATAAATTCCTTTTCTTTAGGCATCTTGTTTTACTCCTTAACTAAGGGGAAGAATTTTGTTCATGAATATTTAATAGAGAAAACTGGATTCAAGGAAAGTAGTTTCATTAGGTTAGCATATATGCTAAAGGCCTCCTTTGAACTGAAGATTCTGGCATATAAAGCTGCTAAAGTAGTTCATTGAAGCTGAAACAAAAACTATGTAAGTTGTTTTGAATTGAAGTGGAGGAAATATGCCCCCTCTTTGATTTAAATGGAAATATGCTGTGCAGTCAGTACTGATATTAGTGACTCCCCAGCTGTTGATGTTAAAAATAATTTTCCCAATTTCTGTCATATATATTTTAGTATTAAGTGCTGGGTTTAGCATTAAGTGCTGGTTTTTTTTTAGTCTCTCTGAAATTATGAATGTTGAAAACATTTTGGATATTCTGTAAGGTACCAAGTAATATTACAAAAAAAAAAAAAAAAAAAGCCACGTTCAAAGATTAGGTAAACTTTTAAACTTAACTGCTTCTAGGGAATAAAATTACTGTAGGGAGAGATGTTACATGCTAGCCTTTCTGAATATGCAATCTGTTTTGATTTAAAGATTTTTCATGATTGGTATTTTCCTCTTAATCCAATGATACCTATTTTTCACATCTGTCATCTTGTCAACAATACTTCATTGTTTTGCTACAAACAAGCACTGAAAATGCATACTTCAAAAAAAAGGAAAAATTAAAAAGAAGGCTGCCAATATGATCATAGGATCATTTCCTGGGGACTGACCAAGACAATGATCCATTGCAGCATATTTTTCTAGTAACCTTTATACTTGGAATAAGCTGGTTCACTTACTTTCTAATTGAATTGGTTTTTACCATTGCATTTAATGTGTTATAAAATGGGAGCAGAAATTGGTAAATTAGGCTGTTAAAGCATGCTGTGGAAGAAAAACTACCTCTGTGTTTTGTTCAATGTGTGGTTGTTTCTCTGATCTGGCCTGACTTCCCTTTTTGTAGGTATTTGCAGAAGTGAGGCACTGAGACAAAAGGTGGGCAGCTTCCTGCTGGTTCTGAGGAGTTGTTGCCCACTTGCCCTTTCTTTCATCCCTTCAGCAGGTTCAGTGATTCCTCCAAGTAGCAGAAGAGTACCAAGAATAGATCATGGAGGGTTGTGCAGTTTACAGCCCTTCACATCTGGAATGTCTTCTGAATCTGGGCTGATAACAACTTGAGAGTGGGAGAACTGGGGGACAGTGGAAGGAAATACTGACAGCAGTAAACTTCCTGAGGATGAAAGTGGGTTTTGTTTCAATCATAAAAATGTGTTCTTACACAGCCACTTCCATGAGAGATGTAGAGGGAACACTGTAACTGAAATCTTGATGGCCATTAAGGCCATTAATACCAACAGCCATTAATGTCCTATTGCTTTTTCTTGCTCAGAGATTAATGTTGTGCCGGTTTTTAGTATGATTGGGTCACATGCTGAAGCTACCTTGGATATTGGGATTAAGGGGAAAGAAAGCTCTTCATGTGATGCTCTTTTGAAGGTAGTTTGGGTAGGTTTTTGTGTTCTGGTCTTCTTCTCTGGTTGGTAAGAAAAAAAAAAAAAACCACGAGAAAATAACTTTCTCAGTGGCACACAAAAGTGGTGGCCATATAGAACATGGGGGGGGGTAAGTGGCAACTTGTGAAAATTCCATTTAATTTTGAGTTTGTTGCAATTTTTTTTTTCGTTCTGAAGACTTCTGCAGTCAATTCTTCATTATTTTACCTTGAAATCATCGTGTAAAAGGATTTTTGTCACCTTAAATTAGAGCAGTTTCAACTAATGTTATGTTTTGCTGCAGTTTAAAAGGTAATTTAAAAAAGAAGCTGGGAATAGAAGCTATGTGGCTTTATGTGTTAAATGAACTTCTCCAATTGTAAAATCAGGCATATGTATGTGCATGTGTTCCAGAAGCAAAATCTTATCTGTACCGTCCAAGAAGGTGTTGGATGATGTTAGATTTCAGTGGGTCAATATATTTTAGAGCTTTACCTGGGGATTTTGAACCCTAATGAGAGCTTTACCTGGGGATTTTAAACTCTAATAACTACTCTTTTTAAAACAGAAATATCTGTTTGATTTTTCTTGTCCATAACTATTTGGTGAAGTATTTTACAGATTTTTTTTCCAGATGCCCACATAAGACTTGTTTTAAACAGTGAACTGAAACCTGAATTGCCTATTATAGAGTAGAGAGTTTAGTCATCCCTGTTTTTTAAGGAGTCAAGTAATTGCAAAATTTGTAATGTTAAGATTAGGCAAGAATGCAAGAAAAAAACGGAAGTTTTTTGCTGGACCATTTTGACCCTTACATTAAAGAAGAAAATCTAAAAGTAGAGGTAGAAGTATGGCATGACTGTGAATTTGGTCTGAGCCCAGTAACTCAATGTTGGTGCCTTGGATATGATAACAAGATTTTTTCCATAGACAGGAGCCCATGGTGTTCTCATGTAAGTGCAGTGATGCTGCCATAGTGCACCATGAGCTCTGTCCTGCATCAGGCCCAGACAATGCAAGTTCTGGGCGTTCTGGCCCCGCATGGGAAAAAGAGCACTGAGAAGTTTTGCTGAGACAGTGGGTTTTTTTGGCATTGTCTCCCATTTTTCAAATAGCTCTGACATTACAGACTGGAACCCAAGAGAAGTGGGTACATGATGGGCACACAACACCAAGCCACTGAAAACTGGAACACATTAAATGCAGCAGCTTGGCAGAGCAAGTGGGATGAAGTTCTCAATTTCTTTAATTTCCTGGCACTTTAGTGTGCACCATTACATAGTGCCCCCTTTAAGAGTTACTGTGCAAATTACACACAGTTTTCATACCACTACTAGATATTCAGAAAAAGATTCTAACTATAGTTGGCACTGAGCCCCAAAATACTTTCTTCAAACAATCTCTTCCAAATAGAAGCAAAATGTGTGCTGGAGACTCATTCTGTAACTTCTGTTGCTGCCTCTGTTTAGCAGCTGCTTACATGGACATGGCTTGATCTTCCCTACATGAATGATAAGGCAGGTCACTGGTTAAGAAGCTCCTACTAATGAGAACTATGGTATTTTCACTATATTAGTGGCAAAACATGATTAGTGATATTATTACTGGGTTCTGTAGCACTGAGATGTGAAACAACACCATGTGTTGGGACAATGTGATGTGCCAACAGGTGCATGTTTCATCTTAGAAACATGACTAGCTTAAGGTTGTTGACCTTTCCATTAGTGTTTTCATTTCCACAGAAATTTAAAATTTGGTTGTAAGCATGGTGCTAAATGCTTGGTGAGGCATAAACCACATTTACATCCCAAATCACAGATGCATGTTCTGAAGTGACTGTTACACAGATAAAAATTGTTGTCTGGCCACAGTGCTGTAATTGTTACCCATTCATTTACCAACATTATAGATAACAAATATGGAAGATGAAAAAAACAGACTCACCTGGTATTTTTTTTAATCTATCTGTAGCATGTCTGTTTTAATTTGGGTTAGGTTTCATAAATGTGTGTCTTGAAATTCTGTATCCATTAAACACTGAGACTTTCATTAGCAGTTATAATAAGCTAGAAAAAGAAGGAAGTCTATTATGAGCATATTGAAAGAACCAAAATTTGGAATACTTCATCGGCTCTCTAAATAATTCCATATATGCACCAAAGAGAATGGAAAAATGATAGAACCCCACAGATCTTCATTTGCCTGTGCTCTTGGCTTTGTGAAGCAATCCCAGCAGATGGTGTGGGGCAACTGTTGAACAGGAAAATGAAATGCAGTTCAGAAGGAACTCTGGAGGGAGTTGACTCTGGAGAAAAGAAACTTGTATATTTAGGTGATCTTCCCATTAGTTGTGCAGAAGTAGCCTGATTTCAGTTTACTGTCTAAAGAAAGCTACAATCTTGCTGGGATTGCCATGCAGTAAAGGAGATGCCTTTCTGCATGCACATGGGGTGACACACATGGATATTGCAAGTAATCTTCTACAGATGGACTCTGTCAAGGCTGTGAGATTTTGGGTTTAATAAACTTTTTAATTACAAATCCACCATTAAAAGTCACTAGAGGACTTATTTTTTGCAGACTATTCTAGAGGAAAGAAATTCAGAGTGCTAGTATGGAATTCAAAAGTCACTAGGTTGAGTTTGTGCTTTGGGGGGTTTTAAAGTCACATTCCTAAATACAATTTTATAATTCAAATGATGAATGGATATACCTTTAAGATTTTTTGCTGTAGTGAGTTAAAAGCAACTGCAGTTTTTAAATTTTCATGTGATTATAATGTGAAAAAATGAGAAGCTAATTTGGATGAAGTCCCCAAACTATTGATTATTGTAAGCCATGCAATTTATTTATTTGTGGTATGGTTCTGATATTAATACTGTTTTGGTGAGTTGACATGCACAGAGAGATGCCTTGTTTAGGTAATAAACATGAACAAAGGTGATGTAGTAATGCATGAAGATCAAGTTTCCAGGTGGCTAATTTTAGCTGCTTTTAGTGCAGTTGATGTCAAGGTCGTATTGATTTCCTGAGGCAGACTGTCAAGAACTTGTTAGGCTCTCAAGGCAGACAGTACTTGGTCTGAGCATCATCCTGCAGGTGTGTACTGCTACCAGTAGGAGTGAATCACTCAAGGCATCGCAGATGTAAACCTTAGCTTTCTGTTGTTAGACTCCTTAGGGCCATAATTTAGCTTTTAGTGGTAGCTAATGTAAGTGGTCAGTGGATCCACAAGTGAAAAACATTATTTTAATAAAGTGCCTTGTATAATTCAATCACAAATGTGTGGCCTGTTAAAAATCTCAGAGAAAAGCACTGTCAGTTCCTAGAATATGTCAAGAATGGGTGCAACTTCTGACAGATACTTAGTTTGAAAGGTTTTGTGCACACACAGAATTGAAAGTAATGCTACTCTATTGTGAATGGCCGTACCTACTGTAGGAAAGGTGTTCTTACAGTGGAAGTCAAGTTTTACTATTGGAACAGATAAGGCACAATTTGGGAGGGTTTTCTAGGAGGTAGAAGCAGTTTTGGTGTTAAACTTGACTTCTCCTTGGGGCTTCCTTTGTAGTGATATGCAGAGGATGTAAAGGAATTATTTGTTGTTGTGGTGCAAATGAAAATGGGTTTAGGCCTCGGAGAAAAAAACCTGATGTCTGTAAGGGTTGAGGATGGTGGTTTGTCCTTGCTGGGGGAAGGACTGTTATGCCAGTGAGGGTCTTCAAATACATGTCCTGTGCAACCACAACAAAGTGTTGGAGGAAATGCCTTTCTATGAAAAGCCTGCTCAGCAGAGTTGGTATTGGAAAGATGCTGTCATGATTCTGCCTCTTGATATTGCCTGGTAACTTGACTGCTTTTACGCTGTTGAACTAAGAAATCATTCAGAGATTTGTGTAGGGTACCTTCTACTCCTGTGAGACAGCATGTCAAATTCCCTTGAACAGTGCCAAAAGATTCTCCCCTGGCTGTGGATCAGGGCATGTGTGGGGAATTCTACAGCTGTTGTCTGATCTGTTCCCTGAGTATTTTTCCGGGCCAGCTCTGCGGTGTGAGCAGCACCAGGGCCCGTACCTGCTGCTGCTGCTAATGGCTTTTGCAGGCAGCAGCAGTGGTGTGAATTTGAGGTGATTCCTGCCAATTTCCCTGCTGCCCACAGGATTGGTGAAGCAGCAGGGAACTGACAGGAGGCTTGTTCCCTGCACTCAGCTGCTGCTTGGCAAAGCCATTAACAGCAGCAGCAGATACCCTGGAGCTCCCTCTGTGCAGACTCGAGACAACGTTGCATTGCTTTGCATTCGCTCCTGTTTGGATGATTATCTTTGCAATCGCGAGAAGTACAAACCTATTTTTCCAAATAAAATCTTCAGGTTTGAAATATGTGGTGGCCTCAGGGTTTTTCTTTCCACCTTCTCGTACATGTTTGTCAGTTAAAATTTTTTTATTCTGCATGGAATAGGTTTGTGAGCCATTGGTGAGAGGATATATTCCTTTTGGATGTTTTATCTGCGTTCCGTCTCACTCAGGGGGAGCAGTATTTTCAGCTTGCAAAAAGGCTTTGCCCTTTTTTTGTAGATGCTGGACAACCTTTGAAATGGTTTTCATTTTGCATAATGATTTACAACCGTTCAATCATTTTACAGCTCTGTGTATTTTCGAATCATAAAATTACTACCAGAATAAAAGAGCTCTCCTGAATTAAATGGCTTTTGTTGCTAAGTACAGACAGATCTTGTCCTCTGTAGTGCATGTTTCATGTTCTAATCTCAAAACACTTGTGCTGCTTTCCAGTTATGTTTTTTGTGACAATGGTGACTTCCTTGATGAAGGTTTCATTACAGATTTACTTGGCTTAGAATGGCTGGCTGGTGCCTTCCTGCATCTTCATGAATGTCATTTCCATATGGTTAGAAATACCGTAGCAAAATTTTAAAAAACCCATGGTCTGGGATTTCTAACAAACAGCTTAATGTTTGTGCAGTGCAGGAGACAGAACTCAGAAGGGATGGTACAGAGCAAGATGCAGAGCAATTATAACATAGAGGAGCCTTGTCCAGCATAGTCACAGTTCTACAGTAAGATTATAGTAAATGTTGTTGAGGAATAAATTGGGAAGCAGCTTTGAGCTCTGAGAAAACATAGCAAAGAAACTTTGTTTTAAAAGAATAAAATATCTAGAAAGAGACCGGAAAAGGATTCACGAAAAAGCCACCATTTCTGGATTACCTACTTAATTATTAAGCATTTTTTTGTTTGTTCCTTGCTGGCCCAGGAATGTTCAAGAACAGACCAATGAAACAGTACTGGCTTTAGTAGCATTTGGCTTTTAGAGCTGAAATTATACCAAGGGTACATTAGGAATATTTTTTTGTTGTTATCTGATCTCAAAATGTAAAATGGTTGATTATTTATCATTTTTACTAAGACATGAAATAATAGCCCTAAATGATAAATCCCTGTAATTAACTATAGTTACTGTAAACATAATGGAGAAATATCTTGGATAGGGTTCTCAAAAGTAAAATTAAAATGTCCTTGTGATGCTGCTGCATCTTTACAGAAATATCTCTGAATTTAAGTGGTATTGTTAAGAAAATAATAAATTTAAAATATTGGTACTACTAGTTTTTCCACTGGACAAGGAACTTAATTTTGAAATTAATCCTAAATAGAAGAGAAATTATCTTTTAGACTAATGACTGATTTTAACAATTTCAAAATCTTTGCCATATTTTAAAATTTGTGGAAAAACATATATCTTGCAAAATAAAGGTATATGTATATACTGACCAAAAACAAATCAAGTCTCCCAATCTTTCTTCCTTCTTCCTGAGTGGGCTTTTCAGAATCAAGGGATTGCTAGGATGGAGCTGTGCTGTCAAAAGCTCCTTGTTGGTTTTTTTTTTTTAATAACCTTGCAAAACCCCCAATCTTCTTTTTGGCTTTTTTTTTTTTTTTTTTTAATATGTTCACAATACATATTTTAAAACTTGTCTGATTTTTTTAAATAGCACTTTAACCCAAGGTGGGAATGAAGAGGCGCTTACCAGAGAGGTCTCCAGCGCAGGGTCCGCAGCTCTGGGCAGGGGCACAGGGACAAAACAGAGCCCTTCTTCCATTTGCTGTAGGAAGCAGGGGAAGCCTGTCAGCAAATGTTTATAGTCACTAATACCATCTTAGAGTAATGAAGGAAATGCGAGAAGAATAATAATTTTTAAAAAAATTAAAAATATAAAATAATGGAGAGCAAAATCTGTTTGTGAGGCCCCAGGGTGGGTTCAGCCGCTGTCCCCCGTGCCCCCCCGGGCCGGAGCCGGAGCCGCAGGGTTGGGCGCAGCGAGGTCCATCCATCCCGGCACCGCGCCCGTTCCCACGGCTTTCCCGGGGAGCGAGCGGCCGCTGTGGGCGGCGCTGCGGGCGGGGAGCGGGAAGGGTTAAAGCCGATCCCCGCGGGGGTTAAACGTGGAGCCTAATGGAATAATGACGGGTAGCACCATCTGCTGGCCTAGTTCCGCGGGGAGCGGGTCTAACCAGCGCTAATATCGGCGCTGATGCCTTTTGATGCTTTGTGCGTTTCTTTGCGCGCTTTGTTGGGCTCCGGCGGTCCGCGCACGGCGGGGCCGGGCCGGGCCGGGGGCGGCGGGCAGGCCGCGGGGATGCTGCTGAGGCCCACCACTGCTCGCTCGGGGAGGGCTGTGCGCGGCCCGGCCGCCGCTCGCTAAATAGGCCATTTAGCAATCTTCTCCCCATGCTTTTCTCCTGAGCACTGCCGGGGGTGCTGGAAAAGCGGAGGGCAAGTCTTTGTCTGACGCCAAAAATGTCTTCAGTGAAGAGGCCAAGAGGAAGGGTAAGTGAGAGCCTGAATGAGTGGGAGGAGGAGGGGTTCTTTGGGCTAAAAGGCTAATGGGATTGAATAACCTTCCTTATTACTGGCTGCTGCGGGAGCCGCATCGCCATCTTGAGCCGTTCCCGAGCTGGGTCCGGCTGTTTGTTCGGCCCCGGG
This sequence comes from Zosterops lateralis, assembly GCF_965231275.1. NCBI lineage: Eukaryota > Metazoa > Chordata > Aves > Passeriformes > Zosteropidae > Zosterops > Zosterops lateralis. Next base: position 9,759,692 of record NC_139772.1, read on the forward strand.
GTTTGAGGTGGCCTCGGGAGCGGCCCCGTCCCTGCCGCCCGCCCCGGCGCCCATGAGGCTCCCATAGAACATGAATCCCGGGAAGTGCGCGGGCTGCGCCCCGAAAATGCGTTTGGAAATTCCTGGTGGCTTTTCTTCCTGCTCTAGGCAGAGGCGCATTTACGGGTGAGAACGTAACATAACTGTTATCTGCTGGGGTTTTGTGTTTGAATAGGAAATTCTTTCCATTCCTCAAAGGGGGAGGGGAGGAAAGCAAAAACATGTCTTCTGGCTGGCTGCAGGAGAGCTCATCAGCCCCGTAAACAATTCCGCGTCCATGAAACGGGCCTTAAAAACCCCAAGATAAAAACAACTTACGTCTTTTTATCCAAGGCACGGAGTTTATGTCGATCTAAATAAAAGAAACGCCGCTTTCCGATCTCTGTATGGATATAGAGCTCTCTGATTTTAGTTTTGGTTTTATCTTTTGTCTGTTTTTTTAATCTTGGTGTGTTGTTGGAGCATCTGTTGTGTTCATCACCGAGTTAGTGCTGTAGATCATTCGTCTGCTCTAAGGTAACTGTGGTCCTGGTATCCTACCAAAGGCTAAACGCTGATGCTGTTACCGTCGGGAGCTCCTCGCTTTTTCTTCTTTTGCTGGAGGTGTTGGATGTGTGTGTCAAATGTATGGGAATGCTGCAAAGGTTAAGGGTTGGTTTCTTTAATTACAGAGGTGGAGAGAAGGCTGAGAGAATTTCAGAAGGATATTTTTTACTGACTTTGAGTACTTGGATTGGTTGTTTAAAACCAACAATTGATGTAGTTATTTTGAAACCCACGCCATTCTGTGGTATAAACTGAATTCCTCATTTTTTTGTGTCCGCATAAATCCCTGGCAGTTGCATTTTTTAAAAATGCATATCCCTATCAAAGATTTTTGCACTTTATATTTTTAAAATAAGGGGTATTTAATTTACTTTTTGTTTCTTGCTACAGCCTCCTTCCAAGAAGACTGATGGTTCAGGATCATATACTAAGTTGCAGAATACCCAGGTGAGGACAATGCCTGAAAAGAAGCAGAAGAAAAAAACAGACTCAGAAAGTAAACAGGAGAAGGCGAATCGCATCATATCTGAAGCAATTGCAAAGGCAAAGGAGAGAGGAGAGAGAAACATTCCACGAGTAATGAGCCCTGAAAACTTCCCCAGTGTTTCAGCTGAAGGAAAGGAGGAAAAAAAGGGTAGAAAAGTCAAATCCAAACCAAAGGATAAGGAGAGCAAAAAGCCGAAAACTGGTACCTCATCCAAAATTAAAGAGAAAACAAAAATTGGGTAAGTAGATTAAAACATTGTCTTCTCTTCAGACTGTAAATCTTTGATTAAAATGGAAACTGCTTACTGATAATGAAATGTTCTCCTCCACTGCCTACACAAAATTCTTCCTGATTAAGTCCATGTGTGGACTCTCTCATTCAGGAACAAGAATGCTCTGTTTTCTCTTTAGATAAAAATCACTGTAGGAGTGTCCTTTTGAAAGGAACTATTTTAAATGTATATTCTAAAATATTCTGTATTAACTTTGAAGCATAGACCCAAATATCTTTTATCTAGTTTTGTAATCCATTCTGACTCTAAACTAAGTTCTTCTGGATTATAAATGCTGTCTTTATCAGTTGTGGCATGTAGCTTCAATACAGTGTGCTTGATAAAATGCAGAGGAGAAATTGGAAGTTTAATGAACTTGTAAGCAAGAGAATATTCTTACAAATACCACATGTAAAGTAAAGCACATACTGGAAAGATTAAATTCTGAGAACTTTGTAGTCTTCGCTCATATCAGTTTAATCTGCCCTTTCAAAAATTTTGCAGACTCAGCTGGGTCAAGCTGGGTGGATACCTTGGGGTGGTGAGGAGTTTTTGGAAGGCTTTAGGTGTTCAGATGCTCCAGGGGTTTTAGGAGCTGCCTCATCTTGGGCCTCCAGAGCTAACCTGTGTTGCCTGTTTACTTTTAAAGGAGAGTGAGTGATTTCCAATGTTAGCGACGTCAGAACTTGAAATGGAAATCTTAACTACGGTCTGATTTTTTTTTTTTTTTTTTTTAGTCCATGCTCTTTTTGCAGTAGCAGAAATATTAACTGGCATCTCTCTCAAACTTAAATGTCTCATATGCATATGTATGTTTTTATGTATGGAGCAGAAATGAATGCTCTTTTAATCAGCCTATATCTCTGCACTTTCTTTTTTTCTCCTAGAGATCAGTGCTTTTTTTCATGTTTGAAGCAAAACAATTTCGAGTAGTTATCCTGTAGTATGAAGATTACTGCTCTATACCCAACTTCATTCTTAACGTGAACTTTCATGGTGTTAATTTCTTTCTGTTCTGTTTGTGTTGGCATATGATGCTGCTTGTAAAGTGCACTGAGTAGTGCTTCCTTTTCTTTTTTTCTCCGTTTAGTTTAAGGTGGGATTTTGGATGTGTGCTTCCAGAGTTGATTTCACTCTCATGTTTCTGAATTTACTCATGTTCTATAACCAACATTTTGTGGGTTTGTCTAATCAGAAAACTAACATGGTTGTTTAGGTAGTGTCAATTTCAAGAAACCTTGTGGTTTGTACTTAGTGTGGTTTTTATTAATTCTTTTGGATAATTGACAAAACTTGCCAAAATATCATTGTTACGATATACTACATAATTGCCATAATATTTTTACTGTTTTTAAATTAACAACAACAAAAAAAGTAAACTGTTACCTACAATTTATGATTCTGCACTCAGCTTTGTCTTGGTGAAATGCTTTGCTGTGCACAGCACTTAGGATTGGTTTTCAGCATTTCATCAGACGGCATCACTTGAGAAAGAGACATTTCTCAAACTGTGTTTTTAACCATGGGGTTTGTGTTTGATGCAAAGTACGTGTAAGCTGCTAGAGGAGCTCCCATTTAATTATGGTCAACGTTTCAGCATTTTGCATTGAGCTGTGAAGGTTTGCCTCCCCATTATTTAGCAGTTTAATCAGCTAATGCCCCATAGCACTCTCCTAACTTAATCATGCTGTCAGGTATTGCTTTCCTTGTGTAGGATACAGACCTAAAAATGTGGCAGTCAGGTTCTGGTAAGGAGCTGTGAAGAGTCTTCTAGAACCACCTAGTACAGATTTCTGCTCATATTCACAGAGTTGCATTTTATTTAGATGGACAGTAGCAAATCAAATGCTTTGAGACATCCAGGTACTTAATTTTTGTATCCAAACAGATTCATCTGTTGTGTTGAATTAGTGCTATTGTATATTGTTGATATATGTACAAAAAATAGTAACTGTTTAGCCAGGAGTACACCAGGGATTTTGCAGAACAGCAATTGCAATAAGGCCTTGATTTTTTTAAAAGGCTAATCTTACCAAACTGCTTTCTCTGAAAATCTAGCTGCTGAAATTATAGCAGAATAATCACTACAAAATCACTCTGTGTGTCTTTTCAACCATGGTTAAAAAAACCAAAAGTGATGAATAAAATATGTTTTATTCAGAGAAAACCGAAATTAAATAATGAGTTTAGAAAGCTAAAGAGCTCTTGTAAAGGTTTTTATCCTATCTGCTGTTCTGAAAAAATATTTCTTAATGAATCTAAGCACATCCTTGGAATTATTGTTAGGTTAAAATAGGATTGGGTTTTTAAGCGTGTGGGTTGTTCCATTGATTTTTTTCGTTACCTTAAAATAAACTTTGACTGAATCTTGGGAGAAAATTTTACTATGCTAAAATAATACCTGTAAAAGACAAGTGTTTCATGGGGCAGGAAGGGAAGATCTCAGTTTAATGAAAATGTTTTTTTCTTTGTAAGGAAAGATTTTTGAGATCTGTTTAAAATGGGATAAAAAAGAATTAAAATTGGTTTTCAATCAATAATGAAAAAAACTTTATATTATAAATATATATACATACTTGTATATATGGCATCCCTTGTATTTAGTCCGAAAATGAAGTCTCCTCATGTTTTAAAAAGATGAGTAAACAATTTCCAACAGTTAGAAGCTATTATGAACTAATTTTTCTGCAAGCATTGTAGTCGTGAGTGAAACCTTGAACCTAGTAAAGGTTTACAATTAAAAAAGAAAAAAAAAAGATCAGTGGACCTTTTTAGTTAGCAGTAGTGGAGAATTTGTTTGGGTGCATCTGCTGTTCCATTTTAGGAGTTCTGCTGTGATATGTCCATCCCAGATGAATACATTTCTTTTCAGTCAGGGTTTCTATAGCAAACTCATTTAACTTACAGGGACTGTTAAATCTGTTGATTCAGTTTGGATTTGGAGTGTCAGAGCAAAGCAGGAGTTGATGCAGAGTTGGGTGTGTTTGAGAAGATCTGAAGTCACATACATGTTTTAGATGACTCCTGTTTCATTTTTGCAGGCCAACAGGGAGCTGATCGATCTCAAACAATAACAAATAAGTTGATTTCTTCTTTTTTGCTTTTGAGAAGTGTTTAAGAAACATTTTTGATCTGGTCTTTCATATTTCTGCTTGCAACAAACACAGTCTGTTCAATACAAGCACAGTCGTACCCTCTGTAGCCCAGCACTCAATAACAGCAAACTCTTATTTAGATTGTGATCATAGACTTTGACCTCTTACAGAGCTTTTGTCTGTGTAGCAAGTTCTGTGTTGCTCTGCAGGAGGATTTTCAGAGTTACAGTTGAATTATAAATGCTGCTCCTGTACAGCTGGAACACTAATTGCTGAACAGACCTTGATGAAATTGCCTGATAGCCATCAGTTTAAAAAAAAAACAAAAAGTGCTTTAAATTGTAATACAACACACCTTTTACTGAGATTGAGTAGGCCTCATCCGGGATCAAGATGAGTTTTAACTACTGTGTCTAGATTTAAGGGGCAGGATGATTTTTAGACAGGTCCTGTTACTGCTGCTGAGACAATCAGTTTGTGTTCGGTGGCTTCATGTCAACTGTTTATATTTTCCTTAGTGATGCTCTGAGATCTACAGGTACAGGAAATTTATGGCATGATTCATTCCAATTTATCATTGATAGTTAAAAATTGCTAGCAGTTAATTTCTAGGCAGGCTGTAGTTTCTTTGTAAAGGTGAGGGTAAAGGCTTGATTTCTCTGAGCTGTGAAGACAAAGAAATGATGCTTATTAATTTTAGTCAATTCTCTTAGAAATGGATTCTGTGATTAGTAAAGTTTCTGTGCCATAAAAAGATATGTGCCTAAATGATATTATTACCAAGAACACTGTAAGAACAATGACAGAAATCAGTAGAAGAATGTTTGTATAATACATTTACTATTACCAAATAAGGTTAACCAATTTGCTTTATGCATTGATTACTGATTAAGTTAATTCTTCAAAATTTGCTTTACAATTTCTCAGCAGACAGAACCACTTTTAATATCCTGGCTATTTACCAAGGTGTGTTGACATTTAGGAATCTATTTAAACTTTTTTCATATTTTGGCATAGAACTTGTTTCCATTTATAAGCTTTTTCTAATTGATTCTACTTCTTCCATCTAAGGTGATGCATATTTATCTAAAAAGTCTACTTCTTACCACTTGATGTGAAGAATTATGAATTTGTGAACATTCTCTTGTTCAAAAAAGTAGATTGGCATTTAGGTTTTATAGCTCTCAACGTATTCCCACCTACTCAAACATAAAATTAAATATCACAGCCCTGATGAAAAGCAACAGCTCTGCACTGGTGATGTAAAGGACAATATCAGTTGAATACATTTAGGTAGTTTTTTTCTTAATCACTGCATAGCTGAAATAAATAAGTCCCCCAAATTCTAATAACTCAGTTTACAAATGTTTGAGTCAGAGTGGTAGTTTTCAGTTCAAATCTGCTGCCAGAAATGGCTGTATTATATCGTGTGCTAAAAGAGCAATGGTTAATTTTGTTCATTAATCCTTGAATTATGTAGCAGTGAATCCAGCAAGTGGGATGTGATCCTGTGCACAGCTCAGATGAGTAACTGTCCTTGTTGCCTTCAACCCAGGAGATCTCACAAATACTGTTTACAACCAGTTTCAGAACCTGGGACCCTGACGGATAATCTTTGCTTGTTGATCTGATAGTGTTAAGATGCTTTGAAACCCTTCTAAACTCAGGTAGCCAGTCAGGAGTCATGGGGAGAGGGGTGGAGAGGAGGTGGTTCACCTGTCACACTGATGCTGCATTCAGTGTAAGAACCTGCAGCTCGGATCTCCTGGGAGGCAGATGCTGACAGTTGTCGTGGTGTTTCATGCCAGTGAGGCAAGTGCTGGTGACAGGTCTGTGGTCAGAAGGGAGGGGTGCTCCCTGAATCTTTGAGTTCTCTCAGATCTGTTAAGGTCAGTATCTTGTGTTGTGATTAAAATGGCAATAAATTCAATATTTGATCCTCCTTCTGGGATGTCATTGCATGTGCTGAGCTGTGACTTGGCCAAGTTTTCTCTGCTCCCAGGTTGTAGTTTTGATGCATAAGTTCAGTCTAAGTGGAATCATCTAATGCTTCTACTGCAAACTCTATGAAAACAAAGTAGTGTGGCCTTATCAAATAACTAAACATTTGTTGGTTATTTGGCATTATTGTTTTAATGTAGTGTGAGCTTGAACTGACTGATGGTTCCAAAAAGACTATTAGGAGTGTTTAAAAATCTGTGCACAGTCCAGAAGTTTTTAATTTGAAATACAACTGGAGAAGGAGACAGTGGCTAATACTACTGTGTAAATATTAGTTATTAAAAATATGGTAAAAGGATAAGAGAAAATGACTTTATACCAGCAAATCAACTCTCATTCAAGAGGATGCAGTAATTTGTCAAGGAAACTTTGACTTTATATTTTTAGCTGAGTTTCTAATGATAAAGAATTCCTAATACTGTTGATAATGTAGGAGTTTTATTGTTAGTAATTTAACAAAGTGCTTTGGCTACAAATGATAATATCTGAGAGGTGACTTTGGACACTGATAATTAGTTGGTGTTTTCTGTTTTGGGAAAATTGAAGTAAAGTGATAAAAGCCAGCTGTACTTCTATTCCTGACGTGCCAAATACATATTTGCTGCCCTTTTTTTTTTTCTATTCTCTTAAATATTTCCCTTTTTTGCTCTTTGGAAGGCTTTGAAAAGTGTTTATCACTTAAAAGCTGTTCAGAGTACTTACGGTATTTCTATCATATTCTCTGCTATGAAACAGAGAGGGAATGAGCCACATTCTTACTGGTTCATTTATAAGAAAGAAGTTGCAGTGCTCCTCAAATAGTGATTCTTGGTAGCTCTAAACCATGGTCGGAGTCTTATGCTAAGGATCAGAAGTAATATTGGCTCATGAGAAATCTTTCTAAACCTTTTTTGTTGTGTAGGTTTCTCAACATCTTTAGTTCTTAATTATAGAAGAAGAAAATATATATTGAAAAAATCTACAATGTCGAATTGTTGAAATATTTATAGATATTATGTAATAAGATAAATATAAATTTTAAAAGGCAAGAGAAAGTGAAATTGGAGTGGAGTCTGGTGATATTATTTATTCCATGTCTACAGTGTGCTGTTAACTTCTCATAGAAATAGAATAGATAGTTTCTGTTCAGAACAGTTTGTTTCAGGGTGGAAAAAGGGATTTTAGCCAAGGATCTTTATGCTTTCATGCAGAAATTTATAAACTGGCAAGAGAACTTGTTCCCTCAATGAAAATTTTTCACAGAATTGATCCAGTTTACAAGCTTCTGAAAATCATTGTTTTCACATAGCAGCAGATTTTTTTAGAAGTTTTTGGCCAAAATATGAGCAGATTGCATTTTTACTGATAGAGATGTATGACTTTAGCACCATACTGTTGTTCAGCAACTTTTGATAGCAAGGAGCATTGTGATTCTGGGCACTGGATCAGAAAGAAGTGAAACTGTATTTATTCCTCTCATTGGCACCATATCCATATAGAGGAAGAAACATTCTGATCTACAGCATGCAGAGATGTTCAGAAAATTTCAGGGAGATGCTTGTGAAGTACTGGGGGTACGGAATGCAGGCTCAAAGCAAGACACAAAAGCTGACAAATGGGATATTGTGTGTAAGGCTGAAGGGGCAGAGCAAGAGGTGAACCCAAGCAGGAACTAAAACTAAGGAAAGGAGAAGAACAATGTACAAGGAAAGATGTAGCTAGAGCAGTCTAATCACAAAATACCCATTTTCTAAAACAGGAGGTCCTTAAAATCCTCAGCTGTTCAGTGGATACCACTAGAACTCATAGTAAACCCCATATCCCTTAATATTGTACTTCTTGAATACTAAAGGACCCTTGAGCCTGAAATAGTAAACAGCAGTGCATGAAGTGAGGTTGGGCTCTGTGGTTGCAGATGCAAATACTTAACGTAGCCACATACATTTAGGGATTGTTTTAATCTGCAATTTCACAACAGAGGATCAAACTTTGGAACAGATTGCCCAGGTACCTACCAGTTGTCAGCCTTGGAGATAAGGGGAACTTAACTGGGCTCAACATCATAAAAGAACTCTGAAGTTGACTTTGAGTAGGGACCACAGGTCTTCCCAAGACCTCTTCCAGCTTAACTTAAATCTTAACATTTGCTTATTAAAGAACAGTTATTCATTCAGTTACCATTTTTCTTTGAAAGAATTTAAGACCGGAGAAAACATACATATTGATACTTCCTACCATTTTCCCAAACCCTAAAGGCGCAAACCAGGAGCTTGGTGGGGTGGATATTGTTTCATGAATGATATTCCAGGAAATTCTCACTCATCAGTTTACCAGGTTTCCTTTTAAATGCATGTTAAATCTTAGTATCCAGAATTCCATTTAGCAACAATTTCAGAAGGTCAATCACAATGTGACTCATCTGCATTATTTTGGAATATATTAGCTGATTTGACATATTAGTGACAAGTGCTAACGTAACACTTAAATTTTATGAAACAAAGTGAGATAAAAATGGAAAAAGTGATTATCCAAGTCCATCACTAGGAAGTGTCATATTGGACAAACACCCAAGAATACAAGTCTTAAAATAAAAACCAAGAAAAAAAGAAAGATGATTCCTAATCAGAGCATGAAAAATGAGGGGAAAAAATGCTCAAACTAACCTTGAAGTCAGCAGGGAAACCACTGTGTTCACTGCTGAAATTATTTCCTGTGATTATGCAACATGTTTTCTAAGTAATAATGAAACTGAGAACACCTAATGAAAAGCCGAGGACCAGAATTTACTTGTGAACAAGCAGCTCTGTGATTTTGCTGACTGCAGCTTCATTTCAACCTGCATCCATCAGTGCTGTTCACTTCGTGCTAAAAGTAAATGAAGATACTGGACTGGAAAATCTTTGGGGGATTTTTAGCCTTTCCACTGAACATACATAGTGATTAAATATTGAAAAGCAATGAAAATATTAATTGAGTCTGAAGACATACCTGCAGTCTTTTATAACCCATGTTGCTTAAACTTTCCACAGTGTTTTGGTAATTTAAGATGCTCGTGTTCCATGTGAACTGCTAGTCTGGACCTACTAAATATGTGTGTTCTCTTGTTTGAACACTTGCAAAGAGAAGTAAATGAGTTGTGTTTCAGCCATTACATTCTTACCAATAGTATTCTCATCAGGTGGCCAATATATTTGATGTTCTACTGCTGTAAAATATCTTGTATTGTCTGTATAAAGACCAAAATCGTGTTCTTAATTTTTTTTTGTAACATGGCAGAAGCAGCTTGTATGCTGGAGCACTTCCCTCATTTTCTGTTACACATCTGATCATAAAAGAGTGTATGAAATATGTATTTTAGGACAGCTCTCTGTCTGTGATTTTCTTGATCAGTTTGCCATGATTCTACAATTATGCCACTGTAAAGGCATTTAAAGAAGTGTATTTGGCACATTTCAAATATGGAAAAATATTTTTACACCCTTTAGTTAGACACAAATCTGACAAATTGGTATAATGATGTACAGTGTAATCTTTAAATCTAAACAAAGAAATAATTGGTACTTTTTCGTTAGAGTTACCCTAATTTATTCAGCTCTGATCAGTTCTGATAGGTTCTAAGATTACTTACAGATGAAGCTACCAGATTTTGGATATAGCTTTTTTTTTTTCTTTTAAGGGCAAAAAAGGATTTGTTCAATTCCCTTATTTTTACCATTGAGTTACTTCTTTAAGCGTGAAAACTTTGCTTGTCAGCTTTGAGTGATTTTTAGGTTGTTCTCCACAGTTAATTTTTTTGAGTCAAAATAAAGGAAGCTACATTTTACAGTGGTAAATTTTTTATGATAAATCTTTTCGTGTTGTCATCTGCAGATGGTATCTCTGCTAACTTTGTGTAGTTTACCATTGTCAGTTGGTTTAAATGTTGGGTTTTGTATTTCTGTTTCTCACGTAGAGGTTTAAAATGTTTATGATAATAAGGAATTTGTGATAGCAAGGTAACTGTAGGGAAACTCACTAACACTAGTGAGCAATACTGTCTGCTGTACGGTATTTGAGACCTATCACTCATTTTTCAGACAGTGGTGCTGAGTTTTATATTGACAATATGGGAATTGCTAGTGGTTTGATCCTGAGGTTACACACACTGGTGAACAGCATTCACTCAGGGGCTGGGTCTTTGTTTCTGACAGAAAGCTGATCATCACACTGGGTAAAAAGCAGAAAAGGAAAAATGAATCTTCAGATGAATTGTCTGATGCTAAGCAGACCCCACAGCGGCCACTGAAAGATGAAGACTCACAGGTAAGTAGTTGATATTCTTCCTCTATAAATTTCTCTGTGTTATGTCTACAGATCTCTTTTCCCCCTCTCTCCAGAAAGTTACACTTCCCTTGACACGGTGCCAGTTACTCTCACACTTCTGTGTATCTCATAGGTAGAACTTTTCATCAGCAGCCACTTTTCTTAGTTAAAAATCAGAAAATCCTACAGGGTAAAATCCCTTTTCCTTAATGGGGCATCAATGCCCTGCTTGTATCTGTTTAATTTCAGTACAGAAGGCCATAGATCTGAGACTGTAGGTACTTACACTGAGCTGGCAGTTAGGCCCTCACTTTGGCTGAGTGTGAAAATGCAGAGATTGCCTAACAGACAGGACATTTATCAGTGAAGCTGGCTCTTTGAGAACTTTTAAAAGGGTTGTTTCAAGCTTTAATGTGGTTATTTTTTCTGAGCTATGCTTCTGTAGAAACTGAAAGAACAGACTTCTTGCAGTGTTGGATCTGAAGGCAGCAGTGATCAATATGCTGATAGGTTCTACTTGCTTGTGGAATACTTCTGAGGGAAGTGCCAGATGAAGAATTGAAGTGGTCAAGTCATTCCCTTGAGGAATAGCTCTCATGTAACTTACTTTCTGCAGTTTTTCCATAGATTGCCCTGAAATAATAGTAACATAGCTAATTATTTCTAAAACTTGTGCACAAAGCATGAACTGTTGATAAGAGATTATATTCTATTTATGTGTGCATTAGTAACAGAATTATAACTTCTTGCTTTAGGGCAATCTCCAGTAAAGGAAGGTTATGTGCTGGAAATGCACAGGTTTTTATCCTGTGGCAATTTCATCCACAGAGGCAAAATCAGTATTCCAAAGAAGATGCTGTTGAGTAAAAATTAATTGCATTAGTTGGTAATAGTTGTCAAAAAACAATTGTGAGATACTGAATTGCCCTCTGGTGTTTCACGGATAATAATGCTGGAGGGGACGAGGGATCAGAAACCATTTCCCAAAATGACTTCTCATTAACTGAAGTGATAGCTTGTCTTAGGTAAAAGTTACCTGAAAGGATCTGTAACTTCTCAGTTGTGTTCTGTTACCAGATAGACATAAGTTTTTAGGCCAGCAAATGTAATATAAAAGACTGAAGATCTGTTTTTTCCTGGGCATATCATGAAATCACCTACTCGTGGTGTGAGGGGAAAAGAGGATAGAGATAATCAGGAGTGGCTTGAGAGAGAAATAACTTCTACTGCAGAATGTCACAGCATTGCCCTGCTCTCTTTGAAGGAGCTGGGCAGAAGCAGGAAAGACATAAATTGCTTTACTTAATTAATTCATTTTCTCTTTAATTTTCAAACATGTTCATGATTTTATTTTCAAAGAACTGTTTCTAATTTCTGTTGCAAATAGCTGTTTTGAAGCTCTGGGGGGCAGTTTTAGGTTTTTTTCCCCCTAATTCATTTTGCATGCTTAGTTTCACATTAAGTGTCTTCCTCAAATAGATTTTTAAATTTTTTTTATTTTTAATATGATGTAGTGCTACTTCATTTTATGTCTTAGAGCCATTTATTTATGGCCATAGTTCTCAGCTCAGGGGAATACAAAAGTTTTCTTCCAAACAGCTCAGATTATGTATTAATGTGTTGGAGAACATATGTTGATGTTTTGCTAATCACTTCATACTTAAGGAAAAGACATAGTGAGAAGAATTGAAAATGCCAGTTACATAATCTTGCATTGCTCATGTTACCTGGTTTGTTTGGTTTTTTTTAAACCTACTTCTGTCAGCAAACTATTATTGATTTAAGTATAATGTGACATTAGTGTGTCTTTACATTAGAAATTCCTGTTGGTGATAACACCCATTGCTGCACGCGCTTCATGGAAGAGCAGCCAATGAAGGAGTTTGATTTTTGCAGCTTCTCTGGAGGAATGGTCATAGCCATTGTTTGCCTTGTACTGTACCCATAGATTACTGCTCTGTACTGTAATGGAGCTGGTAAATTACAGCTACATCTGTTACCAGATACCAGCCAGAGCAAGGGCTGAATTAGCAGTGAGGAACAAAAGTTCCTGTGCTGCAATCTCACTGTTACTGAATGTCTGGCTCTGCAGGAGCCAGTATGACCACAGGATTTTGGGGTTTGTCCTGTTCACAACTTGTTCTCCCAACTGAGTACTGCAGTGTAATACAACATTGCAACCTGCAATGGATTTTCCTGCACAAAAATACCCTTTTCTGTGTAGCTCAATATTATAAATATGTTTTTTAGAGACTGTTTTGTTTTGCTGTTTTTATTTTTGTGACAATCAATTCTCTAAAGCAGATTATAGTGTTTACAAATGTTAGCTGACTAGTTTGATACTGCTATTTTTATCCAGTGAATCCAATTTACAAATTAATCTTCCAGTTAAATAGGCAGTGTCTCATATATTGGTACTGAGGGGTTGGACATGTTATGCAATATCCTAATCTTAAGTATTTGAAACTGTGAGTGAGATGGAATTATTTTCTTTGACTGAACATTATTTCTTCAGCTGGAATTTGTTGTCCTCAGATTCTTGCAGAAACCAGAATGAAAGGTTAAAGGGAGAAACTGCAAAGTAAGCCATGTAATGCTGTTAAACAAACCTTGATTAAAGTGGAAGGGAAAATACAGACATTAACAAAGCAACAGACTTTATTTGCCATCACATCAGACTTCATCAGCAATCTGACCAATATGATCTAGTGAAAAATCTCCATGATTTTTTGTCTAGCACTATTTAGTAAAGACACATCAGTTTATTTTCTGTCTTCCCCTGTGACTGTGGGGTTGGATGGTAACTCTCCGGTGTTACACTGCATTAGGAAATACCTGTGGAAATACTGATGCTTGTGAGAGATCTGCTGTGTAGCAGCTTTGCTCCCATACCCTGAGAAGAGTGTTTCATGTTTGTTTTTGAACCCTAAAAAGAAAAGTATCATATTCGTACATGAAAGAGAAAGTAACAATTTAATTAATTGAACATAAGTGGGTAACAGAGGTAAATTATTTCATGTTTGTTATCAAATGTTGACCTTTGGTTTTAAGTACAGCTGAAGTATTTGCTTAGAGTGTCTCAGAACATGTAGCTCATAGTAGGGGAAATTTTGGGTAAAACCTCTATCTCTTTTCTTTCTCCTGTATGGCAGAAGAGAAGATCAAATCGTCAAGTTAAAAGGAAAAAATATGCTGAAGAAGGAGAAGGGAAACAATCAGAAGAAGAAGCAGCTAAAGTTTCTGTTAAAATCAAGAAGAATTCTGCCCCTTTACCTGCTGAACAGCCTTTACAATTATTTGTGGTAAGTAAAAATTGGCTTGGTCTGTGGGAACTTTCTGTTTGTCTCAAGTAGTTCAGTGAATAAAGCTCCTAGCTTGGAATACATTATTATTTCTAAGCCACAGTTTAGTGACATTTTGCTAAGATCTTGAAAACTGGAAGAAATTACTTCTTTCCTTTTTTGTGTGTTATAAACATCTGTTGACTTAATTGAAGTTAAGAATAAGACTAAAGATGGGTATATCTCAAGCAATTTTTATGTGGTATAGGTGTATGAAAAAGCTCTGTTCTAATGTTACCGTGACTTACAGAAACATCAGATTATTTGGAGGATCTCTGCTTACTGAGATATTTAAGAAGGACACTCCTCCCCACAACCTTTTCGGGTTTACACTTCACTGTTCAACTTGTAGACTCAAACTTACTCTCGAGCCATTCATGGAATGACTGGCAGGGAAGAAACAGGATAAAAGCGTTCATGAGATTCTTGAAAGAATGCCAGCAGTTGTAAGGGAAGGAGAGATTGGGAATGAATCAAACAAGAGGGAAAGTGACTGACTATTGCAAACAACTTGTGCAGATCACCTGTCTCTGGAGCCACAGCCCCAGTTGTGGCAGAGCCATGTAATCCCATCTGTGCCTCATCTAAGCCCTGCTGGAATTCTCAGCCATGACCTCCTCTCTCTGATTCCGCAGCATGTTTGTTAACTGGGTGCAGAGTAGATTCATCAGACTGAGTTTGTCACATGCTGGGTTTCTTTCCTCTTTTTCCACCCGTCTGTCAGAGTTCTTCTTCAATTGTGTATAAATTAATTCTGGATGTGTCCAGTGCACCAGTGTAACTCAGCAGGGCATTCACAGGGTCTGGCAAGGATCAGAATCCCCAGTGCTTGCACTGAGTGTGTTTGGCAGGTGAGTGCTGCAGCTGATGCTGTTGGGAAGTGCCAGACTTGCTGTACTTCTGCACGTAAACCTTTCTGTGTAGAGACCTGGATTTTAAATTTTACTCCTAGCCTGTTAGGGAATGCTGCTGCTGGAGATCAAATTTACCTTTATTGCTCATCTTCTAGCAAACCACGTGTGGTTGAAGGTTTCAAGCCTGAGAGAGAGGGCATTTACTGCTGTTTTGTAATACCATTGTTTTCCTGTGGTTTTAGGAAAATCCAAGTGAAGAAGATGCAGCAATTGTAGACAAAATCTTATCCTCCAGGGTAATAAAGAAAGAAGTAAGTGATTGTCATGGGATAAAATAGTTTATTTTAAAAAGGCGTTTGCATTTATCATTTTAAATTTTCCCTGAACTTCCTTTTCCAGATATCTGCTGGGATGACAGTAGACACAGAAGAGTTTTTTGTAAAATATAAGAACTAGTAAGTATTAAAAAGTTGTTTCAGTGGATGTGTTGACTGAATTGTTCAGTATCATATATATGTACTCAAGTTTTGTAGTATGAAGGTTAGTTTGTCATCTGTTGAGATTTTTCTTTACCAATTTAATCTTTAAATTTTCTAAGTATCTGTAATATGGTAGAAATAATTTTAAAACTATGAGTATTGTGAAACTAACACTGTCCAGTAAGCTGGCAGCCTTTATTTGCCAAAGAACAGATTTTTTTTTTTAGAGAAGTTATTTATTAAATTAGAAGAAACATTTTTAAATTCAGCAGGGACCACGTGCCTGAGGCAAATTTTAATTTCATGAATTTAGATCAGAAGTGGTTTGTAAACCTAGATTAGATTTACAATGTCATGCATTTAGGAGATGCTGATGTAGTAGTTGGACTTACTATTTCAAAAAGAAAGAAAAAACTTGTGATAGAAATGATTTTACATCAAAAGCAGGAAATAAAAGATTGAAGAAAAGAACTTTTTCCATATTTTATTTTAAATTTCATACCTGTTTTCCTGTCACTACTCAGTTCTTAATGCTGAAAATCCAAGCATATTTTAAATATTACATATATGAATAATTTAATCAGATTTTTGCGTTAATAAGTGTCTTTATTTTTTTTTGAGACTCTGGTTCCACATGTTGTTGGAGACCATTTACCTTGCGTTTTTCCAAAAGGGTAAAATCTGCCCTTTCATCTGAGAATGAATTATCCCCAGCTGTACTTTCTTTCTAGCAAACCTTTGGAAAGCTTCAAAAATGATGAAAATACACTAAAAAAGGGGGTGTGGAGAAGAAATATGTATACTTCTGTAATGTAATTTCAGAAAGGCTCTCCTAGGGGGGAGGCAGGTGGATGCTGCAGGTGCTGGTGCTGCTGGTTCCTCCTCCTTTGACTCAGAGCTTCTCTGCCAGTCCAGCGCAGGGCAGGTTCCCCTCTGCCATGGGCTCTGCTGCTCCTCCTGAGCTTTCCCTGGGCTGAGCTCTGTGATCCAGCAGTGCCTGTGGAGAGGTGGCCACAGGAGACACATGGGAAAATCAGATCTAATAGATTAAGTAATTTATATCTCTTGGTGACACCACTTTCTGATAGTGGTGTCAGATTTTAAACTTGACTTGTTTAAGCTCAATTGAAATAAGCTTGTTTCTCTTCTTAGTACACAGGGGAAAAAAAATTGTGAATCTATAGAGTTCTAAAGATTCCAGCTCAAAAATGCTGCCTTAACTAGCTGCTGCAAGATTATTATTTGGTGGTAGAAATCTTGATGGTGGATTCTGTTATTTTAACTGTATATTAAAAATAGATAGTAAGCTTTTGCTTTAACCAATATGTTAATGTCAATCTCTGTGATTTTAGCTCATATCTCCACTGTGAGTGGGCCACAGAACAACAGCTTTTAAAAGATAAAAGAATCCAGCAGAAAATAAAGAGATTCAAAGTAAGGAAAGCACAGAGAGCTCACTTTTTTGCAGATGTGAGTATGAAATAAAAATTAAATAAGCTTTTTTTTTTTTCTTCGTGAAATTGTGATTAGTATTTTGCTTTTATATAAAAGAACTGATTGTTAGGAACTAAAAATGAGCCATTGGTGTTGGTTGCAGCTGGGGGTGGGTTATTTAATGTAATTTAAAGAGCAAGTCTTCTGGAGTTGCTGAATTAACCTGACTTACATGGTGGAATTGGTTGACTAACTACTTGGAAGTCGTAATGAGGGAAGGATTATGTCAGTATGGTGAGTTTCTGTAGGATTTCCACAAGACAGCACTTCATCCAGAATGAATGGATCTAGTATCAAATCTCTCTTGAGTGTGTGTTGCCCAAGAGAACCAAGGGGGTGTGTGCATGGGGTGTGGAATTCAAGATCTGTGCAGAAACCTCAATAATTTCCAGCTACCAAATTCATTTTGTGTACAATGAGCCCAAGTCTTAGCAAATGCCAACTATTTTTGTCAATCTACTGATTTTATTAATCTTTCACTGCAGATGGAAGAGGAACCTTTCAATCCTGACTATGTTGAAGTAGACCGGGTATTAGAAGTGTCTCTTTGTGAAGATAAAGACACTGGTGAGGTAAATATGTCTTAAAGCAAGTCAGGAAGATACAGCTCCAAGTAGTGTCTGACAATTGTAATTTTATCACATCTCCAAGTAACAAATGATTTTAAAGCTTCAGTAATATTTTTAATGAGACATGATGGTCTTGTTCTTTCCTGTGCTAGCTGTGGATTTGAAAGAGAGCTCAGCCTTTAATAGCTTATATTTTTATTAGGATTAAAGGGTCATAGTAGGCAAAGCTTAGGTATTGACTTGACATAAATGTGAGGCTCAATAATTGTTTTGGGAGTTCCATCAAAAGGCTGATCCCATATACTGTCCTGCCTCTCTGATAGTGGCATGGGGTCACTGGTAATAAAAGCTTTAGGCAGCCAGTGATCTGAAGTGCTTTGATAGTCACCAGTGAACCTTTCCTTCTGTATTTATCAAAACTTTTTTTTTTTTTTTTAATTTAAAGTACCTCTTCTGGAAAGCTATTACAGAACAAAAATATCCTGAGATTAAAAAAAGAAAATAGAAAAGCAAATCAAACAATTAAATTGCCAAAATTCAGAAGGAGTCTGAGACAAGCAAAGAGGAAAGTTGTTAAGTTCTGAGAAGAAAATTGTTGATTAAGGCTGTTGGGATATCTATAATGCTTATTCTACCTGTGTGGATAGCAAACTGAGCAGGCTTTTACCCAATGATTCTTGCATTAATCTGCCCAAAGCAGGGTTGAGAGTTAGACTGACTTTTCATTGTATGCAGCAGATTTGTCACTATTAAACTTTTAGAAAAAACATGTTGTCATAAGAGTCATAAGACTTTCCCCTCAGCTTCTGGAAGGATGACTCTTTATTTGGTTTTTAAATATTTATGTACTGAATCTAAATAAGATAATCTGCTTTGGTTCCTTTTTTTTCTGTATGTTGTTCATCAAGCCTGTAAAGCTTTATCAAAGTTTTGTTGGTTTAGGAGCTCTAAGGCTCTGGTTTAGCCCCAGGTAACCTGATTTGGAGAGTGGAGGAAATGTCCTGGGTAGCACTTCTTAGTTGGTTCTGCTGCCCTGCCCCATTTCCACAAATATCACAAATACTGTTATTTATCTTTCTTGAGACTAAAACAAGATTTACCTGTGGGTAAGTGGGATTGAAAAGGTCTACAGAAAGTGGCAGAGTGTGGGGAGCCAAGGATAAATAAGTAGGTAACAAGAATCTGCATGGAACATTTAAAAAATAGTCAGAAATATGCTTTTGATTCCAGCTCTTGTGTAAGCAAGCTACTCTAATAGTAAGGCATATTAACAGTCTGTATACTAAATTAAAAACTGATAACATTCAGAATTTTCTTCTGCAGCCTGTTATTTACTATTTAGTAAAATGGTGTTCGTTGCCATATGAAGACAGTACGTGGGAGCTGAAAGAAGATGTAGATCAAGCAAAAATAGAAGAATTTGAACAATTGCAAGCTTCCAGGCCTGACTCAAGGAGATTGGTAAAATTATATCTAATTTACTTGTCTATCTTGGTAAATCTCACTTGGTTTTTCCAACCTTAAACTCCTGTGTTAAAACATCAGGCTTATTGACATTCTGTGTAAAGTATCTGTGTGCCTTGTTACCTAGGAATAATAAAATACTCAGGTACGCATAGACAAATATACTTATCTTAGTTGTTACTCTAAAAAATAAAATTTTTTGCTTAGGGAAAAAACTGAAGTTCTGTGACTTTGAGTTTCTAACTGAGCAAGGAGGCACATGTTGAAACTGGCTATCACAGAACTGAGCACCTTTAAAATGACAGAAACCAGAATGACGTATTAAGACATTTTTTTAGAGAAGAGAGTTAAATTTTGTGCTTCAGCACTGAAGGGAATTGGCAAATGAGATCTGTCAAACAGGTTCTGTAATTTCTTCCTGCTTTTATTTTTCTTGTCTCTGTTAAAGAGCTTGCTGAAAGGAAGAAAAACACATGTAATAAAGAAATGTGTTTGATCTTGAAATTATCAATCTTCTGTCTCCTAGAGCGGGAGAAAGCAAAATAGTTCTATTTCAAGTCCTGTATGTCATTGTCAGAGTAGGACATGTGTCCTGCGTGGTGTAGTACAACACTTGTTCTAACTTCTTTTACATAACTAAATATGCACAGTGTTTTAATTTGGATACTTTGGAATTTATTTAATGGTTTTTCCATCTACAGATAATGACAGTAGTCACGATTAACATCTTCATATTATATCGAGTTCATTTTTGTAATATTTATTTAAAATCCTGACATTTTAGCATGTGGGAAGAAGAGCTTTTCTACCTCTGTTACCATATTTGGCTGTGAGAGAAAAAGATGATTAAAGCGCAACTGTACAACTGACAGTCATCTCAGCATCAGCAACAAGTATTTTTGCTTCAGGCTCCAGCAGCTACAAGAAATTATTTGCTGACTGCAGGCCTGCAAGCAGGAGCATGGCTGCTCTGGGAGTGGGGGAGTGGACAGATGGCAGCTGGTGGGAGAGGGGAGGAAGCCACAGCTGCTGGGGAGGGACAGCTCCTGCTGTGCCCAGACCCAGGCTCAGGTGATGCTGACGCTGGCAGTGCAGAGGGAGAAAATTCACATGGAAAATTCAGAGCTGCCACATAAGGCCACATGAGTCTCGAGTGAATGCAAGCTTTTATAAATGCTGAGAGATGGGGAGGGAGAGGGGGGGGGAAGTACAGCTGGTGAGAAAAGCTCTTGCTAAAATTACTTCACTTCAATGTGTGAGTTTGTTCACGTTGGGATGCAGGAGCTATCAGAAGAGTTTTCTGCTAAAATCCTACCTAGTATCAGACAAAACCTGCATGATTTCACCTCTTAGTTGCCTGTTAAGCTAGAGGCCAGACTGTTCCGGCTCCAGGCTTGGGAATTTGTGTTTGTGTATATACATAAATATTTTACACATTACCTCTCAGTTTTCCTTAGCTTGTGAGGGCCCTGAAGGTGATACACCTCCACACTCTGTCTGTTTTGTACCATGACCCTGCTGATGCTGATGCTGTTTTGATCTGATCCCTTGGGGAAATCTATTCAGGACACTAAACCTCTCAGAAGTTTACTTTTTTGTCCTACTGGCCCTGGCTTCCTGCATTGGCAGTGGTACACAGTGATCAGCACTGTAGGACAAGTGCAGAAGGCAGAGGGCAAGAGCACAGTAACTGTGCAGATGCCCAAACTGCTTCAGCATCAGCTTCCAGAGCTGCTTAAGACTTCAGGGATGTTGTTAATCCAATACTCAGCTCTCTTGCAGGTCAGCTGCCTGTTCTTAGAGCTGCCAAAATGAAACTTCATGTAGTCTTGAAATTACGTATATAAATTTGTGTGCCATATTATTTCTGCCAAAGTATTTGTATTCTATTTTTTAGAAACCAGTTGATTAATTTAATTATATAGACTTAAATTAATTTTAAAAATGGTAATTCATAGAGAAAAATAAATACAAATTTCAGATTTCTGAAGACTATTAATTAGTAACTGATGTTAACAATGACACTTCACTTTTAAGGTTGAATAATAACATTCTAAATCTGAAGTGATACACTAAAATAGTGGGGTTAGATATTTTGGAAAAATAAAGCGTGTATCAATCTGTACATTTATTAATCTTTCCCTTAAAGGACCGACCACCTCCAAACTCCTGGAAGAAGATAGAGCAGTCCAGGGAATATAAAAATGGCAATCAGCTCAGGGAATATCAACTGGAAGGACTTAACTGGCTCCTATTCAACTGGTACAATAGGTATATGCATGGAATATTTTTTAATCTAGATTTTAAACTGTATGGAGCAAATCACTTTTATTGTGATGAATACTGTTTTAACTAAATGAATTGCAGTTTCTCTGCTTCATAGCTAAAGGGATGTACCTGGAACAAATTTTTTCTCCCTTTGGGTGTGCAAAGATGTTTTATCAACAAAAACCAACAAAATATTAAAATAATGCAACTAACATAACTGAAAATAAATTTTCAATAGCTATGAGGAAATTGAAGCAAAAACAACCAAAGCTCAAGCTTTTCACAGTTTTTGAAACTGGTAAAGACTTGCATCTCTCAAAATGATTGCTAGAAATAGTATGGTAGACTTACCTCTCTTCAAAAGTAAGGCTTGAGGATAATAGCATTATCTGTGTTTTAAGCTAAAGTTAAGTTTTGTGCATTAATGCTCTGTTTTATAAACAGAAATGTAATCACTGGAAATATCTTTTCCAGAATGGTGTATTTTCTCTAAGTTGATTTTCTGTTAATAAATCTTCCTGCTTGCTGTATTTCCAAAGTACCAGTTGCATGTCCCTTATAGGGATGATGGCAGCAGGTGTAGCATTTTACCATGCATGTCATTGATCTGCAGAAGGAAATCTGATTTTAATTCTCATTCAAGCAGTGCAGAGCTGTGTGACATCTGCAGAGTGAAGGGCTGGAATGTAAGGCTGAGGGCGAGCATGGAGTGGTGCTTCATGCAGTAATTTGGTTATAGGCATTTGTCTAGTTCTGGAGTCAAAAAGGGAAATTTGTTAATGATGCTCTAATGCACTCTTTTCATGTGAGTGTAGCTGGGATACTTCCCATGTGTGATTTCTAGGGAATCTTCATTAATTTTTAGCAGTTTTGTCAAGGTGAATGTGCGTGTAGAAAACTTGCTTAATTTAAATTCCTTTAATTAGGGCAAAGGTAGTCCCAAAAGAATCTTTCTGGAATATTTTTGTAAGAGAACTTCGCAGAACATTCCATTATCAGGTGTTGACAGTCCTAAACCTGATGCAAAGCTTTACACAAAGTTTTTATGCACATTCTTCACTTCAGCTAGGGAATGCTTTCAAGGGTCTTTTTGCAGTGCCTCAGTTTTGACAGTTGTAAACTGGTATATTTGAGCTTTGTTTTTTGTAAATCGTTTGTTTTAGTAACAGCTTTAGGGTCTGTACTTTCTTTGACGATTGTAACAAATAAATATTTTTTGCTTTCAGGCGAAATTGCATTTTAGCAGATGAAATGGGCCTTGGCAAAACCATTCAGTCCATTACATTCCTGTATGAAATCCTGCTGACTGGTATTAGGGGCCCTTTCCTGATCATAGCTCCGCTTTCCACCATAACAAACTGGGAGAGGGAATTCCGCACGTGGACTGACCTGAACGTCGTCGTGTACCACGGCAGCATGATCAGCAGGCAGATGATTCAGCAGTATGAGATGTACTTCAGGGACTCCCAGGTACTGGAACGTCACTTGTGTGCAGTAACTCACCCAAAAAACATGTTGCTCAGGTGGCAGAAGGGAAAGGGTACTTGACATTCTGTGTGCTTTATCTTGGTGAAAGTCACTTCGCGTTCCAGGATGTTACATAGGAACATCTTCAACAAATGCTTACTGGGTAAATTCAGTGGCAGTGTTTGCAGCAAGATGTGTGTGTTGCTTCACTGTGCTGAGTAATTTTGCAATTGAATAGCAGTGACGCTGGTACTCTTGTGGAGATTAAAGTGTACACAGATGGTTGCAGTTGGGTCCTGAATTTGAAGAGCAGGGAGAAAAAAATTAATACTGATTAAGCTCTGCTACCTTTATGTAGCTGATTTCCTTTTGCTGGTGTTAACTGTGTACAGTCTGAACTTGCTTTTCTGAAATACACAACATTAAATGACATGAGAAAAACTTGAAACCTGACTATTTTAAAGGGTTTTTTTTCTCCCTTTTTTATATATTGTGCATAAATAATGTTTTTTAATTCTCATGGTATTTCTTCAAAATTGATAAAGCTGAGAACTTTTATTAATTAGTGCTAAATATCAAAATGACATCTTGTTTGCCTAGTAAGTTATTCTGTAGTGCCTTGCTGAAGGCCTTACGTGTTCTTGTCAGACCAGTGGAGTAAACTGGATAAAAAGTTCTCATTTAGTTCTTAGGTGATACCATGACTATTTACTGTATGAGTGCTAACTGTATTGACATAATATATTTTGACTGATGAACTGCAGAATTTTCCTGTCACTCTCAGATTTTCTCAGCATTAGAATTGAGGTTTTATCTACATGCACCTTTTGAAACAGTTCTATTAGATGGTCATATATGGTAATTGAAAAGGGTTACATTTTTTCTGTTGCTTAGATAATACTGGATTCGGGTCCATGAAAAATTGTTCATTAGTATTAGTTAGAGAGTTACAAAGATTATTAAGTGTGATGACAAAGCCATTTATAATGTAAAATCCAGTGTGTGGCTCCTGGCAAAATTTCAACAGAATCTGTAAATGGAGTAGGTGGGAGGGAATGTAACAAATTGTGTGTGTTGATGAATTTTTAGGGCCGTATTGTTCGAGGTACCTACAGGTTCCAGGCCATTATCACAACTTTTGAAATGATTCTTGGTGGATGTCCAGAATTAAATGCAATCGAGTGGCGGTGTGTCATTATTGATGAAGCTCACAGACTGAAGAACAAAAACTGCAAACTTTTGGAAGGACTAAAATTAATGAACCTTGTGAGTAACTATAGTTCACTTTCTGGGGTTGATTTTAGTTCAGTATAGTACAATAATAAATTAAAAACTTGCTTTACATGCCAAAAAAAGACCTCTCAAGCAGGGTTTCTTGAGAGATAACTATTCTTGATACTCTTCAAACATATGTGGTTTGATAGCTTATGCTGGTATATTTGTGATTAAACAAAATGTGGCAAGTTCTCACTGTAAGCACAATCTATTTCTGATGATACTGTTGTATCGTTTTTGTTTTGATTAGGATGAAAATATAATTTAAAATTTGCTTTAGTTTTTGTGCAATGTGCTAAAATTTAGAAAGTGTTTTAAGCAAGTTGTTTAACAATAAAAGCATGCAAGTAGTAGAATTTTAGACTGATTGTCTAGTCCCGTAGTTAATATTTTATTTTATACAGCTAAAGATTTTTAAAAGCAAATACTACCATGTATCAGGTGCATCCTAGACTAGTTTTGCATTTTTTTATTGCTTCATTATTGCTTTCCTCTGTGTTCTCAATGTCCTCTGAGTTACTTTCTGATACATGCTCAATGTACATTTTTTGCACTATAGAAAGGGAGGATTATAAATCTGTGAATATTACAGGCAAAGTTGAAGTGTTCACTCCTTCATTGCAGATGCAGGATGAGAAAATTTAAAGGAAAGCTATTAGAAAATACTGGTGGTTTTTTAATAAATCTGCTTATCTGAATTACCTGTATGGCTAGTGACACACAGAAATTATATTTTCAGGTTTTGATGCTCAGACTTAATGCAAACATTTTTGCAAATGTGTGCAGATAAGGTTATGTAAAGTGGTTTTTTTTCCTTTTCTAGGAGCATAAAGTGCTGTTAACAGGTACCCCACTGCAGAACACAGTAGAAGAACTATTTAGCCTCCTTCATTTTCTGGAACCATTGCGTTTTCCTGCTGAATCCACATTCATGCAAGAGTTTGGAGACCTTAAAACAGAGGAACAGGTATGAGTTTATCTGAGCTTTAGAGTTAAGAGGAACTGCCTTTTCACTGAGCTGCAGTATGACCTTGTTTCATGTGCCAACAAATGGTTGTGCTTCCTTTAGGTTCAAAAACTACAAGCTATCCTGAAACCCATGATGCTCAGGAGATTAAAAGAAGATGTAGAAAAAAAGCTGGCTCCTAAGGAGGAAACCATAATTGAAGTAGAACTAACTAATATTCAGAAGAAATATTACCGAGCGATTTTGGAGAAGAATTTTGCTTTCTTATCCAAAGGAGCAGGGCAGGCAAATGTTCCCAATCTGGTTAACACTATGATGGAACTCAGAAAATGTTGTAATCACCCTTATCTCATCAAAGGTAAATACAGGATAAGGACTGGGTTTTTTTATACTTATTTTTTGCTTTTATTTAAAACATGTAAGAATTTTGTAATTCTTTGATATTTTCTTTGGATTTTCCAAGAATTGGATTAGGTGGAAACATTTTTTGATAGATACAAGACAAAGTTATGAGGCATTTGCATATTTGAGGCCTGAAGCTTGAACTCATTTTCTTGGATTTTACAGAACATTTAGAAGCAATTATTTCATGGAAATGGTACAACTCTTTAAAAGCAGTATGAGCAAGAACTTTTAGATCTAAGCTTTAAAATGAATACTTCTTTCAAATTACATGATTTCTGTCAGTCTTAATGGCTTTTCTCACTTACTAAATAACCGGTGTTTTTCCTGACTTGCAAGAAAATACACTTCACACTTTAAAAGTTTTGGCTGTGGTTTCAGAAGTAGTATTCAAAATACTGGGGTTTTTTTGCAAAGACTCATGACCCATTTAAAGTATCACAAAGACAAATTATCTTTTTTTTAATAGTTTTTTACATATAATACTTGAGAATAAGTATTTAAAATTTGGAGGAGGGGTGTTCACCTCATTCAAGGTGTTTTTTCTGTGGTGTTCTGCTTAAAAACTTAAGATTTATTTTCAAAGCTGATAAAAATAGATGTTCTTGCTTAGACTTCAGATCCCTCCAGAACTCTCTTCTGTCTCCATCAGTGCCTAAAGGGAAATATTTAGAGTACAGCACTGATTTTGGTGTCTTTGATTGGAATGTATGTGGAGATATTTGTGTTGATACATCCATAGACCTGGAAATACATTCTTTGATAGGTGCTGAAGAGAAGATCCTTGGAGAGTTTAAAGAAACATATAATCCAAGTGCTCCTGACTTCCACCTGCAAGCAATGATCCAGTCTGCTGGTAAATTGGTTCTTATTGATAAGCTTCTTCCAAAAATGAAAGCAGGAGGCCACAAGGTCCTTATCTTCTCTCAAATGGTGCGCTGCCTTGATATTTTGGAGGATTACCTTATACATAAAAGGTAAGATTCATCTTTTGTATCCTGTAGTATATTGTTCTGTGAATGGAAGTGCAGGATTAATGACAGCAGCCCACCAAAGCTGGGAGTTCTGTTTTCTTTGTTTGCTAATCAGTGTGTAACTTTGTATTCTGTGATCATTTGTTCACAACTAATTAAAAACTTGAGAGAAAAACTCAAAAGAGGTTGTCCAGTTTGAGTAAACAATGTGCCTTCAGTCTGTTGATTTTTCCATTAAACATTGAATTATGTATATAGTGTTTTTACATCTGTCAGAAACCTGGTAAGTTCAAGCTTATCATTGCTTGTCCCAACCCCAGGAAGCACTTAATGTGTTCTTTACTTACTTACTTGAACTGGAACCAGATGGGTCCAACATACAGCTCCTTCCAAAGCAATATAAACACGAAGGGATAAAACAACTGGGGATGTGCTTTTTATTAATGTAAAAGTGCAAATGTTCTTCCTGTCTTTGCTAAATTGACTGCTTTGAATTTTGCAGCAGAGCTGAACTGCCAGCCATAAACCTGCTCCTTAGGCTGGCTTTTGCCATCACATGTAATTGCACCCTCTGATTATTCCAGACTATTGACTCCATGGAAACGAAATGCTTATTTGAGCATGTGACTAAATAAATGCATAAAACCTTAAACTTTAAACTTGAGGACAATTAGTTGCTGTATCAACCTGAAAATCTATGACAAGGCATAGTTGTTGTTTTACCATTTGTTGCAATGTACATTCTGCTTTGAAGTGTGTAATTGTCAGTGAACTGCATCATAGTAACACAGAGTTAACATGTTGAAAAAAAAAATTATTAATGTTAAGCCTTCCTCTAGTGGATACTGGAATACTGGATAGTAGATTATTTTAATATCTGTTTTAATGATAGTTTTATATTAAAGGTGTCTCTTTGAACTGGGAGTGCGACAGTTTCTGTTTAATTTTAAAAGATTAATTTTAACTTCATAGTAGTACTTATAATTCAGTATGGAAAATGTTCCTTTTTCTGCAGCATTGTTACATTTAGACCAGTGAATCATATCTACAGCTGGAATCTTTTGAAATGCATGGAAGCTGAAATTTGCTGTGTGCTGCCATTTGATTAGAAATGTTGGAGTGCGCACATGATCAGACTTAGCACTTAACAGAATTCAGGCCTGTAGGAAATAGATGGCTGCCTGCCAGAATGCCTGTGGTCCTGTGGATTATCTGCTGTGCCATTTTATAGCTGATGAGAAGAAAAATGGTTGTGAGGCCTTTTGACTACTAGATACGCATTCAGCTTGTTATTCAGTTTACAAGTACAGAAGTATTTGCTCCCTTTTTAAGCATTTTGCTTGATTTCAGAAATTTCAAAGCAGTCTTTGTAATTGTCAAAGGTAACAAATGGCAGTTTCACTTCAGGCTTGAAAATTTGCTGGGTTTCATCTAGGAAGCCTTGATAAAGACTGTTAAAGGTGCTGTCATGTCCCTTTTGTTCCATTTCTCTTAATCTTTACAGAATCAGTATGCAGTTTGTCCAATGACAGCTCACCAAGTTTTGGTTTCTGCTGATTGCTTGTTACCCTTAATGTGTTCAGGCAATTTGATGTATAATACAAGAATCCACTTTCCTGCTTCTGTGACCCCAGATAGGGATCCAAGGATAATATGCGAAAAACCTGAGTGTGCACATAGGACTTCAGGTTAGGGCGTGTTTTAGTGCAACTAAGTAATGCACCTATAATCAGGTAATTGCTTAGTGGACAAAAAACAGAAGAGCTTGTCTTAAAATGCTCAATGTTTGGACTTGCTGATGTGCATTGGTACTACAGCTGTGCAAGTTCTGACATGATTC
This sequence comes from Zosterops lateralis, assembly GCF_965231275.1. Lineage (NCBI taxonomy): Eukaryota > Metazoa > Chordata > Aves > Passeriformes > Zosteropidae > Zosterops > Zosterops lateralis. The sequence continues at coordinate 9,787,806 of NC_139772.1, forward strand.
TTGGTTACGTTACCCGCTGCTAAGTTAGTCTGTATCGCTGTCCTGCACTGCAGACAATAAATCTGTAAGCAGTAGAGGTGTTCAGAGGCCTCTTTCCATTACAAACCCATTTGTACAGCAGTGTGTGCTGTGTCTGTGGCCCTGTGCAGGTACCTGTACGAGCGCATCGACGGGCGTGTGCGCGGGAACCTCCGGCAGGCGGCCATCGACCGCTTCAGCAAACCAGACTCAGATCGCTTCGTCTTCCTGCTCTGCACCAGGGCTGGGGGCCTGGGCATCAACCTCACTGCAGCAGACACCTGCATCATTTTTGATTCTGACTGGAATCCCCAGAATGACCTGCAGGTAAATTTCTTTGAGCGTGGTAGAGAGCCCTAATTAAACCCGATGGGTAAAAATTTCATTGCTTTGAATATTGTCTCTGTTTGAACGCACATAATTGTAAAAGGTTCGTGTTTTTAAGGCATGCGTTCAAAGTTTTTTGATGCCTTTAATTCAGAAGAGATTTCATTTGGTTGAGAACTTTTCTTTCAAATCAGTTACTTTTGAAAAATACAGCACAGGTAAAATCAGTGATTTGATAAAACCCTTAATAATTGATGACACTGATGAACCCAGGGGCTGTATTTAAGTGAATTATACTGACTTAATGAAATGTACTGACTGAATTACACTATAGTTGTACTCTCTGACACAGTTTATGGAAATTGAGGTGTTCAGTTGAAACATAATATACAGAAAAGGATTAATATGCATTAAGAAAAAGTGAATTAATCAAATCTAGGAATTGGATGCTGAAATTGAAATAATTCTCAAGTTGGAACTCCTTTTCTGTTTGTATCAGGAGATCAGCTAACTAGGAGCTAGCGGGTCTTTTTAGCTGCTGTTACTGCGAGGGAAGTCGGGAGGGTTCAGCACAGGTCATTCACCTGCATTTTTCTTGCTATGCTGTTTAGAAAACTGTTCACAATGTGAAAAATATCTGATAGCTTCTGTTTGCTTAAATGTGTGTTGATTCCTTTTGAGTTCATTCTCCTATTCTTGGATTGGGCTACAGCAGCAGCAGTTTTTTTAAAAATCAGCATGTTATTCCTAGGTAAGTCTAAATTCTAACTGCCCTCCTCCCTTCCTTCCAAAGGCTCAAGCCCGATGCCACAGGATTGGCCAGAACAAGGCAGTGAAGGTCTACAGGCTGATCACACGGAATTCCTATGAGAGGGAGATGTTTGACAGAGCAAGCCTGAAACTGGGACTGGATAAGGCTGTCTTGCAGAGTATGAGTGGAAGAGAAAACAGTGTTGGTGGTGTATGTAGATTCATTTCCTGAAATAACCTTCCTTTTGCTTTTGTAATCGTGGGAATTACTTTAAATTACAGAAACTGCCACTTATCCCTTTTTCTGTCGTTTGCATCTCAATTCTGTTTTCTGATGTGAACTAGCAATATAGCTGATATAATTTTAAATCTAGTCAGTTTCTCTGATAAATCTTTCGCTATTTCTTGCCTCATAAAATAAAAGGTAGATAATGTCAAAGTTAAAACAAGGAAAAGTTTCTCTTTCTTTCCTTGTATCTTCTCATATTAAGATAATGTGTTACTGTAATTTAAGTATGAACAGGTAATTTTTTAATAAATATGCACATCATGGTGTTAAGAATAGCCCCCAAAAAAGAGGCATGCTTGTAAAAATGTGTACTGTAAGCATCTAATTTATTATTTCATCTGTCAGCTAGACTTTTCTCATAGCTTTTAATACTCCAGATTTAGACTTATAGATCATAAGGCACAGTTGGGTTGTGGAAAGATGGGAAAGAGGAAGAGTAAAGACTTCAGGAATTTTTTTCTTGACTATCTAAACCTGATTTTATTTGCTCAGATCCAACAGCTCTCCAAGAAGGAAATAGAAGACTTGCTTCGAAGAGGTGCCTATGGTGCCATAATGGATGAAGAGGATGAAGGCTCCAAGTTCTGTGAGGAGGACATTGACCAGATCCTGCAGCGTCGCACCAAAACCATCACAATCGAGTCCGAGGGAAGAGGCTCCACATTTGCCAAGGTGCAGAGCAGCAGGGTGTTCTGGGACAGTGAAGAGCTGTGAATGTGACTGGATGTTGTAGAGCTCAGGCCTTATTTTTAAGTTATGTTTACTTGTGTTTAATGGGGGTGTGTGTGGGGTACATGTTTAAGGGTCTTGTGTATGTGTGTTTATGTTAAAGTGCACATAAAAATCAGATTGCCACAGATGCTGTAAATGCCAGGTGCAAGGAGTGTGCTTGAGCAAAGATGAGTAATGGATCTGTGCTGCTTTGGAAAAGGTTGGGGGTTATGTGAGATACAATGAGCTGCATTAACCAAGAATATTTAAAAAAATTTGGTTTTAGATCTATTTGTATTTAGATGTATTAAGGGCAGGGGGAAATATATATGAGAATAAGGGTAAAAATTGTCTGGCCTAAAGATGCATAAACAAAGGATCCATTTTGAACCTTGAGCTTTTTTGGTAAAAATTGGAGAAGCTAAATAAGAAACCTTCTAAAAGCAGTGAGTGAAGATACATAGATGTACATGGGAACAAGACTGAGACTGTAAAATATCAAGCAGTAAAACCGAGCTTGGGGTTGTGGGCACTTCATGAATGCAATTGTGAGAATTCCAAAAGAATCTAAAAGGCAAAGAAACAAGAAGACTTTAAATATCATAAATGTATATTTATATTCTTAAATAGCAATATTTAAAAATATTTTTTATTTATATGTTTATTTAGGTTTTCTTATATCTTGCTGATTTTGGCTTAAATAAGAAGTAGATTTCTAAAGATCATCATCACTGTCTTTTATCAGAAGAGTTAGAATTTTTATGTGTATTTACTCTTTTCCCAAATGCAGTGTATCAGGGTTTTTTAAATGCCTTCTGAAATTAAGCCTATTCCATGCACTCAGGCTTTGATTGTTGGCAGCTTAAACGCCCCTTTGAAATTTCCCTCAAGCGAGTACTTCTGCATGAGATGAAATCCCCAAATGCTGATAAGCCTCTTCAAAAGATTCTTTTTTCCTCCATTCGAGTAATTTAGATTCAGACTTAGAAGCAGAAGAATCTTGCTGCTTAATGTTCTTCTCTCCTAATGATGCATAAAAGTTCATTAGATTTTTCTGATATTTTATGGATCTGATTTTTAAAAATTAAGGGGGAGGAGAACTTTGAGTTGCTTTGCAGTGTAAGTAACTTCTAAAGTCTTAACAGCTGCTTGGGAGAGTTTTGATGAAATAAGGTCAGGCAATCTTCACAGCAGTGAGGCAAACTACAAACTTTTGATGTATGATGTTGGTAAGCTTTAGTTTTATTTATTACAGGCTAGTTTTGTTGCATCTGGAAACAGGACTGATATTTCACTAGATGATCCCAACTTCTGGCAGAAATGGGCCAAAAAAGCAGAAATAGATATTGATGCTATCAGTGGTAGAGTAAGTACTTTTTTAATGTGTGTTTTTTCAAGTGTGTGCTTGCTGTTGAATTCTGAAATTGCAGGTGTGGGATTTCTGGTGCTTTTTGATTAATTTTTCAACAAATCAGACTTCTTGTGCATGGGCAGTCAGCCTGCTGACAGCTGTAGTATTTCCTATTTCCCTGCTGTCCAGAAAAAGTTGGGACATTCCTGATTTTTTGTCAAAGACCTGAAAATGATTGAAAGTGTGGAATTACTCTGGTTGTCCCATTTCTCTGTCTGTAAATCTTGGACTGGAATCTGCAAAATAAGTGCTAAGACAGATAGAAATTTTATAATACTGTAATCTGTGTCCTATACTTGGAAGACATTCCCCATGCATTTGATTCAAAAAGGTTTCAGTGCCCCTTTACTCTGCAGTCTTTGTAAGAGAAGTCTGTGAGTGTTCAGCTCAGATGAGATACTGTGTTGTTTGTAACTAATGTGCTGGCATTAGTACATGAAACTCATTGTTGCCTTAAATACCACAGAATGTTTTACTTGCTCCATGGGTTCAGTGTTATTAGTAAATAGATGTGAATGACAAGAGGTAGGAATTGTTTCAGAACTGAAGCCAAGTACTGTCACAAGGTTTCTCTCACAAGGTTTGTTTGCGATTTTGCAGAACAGCCTTGTTATTGATACCCCGAGGATCAGGAAGCAAACACGGCCCTTCAGTGCCACAAAGGATGAGCTGGCAGAGTTGTCTGAGGTGGAGAGTGAGAGCGAGGAGAAACCAAAGCTCCGCCGGCCCTGTGACCGTTCCAATGGCTATGGAAGGACAGAGTGCTTCCGTGTGGAGAAGAACCTGCTGGTCTATGGGTATTGTGTACTTGCTTCTTCATTCTGTGTTGTAAAAATATGGTTTTTTCCATGTAGTAAATCACATTTGTGGAATAACTTAACTCTACATTGGCAATAACCTGGCGTGTGTGCAGAAGATGTTTTTAGAACAGGAATTTCTCTTGCACCCCTTAGTAAATGTTCCTGACAATTTGCAATTAAAGAAACATTAAGAAAGAAGGGTGAAAACCTTTTTTCAAATGAGATTATAGCATTTAATATGGGCACTACAGGAGTCTCTCTAAAAACCATTACAGTAAGTGCTGCAGGCAGACTCAAGACTCCTTAAAAATGTCTGAAGTAAAGGCTTGGTAGGTAACTTGATTTTCATAATTGTAGAACATCTTGCACTTCTGTGAGGCACAAATAGGAACTGAGAATCTAACCAGTTATTTTAAGCGTACTGAAATCAGATAAGTTGATTTGGAAATCAAATCTTAGGTCTCGTCTCACCCATCTTACAAGAAAAATAACAGCATTCTTGTCAGAATGAGTTCCCATCAGTTTTGTGCCTTTAAAGTTTAAAACAATTATTCATACTTTTTATAAAGAGGCACTTTTTGTTTAAAACTGATTTAATCAGTTGGAGTTATGTTGCAAATGTTACTTTCTTATTTCTACTCAGTAACTTAAGCTAAGAGAAAAACATTTAGAGCTGAATGTTTCAGAGAAAAATTTTCTTTTGTAAGAGAAGTCTGTAGCTACCCCAGTGTTTCACTTCCAGGTGCTGATTTGTGTTTCACTTTGGACTAGGTGGGGTCGGTGGAGAGAAATTCTGTCCCATGGTCGCTTCAAGAGGCAGCTGAATGAACATGATGTGGAGATCATTTGCCGAGCCCTGTTAGCCTATTGTCTTGTTCACTACAGAGGGGATGAGAAAATAAAAAGTTTTATATGGGATCTCATCACCCCAACAGAGGATGGACAAACACGAGAGTTACAGAACCACCTCGGTAAGGACTTAATGTGTTCCTGCACTTAAACAGCTTATAGGTGTGTGCCTGTGGTACTGGGATAAAATCAGCTAAAAACCCTCTCTGAATGCATCCTACTTGAAATAAATGGAATTTATTTCAAGCACATAATTCAACTGATGGGCAAAGAAGTGTCCTTTGCCTTGATTTGATGGCTTACCGAAATGGTGTTTGATGTGAGCTTTCATTTCATAAGAACCTCTTCTGTTCCATAGTAGGTGACAGACAGCACACTCCTCTTTTCCCTCTCTCTTGTTTGTCCTTACTGGCAGTGTGTCCTCCAGTGGTGTTCTGAGACATAAAAAGACTCCCATACTGAGTTACATACATGACTCACATAGAGTTAGTGTTGTTCCTGCACTGAAGATCACAGTATCTGTACAGGATATAGGAACTATAAGTATTGTGGGCATCTATATCTATACCTTTAATATTTTACATTATATAGGTTTATCAGCCCCTGTGCCTAGAGGAAGAAAAGGAAAAAAAGTGAAGACCCAGCCTAGCACTTTTGATATACACAAAGCAGAATGGCTTCGAAAATACAATCCAGAACATCTGTTGCAAGATGAAGGATACAAAAAGCACATAAAGCACCATTGCAACAAGTAAGCAATAGCTGAAGTGTGAATATCTTTCAATGTTTGTTTTTTCTTCTAGTTTCTCATTGTCTTAGACTTTAAAATAGTTCGGGCAGTAGGAGGAAAGAGGTTTTAATGGTGTTAGTTTGATTAGAATAAATAGGTTGTGGTGTATTTGGAGGTGAATAGATGATTTCACATGTAAAATAATTGTGTTACAATTTTTGATCTGTTTTTGTCTGTGGAGAGATCTCATGCTAACATGTTTGGGATGCCTTGCAGCAGCCAAGGGACTGAAGAGTGGGAGTGCTTATCAGAGAGGCTGAAAGCACTGAAGTTGTTGCCCTCAATCTTCACATGCTGTTTCCCTGGCACTTTTTCTAGGCTTCAGAGAATCTGAGCTACCAGCTTGTGAAAGCTTAGTCATTCATGGCAGTGAATGAGCTTGGTTTACATAAATGATTTTTCTGTAGCAAAACTTGTCCTATTCTTCTTGGAAAATTCATACAGCTGTAGTCAAGGATGGAGATAAAGCATGGAGAAGTCACTGTGGTCATGCACCAAATTGTGAGTGAGAGGGAATTGAGAGGTTAAGGGGAGGATGTTCATTGTCAGCCCAGTCAATCCTCTCTTGGGCATGTTCTAAGCAAGAAAAGGGAAATAGCAGTTTTTTCTTAGCAGTATTTTATAAAGTAAGTGAAGAGTGTTCTGCAGACCCTGGTCTTCAGGATTTGAAAGAAATTTTGCAATTAAACAATTTGTAAATGTGATGACAATTAAAAGTCTTAGGTCACTTGAGCTGGATGTTACCACCTTAAAACTGCAAGAAGTATGTTTTAGGAAAATGATTTGAAATCTCTGTGATATTAAAAAAGACAAAACAAAACCATCCACAATTATTGAAAGCTTTTAGAGTTCTAATCTTCGTATTTCTCTTTTTTCTTTATTTAGGGTCTTACTTCGAGTAAGAATGCTCTATTACTTAAAACAAGAAGTCATTGGTAGTGAATTCCAAAAGGTCTTTGATGGAACTGATGCCAGGTGAACTGTAGAGAGAGTATTTTTACTTGTTTATTTCAAATGTCAGATGAAAATTCAAGAATCTGCCTAGCCCTAAATAAGAAATGTTAAAACTAAATGTGTTTATCCTCAGGCTGTGAGGAACATGTTTTTATTTTCTCTTTGTTTACTAAACACTTCATCAACTTGACATGTGTAAGTCCTGATTCCTCTTTATGAGTCTAGCTTTATAAAGTAAAATAATACGATTCAAATAGACTGAAAAAGTGAGTGAAAGATAGAATTATATACTTGACATGATAATTGGCAGGTTTTCCCATGCTTTTGATTATGTGCTCTGTGTTCTATTAATGACTTTTTTTTTAAACTTTTTTTTTTAATGCAAGTATTGCTGTTCAAAATTTCTTGAACTCACTGCTACAGGAGCTTGTGCAGATAGAAAGTTGTAATTTGGTTCAGAAATACTAGTGAAGAACAGTCCCTCTCGTGCTATTAAACACTGGCACAGATACTCCTTGGTGTGCAAAGCTGTGCAGGCACAGGCTGCTGGGAGTTGAAGTTCAGTGAGAGAGGAAGAATATTGTATGCTGGTTTTGCTTTTGTATTCTTCCCCTGTTACTGGTCTCAAATACAAAATACCAAGCTGTCTGGGTGTTTTGTATTGCTGGTTTTAGGGTTTTACTGTACTTATGTGCTTGAAGAGAGAAGTTTCAAGTCCCACACAAAGTAGAGAAGTATTAAGAAAATTAAAAAAAAAAATATTCCTTCCTCCGAATTCTATTGATGTTGGTATGCTCTTGGTGATTCTCTTTAGTGAAATTGATGTTTGGGTTCCTGAGCCAGACCACTCTGAAGTTCCTGCTGAGTGGTGGGATGCAGATGCAGATAAATCTCTCCTAATTGGAGTTTTTAAACATGGTGAGTAATGAGAGTGATTGTGTATGTACAGTCCCTGCACCCCAATATAAAAACACTCTACACTCAATATTTGCCTTTTTTTTGTTTAGTCTGGAAGTTGAATTTTTGCCTTTTTTTTTTTTTTTTTTTCCTTTATAGGTTATGAAAAATACAACACTATCAGAGCAGACCCAGCTCTTTGCTTCTTAGAAAGGGTTGGAAAACCAGATGAGAAAGCAGTTGCTGCTGAACAGAGAGCAAATGATTATATGGATGGGTATGGAAGGGAATGTTTTGGGGTTTCAAAGCAAATGTGGATTTACATGCTGTACCTTATTATCTTTGTAACTGGTTTTACATGAGTTTGGTGTCATTGTTGTAAGGAACACTGCTTTGATTTTACTCCCATAGGGTGGAAAAGGGGAATGGTGGGATTTCAGTTAGGGGAAAAATGCAGCTACTTGTTATTAATAAGGATCTGACATCATGTTGATTTATTAAAAATACTGCCTAGACATTGAAGTGCAAAAGCATTCAGAGGTGGAGTGCTGCAGACATATTTAACTTGATTTCAGGTCAGCTTTTGATGTCTTAGTCTTGTGTAGCTGACCAGTGACCTCAGTAGATCAGAATTACTGATAACTGCTGAAAGAGAGAACTGCTTTTATTCATTGCCTTATTGCTGAGGTTTTTAGTTGTGGTCACAAAGAATACCTTTGGGTGATACAGGGAATTGGGGGGAGCAAATTTGAGCCAAAGCTGCCATGAATTACTTTCTTAATTTCAAACATAAAATTAAATACAGTCTCTTACTAAATTTAAATCAGTTTTGCTTAATTGAAAGGAGTGTAAGAATTTTTCAGTTAGTGTAAAATATTACTAAAATTACTTCTTTTGTGTTGAAATTTTAACAGGGATGTAGAAGATCCAGAATATAAACCAGCACCAGCACTGTTTAAAGATGACATAGAGGTACAGTAGGCACCATTTAATAGCTCCCTTTAACACTCATTCACTTAGACACATGTTCACTTGTAATGTAATACTTCTTTCTTTTTGTTGAGCAAATTATTACTTCTTTTTCTGTATTTCTCTAAATTGATAAAGCTTACTCCATGTGTTTCTGAAGTTGTCTGGGGGGGTGGGAATGGTAGGCAAAGGTTGCATAGTTCTGTTGTATGCCCTGTTAGCCATTTATCCAAACTGTTACTTCTGTTCTTTGTCATATTCAGAAATTGTTGTAAGATGTATGTTTAACCTAAATCTCTGGAGAAGGCTATATTTTAAATTGTGCTTCACTTCTGTTTTTTTACAGGATGATGTTTCATCCCCAGGTGATCTCGTAATAGCAGATGGAGGTAAATCCATAAAACCTCAAATCTCAGCCATTTGCTTATGTGTTTTGAATTGTTTCATTCCTGTGATTCTTAGCTAAAACATAGATTACCTGGTGTGGAACCATAGACCTCAGCAATGATCAACTTCTTTATTTTTCCCATTACTTGGTTCTCATCTAGATGGACAAATGATGGAAGGGGACAAAGTCTATTGGCCCACTCAGTCTGCCTTAACAACGCGTCTGCGCCGCCTGATAACGGCTTATCAACGCACGAGTAAAAACAGGCAGGCCCAGCAGATCCAGCCAACATTCCCAGTACAAACCAATATGATGCAGCTTCCATATGAAGAAGCTGCACTAAATCCAAAGATGGCTGCTAAGATTGAAAGACAGCAAAGGTATGTGCAGCATGAAAATGTACTTTTTCAATCTGCCCTTAAGTAAAACATGGTAAAGACATAATGTGTGAAACAGTGAAGAAACTGACAGAATTTCACATCTTTTTCTTGCTGGTCAAGATGGACAAGAAGAGAAGAAGCTGACTTTTACAGAGTCGTGTCCACATTTGGAGTGGTGTTTGACCCTGAGAGGGGACGGTTTGATTGGACCAAGTTTCGAGCGATGGCTCGGCTGCACAAGAAAACCGATGAGAGCTTGGAGAAGTACCTGTATGCATTTATGTCAATGTGCAGGAGGGTCTGTCGTCTCCCCTCAAAAGAAGGTGGGTGTTTATGTTTTTACTTTTTAAATTTATGTTGTCAGTGCTTAACTTGAAAAGGTTTTCCTTTCATGTGTTGGAAGATAAAAATGGAGGAAGGAGGAAGAATTAGGAAGCATGTTGAGAGTAAAATTGAAAGCTTATAATGGGGATAAATAACTGATTAGAGTTATCTGCTTGAAGTACTGATGTGTTGGTTTTGGCAGACTCTCATTTGCTTTGTTTTCATACAGAACTGGTGGACCCAAACCTTTTTATCCAGCCCATCACGGAGGAACGCGCCTCCCGGACTTTGTACCGCATCGAGCTCCTGCGGAAAGTGCGGGAACAGGCTCTCAGACACCCCCAGCTCTTTGAGCGACTCAAGCTGTGCCAGCCAAACCCAGACCTGCCTGTCTGGTGGGAATGTGGGACTCACGACAGGGATTTACTTATTGGAGCTGCTAAGCACGGAGTTAGCAGGACAGATTATCATATCCTTCGTGATCCTGAACTCTCATTTATGTCTGCCCAGAGGAACTATAATCAAAACAAAGTGGCTCTCTCAAGGACTTCTACCCCACTCTTGCACCAGTACCAGATGGCATTATCTGCTTCTCCTCTTACACCTCAGTCAAGACTGTCAGATGCTAAAGTGAATGCTTTTGAGGACACAAAAGCTAAAAGTGAAAATCTGAAAGAGGACCCTCAGTCTTCTGAAGAGGAATCTATGTCTACAGAGGAGACACAGACAATACTGAAATCTGAACCTTTGAGTCCCAAAAACGGCACCCCGATACAAATTACAGACCACAGACCTAGCGTGAAGGCTGAGACAGACAGGCGCATGGTGGCAGCAAGGACAGAGCCTCTAACTCCAAACCCAGCTTCCAAAAAACAGAGAGTCAGCAAAAGGGGCTCTGACTCTAGCTCTGACTCAGACTCTGACTCAGATAGATCATCCTGTTCTTCCAGGTCATCATCTTCATCCTCTTCGTCTTCCTCATCTTGTTCCCACTCTCGATCTGGCTCTAGCTCTTCATCATCTTCATCTTGTTCTTCAGCATCTTCATCCTCCTCCTCATCGTCCTCATCATCATCGTCGTCATCATCATCATCGTCTGAAGAGAGTGATAGTGATGAAGAGGAGGCACAAAAACGTGGTATGTGTGTAGTCTTACTTCTGCAGTATAACTCTTAACTAGTTTATTCTTAATGGAAAAATGTCTAAAAAAGGCTATTAAATCCCTCAGAAGTAAACTTCATTAAATATTAAGTAAATGTAAAGAAACATATTTGCTTGATTCTTCCAAGTGAGTTGGAAGAATTTCTGGAGTACTGCTTTTTGTTTGCTTCATATCAGTGCCTTGGGTGAGGTCCTTAGGATGTGTTGGCTCCCTAAGCAAGGTTGCTGTGCATGTGGTTCATGTGTGGGAGAGTGGAATGGACAGTGTTTTCTGGAAATATACTCTGTGTGTGTATTCCCTACTATGGGTTCTTTTTGTTTCTAAACAGATCCTTTAGGTTTCCCTGTTTGTTTTTTCCACTCTTGCTCACCTGTCTGTGTAGCTTCCTCATTGTTCTTTCATGAAACCTGCAAGTTTCCTTTTGTCAAAACTTGAGTCATGTCGGCTGCTTTCTATTGTGAACGGGACTTCTATTGTGAATTTTCAAACACCTAAATACTTTTCAAAAAATTCCCTTAAACCTGCTTAGGCAACACAGAGGTGACTGCAGCACATAAGACCATGTAACACAGCCACAGTGAAAGCTTCAAACTAAAAGCAAAAACCTCTGATGAAGTGATTTAGAGTTTTTAATAACCCAACCATTCATTATTTAATACACTCCTTACTTTGCTGCTGTGAAGTGACCTCTGGTTCTCCCACTGAAACTCAGAATGTGGAAAGATTTCTCTGTGTGGCACAAATGGTAATAGAGAAGGGAAGAAAATGAAGGTAGGCAGTGGGATTAAGAACCTATTTTTTTCCAATACCTAAGGGGAAGAGAGCATTGTCTTAATCAGATGGATCTTCTTGTCCATAAAAATGACAGATGGAAACTGTGGGGTTAATTTACTGGGGAAATGATTACTGGGCAAGTAAAATGCCACTTACAGAAAATTAATAATACGCTGCTGCCTGTAGCAGGGAAAGGACATTTTTAGAGGAAACAGTTGTATGCAAACAGTAAAATAAAGGCAGCAAAGGAATATTTATTTAACATAAATATTCAGATAGAGATTGTGGATACCATAACCATGCTACAAGTCCAAATATTAGGCTCATTTTGTGCCAGCTCAGTCTGTTCAGGCAAGTAATCCTGCCTTCCTCAGACTGCAGAATCCCATAAATCAGTTTGCCTTTTTGTTTTGGGGTTTTTTTGGTGATTTTGCCATTGATGTTGAAGAGATTGGTAAATGCCAGAAAGTTCACTTCATCCGTATTATAATTTTAAGCCCAGGTTTTATTTCACTGGTTGTACAATGGCAATGACCCTTTGGCATACTTTCCACATTTGAAGCATCTCTGAAGGAAGTGCTGGATTCTATCAGATGACTCAGTACAGAGCTATTGTTAAGGACAAATTTAATTTGTGAAGAGCTGCCCCTCTTACTCTTTGTGCTGATGTAGTAGTTATATTTTCAGGCAACACTGTTGTTTCAGACTGTTTCCCCATGTTTCCTCATGTCATTCTGTTGTTGTCTGGATGGAGGCAAAATGGGAATACTAATGATGAAATATAGCAAAGTCAGAGGACACACTGGAAAGATAATAGGAAAAAATCCTCAGTGATTAAAAATTGAACAGTTGAATTCTGCAGGTACACATGTTCAAGGCATGGAAAATCCACTATTCCATGCAGTAAATGAAATGGGCTGTTCTTTAAAGTACTGTCCCAATGGATTTGCCATGTGCTGGTGATAAGACTCCTTTGATTTCAATTTAGTTCTATACTTTAGTGAATGTTGTCTTACAAAGGAAGTATGTTAAGTGAAGACTGTCTGTTAGACTACTCTGAAGCATGTCTGTTTCCAAACAGCTAAATGTTTGACATCTTAAGCTTCAAAATACTAACAGGAATATGTGTGGAATTTACATCCCTTGAAAATGATCAGCCTGAAAAAACTAATAGATAAATTCTTCAGTTTAACTTTGTGTTTGGGCTTTCTCTGAACATTGTTTTGTGTGTTTTGTTCACCTGACCGTCTTACAGTGAGTGTTTAATTCCCTTACAACATAATGATTTTGATGGTTTTATTTAGCAGAAGGAACTCCACATATAAAAGCCTATGATGAAGAGAGTGTGGCCTCTCTGAGCACTACACAAGATGAGACACAAGACAGTTTCCAAATGAACAATGGGACACCAAATTCCAGTTATCTCCTACAAGGTGGATACATGTTGGCTGCATCCTACTGGCCAAAGGCAAGTTCATAATGCAACTTTGAAAACCAAAGTAGTAGTTGAAGGTGGGCTCTAACATTAATACTCTGTTAAATATGTTAGAACCATGAAGCAGGGAAAATAGTTGTAGCATTTGAGCTTCAGGACCTTTTACATGTTGCTAGGTTGACTCCTGAAATATGCATTTAAATGTGGATACTACTTTTCATAAATTTTGAAGGGGAGCATAACTTAAATGTCACAGGTCCTAGGGACGTTGTGAAAAACGATACTCAAAATGTAAAAAAGTTGACTTAGGGGGAGAATCTTGAACTCAGAAATAAATATTTGCTTACAGAAGTTGTAATTTTAGCAATGACAAGTTATATCTGACAAGTAACTGTGAAATGATCAGAAAATCCAGTAGTTTCTGTGGTCCTCATATACTTAGCTGAGTTTACTGGGACTTGAGAACTGTGCATTACGGAAGTATGTGAAGTGTTATCTGTGTTTGGTGTCCAAAGGATGAGAATGAGGAATCACATGGTTTTGGAAGCTAAAAGGAGAATAGTAGTCCAGAGATTTGGTTTTACAAATGCTATTTGCTGTATGTTATGGTGCTGCTCACAGATTCACATCCTGCTAGCAGTGAGTCAGAGCCACACATACAAATACTGCTTTGGTAGTTACCATATCTTTCCTTTAAAAATCAGGGAGATAGTATATTTCAATCATTTGCCTGACCCTGTACAGATGAGAGAAATTGGATATTTGTTTAGAGGTACCTAGTGAAATTAAGTCCAGAAGTGCTTTCACAGATTTACAGCAAACCAGTACAAACCCAGGAATTTCAAAAATCTTCAAGTCCAATGGTAAAAAAGTAATTTCTCGGCAGAACTAAGAGCTAATATAAAAATGTAACAGTGTTGGTAAGCACTGGTCTTACACAACGATTTTCTCTTGTTTTTAGGATCGAGTTATGATTAACAGACTGGACAGCATTTGTCAGACAGTGTTGAAGGGTAAATGGCCTTCAGCCCGAAGGAGCTACGACAGCACCACGGTGGCATCGTTCTACACCACCAAACTCCTGGACAGCTCAGGGGCAGCTGCAGAGTACAGTGAGCCCAGTGCACCCACACCCCCTCTTGCAGCTGTAAAAGAAGAATATGAGCAGTCACCCCAGCTGTCAAAGGTGAAGAAGCATGTACGAGAAAAGGAGTTTACAGTGAAAATCAATGACGTATGTTTATTTTTATTGCCCTAGGACCTGGTTGCGATTGCGGTGTGCGGCATGCTTTACCTGCAAGTGGCTGCCTGCTCTCACTCTCACTTCTTCACACACTTGTTTGTGGGTATTTGGGTCTGCTGCTTCTGGGCACTGAGTGTTTGGGGTTTGGGTTTGGTTTTTTGGGGAGGGGGTTCTTTTATGTTCTTTTTTTCTTTCCTTTTTTTTTTTTTTTTTAATTTGCATAAGCCACTGGAAGGAATCATTTTTGTCTCTGAATTGAATTTTTGCCATGCTGATGCTTCCTCAGACAGCTTGTTTTATGCTGTTTCTAACAAATCTGGTTAGTATAAAAAGGTATTCGTGCTGTTCAGCTGTTTTTAAACATTTCAGCAATCATTTTATTATTTCATGGTCTTTTAGAGGGTTACAGGAAAATTTCCTGGTTTAAATGCAGACTAGAAGCTTCAAATATTTTGTTTATCTGTAGTTTGAGGCCTGTTTGTAGCACATAAAAATATGCGACTGTTTGCTGTTGTAGTTGGGTCTAGGACTGGATTCAGGAGGTAAAACACCTTACCAGTGTCTGGAGTTTTCAGTTCAGATGAAATTGCTGTTGAAATTCTGGTTTTACATGGAAGAGCAAGATTGTATAAGGTCTAACACAGTGTTTTCATTCTTTCTCAATTCTGCTGGAGTAACTGTATGCGAAAACCCTGATAATAAAATAGTTCTTTCTGCTTCAGCAGAAGCTCTTCTAACCCTGGCATTTATTTAACAGGAAGGTGGTTTGAAATTGACTTTTCAGAAGCAGGGACTGTCTCAGAAAAGGCCATTTGAAAGCGAGGAGTGTGCATTGGGTCAGCAGCAATATCTGGCTCGGCTACGTGAACTCCAGAATGCTTCGGAAACCAGCCTTGTCAACTTCCCAAAATCACTTCCCAAATCAGGTACATAAAATACCAGAGAGCAGAAGGGTAATCTAGTATTAAATCTTCTGGGTTCTTCTGTTGATGTCCATGAATTGGCAGTGGAAGAGAGATGTTTGCAGTGTTGTTCTAAACTGAGGTCTGGAGAAATTCTCTCCAGTGTAGAGACATTTTCCAGTTTAGAGAACCTGATACTTTATCACAGTGTCAATAACTGTAATGTTCATTTATTACAGTGGTGCCATTATACACTGTAAACCCCCTCCAAAGAAGTTACTAATAATTATAAATTGCATCACTGTACACTGACAGTAATTTGTTTAACTCAGAATTTAATGTGGCTACTTTGTAAGTAAAGATTAAGAGTTCTAGATTTATGTCTCTGCCAATTTGGACTCTTCATAATCTTTCTTGTGTTTCATATAAAGAGGCATTGGAGGACAATAATCTAGAATCAATTTTTGATTTATAGCCAAAAACTTACAGCTTGTTTTATAACAAAGTAACTGTAGGTATACTCTTAACAATAAAAATGAGCCTGAAGTAAAGAGCTAACATTTGGATTAAAATACTAGAAATTATTAGAAATGGGTGCTTAATTTAGGCCAGCTTCTGCTTAAATTTTGCAACAAATCATTCAGGTCTTGCTAAACATTTATTTAGGGATGTCTGCCTCTCTCTGTATATGATATCAACAGTTTTCAACAGCTGTCATCCCTGTACAGATTAATTTGGAGGGGGTGGAGGGGCAGTAATGAAACTTTCATAGTAAAGTGGCTTTCAGAGCCTGATATTCATGATGCTTTAAATAGTCATAAAACAAAGGGCAATTTATCTTAGCTGTTACATGTAGAAATTGCATGCATTCAGACTAATTCAAATAAATTTTTTCCTCTTTTTATTCAGACATGTTTCTCTTTATAAACAAGCATCTGACACAAGTTTTATTGCATTATTTATTAGGTACTTCCAGTCACTTAACAGCCAGTGCCAATGGAGTTATAGTTGACAGTCAGCCTGTAGTCAAAAAGAGACGAGGAAGAAGGAAGAATGTAGAGGGGGTTGATGTCCTCTTTATGAATAGAAATAAACAGCCTAACCATGTAAGTAAACTTGATTTTGTATCCAAAAAATAAGATAAAAATTATTAACGCCTTAACTGAGCATAACCAACTGTCCCTGTTCCACAGAAACTTGTAGTCAGAACTTTCAGGTTTGGGATATTTTTTGCTGATGGTTTATAATTACACATATGACAACTGGTGGAGTGTCATTAAAAATTAGAGATATACAATATCAGTGACTGTTTTTAAAATATGACTTGAATTCTGATGAACTTTAACAGTGTGTTATTAAAAATGTGTGGCTTGACGTAGCAACACGAGGACATCCCTTCCTGTAACATCTGGGCAGTGACTTGAAGGGATTTCAGTGGCTTGAGCAGTGCCCAAGTCCTTGAGTGTGGTCTGCAAAACTGGCTTTCATTGACTCACACATGAAATAATTGTGATGGTTTGTTTTCAGTGCAGTAAATCAGATGTTTTTAATTTCTCCAGGTTAATCCAGGTATTAACTCCTGCCAGGTTACTGCAGGAATAAACCCAGCACTCACTTACACACAGTCCCAAGGCGTGCTCGATGCAGAGAGTCCAGTTCCTGTTATTAACCTGAAAGATGGAACAAGGCTTGCAGGTGATGATGCCCCTAAAAGAAAAGATTTAGAAAGGTGGCTGAAAGAACATCCTGGATATGTTGAAGATTCAGGAGCTTGTATTCCTGTGAGTATTTCTTTTACCTCTCCCTAGTTAAATAGTAAAATATTTCACATATGATGTATTTGAGTTTGTATTCTATGTCCCAGGGAATGATTTCCTTGTTCTTCTGTTTCACATAGGAAAAGGAAAATGTCCATTTCTTTTTATAGTGTGAGGTCTGCAAGCCTTTCTTTTGTCTCACAAATGTAATTGCCAAGAAAAGCAGTACTAAATCAAGACATTTGATCTTTGCATATTTCACTTATGATTTAAAAAATAATCTAGGATAAGAAAACTCATATTACCATGATACTGATGATGAGAGCTGAAAATGTGTAACAGCATATTTAGTGATGTGCAAGGGGATTAAAGAATTTATTGTGCAGTGTACCTCATACCTACAGTACAGTGCTGTGGTAGTGGTGTTTGTGTGGGTAGGATCTTCTCATACTGTTACTTCTGAATTTGAGATGTATTAATGTTTAGCAGAATGTGAGAAAATCTTATGTGTGATACCTGGAATAACAACCTTACTTCTCCATGAAGATAATATAAAACAGCAGCAATCTTCCAGACAGTTAAAGCACTGTTAAAAACTGAAAAACTAGTAAAGCAGTGTGCAGAGGCATCAGAGAGATGATGTAGTGCTGTTTACTGGGCTGCTTATTAAATGATTTTGATTAGTAAATAAATACTGTTACTTAAATATTTCTGAAGCTGGCTTCATATTAATGCCTGACTCAAGAGAATGCACAGAGATCTTGCTGTTTTTAAAGCAGTTATATCAGAAAGATAATTGGGTTTTTAATTCCTTAATAACAGAGGATGCAGCTGCATGATGGGAGGCCCAAACAAAAAAGACACCGTTGTCGAAACCCCAATAAACTGGATGTTAACAGTTTAACTGGTGAAGAACGTGTTCAGCTCATAAATAGAAGAAATGCAAGAAAGGTATTGGTGATACTGTTCCCATTCTGATACTTCCCAAATAATAAGTTACTCCAGATGAAGAACTTGATGTACTACACGTGATAAAATTTTCCCAGTGTACAAATGAAAGGCTTTTGTTTCGAAGTTTTGGCACAGAACAAAAATATCATTTACAATCTTCTAGTAGTTTTTTATCAACTATTATTAAATTATATAAGATACAGATAGAAACTTAGCCCATGGTTTATAGAATTGAATACTCAGTATGCTGCAGTGTTTGTGCCATTGACTCAGACAGGCAGGGCCACTAAAATACATGTTCAAAATATCAAAGTGGCAACTTTGTCAGAAGTTTGAGATATTTTGTACTCTTCTCATTACTATTATTGACACAATTAAAATTGTATTGAGAGTATATCTGACATGGAGATTTGTCCTTTGGAATTGAGGGAATCCTGTGCACTGGTTTGCTTCGCTTTTTGCTTTGTTCAGTGATGTATCACATTTGCCCTTTATGGATCCACCAGTAGGTATTGGCTTGTCAGTCACATTTCTAGATGAAATGGTAAGGGAACAGGAGAACAAAAGAAGGGGAAATTCTTATGAAAAGGCAGTGGAAGATGTGAGAGCAGACATTGAATTGAATTTTTGTACAGATGGTCAAAGTTTGGGAACAGCATAACGTATTTGAATAGGCTCCGGGGGAGGCTAAAGGCGATGTTGAAGAAAAGCGTGCAGAACATTAAACATTTCTGGTGTCTGTTGAACAGATCTGGCCAGATGTGTGTGATGGTGTCTTTGAATGTCAGTGTAGCACCAGAGCAGCAGTCCAGGGGGAATCTTTGAGCTGTTGTCTCCATGTATGGAGCATTTTCCCTTTCTCTTGTGGCACTGGCAGCTTCTCTTTTTGTTAGAGCAGCTACAAGGGAGGCAGGATAGGGGATTTTTGTATGCTGCTATATTAAGGTCAGGAGCTTTGTCCATCTGTACAGGAGAGCAAGGCAGAATTTGAGTCTTTAATCTCTTCAGTGTATTGAGACAGCAGCTCTAAAGGGGAACCTGAATGGTTGAGAGTCTCTTGAAACTGAGATCCATGGCTGCTCTTCAAAGCTGTGCCCTGAGGGATCTTGTCAAAGTTGAGGATCAAGGAGTGAGAGAGATGATCTCTGTTTACTGTGAAAAACCTGTGTTTTCATGATGGCTTTTTTTCCCCTCAGATTTTCACTCCATAGTTGGTACTTGGATGCTTTATTAATCTGTTTTTTCATGTATAAATGGTCTCCAATTTCTCTGTTTCACCAAACTAGTTTTTTCTCATTTTCTGTTTTAGTTTCATAATATTTTGAGTAGCAGGGAGTGAGGGACCAAAAGTAGCCTAGAAAATAGAAGTTTAAGGTGAGGTTCTAGAGAAAGTTAAGCAGAAACTGGAATTTTTTTTCCTTTTTTCTTTCTGGATCTGAATAATACATCTCATTAATTTAAAAGCTTAATTTCCTGCTTATATGCTTTTTATTAGGATATGCTGTTCAGTAACTTTAACTTGGCCTTTTTTGCATTAAAAAAACCTCAAGAACTTACTTCATGATGGCAAACCCTCTTAAAAGAATTATTTTTAGAAGTTGACTGAGATGAGAGAATAGGATTTATGTACTGAATAAAGGAAAAGTTTAAGAGGGTTGTGCTTGCGACCTTCTTGGTAATACTTGGACCACTGCTCTCAGTTCATGTAGTTGCTTTTCCATTCACTGCATGTCTAAATAAACACTAAGTATTAAACATTAGTGGGATTGTCAAATATTGAAGTCTCAAACTGAGCTCAATAGATGAGTTTGAGTTTAGTAGATTTAGAACAAATCACGTACACACCTCTCACAAGGAGTCAGCCAAAAGCTGCATCATGCTCAGTGATAATTTGAAGTGAGACTTTATTTGTGTTATTTAAAAGGTTAAAATGACAGTGTCAGGTATTAATATTGCCTTTTTTCTTATTCGTTGTCACATATTCATTGACTTCTGTCTTCTGCTTCTCAGGTTGGGGGTGCATTTGCTCCTCCTCTTAAGGATTTGTGCAGGTTCTTGAAAGAAAATCCAGAGTATGGAGTGGCTCCTGAGTGGGGAGAAGTTGTAAAACAATCTGTGAGTATTTGCAGAATAAGATAACCATGACATGAAATGTATCTGAAAGGAGACAAGGCTAACAGAAAAAAAAAAAAAAAAAAAAAAGCATACCAAGAGGTGTGATTTTCCTTTCTGGTGTTACATTAACAGCAAACATGAGTCAGTGTCAGCTTTCTGCCAGCTTAGTTCAGTAAATGCTTTGCTGGCTCAGCTGGAGTAGGGGAAAGGGATGGGACAGTGACTGGCAACCCCAAATTAGAGATTTTGTTGAAGATGCTGTAATACTGTGACTTTCTTAAATACAGCCCAGTTGCTTTTAGGGAAGATATTAGCCAAGAAATTATTTATTAATGAGACTACTTTCTCTAAAAATCTGGTTGGGAAGAAAAAATGCATAATTTTAAGTACTTATTTTACTTTTAGTGTGCACCTTTGAGAAATTAGGATAGTGAGGATACTCAGGTGGTCTTGCCTTGAAGATAAGGACAAATTTTGAACTTCAAAAAGTTGTGTTGTATAGTGTGTACCTCTGAATTGATGTATAAATAATAGCAGAATTTCTTTGAGAAAGTAATAGTTATCTGCAGTAGAGAAGAACAGAACTTGAGTTCCGAATTCCTCTAGTTGTATTAAACTAATATAAATTAGAGTTATTTGCTGAGGAAAAAAAGGCAGTTGTACTATGGTGATGAGTAATGTTTGATCCTATGATTGCCATTTTAGAAAGGAAATTTCAAGACAATACATTTTGAAGGGAATATATGTATTCATTACAATTCTTTGTGATTAGGTAGGAGGTCTTAAAGTGGTGAAGTAATACTGTACAAATCCTAAATAGAAGTAGTGTGAATTTAATTTAAATTCAAGTTGAGTCTTTTTTGTTTATTCTTCAGTTTATGGATGAGATGAAATACAAGGACATTAAAGAGACACTAGCAAAAATAAAAAGGGCTCAGAGATTGTTTGTCTGTGTGCAATCACACATATTTAACTTTAAATTGAAAACTAATTAAACTGTCAAGTGATTGCTGTGTGATACTATTTAAAAGCAATTCTAGTTTAGATCTCAGATTGAGCTTGATCTATAATTAGCTATATTTGGCTTGATGTGCCAGGAAGGCACAAAGGGTGAGTTAGCAGGGGGTATCAGGAGATCCGTGTCAGTGGAGATGATGGGTCTTCAGACATTTGGGATGTGCTAGCACAGAGTCATGGCAGATCCCAGGGAGTCGTGTGGAGATTAGATCTTTGACACTGTTCTATACACTTGAGTCTTCTGTTTGCTTTTCCTTTGCCATCTTGAAGCTCCCAAACCCCACTAAAGTGGCGCTGTGTCTCTCCCAGGGCTTCCTCCCCGAGGGAATGTTCGAGCGCATCCTGACGGGCCCGGTGGTGCGGGAGGAGGTGAGCCGGCGGGGCAGGCGCCCCAAGAGCGAGATCGCCAAGGCCACGGCGGCTGCGGCCGCCTCGGCCAGCGCCTCCCTGACCCCCCTGCTGGCCAACGGGCTCCTCCCGGGCGTGGACCTGCCCGGCCTGCAGGCCCTGCAGCACAACCTGCAGAACCTGCAGTCGCTGCAGGTGACGGCGGGACTGATGGGAATGCCGGCCAGCCTGGCTGCCGGAGGAGAGGCCAAGAGCGTGGCTGCCATGTTCCCCATGCTGCTGTCGGGGATGGCTGGATTACCAAACCTGCTGGGCATGGGAGGGCTCCTGGCCAAGTCAGCAGAGTCCGCATCGGAGGAGAAAAAGGGAAACGATTCGAAGGAGGCGGATACAAAGAAAGAAAGGACAGAAGACCAAAATACAGATACTGGTGGTGAAAACTCTGTTTCGAGTTCTCCTTCAACGTCCTCTGCCGCCGCAGCTGCCAATCCTCTCTCTCTTAACCCTTTACTTTTGTCCAACATACTTTACCCAGGGATGCTTCTCACTCCAGGCCTTAATCTTCATATCCCAGCTTTGTCTCAGTCTAATATTTTTGATGTACAGAACAGTGAAAGCAATGACACAGGCTCAGCCAAGCCCACAGAAGAAAAGGAGGAAAATTCTAGGGTTAGAGATCAGGAAGACAAAGGGGGAACAGAGCCAAGCTCTCACAACGAAAACAGCACAGATGAGGGTTCAGAGAAAGCAGATGCTTCATCTGGATCTGACAGTACATCGTCTTCATCTGAGGATTCGGATTCGAGTGATGAAGACTGATCCCAGACTCTGCACTTAAATTATAAACTGATTTTGAATTTATTCTTTAATTATTTCATTGTAAATAACCCAGTGTTGAGTGCATCAATGATTTACTGACCGAACATTTCAGTATTTGTTTAGAAGTGCAAACTGCTTTCAGAGACGTTTTGCATGTAATATTTCTTGAAGTTCATAAGTTTCTGAACTTGTATGTACTATCAAATACACAATGGTGTAAAATTACAACAAAAGGCATTATAATTTTGTTGGGGGGTTAATTTTATGAAAATAATGCTCAAGTAAGAGCTGTATATTTAATATATTTGCAGTGAACACAGAATACTTTATGCATATTATTGATTTAATTTGAATATAGTTTTACAGCCTCCTTGACACTTATAATTTACAGATCAAAACTCAGCAATAATTTGGGCAGCTAATGAATGTCATGAAAGCTGTAGAATCTACATCACCATTCATTGCTTTAATTACATGAAAATGCTCTAGTGTTGTGATGCACTGCTGTTTCCAATTCAGGTACAAGTGTGTTTAAAAGAAGATAAATTTTTCCCAATCAGCCAATTAAACTGGCTACCTGTTACCTCAGCTGAGTTAGTTTAGGAAGTTTACATTGGTTTCTATTACTTGTTTTCAGGTTTTGTTTTGTTTTTTAAAGACATCCTGTATAAGCATGTTAAAATCTGAGTTACTGGAGATAAGACTGTTGGGGTTTTCTTTTCCCCTTATTGCAGCTGTTCTCTTTGACAGCACTAAGGGGAAATTAAAGCAAAAACTGTCTTATCTCATGCTACTTGGCACCACGTAGGTCTGTTTAGTTTACACCTTGCAAAGTTTTGGGCTCCCTCTGCAGAATTAAAAGTCCCAAAATGAGGAGTAGTTTCCCCAAGACTCAGAAGAGGCAAACTGTCATAAAGTGCCACTGAAAAGACCTTTCAACACTGCATAATTCATGTAAAAATTGTTTGTTTGCTTTGTTTGTGTAGATTTCTATTTGTGTTTTATGTCATAAAACCTCCTGGAGTTCCCAGTTAATAATGGTAAATAAAATACAGATAGTTTTGAACTCCTTTTGAGTTTAAACTTCTCTGCAGATTTAAATCTGACTAAATATTAAATATTATCCAAAATCATTATTGGGATATCACTTCATATATTATGCTGAGTTACCCACTAAAGAAAAAAGCACTTTGAATAGTAAGGAAGACAAATTATTCCTAGAAACCACAGTAACAGGGCATAAGGCATCTGTTTTAATTCCAAATCCTTAGAACCCTTTACTATATAAAATCTGTCTTAAGATTTGATGTGTGATATGATTCCTCCTTCTTCTTAAGCTGCTATTACTCTGACACGGTCGAGGCCCAGATTCACATTTACAGAACTCCTGAACTGACTGAGACTTCAGTTGACCTTGGTTACATCATTTACGGTCCAAGAATAGGCAAGTGTTAAGAGAAAATAGATACAGGTACTAGTGAAAGTCATGGAAAAAGCTTTACAAAGGGATAAATTTAAAAAATAAAAAACAAAAACTGTATATTTTGATATAGTTCTGTTGCTTGCTTGTACAGTAAAACAACTGTGTTGTTTTTTATCAAGAACTTTACCAATGAAATATAAGTTTCTATGTGCAAAATAACTAGCCCCATGATTAGAAGCAGTATTAGATGTAATTACACAATTATACAAGTACCATTTGGATTGTGCTGGTTACGTATTTTCCCAGATAGTATTCTGATTTTTGGCCCTTCATGCAGTGTCTTAGCAATAGTGAAAATCAAAAACTGCCAAGAGAAGGGGGTAGCCAATTCTTCATCATTAAAATAAAAAGTATTTCATATTTAATATTTTGCCCTTTGTAATATAGCACTTTTATTTAACTAGGATGCATCTATGAAATAGCCAAAGTTTTACAAGCAGTTATTAACTTCATTTGCTGATGGAGTATGTCAACAAATACCATCACTTCCCACCCTTCCCCCACAAAACAAGTCCTAAATCTTGTGGCTAAAACCTAATTTATATCAGATTTATGAAATAAAGTATTTTCCTATTATGGTCAAGTAAGTTTGGTTACTGTTCTAGTGATTCTTTCTATGTAATAAGGCAATTACAGTTTCAAGTAATGAAGGCTGGTGTAGACTTGAACATAATTGTATTTGGGTTATTTTTCGTCAGTTTGATCCAGAGGGGGAAAAAGTGTCCCGCTATCAGCTAAACTATATGCAAATACGGTTGTATAAAGTTAAGGGTTATAAGGAAACCTCAGTAGAATTACACTAATACTGAAGTTAAAATTAAAAGGATATCCAAGGTGATGATAAAGTGTGTGTTGGTAGTTACTAAAAAAACCTTAGCTGTTATTGCCTTGTATTTCTATCCCTTGTTTCAGGCTTCATGATCCAAGTCTTAGTCCAGGTTTTTTTTGGACATTTGCAATATTTGCCAGTTGTGTTCTGTGTAGTCTGAATTTGCTTTCTGTAGTTGAACAAGCGTCTTAAAAAGTCATTTGTAATTTATTGAATTACTTTCTATGATGTTCTATAGAGCAAATGGAAGTTTAATTATTTTTTATTAAACATATTCTTTGACTACCCGTGATGTTGGCCTCAGTATGTGAAAGTAATGCTGTGTAAGGATTAAACATCGATCTTCCAGCAGCAAAACTTAAGTTTCATTGCTAAGTTTTAAAAAATTAAATTATTCTTAAGACCTTAAGAAACCCTGCAGACAAGCCAAGGATGTTACACTCACACCTATTGCCCAAGACCGTGGTTTACTCTTGTATAATTTTACTGGGAATCAGTTGCCTCTAAATCTCTTGCCTTACAGTCAAAACCAGCTGTACTCCCACCCTTCAGTACTTACGGTTAGAAAAGAATATACTGTCTAAGTTCTGGTCCAAAAGTTACCTTAATTTAAATAAGCATGTTGGCAGTGAAGTAAGTACCTTTTCAATCTTCTTTTAAAAAACTTTGCATTACTTTCCACATCTTTATTAAAGCTTTTAATTGTGCACAAAACACTTACCTCTTGCATGTGTTTCACACAGAGCACAGACATTTCTCCTGAACCCAAGTTGTCTCCTGCTTGTCTGCTGCCACCTTGTTTTAACTTGGCATTGCATTTAAATGATTCAATGGTATCTGTATTTATTTCTGTCTGAATTTTGTCTTCATATCCAGATCATCCTTTTTGAGCTGCTGCTTCTGCAGATCTGTACACAGGTGGTAAAAGTTCACATATACATGAGCTCTGATTTCAACTTCTCTTTTTTCCTTGGAAATCCTGCAAAATCTCTTGTAATATTTTTTCAAATTATTTTTAGAATCCAGTCTTCTTAGTCTATAAATTAACATATAAAGATCTATTTTTTCAATGGAACTATTCCCAAGGAACAGGTGATCTAGGCACTGGAGTGGGGGTTACTTTCTGGCACTCCTTTTTAATTTTTCCAAACAGTATGTAGGGTATGATGACTAGATAAGACTCTTTAAAAGGTGTCCAGGGCAAAGTCCTGTCCTATTTGTTTTGTTTTGTCTCAGAGAAGATTATTTGTGCCATGTTATTTAGTAACACATTTTTTATGGATTGCTCAGTGTGACAGTGCTGATCATCAAACCTTCATTTTAGTGGATGAAGGTCTAATTCAAGCTGTAGTGAGATGAAATGTGCCTGGTGTCCAAGGTTAATACAAAGAAATCTGCACAGTAGTGTTACATTAACAAATTTGTGATGTGCAAGTTGCTAACAGCTACTTTTATAAGTAGTTCCTGATCTAGTTCTGTTACACCTATAATAATTTTCCAGATGAGCAGGCTGTTTCAGTGCAGTGTGGGATTTACACTGCTGTAGCTGACCAACATTTAAAATTTTACATTTGCGCATTGTCAGGACCTTGGGCTGCTAGTGTTTGTAGAGCAGACTAATTGTACTGATGTAGCCGCAGGAGTTTACAAAATAACTGCCCAGGCTTATCTAAATGTCCCTAATGTTACACAAACAGGCAGTATAATTTCTTTGTTACGTTTAGAGGAAAAGGAAATAAAGATAATATGTTTCCAAGTTCTTGTTATGACTTTTTTTATTGAATGCTGCCTCCTTTCAGGTTCTCTCATGCAAGGAAAGAAGGAAAATGCTATGCCTGAGATCTGCATGAAGTTGAACTGGAAAATGAGGATTTGTTTGCCTCCTGTGTGCTTCCAGTGTAAATGTGACCTGACAGTGCATAATTCTCATTAGTGTTCCAGGTAAGGTCTCTTGAATAAAAGGGAGGCTGCTTTGGGGATTTCATGGGATCCTAATGTCAGATACAGTATCATCATCTGGAGAGATGAGAGCACTTTGCCTAGTGCTCACCGAAGGTGATAATATCCTCACACTGTTTTCTGCTCTCAGACAATAAAAGCATTTGAGCAAACACATGTCAGCTCCTCTGCTTGGCAGTGGTTGACCGTGTGCAGCAGCTCAAAGCAAGGGGCAAGAGCATGTTCGTGGGGAGAGTTTCTGAGACGACAGGACAGTAAAAAAATGTACTAGTGGTGAGTAGCCGAGCACCTGTGAGGGACTCGGGCTGAGAGCGTGTTTGTGACTGTCACTTGTCCTACTGGTAGATCTAGCATGGAGTCCAGTAGTCAAAATTATTCAAATAATTAACATGCCATATGAGGATAACTCTTTATTAATAAATTTTTGTATCTTTTTAATGGCGGAGGAGTGGGATGGAAAGTGGGGAGAAACAAGTGAAGCTCTCAATGCTCTGCATATCTCAGAGCAGGAGCTTGGCCACGCTGCAAAGCTCACAGCTCCTCCGTGTTACAAAAAGAGATGTAAGACATTAAATGCAGCCTAATCACTAGTTTTTAATGTAAGCTGTTAAGGCGTTTTGGGCACTGCAGATATGGGTGGGACCCTGCTGCCATCACCGTCTTCAGTGCCAGCCGGGCTTTGTGCTGTTCTCAGTGCTGGGTTACCGTGTGTCCTGAACCAGTCTCAGGGCAGCCAAAACATCTTTTCTTCACATTCTTTTTTTTTTTTTTTTTCCTCTGAAGCTTTCAACGTTTGTGGAATACCGGTAATACAAAACCAATCCGACAGAGTCAATAAATCTCTTAATCAAGTAAATCTCTTAATCAAGTACAGCCTGTTTGACTGATCACTAAATTGCCAGTCACCTGCTCTAGGACTTAAATCTTATTTTTGACAGCTTCCTCTCTGCTGGGTTGGGACTTGACCAGGGGGAGCTATTTCTGCCTCTTTCCTAACCCTCACTGCCTCTGTACAGCCCCTCCCCGCGCTGTGTGTATATATTTGTGTGTATATTGTGTGTACAGCCCCTCCCCGCACTGTGTGTATATGCCTGTGTATATATTAGTGTACAGGCTGTACCCCACGCTGTGTCTATGTATCTGTTTGTATATTAGTGTGTGTATTTTGCACTCTGTGTGTGTGTATTTTGCCCTCAGCCCCTCCCGGCACTGCCGCTCTCTCCCGGTTCCGGACTCCCCTCACGGCCCCGGCCCGGCCCCGCCCCGCCCCGCCCCGCCCAGGGCCTCGCGCGCCGGGCGCGCTCCCGCTCCCTGCCGTGCGCGCGCCGGGAGCGTGCTTCGCAGTGCACGGTAGGAGCGCGCGCCGTGCGCCTGCGCGCGGGCGGGGCGGGGCGGGCGGTCTCCCCGCGGGCCAATGAGCGGGCGCGGCGCGCGGCGGGGGCGGGGCCCCTCCCGCGGTGTTTGGATTCGAACGCGCGGGGCGGCGGCGCAGGCGCGGTGCGCGGGGCGCGGCGCTGCCCCCCAGCGGCGGGGTGCGGCATGGCGGGCGAGGAGGCGACCGGGGCCGAGCCGGGGCCCGCGGGGGGCGCGGCCGCCGCCCCCTCCCCGCCGGGCGAGGACGGCGAGACCCGGCAGCGCTACGAGGAGCTCTGCAGGAGCCTCAACATGGACGAGCGCGCCCGCGCCGAGGCCTGGCTCAGCTACCAGAGCATGAGGCGCAACTACACCCTGGAGGTGAGGGCGGGGGGCCGGGGCCGGGGCCGGGCCGGGGGAGCGCGGCGGGAGGCGGGGGAGAAGCGCTGAGGGAAGGGACGGCGGTGGGGGCGCGGCGGCCTCTCCGTCACACCGCCCGGGCGGCCGGGAATAGCCACCGTAATGGGAGTCACAGCGGCGGAAAGGTGTTAAAAATGGAAGAGCCCCCGTGGCCGCGGGCCGTTGGCTCCCGGCGGTCCGGCCCAGGAGCGGCACAGGGCCCCGGGCAGCGCGGGGCCCGCGGGGATGCCCCCGCAGGTGCGGTGACATTTGTCGGGTGTTTCTGGGGCTTGCCCGGGCCGGGGGGTAAAGGGTGAAAGGTAAAAGGCAAAGGGTTGTCGCGTCGTTCTTGAAAACAGGAACACGCGGTGACGCGCCAGGGAGCTTCGGAAGCGCCTTTTATCGGTGTCTTCCTATAGCAAAGGTGGCGCCTGCGATAACCCCCGGCAGGTCCCGGGGCTGCCCTCCCGGTGACCGGCGGCTCTCGGGGCAGGGCTGCGGGCAGGGCTCGGACCCGGGCAGGGCTCGGTGGGCGGGCAGGAGGAGCCGGGCTCCGGCAGCCCCAGTGTCCCATCGCGGGCGGGCGGCGATGCTCGGACCAGCCTTGCCTTGCCTTGCCCCCGAGGGCGTGCGCTCACCCGGCCGTGACATCACCGAGCCCATAAAACACAACAGAGAATTCACTTTTGGGCCCTTGGTTTATCTGTCCCTTTTCCCACTGAAGTGTTACTGTTTGATCAGAGATGGAGAATAAAATTTCAAGTGCTTATTAGGATTAATTTCTCTATTTAGGTACCAGATTGAATAATAGTTCTGCTGTGTAATGCAGAGCAAAATGGAAGTGATATTTTTCTTTTCCTGACAGCGATATTTTTCTTTTCCTGCTGTCCTATAAGGGCAGAAGAATGTTTTGGTTGCAAGAACTGAAGCCTTTTTTTTTTTTTTTTTTTCCCTTCTTCTTTTAAATCCAAGCAGTACAAAATGCTGTAGAAGGGCAACACTCAAAATGCATTTTCATGTACTCAAAATATATTTCGCACTTTGAGTCAAACGTGAAATTTTTAATAGCAACTAGTAAGGTTAGTTTTGATGTAGTTCAGTGTCTATTTAGCACCTGTTTTGCTGCAGTTAAAAACCCAAAGCACAACAGAAGTTTGAAACAGGTGAATGAACTTCCTCACTGGTTGAACTTTATCTGTTCAGGACACAGTGCTTTTCCCCAGTGCTGGGCTAGCTGAAAAGCACATTCTTCTTTTCAGTGGAGGTTTTTAGATGCCTGATGTTTTGATTCACAGGGAAATGACATGCACTGGCTGGCTTGTGCCTTGTACGTGGCTTGCAGGAAAGCAATTCCCACTGTGAGCAGAGGAACAGCGGAAGGAAATTACGTGTCCTTAACCAGAATCCTGCGCTGTTCAGACCAAAGGTAACTTTTATTCTTGCTGATTTTTAGACTTGCAAAATCTCAAAGAGTGCTCATCACCTTGTGGAATTGGAAGTAGAGAATGAAAGCTAAATGTGTTTCTTGTTTCCCGCTTTTGAAGACAGAGTTTATATCCCTGGAATGTTTGTGTTATAGCTCACTGCCACAGAAGGAGGGCAGCTCCTTTGGCTCAGTACTATGTTCATAAAAGCTGGTTTTCAAAATAAGCAATTGACTTCCTTCACTCAAAAGAGAAAGAAGCCACTACTGAAGAACAGTCAGATTTCGGGGTGTGCAAAATGTGAACTTCTCACATGATGAACCATTTGTAGTTCACTGCAAAAATGTTCACAAGATTTATCTCCATTTTTGCGTAAGAAAATGTCACTTTTCATATGTTCTTGCTAAAGTCACTAAATGAGGTCAGAATTTGATGAACAAATTTGTGTCAAACATTTATGTCCATAAAGTAAAAAAGAAAAGCTTCTGAAACAATTGACTTTATTTATTAGCAATCCCATTGTTTTCTAAAAACTCCTTAGATTGTCACAAAAAAAAGAATGTTTTTGTCTACTTTTTATCCATTACCTCTACTGTTGAAGCACTGCTGTTGTTTTAAACAATGCAAAAGCATTCCTCTATAAACTTTTCTTTTCCAAATCAGAAGTTCAGGGAATTGAATGCTGATAAATTGTTTCTGTGATCTGGGCTATGAAGACTAATAACACTGAAAAAGGAAGGTGTGGATAAAGAAGCAGAAAAGGAATTAAAGCCAAATTTGTAAAGTGCAATTTACTAAAACTTAAAAGATTTTTCATACTTTGTAGAATATTCTTAGCATTGTAGATCTCACAGGTTGTTTTATTTAAATTAATAAATTATTCAGAAAAATGAGGCAAGTCTGATTTCAGAATAATCTAACAGTTGGAGTTGATTTTGTCTTTGTGAGAAGATGCCAGACCTGTGAGTATATAGTTAACATGGTTATCAGCCCAGGATCTAAAAATATTTCACGAGCTGTCTGAGTTCATCTGTGTTTATAGGTGGAGTGGCTCTGAGTTCATTGTCATGTTTGCAATGCCACCATTTCATCAGCAGTTTGGACAGTAAAAATTGCACTTTTATTGAAAATATAGAGTTTATTTCTGCAGGAAAAACAAGGGGCTTTTCTGATCTAACCCGTTTGGTATTTCCAGCTTGATCGAGTTTTTTAACAAGATGAAGAAGTGGGAGGACATGGCAAATTTACCATCCCAGTTCAGAGAGCGAACAGAGAGGTTGGAGAGGAACTTCACCGTCTCTGCAGTCATTTTTAAGAAGTATGAGCCCATTTTTCAGGACATTTTCAGGTATCCTCAAGAAGATCAACCTCGTCAGCAGAGAGGAAGAAAACAGAGGTGTGTTTCTGTTATTTCCAGACTGATTTTAGACTATTACTTCAGTGAAAATATAATGAAGAACTGCTTGGTTGTTTTAGTTGTGTTTTGACTGTGTTTTCATAGTTGTTTATAATATCAGAGTTGGTTTGTCCTTGCTTGCAGTAAACTTTTAATCTCTTTCTCAGTTTCAGATCTGACAGAGGCAGGAAGTCCCAGAGCTGCTGAATTTATGATGATTTGGGGGCTGGGGGAGAGGTTTCAATCAGCCTGTAGGCAAGGGAAGCACTGGTATTGCAAAGATGGGAAAGACAGGAAGAATTTGATCCTTTTATGATCTGATTGGCTTTAATAACTCATGGTACTGCTTAGTACAATGTTTCCCAGTAACTCCCATGAATTTCTTCATAGCTGCAGATCTTGTGGTTATTTTACTTTATAGTAGAAACTTTGTTTCCTCGTTACTGTTTATATTTGGTGTGCTGTGGAATTGAACTTGCAGGCTGAGACTTTAGTGCCTACAGTAAACCTCTTCTAGGTTTTGTGCATCTTTCTGTATTTCCTTTTGTCAGGGTTTTGTGGGAAGGGTGTAATATTTGGCCACACTGTAGTAAAACTTAGTTTTCTCTTTGAATTAGTGAGTCTTGTATGATGATTTATCAGTTTTGATTCATTGAGCTTATTGTTCTCTTGCTGTATTTTCCTCCAAAAGACGACAACCGTGTACTGTGACCGAAGTTTTCCAGTTTTGTTGGGTGCTGTTTGTTCATGCAAAAGGTAAGGAATTTGAAAGGGATTAAATACAGCAGACGTACTTTTATTATTCATTAATTTATATGAGTCCTTAAAACACCCAATAGGTGCAGTGTACATATAACCTTTATTGTAAGAGCTGCCTTAAAGCTTATAAGAACAGTAGAGAATATCAGATGTTTTTCTTGATAGTGACTGTTGGGGGAAAAAGGAAGGAACAGGATTAAGTCCTCATTTTAGGCTTCAGTTTCTCAGTCATAGCACATATAGTTTAAAATCTTTCCTCATCAAATCTGTGTCCTAAAAAGTTTCCACGTGGCTAGGCCTTGTTTCAAGTCCTGCTTTGATGAGTGTTCACTGTGAGTGATGTATAAGTAAAGTATTGCTTTGGGGAAAGTAAAGACAAGATTGATACTCCATGTGGAGAGAGCATCATTGTAGGCTCAGATCCACTGATGATGTCCAGTAACTTGATTTTTTTTCCATAATATAACATCTATTAGAGGAAAACCAATATTTTAATTTCAAGGAAAGGGATAAAAGGAATTTTGGTTTGGTTTGGGAATGTGTGGTGGGATGTGTTTTTTCAAATTTAAGAGTGAATCAGTGTTAAGATTCCTACAGTGTGCTGTGATGTCCTTAACTGGATGATTTTGTGGCTGAGACAGAGAAGGCTGTGGCAATACTGAATGGCCTGGCCCTAATTTTGTTTCCAAAGCCTTTCTTTCTACACTGCCACACTGCAGAGGGTTCCTGGCAGCAGTGCTGGACCCTCAGCACCACATCCCTGCATGAAGGTCAGGGAGGGTGTGCTGGGGCACAGTGCTGCACGGAGCATTCCATCCTGTGACAAAAATGCCTTTTTGTAAGGCTGAAAATTCCACCTTCTTGGGGAAGAGAAGTCTTTTCTGAACAAGTATGGTGTTTCCAGCC
This sequence comes from Zosterops lateralis, assembly GCF_965231275.1. NCBI lineage: Eukaryota > Metazoa > Chordata > Aves > Passeriformes > Zosteropidae > Zosterops > Zosterops lateralis. Next base: position 9,820,694 of record NC_139772.1, read on the forward strand.
TGAAACACAGCATGATTTCAACCACTGAGCCCAGAGCAGAGTAACTGTACTTATTTCCAGTCAATCAGGACTTCCCTTCCTTAGCACAGGTAGGCACCTGAGACAGTAAATAGGTCAGTCTGGAAAATCACAGCTTTTTCTTTTCCTTTCTGTAAAGTCCTCAGTTCTGTGGGAAGATTGGATGGTTGACAAGGTGCAGAGGGGCTTTATGGGTCTTCCTGTTGCTAAGTTCTTGACTGATATGTTTGAGTAACTGCATCATCGATTACAAGTTAATTACAACTACATGTTAATTACAGTTTCAGACATGTTAACTAACCCTATGGAGAATACCATGTTGCTAACACATCTGATTGAATTTTACGAGGAAAAGAAAAAAAATACAGCGCATAGAAGCTGTAAAGTTACTAATGGTTATTAAAGTGTGACAGCACAGAAATGGAAACTGAGTGTTGACTGTTAAGGCATTAGGTGCTGGTGTGAGGTTTTGTGCTGTGTGGTTTGGGGGTGGGCAGTAAATCCTTATCACAGCAACCACACATCAGTGGCAGGCCCAGGCTTGTCTGCTCCTGCAGCCCATTGCCTCCAGTTCATGCTCTGCACACTGAGGGAGCCCCTTGTTCCCTGGGACTGCCTCAGCATGCTGTTTGTGAGAATTGCTCTTCAAACTCTTTCATTTCTTTATTTAAAATTGATGGGGGAAGAGATCTCTGGTTTTTTATTATTTGGTATGAGGTTGTGAAAGGGAGCCTAGTTTGGAATGTCAGCAACAAAAAGTTACTATAGGACTGCTGGTACTGTGAAATTATATTTATTTTTGTGCTGACAGTAAGGATTGCTGTGGTAGTTGTCATGGTTGTGGAACTGAACCTGTATTATAACAGTTACTTTGAGAATTTTATTGATAAAGGTTTGCTGATAGTATTTAAGATTTTCATTGCTTTGCTGTGAACCCTTAATGATTTGGAAATAACTGATAAGTGGGTAAAATTAATTAAAATTTCATCTGGTGTTCATTATTTTAAATAGTTAAAATTATCTGCATTGATTTTTTTTTCTTATAACAAACATGGAACCAGAAAATAACAGAAATTTGATCAAACTGGTATATTACTGGTAAAAAGAATAACAGTATAATTGAGAAGAATTCTCTAGTCATATATCCATTTCAATGTGTTCTAAGTGAGTTTATTACTATATGGTCTATTTCTTCAAGAATTCAAACTGTTCTTCAGAGTGAGCTCAGCTAAATGTTTTGGAGTTTCCCTGAGAAAAAAGGGAGGGTGGAAAAAGGGAAAGAGTTATTAGTATTTAAGGAGTAATAGAAACATCATGTTGTGCATAAAAAGTAACAGAATTGTGATTTATGGTATAATTAATTATATTATTTATTTTACCAAACTCTTTTTAGCTATGGCCAGTCCTCTAGAGGAATATCATAAACATAAATGAGTTCAGTAAAGAGTAATGTACAACTCTGATTGTAATCTTTGTGAAAGGTATTAAAAGAGTGAAGAGGTTACAAGGACTCTTTTCTTCAAGAAGATGATAGATAAAAGATACTTAATAAACCAGGTCAGAGATAGGCACATTTTAGCTCTTCTGTAAAACACAGGAGAAATGAAGTTACATTTATTACTGTTTCTAATGAGTATGCCCCAGCAATTTTTTGCAAGAAAACAGATTGTTAAAAAAAAAAAAAAAATCTGAGTGAAGTACAGGTTTGTTGTGGGAGTGAGGGGCAGGGGTTGAAGCTGGGAGCAGTTTCTGGGCCCTCTGAAAACCTGGGTCTAGCATTGCTAAAGTTAAAGTTATTTGCAGCTGTTTACAGCAATGCAGAATTGGAGAGAGGAGGAAAAGTTGAGTCTCAGAACCCATTCTCCCTTCAGAGCAGAATTTGCTTTGGGCAGGTGCAGGGGGAATCCAGTGAAGGACGTGACTCTACCAGGCAGTGGGGCTGCTGCTGCCACAGTTACAGAAGCACATTTTTCTTCCTTGAGGCAGTTTGCATGATACAGTTTGTGCTGCTTCAAGTTATTTATGCACTGCTTAATGGGATTACTGTGAATGAGGGAGCAGCAACAGCTTGTTTATCAACATTTTGGTAAGGTTTGATTTCAAAACAGTGCAATATATTTGAGTCCCTTCACAATTGTTGTTGTTTCTGAAAAAATATTTTACTTTTATATTTGTTATATGTTATTGTGGGTCTGCTTTATTGCCTGTGTTGCTATCCAAGTACTTAGAGTCACACAAAGTGTTTCCAAGATCCCATTATTGATTGTAATACAAACATCAACAGTCTCTTGGTTAAAAAAATTCTTAAATCTTTGCTAATTTTATGTTTTATGTCTTTCTAATATTGCAGGAAATTTTCCTATGATCAGTGATGACTTGGTCAATTCCTACCATCTCTTGTTATGTGCTTTGGATCTCGTGTATGGAAATGCTCTGCAATGTCCTAACAGGAAAGAGCTCCTGAATCCTCATTTTAAGGGTATGTTGAAAAAAAGAAGTTGATTTGAAATACATGAGAATTAATATTTTCTGTATCTGGCTAAGCAGTTCCATTCCTATTAATGTAGTGTGTAATAACAGACTAGTGAATTTCGTCAATAATACATTAGGTCAAGAATTTGATGTACAGTGGAAATACCCTTGAAGGAAGTTCCAGATTAATACTTTGAGTTAATGAGGGTTTAATGTCAGTGAAAATGTGCATAATCACACAACCATCACTGGACACAGTGAGACTGGAATGTTCTGTGATGCAGCAGTTTGGAAAGACCCAGGACTCAAATAGGAGATTTGTTTCTCTCTCATTTCTGGATTGCTGCTGTTCTCTTTTTGAAGAGAATGGAAGTGTAGGTTGACTTGATAACCACAAATTCAAATGTGTGGTGAGAAGTTGCCATTGAATTTCTGATGTAACTCTTCCCAGGCTTGCACTTCATTTTCAGTGCTGTACAGGATTGGCCTTCACTTGTAGTGTTTCAGATGTGACCTGGGACTGTTATCTCAAATAAATATTGAGTAGTTCACCAGTGTTTGATTTTTTCCCTATTAGAATTGATATGTGTAATTTTTATCACTCAGTAACTAATGTTTTTAAATCTCTAACTCACAATTTGCTTTTGATAACATTATCCAGTTGAGTGGGCATTACGTAATTACTAGTTCTTTCACAGGAACTAATTAGTTTGCTAATTAGTTTTAATTTCATACTACCTTGACTACAAAGCATAGAATTTAAGTTTAATAAGAAAGCAGGATATGGATTTGCAAAATTAAATCATACAATATTCTGAATTGTAGGTCTACCTGAAGACTTCCACAGTAAGGATTATAAAGTCTCATCTGATCCTCCCTGCATCATTGAAAAACTGTGTTCTTTACATTATGGATTAGTTTTAGAAGCAAAAGGTATAAAGGAGCATTTTTGGAAGCCATATATTCGGAAGCTTTTTGACAAAAAGGTTGGTCAGTAAATCTGTGATGTAGAAAAATCTCTCCTTACTTGTTACCTTCAAAACCTTTATGAGAAATGAAATGCCCATCCTTTGTTCTTAAATGTCTTACAGCTTTTAAAAGGAAAAGATGAAAACCTGACGGGATTTCTGGACCCTGGGAACTTTGGAGACAGTGTGTAAGTCCCTGTTTGTGGGTTGGTTTGCAGGAGTGTCCCTGTGTGGGGCAGCTGCACTTGTTACCTGCTCTGGGCACTGGTAGTAGCTGTGCCTTGTGTGTTCAGTGATGGCCACCCAGCCCTGCCTGTTTCTGGCACTGCTGGGGGCTCAGGCCTGCTTGGAAGAGAAATGGTGCTTCAGGGTGGTGCTACCTGATGGCTGCTTTTATTCTTTTCTCTTCTCTGGATTTTTTTTGTTTGTTTGTTTGTTTGGGGGTTTTTTTGGTTTTTGTTTTGTTTGGTTTTGGTTTTGGTTTTGGTTTTTTGGTGGGTTTTTTTTTGTTTGTTTGTTTGTTTTGTTTTTGTTTGTTTTTTTGGTTTTGGTTTTTGGTTTTGTTTGGGTTTTTTTTGGTTTTTTTTGTATGTGTGTGTAATTCAGAGTTACTATGGAAAAGCTGCGGGAGCACATTGAGTAGGAAGTGGGAGGGGAAAAAATGGGTTTGGTGCTTAGAGATGTTTATGGGTAGGACTTTCTTTTAATGATTTAAAAATTGTTCAATGTAGTTTATGACACGGTGTTGTGTAAATTTGGAGGAGTTTCCAGCAAATAGGAGTTCTCAGTAATTTACTGTGCTCTTCCTGCAGCTGGAGGAATGGCAGGGCATCAGATACATAAGGAAAATAATGTTCTTGCCACTGTCATGTTTAAGCTACTGTAGATCTTAAAGGAACTTCAGTGCTTTGGTGAGGGTCAAATAAAATTCGAGCAGACTTCCCCCATGCCAGAACTGTGTTCAGTGTGTGAGCAGGTGAACAAAGCAGTCTAAATAAAGGAGGTTTGTCTGTCTTTCCTTTCTGCTGCAGCAAAGCCATCAACAAGGCCTATGAGGAGTATGTTCTGTCCGTGGGAAATCTCGATGAGCGAATATTCCTTGGCGAGGACGCGGATGAAGAGATTGGAACTCTCACGAGGTGCTTGAACACACCTTCAGGAATGGAAACAGCTGAAAGGGTGCAAGTGAAGCATAATTTGCAGCAGCATTTTGACAGGGTGAGTATGGCATGGTCTGTCTTGCTGTTTTTATATGCCACCCTCCCTGGCTGCCTGTGGAGGCAGAAATCAAACACACCTCAGAGTGTGGGGAGAAAATGGGCATAGTATTGGGAGCTGGAGTTCCTGGTGAAGGATGGAATGTATTTGTTAAAGGAAGTTACTGTGTGGTTAGGTAATTAAAAGATGCATTGTTTTTGCTGTGTGCTAATTGAAGGGATATCCTTGATGTTACATTATTTTAATGTGGTGGCTTGATCTAATGCAAATAAACTAAAATGCTGATTAAAAGGACTTCTCATGTTAAAGGTTAAACCTGCTGAAAGGAAGCCCTGGCTCAGTACACTTCTGCTATGAGCTACCTTTGTTACTTGGGCTACAAAGGGATACTGAGGTTTAGGGGAGATTTTTGACATTGGTGTAATTGTTTCACATTTCAATTCCAGCATCTGCATTTCAGCATAGGTCACACCCCCTCCATTTATACAGAACTGTTTGATACAAATACCTGAATAACACAGACAAATTCCTCATTGCTGGCTCTTACCTGAGTCATGGTCTGCTTTGGGCTGTTTGATTTGGAGCCATTTTTGTTCCATAACACAGAGTAAGAACTCTGCAGATTGATGTTTCTAGGTTATGACCTTTATCAAAGTTTATCACAGAGTGCATATGGATATGTGGTTATTTTTTATTTCAGTCCAAATCACTGAGGATCACAACCCCCCTCACTGGCCGCAAGTACATTAAAGAGAGCAACCCATACGTGACACCTGTTTCCATAGCAACCTACAGCCTGAGCCGCCTGCACACGATGCTGGCAGGGCTCAAAAATGCCCCCAGTGAAAATCTGGAGCAAATACTCAGGTAAATTTGATGTTTAGCCAAATAATCCTATTTTCTATTCTGGTTTTAGTAGCAAACATTAATGCTGAACAGTAATTTAAAATGTGAGCCACTCTTTTACTGCTGGAGTAAAATAGAATGCAGAGAGATATTTACATTTCAAAGGATTGTTCTCTTTATTTAGATTTAGATTTCTCTTTATTTAGATCTGTCCTTAGAGATTGGTGAACATCCACCTTTTAAAACCCTGCAGTTCTGAGCTTCTCTAACCACAAGTTACCAGTATAAAATTTTCAAGAGTTTTCTTCCTGTCTAACAAATGGCACTACCCAGGAAATCACTTCATACTGTAGGAGATGCAAATCAACCTTTATTTTCCATGTGGATAAACTGTTTTGCAGTTACACACATTTGGGTCTGTTCATATTGCTTATGAATATATTTTCATTTTTTATGCTTTCAACATATAAAAAAAATAGGGTGTTTTTGGTCTTAGTAGGAATAGTATATTGAAAATATTTGGTTTTTATTTTTAGGTCATGCTCCAGAGATCCTTCTCAAGCCATTGCAAACAGAGTAAAAGAAATGCATGACGTGTACTGTCAGAGCACTCAGTCTGAAGGAGAATTCAGTAATTTTTCCAAAGGTGGGAAACATTTTGCTTATCCATAAAATGCCTGTAAACACATGCATCTCTTGTAATTAAGTTTTACATACAGGTTATGCTTTAGCAGAAGTATCTTTTCTACTTCTTTTGCCTTTTGGTGTGTTCTTAAGACATACCAAATGTCAATGCTGTGTAAAATTTTACAATCAGTCTTAGCTTGAATCACTGGAATTTGATCATACTTTCAGCACTAGAGAAGTGAAATGAAAAGGACTTTGAAGTGTACCACTTTTTTATCAAATATAAGAATATTAGTGATGGCATGGATTTCTGTGCTGGTAGAGGAAAATGTGAGTAACTGTAGTCTTAAAAAACCCAACAGCAACTTTGGCTTACACATGAGGATGGATTAGTACAGGTATTAATATCCTGCCAGTATAAACACAAAAACATGACTTGCCAAGTTGTCTTGAAGTGCCTGAAGTGGATTGAATATAAGGAAGATGCTCTTGAACTTGTTTCTTAACAAGGCCTTCCTTTGTTCTTGTCAGTTTAGTTGCTTCAGTGCTTTTTGTTGCACAGTGCAAGGTGATTTTTCTGAATTTGAATTGTCTATTATAGCAGTGTTAAGGATTGTTCTTATACATGGCCGTGTCACAAAAATCTGGGTTCAGTAGTAAATTATTCTGCTCTGCATTCACAAGTCAGGGCAGTGTAGGAGAAGGACTCTTACATTAACTTGAAATGATCCAGTTTAGTCATGAAAGTATTGTATCCACAGCAGCACAGAAATCCACACAAGCTACTGTTGTGTTTCTGTATCTGATGATGAAGACTATAATACTTTTTAATTGCATTTTACAATATTGCTTCTATTTAAACTTCCTGCAGATGTTGCTAGTAAACATTTTCGTCGTGCTGAGATGCTTTACTACAAGGTCTTGGAGTCAGTCATTGAGGAAGAGAGGAAGAGACTGAGAGACACTGACTTATCTGTAAGGAAAACTAATCAAAGGGTACCTCATTTTTAAAGTTGGACCTGCAAAAACACCCAAACAAATGTAGTGCAGAATTCTTAGCTATTTAAAACGAGGGTAAATCTCTGAGAAGAACCCTGTAAGTACACCCAAATGGAAGAAAAAAGCTTCAAGAAACTGTGTTTGCCAACACAAAGGTAGACTAAATTTTTAATAAGCAAAGATGGTTAATTTTGAACTCTGTTCTGTCCCTTAAAAATAGCTTTACTTTTTGTTAGCTTGGGAATCTTGCCGTTGAGACAATAAAATGTGTTTTATTGTTCTATAGTTACACTGTAAAATAAACTTTAAAATTTGCAACTCTTGCAGGCAATACTGGAGCAAGATGTGTTTCACAGGTCTCTGCTGGCGTGTTGCCTGGAGATCATTACCTTTACATACAACCCGCCTGGAAACTTCCCATTCGTCACTGAAATATTTGACATTCCAGTTTTTCATTTTTACAAGGTAATGTGTTTGATAGCTAGAAATGCTTACAAAGTCATCAGTGCTCATTGACCTGTATGACAGACTAGGATTGAGTCATAGTAATGCAGCCTTCATATTTCTAATAGTCTCCTCTTCCTTGAAAATCAAGTAGTGGAATTAGATCTTTGTTTAAAAATGAATCTATGAAACAAGTACCTTATGTTGATCATAATTATCCACTGCACAGGTGATTGAGGTTTTCATTAGAGCAGAGGACGGCCTTTGTCGGGAAGTGGTGAAGCACCTGAACCACATTGAGGAGCAGATCCTGGAAAGTATGGCATGGAAACGGGAATCTGTGCTCTGGGACAGGATCAGAGAGAATGAAAACAAAGTTCCTACTTGTGAAGAGGTGAGGACATCTTTCTCTGTGATACATAATCACACAGGAGGGCAGACACAGGACTTTGTACCCTGAAGGAGAGGCCTTACACATCCCAGTAGCAGTTCCACCATCCCAGCCCATCAATGCAGGGAAAGCAGCAAGTGCAGTGTGCCCTGGTCTGGTCAGGGTCATCTCTATGGAGACATCTGCAACTGAGACAGGCAGCAGAGATGATTCTCACCCAGTATTTTATCGGTGTAGCAGAACAGTGAACAAAATGGTCAAGTAAGGAAGTTTTGGACCAGTAACACTTGGAAAGATTATTAGACAAGAAACATGGTAAAAAGTACACACAGTAGCCACAGAAAGACTATTGGAGTGTGTATCTTCCAGAGCAGAACAATCACTACTGTTTTTGTTTGGTTTAGGATAAATTTGTCACTTTTCTTGTTATTTTTCTACACAGTTTTCCTGTTCACAAGTTCTAGTGCAGTAGCTTTTAAAAATTTGCTATGTAGTTAATGTGAGATCCAGACACTCTAATAAAAGGATAAATATTTTAGGTCATGCCACCTCAGAACTTTGAGAGATCTGCTGGGAACAGTGCTGTAGGTTCACCATTGACACCACGGAGAATAAACGAGGTTCGTGCTGAAAGTGGAGGACTGGCAAAAGGTGAGATTTTTTAAAGCAGAACATGCTGTACATTGCTTATTAGATTAAATTATGTAAGGGAGGAAGCTGCTTTAATGCCACTGTAGGTAGCTACAAACACAGTTGTAAAGGGTATTTGTATTGTAACTCCCAGAGTTGCATCAGACTGGTAGATTCATCATATCAGTGTGAACAGTGCTGTTTTGATAGGGTGACGGATATGAACAGCATGTGTATGTATGTGTTAAACAGTATTTATACATGCACACACAGAGCTTACACTCTAATTGGTTTGCTTTATTGTTACACTAGAAAAGAAACTCCACTATATATTAAGTGACATCTCAAACTTTTTCCACTAGAAAAAATAAAATATAATACATGAACTTAGAAAAATATTAAGCATAAAAATATTAAACATAAAATATTAAACACAGCATTTTTGAAGATCAAGTAATCTCTAAAAGCAGTCTGTGTTTTTAAAAAATTTTCCTGAAGAGCTTTGCATGATATATTTTGGTTTGCATTAGATTTCCATCACGTATTTGTAAAATAAGGGATTATAAAACAAGAGCTAAATCTCTCTGTGTGTGTTTTCTCCCCAGGCCTGTCGTCCCCTCCGGCCAGCCTGTATGACAGGTACAGCTCCCCCACGGCCAACCCCACGCGGCGGCGCCTGTTTGCGGACAGTGAGGGTGTCCCCGAGGGGGGCCCGGCCGTCAGGGTGCCCCCGCAGCCCGTGGTCAGCACCGTGCCTGTGCAGAGCCCCGAGGCTGTGTCTGTCACCCCTGTGCCTGGACAGACCCTGGTGACAGTGGCCACGGCCACCGTGACGGCCAACAACGGGCAGACGGTGACGATACCTGTGCAAGGTGAGGGAAAACCTGCTGCACAACCATTCAGTTCAGCCTTGTTCCGTCAGGGTGTTGGAACACAGCCAGGGAGAGCTGCATTAGTATGGAAACCTGACTTCAACTTCATTATCCTTGGCTCATGAGGAAGTATCCAAAGTATTTTGATAAAGCAATTTCATTTATAATATACTAAATATCTAGTTATAAGTAGCTAATAAAAGAAGTACTGTATTATTTTTTAAAACTCAAAACCACACACACACACATCCCCCACACAGCTTGCTCTTATTTCAGACTCTTTTTGTTGCATTACAGGTATTGCCAATGAAAATGGAGGAATAACTTTTTTCCCAGTCCAAGTAAATGTAGGCACCCAGCCCCAGGCTGTGTCTGGGCCCATGCAGCCCCTGAGTGCCCAGACTCTGGCTGGCACCCTGAACCCTCAGATGGCTGGGGCAGCCCTGCAGTTGCCAGGCCAGTTAACAGTGCAGCAGATCTCCCCTGGAGAGCAGAGACAGACCCAGAACCCGAGTGCCACGGCTGCCAGGCCTCGCAAGATGGGCTCACTTGCACTCTTCTTCAGAAAGGTACTTTTTGATCCAAATTTGCTTTGCTTAGTTCTTATTTTGGTAAACCTGCAGTAATTTTAAAAATACACCCTTACTGGCTGTAATCATGAGGGCATATTACATTTAATCTTTACCTTAATTATTCATATACACCTGAAGAGTAGTTTTCTCCTGCAGGCCACTTCTCACTAGTAAAGGAGTGTGCTGGCACATCAGGACATGGAAATAGATTGTGTACTTGGCCAGCAGGTTCTTAAAGATGCCCTTTTTCTTGAAGGCTCTTCCAGAGAAAGAGGTTCCCTTTTGAGACTTTCTGATTTATTCAATGAAAGAATTGCTGTAGGAAATAAAGTGCCCTTTCTGTGCTCAGGACAGCTTAGAATTTAAGCTTCAAACAAATGTTTTCTTAGCACTGACACCAGGACTGAGAATGCCTGTTCCTTGTAAGCAAAGAAGTTAAATTTGAATTTAGTTATTCTTCTCTTGGCCTAACATTTGCACAAGTGTGTAAGTTTGAGCTCCTCTTGCTGGGTCAGAAGAGCAGTGCTGCTGTGGCCCTGAGCACAGTGTCCAATGTCACAGGTCTATCACTTGGCCAGTGTTCGTCTGAGGGACCTCTGTGCCAAACTCGACGTGTCTGATGAGCTGCGCAAAAAGATCTGGACATGCTTTGAGTATTCCTTGGTGCACTGCCCTGAAATCATGATGGACAGACACCTGGATCAGCTGCTGATGTGTGCCATCTATGTCATGACTAAGGTAAAGTGGGAACAAAGAAAAAGCAAACAAAAACCTCCTTTAATACTTAATATTCCCAATAATACTTCCTCAAAAAACCCCAAACCAACAAACACGCACAACCCACCCAAGCCAAACAAAAGATGCAAAAACCTGCAGAAAACCAGAACCTTTTCTGTCCATCCCCCTTAGGTTACTAACGAGGACAGATCATTCCAGAACATCATGCGCTGCTACCGGACACAGCCACAAGCCAAGAGTCATGTGAGCACAGTCACTGTTTAACCATGTGGGGTCTGCTTTATTAAATGCATTCATTCCATTTTGGGAACAGATCACTTGGCAAAGCAACATTTAGTATTAGGGGGGATGCAGTCTATGAACCATTCTCAAAAGAGAGTGGTCATATCCAAAATCCTGCACTACTGAAAGCTTTTTTACATTAAACTGTACCTAAAATAGAAAATGTTCTTTACTTAAACCCTAAGGAGGCAGTGCCCATGGGCTATTACTCCTCTCAGGAGACTGTATTTTGCCCTGCAAGAGGCAGTTTGGTTGCACAGTGAAGGTCTGCCTGGGTGACTGCTCACGGTGCTCTGTCCCCGCAGGTCTATCGCAGTGTCCTCATCAAGGGCCGCCGCCGGCGCCGCTCGGGCAGCAGTGACAGCAGCCAGCAGAACTCACCCACAGACAGGAGCAAAGACAGGAACAAAGAAAAAAGTGAGTGACTCCAAATGCCAGGTGTTTGGCTTTTATACTGTGAGTAAACTGAGAGTCAGATTTTGTGTTGTTTCACCCCAAACAGTTCCTCCTTGGGTAAACACAGACACAATTAAGAATACAGTGATAACGTTTAAGAATTGCTCTAACTCAAGGTTTTTATTGCACTCACTCTGACAGTTTCAAATTCCTCCCCACTTGCACTTACCTGAGGAATTTGCTGTGCTGGCCTGAGCTCTGAGTTCAGCTCACACACCAAAGAACTTTGGAGTCTTTGCAGAATGAGGAAATCTGGGCTAGCCCAGGTTCACAGTTAGTCTTATCACAACCACAGAGCTGCAGCAGTTTCTTTTGTAGCACTGTCTGTCTGCAGAGATAGGAACGCCACCCACAGCATTGATTTCAGCATAGCTGACAGCTCTGGGGATTCTTCCCTTGATATGTGAACTGACACATTCTCTTTGAATTAACTTTTATAAAGGAAACCGAAAAAGTGATGCCATGTATTCCTACCAACAGTTTTCGAGGTATTTAATCAATGATGGCAAAAGCAGTAGGTATCAGTATTTAATGTCAGAGGGAGGTGGCAGGAAGGGAAGGCAAAAAAATGTATCTATTTTGCAACTTCCCACATTAAATTAGCAGGAAGTATGGGCAAGCCAAGTATTTCTCCTACTGACAGAAAAAGACTACCATTCTTTACTTGAAATGGTGCCAGGTGGCAACAAGGAAGAGCTCCTGCTAAAAGTATAACACAAATGCTGGAAAGTGGAGTTTCAGCACTTTTTAATATTTAATATCATGCAACTTGGCTCCTACAGCAAATCCCTTGCAGTTTATCCAGTAAGAAGTTAGAAATGAACAAAGCTTTTGTGTAGGGGACAATGCACAGGGACCAGAGGAGGCATCAGTGCTGGTGACAGCGGGTTCCTGGTCCCCTTGCCGGGGGTGGCTCTGTGTGTGTGCAGGAGGGTGTGTGTGTTCCTGGGGGGCAGGTGGAGCCTGATCCGTGCCCATGCCCCACAGGCAGCCGTGACTCCAGCCCGGTGATGCGCTCCAGCAGCACCCTGCCCCAGCCCCAGCCCTCCAGCGCGCCCCCCACGCCCCCGCGCCTCAGCGGCCCCAGCAGTGACAGCGAGGAGGAGGAGCGAGGGGACCTCATCCAGTTCTACAACAACGTCTACATCGAGCAGATCAAGGACTTCGCCCTCAAGTACACTTCTAATGCAGTAAGTCACAGCCTGTGCTTTTCCCTGATTAACAGAGCTTTATCTTCTGACCATGCAGTGAAGTTTCCTTCAATTAAAAAATACTGATCTGGCCTAATAACACAACAAAACTTGCATTTATTGTCCATCTGTTTGGTGTGAAATGTGTGGAAAAGCCTTGCTGCAGCGAGCCCTGAGCCCAGGCTGCAGGTGCTGAGGGCCTGTGTTCTCTCTGAGCAGACAGACTCCCCTCCACTCTCGCCGTACCCGTTTGTGCGCCTGGGCTCCCCGCGCAGAGTGCAGCTCTCCCAGCACCACCCCGTGTACATCTCACCGCACAGGAACGAGGCTGCCCTCTCTCCCCAGGAGAAAATATTCTACTACTTCAGCAGCAGCCCCTCAAAGGTGAGACTAAAGGGTTTCAGTTTGATTTTTTTAAATTCCTTAACTCTGTTTTTTGGTTTTGGTAGTGAAATTAGAGCAGACTCTGCAACACAATGTTTTGTTTATCTTGTCCAACACACACATCACCACCTAAGGCTCCTCAAACTGCCAGTGCAGCTGCCACAGCTGTAGGGCTGGATGGGCCTTTGGGCTCTGCATGCAGACACACAACAAACTCCCTCGAGTTTAAGACTTACTCTGGTAAAGGAAAGAATCAGTACAGTGCTGAAGAAAATACCTTAGCAGAGTACAGGATTTCCATAAAAGAGCCTGTCCAGTCCCACTGCACTGCATCTAACAACAGTTCACATCATACTGGGGTAGTGAAAAAATAGTGAGAGCTAATCCTTCTTCTGCTCCCCTCCTCCCTCCAGAGGCTAAAGGAAATCAACAGCATGGTTCGAACTGGAGAGACACCCACAAAGAAGAGAGGCATCCTCCTGGAAGATGGAACTGAAGCCCCAGCCAAGCGAATCTGCCAGGAGAATCACACGGCTCTGTTAAGACGACTCCAGGACGTAGCGAATGACCGAGGGTCTCACTGAGCCTGCACAGCTCCTCCCTCCCTGCCTGGGCCATGAGGGGACAGAGCACTGGGGACAGGGACCATCCACCTCAGATCCCTGACACAAGCCCAGGCCCTGCTTAAGCTCTTCTGCAGCCGTGCCTGGAGAACACACCCCTAACACAGCTGTGGACCTTGCAGCAGGTATTTACAGCTTTGCTTTGCTCTAGTCAGTGCTTCACCCTTGTCAGCTGTGGCCAGACAGGTCCAGGTGCCTCAGCACAGAGCCCTGCACCAGAGTACCCACAGGCAGTGTCAGGGTTCCTCACTAACCCCCTCACAAACTAACAGCTTAGGAGTAACATTCTGACACAGTCCCCTTCTGCTTGCAAAGGGACAAGGGGAGTGTTTTGAGCCCTGAAGGAAGCTCGATGGACTCTGTCCAGAGTCAGGGTGTTCCACATGCCCTTGAGAAGCATCACGGGGTTGACTTTAATGTGTGGCCCTTAGCTGTTCCAAGGGAGGTGATTGTGTTGATCAGTTTGAGCTGTGTAACGTTTGAAAGTGAACTCCTCTTCCCAAGGTGACACTTGGGATGGGGCTGTGAAGCATCATGGTTAAGGCAGATGAATTTTGTTGTATATTTGCAATGGCACTTTCTAAATGTGAATATTTTTTGCAAAGGCCGACTTCAGCTGTCTTTCTGTAGTGAAACAATTTGACTTTTGTATTTATTTCAATCTGACATCCCATTGCTCCTCTTGTCAGCAAATGGCATTAGGAATTTATTGTAACTCGATGTATATGCAGCAATGAATGCAGGAAGCCAGGGATATGTGCTTTTTTCAAGGAATTTTATATGCTTCTTGCTTTTCTTGATAGTCAGGCACTGTAGCCCTTGCTCACTCAGCAGCAGGAAGGTGGTGCCCATCTCCTAAAATATATACTGATATTTTGTTTGTGTTTAAAGGACAGGGCTTTGGGAGTTGGATTTTGTGTTTTGTTTTGGTTTTTGTAAAAGGCCTAAACCAGGCTGCCTGGGAGAAATCCCTCCCCTACTACCAGGATCAGCAGGTGGTGCACATGACACTTACCACTTGTTTTCATTTAAAATAGGTCCAAAATACCAGACTTGTTAGGAAAGCATCAACCCTCTCCCACAGTACAGGATGCCAGTCCTCTGCTGGGGAGGGGTGTTCCTCATATAAAATGTGGCACACTCAGGTTCCAGAAGGCTTTCTGAGGAAGCCAAAGCTAAAAGCCCTGTTTTCAGTCATTCCTTCTGAATAATAGGAAAATTTAAGACTTAATTCCACTATAAATTCAACTAAATTAAAATAAAAAACTTGTTTTTTCTTACCTGCATAACAAAAAGCTGAAGTCCAGAAGTTGTGTAATGTTTCTGTAAAAATATTTATGGAAGTGTCAGACAATTCTTGTTGTTACTATATTCCATTTACTTCACTTTGTATGAAAATACTGCAAGTTGTATTTTTCAATAAAGACTTTATAAACTCACAGTGTCATGTTTGTGTGTGAAAAAGCATTGTATGTGGAAAGCTAGAAAGTCTGCAGCAAGGACTTCTACACTGTAATTAAAGGTTTAAAAATAAATAAATAATCACATCTTAGTCACAGCACAAGGGAAAGGATTTACTCCTGCCCTGGTTTAGTCACCGTGGTTGCTCCAAGCATGTCCCCTCCTGCTGCTCCATCAGAAGGCACCAGGCAGGGAATGGCAGCAGAGCCAGGGAATGCCCCAGCTCCAGCTGCTGCTGCCTGGGCTGAGGAGGAGGAGAGTGGCTGCCTCACTGCACAGCACAGGAGGGCTCAGAACAATCTGCTGTCCCTGCAGGAGCTTTTAACACAAGATCTCCCACCCAGTGACAGCAGAATCATTTCCTCACCTTTCAACTGAGGAAAACTTCTAAACATTCTGAAGTAGTTCAGAACAGCTCTGACCACCACTGGCAGTGCTGTGTTTGTACAGCAAAGGATGCACTACTCTTCCCCTGCCTTTTTACCTAGGGGGTCAGAGACCATTTCATCAGCTGATGTTCCTGTCTCTTTCTGAAAAGAAATTTTTAAGTTACCCCTCACCTGTCAATAAAGATAGAAGTTGCAGTTTCTACTTTGCAGTTTCTACTTTGCAGAAAATGCTAAAAAAAAAATCCAACACCAAAACAATCCAACTTTGACAGAGATGTCTCAAAGGAAAAAAACAAAACAAAACATGTAAACTTGCTATTAAAAAAGAAAAATTTGAGGCAGCTTCAAATAATTTCTTTCATGACTTAGAACAGTTTGGTTGGAATCTAACTGCAACCTCAGCAGGAGACTCCACTGGTGCAACTTACAGATCCCTTGGAAATGTTCTTCAGAGTTCAGATTTTTAAAGATGATATTCAGAAACATCCCCTTATCAAACTACTGGCCAGACCTTACTCTTTAATCAAATTATGTACCTGTTCTAACAGCACAACCCAGGAGAAAAGGATTTCATGGCACTGTTTCAGTGCTCATTCACCTACCTTGCTTCTGGAACAGCTTTTTTTAATACATACAAATCTGATCTCAAAAATACACAGCATTCTCTTCCCTTTCCCAGTCTAATAAAAAGACTAATTTTTCAGTTTATTCATTCTAAACCAAACAAAAGTCTACATTTTCTAAATAAATAAAATTATTCTCAACAAACTGCTGCTAACTAGATTTAACTTTGAGCAATCCAGCCTTAGTGACCAGCCTTGCAGGGGTCTGTGACAGCTCAGAGAGAAACAAAACTTACTCCAATAACCATCACTTCCACAGCATTATCCTGTCATTCCTGCTGGGCATTGTTCTTGCCAACTGTGTTTCCTGTCCAACAGCAGCACTGGCAGCTGGGGCTGCCCTGCAGCAGAGACCAAAGAGCAGCCCAAGATTAGAAGGGATTTAACTTCTACACCAGTCCTTCACCTAAGTGGCTGAGGAAATGTGCAAGTCAGTGATTTATAATAGAGGCTTCTGAATAATCATAAAACTGATTAGAGAGTGAATAAACCAGTCTGGTTTAGCTCCAGGCCTGCCCCTGCCCCAGCAGTTCATGTGCTCAGCACAAGACCAGGCCCATCATCTGCTCCACACCACGAGTCCTTTAACTAAAAACCTTGCCATGGTAAGTCCGAAGCATTTCAGTTTCAGTTTCAGCCTTCCCAATAAAGGACAACAGCAGCAACAGAACTCATTTCACAGTATTTTAGTGGCAGCACTCCAGGCCAGTACATGCAGCCTCAAACTTGAGCCACATCCTTTCCTTGAAAGGCACACAGCAGCACTCTTTCAGGCAATGCAAACTCACCTTCGTATCAGCTCCTCCATTCCTGTCTTCCACTGCAAATCTCATCAGGCACATGGCGATTCCAAGGCACTTTCAATTCCTCATAACCTGCCAGGTGTCCAGAATACTGAGGCTATTGGGACATTAATGTCACTCAGAACACTGACACAGGCAAGTGCCACAAAGCCAATCTGGTTTTCCTGTCACTGAGCACATGACACTGCTGGGAAACTCTTTGTCTATTTCCTTAGAAGGCAAGAAGTTGTTCTCAAAGAGAACAGTTTGCAAATGACAAGTGAATTTAACATGTCAGATAAAAACAAAACACAAAAATGCTCAACACAAACCCCACATCAGTGCCCACCCTCGAAAACACCACAAGTCACTAAGGCTGTTCCAAGGCAGTTGGTTGGCACTAATGCCAGCAGTACAAAGGGAGTCAAAGGAAAAGCAGCCCAGCTCCAAGGAGTTAACACTACAGGCTTTGATAGGACACTCCCAGGAGGCAAGAAAAAGCATCACATCAGGCTGTGGCATCAGGAAAAGTCTGTCCCAAGTTCACTTGAGCTTTGAAGAGGTTTTCCTGTGTGTGGAACACGAGTCTCTCCTGTACAGAGCTGCTCCTGGCACCCTGTGAGAATCCCAAACAGCTGTGCAGACAAGCACCTGTGCAACCAGGTGCTCCCACTCTTCACCAAGTGTCCACAGCACAGACTAACAGGGACAAAAGCTAGAGCACGGATTCTTTTTATTTTAAGATGTCACTATTAACACACATTAGTCAAGCTATCCTAAGAAATCCTCTGGACACCTAGGCAATCTAAAACCCTCTAAGATTTTATTAGTTCAAGAGACCACCATTAAAAGCTTTATTTTAGTGTTTCTGTACTAAAAAGTCTAACAAGCCTGACATTCTGTTTCCATCCTGTCAGACTAATGTGCGCTTTAGTGACAGTATTCATTTACAAATCAATAATACATCATACATCATCCCCAGCTTTACGTCTGGAAAGTGCTGAATGGAGTCAATGAACCGTCTATTTACAATTTCAAATCCTAACATATTTACAATAGAAACCAAAAGTATTTAAAACCATTAAATATAGTGTTTAACTCTGCTATATTAGTTTACATGAACAACAGCTTAACTCTGGCATCGTATTTCCAATACTAGTATTTCCGCCAGTAATTTAAGATTCTTCTTAAAAAATTGCTGTTCCTGGAGGGAAAAAATAAAAGCTTAAAAACCAACCCAAAACCTCCAGGCATTTCAGAGCCCTGAGGAATTACCCACCCTAGACAGTCTTCAGGTAGAAGCACTGTAGTGTTCAAGAGACTTCCAAACTCCAGGCAAGCCTTTAAAACCTAATGCATATGTAAAACATTAAGAGTCAGTAATCCATTGAACAGGTTTACTGGAGTCACTGCTACCATTCAGGTTTTACTAATCCGTAGTCAAGAAGGAAACTGCTGCTTTGCTGTTTCTCCCTCCGTTACATTCCCTCCACCCCCAGAAAGTGTTTTGTGCACCAGTGTCCAGGACAGCTAAGTGGGCATCGTCTTCTCTTCTTTGCTGAAGGGCTGCACCGAGCCAGGCTTCACCCAGGACAGGCCAGACACGTGCATGCTTTTGCAGTGCTGATCTTCTGGCTTCTTCTGGGGAGAACAAAGCTCAAGTTACAATTTTTAGGTACCCAAACCCCCTCAACTCCCCTTCCATCCATTTCACCTTTAGCAAACACAAGCACAAAAGAGGCTGGCACCATTTCCTCTCCTGAAAGGGGAACAGTAAGACAGACATTGGTTTAATCTCTGGGAATGTGTGTGGCATCTGCAGAACTACCCTGACAATCCAGGAGTTTTAAGGACTTAACTCGGTTACAGCTGCCCTATCCCACCACAAAGACTCAAGGATACTCCTCTTGCCTGGAGGCCCCAGCCCAGCATCACTGCACTGCACTTCACCACATTCCTTGGCTCTACAGAAACAAGTGTCAATCCAAACCCTCTCCCAGCGCTCACCTGTAGTTCTGCCTGGCAATGCTGGGTGTGCTGGGGAGGAGCACTGCACCCCACAGGTGACTGGGAACCCAAATTAATGTGCCAAACAGCAATTAATGCCTTTGCTAAACATGGGAGTTTCCTAATGCTTTCCAAGGATGGTTCTGTCCTTCCCTTCCCTGAGCATTTGTCACAGTTAAATGCTTGAACAGTAACTATTACCCAACACTGCAACAAACATTTTTAACTGACTATTGCAATTTAGAAGACCAAAAAAAAAAAAAAAAAAAAAAAAAAAAAAAAAAAAAAAAAAGAAGCTTCAAATTGAAGAAGAAAGCTACAACTTGAAGCATCTGTAGATTCAAAGCAGTTAAAGATCAGTAAATTAGACATCCACTCTAGGTGGCCAAAGCAACAGAAGAGCTTGCAGGACTACTTTAATACCAGGAAGTTTACAACAGCTGCATCAAACCTGGAATTGTGTTGAGCTTGAGAGTGATAATTGCATGAGCAGACTTGGTTGTAACATGGAAAGTCTTTTACTCGACAAAATAAACCAAGGCAGCAGGAGAAGACCCTGCACTTCTGCCCCTCCCCATGCTTTGTGCCAAAGGTGACAGCGTGTGACAGACCTGCCATAACACATCAGACAACAGCAAACAAGAGGGATGAGTTAAGCCTGAGCCTGGCAGTGGCAGCTGCCTCTCCCAGCTCTCCCATGCTGCACACAGGAACCACACCCTGGAAAAGCCAAGTGCTCAGCAGGGAACTGGGACATCACTGCCCTTCCTGAATGGCCCCACTGTTTCCCAAGGAATAGGAATTCAGGGGTAATAAACAAGCATCCAAGGCTGTAGGATTATTTGGGAACTTGTTTTTACAGGGAATGTTCTCAGCTACGTTGACATTTTGGGACACATTTCCTACAGCACAGAAGCTGAGCCATTCCTATGAACAAACAACTGGAGCAACTAAGTACCATGCATGCAATAGTTACTAAAAATGTTTGTTTTCACCTAAAAAAAAAAATAAAAAATCAACAAGCACCTCTAAAGAAAAAAGGACAAAAGAAAGGCTATCACATAGAGACATCAGACTTTTTCCATTTCAAGCACTCTGACCTATTATTTCTCTCTCATTTAAAGGATAAGAAGGTGAAGGATGAAAGGGATGAGAAAAAGAAGTATTGAAAGTATTTCTTAAGTTTTGTGAAGAACATCAAGAAGTCCAACTGGCCAAAATATTTTCCTGTGTGTTCTAATGTGACTCTAGCAGTTGGGAGCACTGCCACACTGAGCTAAGGCAGCATATTTTATTAAGATCCATTTAAAAATCTCATTCATGCCAGAAGACATGCAAGAACATGAGGTAAAGCTTGCAGTGTGGAAGACAAGTTCAAACTGACAAAAAAATAATTTTTCGTTACACAAAACCCCGGCAAACCATAACACAGCTTTAGGCCAAGTCAGTAACCAAAACATTCAGAGTACATTTCCTTGCCAGTCCAGCTATGACAGCAGCCACTGTTTCAGAATCCCTTTGTACTACAAGTGGAGTGACTCGTCAGGCCACTCAGCACAGACTCAGAATTGCTGTGTGCCAGCTCTTGTCAAGTGCAAAGCAGTAATTACAGAAACAAAACATGAACAGTCTGAATCCCAAATCACATCCTATCACCCATCAGGTGAACGCTCTATGAGCCAACACATTCTTGCTCTGTCAGTAAGAGCACTCTGTGATGAAGGGAACTCCCAGCACCTTTTGGTGAGCTGATGCTTCCTCATCAGAAATCAGCAGCATTAAAGAAGCAAGAAATTGTGCTTCTGCTGCTTCAGAAACTTTGCAAGAAGAAAATGCTGAAGCTTTGATGCAGTAATGAAAGATCTCTCAAGAGAAGAAAACTAAGAAGCTGGGGACTGTCAGGTAATGCAGAAATGATAACAGCCATGACAAGTTCAGGGCAGGCCAACAGGCTGCCAGTGAATCTCTTCATCCCTTCCATCCACAAACAAAAAATCTGCTCTGTGCCAAGAGTTGTACTAACAAAGCTTTCTGGCTAAGTGACTAATTGCTTAACACACTGGAGTTAGAGCAGTGACATAACTGCTTCATTAGGAGACCACAGCAGTTCCAGCATTCCTGCTGAGCCAGAAGAGGGGTGGGAAAAGGTCTCTCTAGTACACAGAGAACCTTTCTTCCTGTATCAGGCAATAAACCCTTCCTAGAGTGAAAACATGAACTTTGCACGTACCTTCTGAGTCAACATCTTCTCTCTAGCTTCATCATGTATAGCTGGATTCCACGGAGAAAAACTACGGAAAAAATATAGTTAACTCTTACTTATATTTTTGCAAACTACAGCACAGAGAGAGCAGACAGCAGTGAAGTCCCTTTGTTTAGTTTACTGAATTTTAAGTAAATTCTAAGTGGTGTTAAAACATACAGTTAAGAACTAAATTCATATTGTCATGAATCTTTTCAACAATAAATGTTTAGGTTTTCATTTCTGAAAACTGGAAATTCAGTACATGTTACATGAAAACCCACTCATATTCACCATGAATCTGACTGACTGCTCCATTCTCAATGCAGACAAGCTTTAGAAGGATTTTAAAACTCTGACCAAAGCTACAGTCATAAAAGCTGAGCTCAGGAAAGCCCGAATTAATTCACGGGCATTGGGTGAGGGAGGCGGGCACTTCACGGCTTTTTGCTCATCCTAAGGTTTGTTTGGTTATCATTTTGAGATTTTTTTCTAAAAGAAAAGCAGGTCAGTTAGCCTGACAGAGAAAGGCTGACATCAGCAACTACACCAAAACTTGCTCTCAAAACACTAGGACAGGGTGAATTTCATCAGAGTACTCACATGATTGCATAGGGGTCCTCTATTTTGGGCTGATCAAATAAATGACTACTGCATAGTTTGACACTATCTACCACTTTACTTTTGAATAGCTGAACATCCTTTTCATACCTGCAAGACAAAAGTAAGTAGTGTTAAGTAACTGCAATGAGCCACAAGTTTGCTCTAGAAGCACTGACTTGGCAAATCCCAACTTGAGTTCCTAACACAACCAAGTCTGGATGCAGAGACCATGAGGGGACAGAACTTTACAAATTTCGTTTCTGCAAGCCTATACCAAAAGGTCTTAAGAGGCCATGCACATGGAAGATACTCACAGCACTGCAGCCTCAGGGTTCAGAGGACTGGTTGTATCAATCTTGTAGAAGACTCTGCGAGCATACATTAACACTTGCCATATGTGATTATGATTTCTCCTAAAAAGAACAAAGCACAATGAAGAATGGAACAAACTTTCCCAATTATCCATCCATGTGTCAGCACTAACCTCCATTTTGCAAATGCTCTTTTCACATCCAGTTCACCAGACACAGGGTCCACTAGTGGGTGGAATACGGGCAGGTCAAAAACCAAGCGCTGTGTTAGAAAAAAAATTCATTATGACAACTTCAATCATAATGCCAACACCAGTGGGTGAAGGGCAGTCAAATGTTCCAAATACTAATTTGTTGTTACTGTATTAAAAGAAAAAAACTGCAAGTGATTGCTACCAGCTGTGAAACTGTAACCCAACACACCTGTGTAACATGCAGGGTCTTGTCCTCTCTCACATGCTATCACCAAATCAGGAAACTAATCCAGTTAACTGCACAGGCACTAGTGCCAACACAGGTAATATCAGATAAGACCAGATTAAAGGAGTTTTTCTGGTTTAGCTATTTGCGACTGAAAGCTTTTTACAAACTTGAGCTGCAATCAATACTTTTTTTTTTACCATACACACTTAAAAGTAAATTGTGCCGTGACACCTTGCTGTCTTCAGCTCTGTACAGCTCCTTTCCTCCAGTGTTCACACATTCTTCCAAAAGAAAAGTGAGTCTCAAGAGAAAGTTCTAAAGCTCTCTTCTAGCAAAAGAATGTTGTCTGGCTGAGAGATACTCAAGTCTAACCTTTAAAAGATACTGTTTCCTACCAGTTCTGTTCTTTTAAAGATGATAGCTTTACATAAAACTTGACACCAAGCAGGCAGTTACCCAACACAGCAGTTGTGTGCACCTGCCCTCAAATCTTCCTCTTAAAGAAGTGTGGCCAAGAGGGTAAGCTGCTCTGAAGAGCCTGACTGCCACAAAGTACTTTTTTTTTATTTTAAAATTGATCTAATAACTCAAACTTTTCACTAAAAAGAGAAAGCAGAGGTGGAAGATAACATCACACTACCCATGTCCTTCTCCCTTTGGTTCAATCTTCTCAAATTTTTAGTTCTTTGTTTCAACATCACTTAGAAGAGACAATCAAGACATCCTGCAGTATTATAGCAAGCACAGCACAGGTGTCTGGATTTTACATTCCATTATATCATTACTCAGAATTCTGATACCTCTTTAAGGGCTTCAATTTTAAGTTCCTGCTGAGGAAGTAGTAAATCAAGAGTGGAGGGAAAGAACTGGCTGATTACTTAACACCCTAATGCATCTGACCTCAGGAAGTTCACTCCACACCAGTCTCAGTACTCGGAGTAATATAATTCCTCCACAGCGGTTTGCAAATGTGTACAAGACATAGCAAATGAACCCAATCAAGTGAACAAAATGAGTTCAAGGAGAAGGGAAGCTAATTGGTGTATCAGCTTTAACCAAAAGCCATACTTATACCACCAGGAAAGAAATAAAAGCCAAGACACAGTCACTTACTGGGCAGTCTCCATCTGGGTAATTATCAGGAATATAGACAGTGAACTTGAACACACCATCCTGGTAGAGCCCATGTCTTATAAATATTACACCAAACCACACTGCAAGTGAGAAAGATTGCTTGAGTGAAAGAATTAAAAATGTACATTTATTAAACAATTTAAAAGTTGAGTTTAAACTTACTTAAAGCTGATCGGTAGGAGGGCTGCACGTAGACACCAGGCAACTTCTGCTTCACCACCAAGGTGCTGCAATCAGAGTCAGCATTCAGAGAGCTCACAACCACACTGACACTGCAAACCCACAATGTGCCACCCACAGCCCAACAGGGCCTTCTGCCACAAACTCACTCCCAGTGCCCAAAGCTGCTCACAGAGGAGGTGACAAGTACAGTGAAATCACACTCTTTCCCTCCTGCTTTTCACACCACTCCACTTAAAGACTTACTAGCAGAGAACACTATTCCTCTTGAAACAACTAAGTAGAGAAGCAGAAAAACTCTTCCCTCAGTAGATGAATTTAATGTATGTCAGTACAGACATTTACAAATTTCTACTGAATCCCTAGTTCCAAAGTAAGGAAGAAAAAAGAAATTCAGTTAAGTACTTCTAAACACAGATTCACGGTCAATTGTAGTTGTTGCTGAAATGTGACCAAACTTCAGCCTCAATTTTAAACAAATATTCGTCATGCTGCAGATCAAGCTGCAATTACACTGGCAATGGCCAAAACAAACCAAAAACCAAATTATTAACTTCACAGGTTTCCAGTTACTTGGCATATGGGTCCATTAAACTGAACTCCACATGCTTGCACAAATAAACAACAATCTTAAAGCAAAACATTAACACAGTTCTCGGCTTACCATTTCCCTAGTATTTGTTATTAGTTCCCCAATAACGAATTTGCATTATAGTACTAATATATTTACTCAGAAGAAAAACATCTTTCTTGAATTAAAAAGTCAGGGTCAATTTCTTGAAAAAGAGATAAATATTTTGAGAGTTATCCCTTTCAATCTAACAGTTAAATGCCAGAACTAAGACTCAGTGTTGCATAAGGACTCCAGGGATTTCATTCCAAAAGGCACTACATACTTGGGAATCCAGGATGTCTATTACAGAGGAAGTCCCTTCAGCTTTGTAGCACTAACCAGTTATATAACTAGGAAGTTTAGAGGACAGATTTTTATGCTCTCACAGAAGCCTACAAATCACTAGATTGAGTGAAATGCAACTCCTCTCTCATGAGTTTCACACTAAATATCACAGAAATGAATATAGACTTCCCAACATCCACCTGACCAACTGTATCAGGCAGTGTTCAAGTGTTTCATGTGACAACTGAAGGAAGCTCCCACATCCCAACTCTGTTAGATAGCACCGTATATTCATAAGATCCTCCCACTCGACATCTGCTTGTTTTTATATTAATACCTGTCTCAAATATTTGGTATTTCTGACCAAAAAGCCATTAGGATAACTGGTCAGGATACCTAAACTCACAATGTGTTTACCTCAAGGTTAAGAAACATAGTAATTCAGGGAATGACATCTAAAAGCACTCCTTAAAAATCTCATCTTTCTTCTCCCTTTTTGTCTCAAGAGAGCAAGACTGCTGCTCCAGTAAAAGAACTCTGCAGACAATGTTTTACTGCCTTCAAGGACTATGACAGAGACACTGTGCAAGAACTAGGCTCCTGCAGGGCTTTTCCCTTTTCCCCACTGAAGCATAAGACCAGTGACCTAAAAAAAATTTAAAAAGTGAAAACTTACAATTCTGCAAGTAGAGAGTACTCCAAATAAAAGGGCCCATAAGAAGCATGTGTTCCATTTGTGGACTGGGAGGAGGTGGCAGGTGAAGCAGGCTTGGTTATTGGCACTGCATTCTTTGGGATTGAAGGCAACTGTTTCTTTGTAGAGGCTCTCAGGGGACTGGTTCGAAGCTCTCCACTCAATGTTTTCTCTTCAGTGTCAGATCTCTGTCAAATCAAAGGAGAACCATGAGAACACAGGCCATATTTCAGACATATTTAACATATGAACATATTTTAACACAGGTTTAAACCAAATTATGGCAACTACAACTTAGGCCAATGAAACGTATCTCGGGTCTTGGTGATCTATTGCTTGAGGAAGGGCATGGAGGGATATTCCTTTGCATTTTACTTTTAAATAGACTTTTGTTCAACTAAACACAACCTGCAAGTACAAAAGTATTCAATGCTGGATAGGAAATCTGCAGATTAGGACAAATGCTTAAGGAGGCTTACATTTATTTAGAACATGAAACCAGACAGTATACAACACCAGCTTACAAGTCAATCTATTTCTAGCACACAGTGCATCAAGATAAATCATTTCTACTGACAAGCATCCTTACACTGTAGACTTCAAAGACGCTTTAAAAGTAGTGTAGTAACACTGAGATGAAAACCCAAAGTTTTATGTATTACACTTTCTGCTTGTGCTTAAGACATCAACATTTCACTTGGAACTGATCCTATAGCTCACTCCCACAGTAAAAGAATCACCACTTGGCAGTTGTATCAAGTTTAAGTAGTTTTACTATAAGAACCTTTTTAGGCCTTTGCTGCCTTTTCTTGGAAATAAAACAAACCCACTGCCAACAAACACTGTACTACTCACAGACCCCAAAGTCATTCCATAGAGTGCCAAGACAAACATGCAGGCTACAGACCTGTGCTCAGGCTACCTGTGGTGACTGCAGCCAGGATTTGAGCTGTGATATTTTGAAGGGCTCAACACCTGGACTAGTTACAATATCACCTGATCAATGTTACATAATCTGCCCTAGTACTGAACACCTGGGAAGTGATTCACCCCAGAACTCCCATGCTTTTACTACTGCTACAACCCCAAGTAGCAACAGCACTGGGGAGGCACAGTTTTGTCAAAGCTGATTGCATGTGCTATGGCTAAGCTGTAGATAAGACATTAAAATGTCCTAAAAAAAGAGTGCTTCCACCACTTTAACAAAGTAGTTTCACATTTCCTATTTAAAGATGCTTCAGATAAAAAAAGTCAACAAATTCTGGAGTGGACTCCATTGCACAGGCACATTCCAGGTAACACAGCTCAAAGCTAGTTTACACTCTTACTGAAGGTGACCACAGCCCTCGGGATAAATGCAGAGTAAAACACTATTTGCAGATCACCTGATGTTTTTTCCCAGCACTGCTACCACCCCTCCCAAGCATGACAACACTTTCTGGCATCCACTCATTACAGACCTTGCGCACAGAACCTGTAGACATGCTCCAGAAAGGGTTCATAACGTGTATTCCAAATAAAGGGCTGAAACTTCTTGGTGTCCTCAGAGGGTCCGCAGGCTCTTTGGATTTATCACCTAAAAGTACACAGAATGAACATGCATTTAACAGATAAACAGGACTCAATATATAAATAGGATTCAGATCTAATTCTGCAGTCAGCATTATCCTTCTGTAACTTCAGAAGAAAAGTTCACGTAGCATTTTAAGACCAACAACAGTTAAAAATGCCAAAGCTCTATTCCATCCTCCTGAAGAATAACATTTATTTTTGCACCTGAATCTCTGCCTTCTTTCTGCTAGAAAAAGACTCTACATTCTGCACTCCATGTTCATTTTGCCACTGAGAAGAGAAGAAAGGATCATCTCTTGGCTCAGTACAGTTTAGGATGATCCCCTACATGTGCAAATATTGAAGTTATCGCCTCCCCATGTCAGTCCAGCACCAGACAGAACTATGGCCCTGCTAAGTGCTGTCCCTCACAGACACTGTTGACTTTGCACATTTCTGAAGTGTCCCAGTTTGAGAAATTCTCTGCCATTCCCAGTGACAGAGATGATCCTTTCATTGAGTTTGCATCATCTATGTGTCATTTTGTTTTCATCTACATTGGAACGCCACCAGGAACAGACAAAGCCATCGAACACAGAAGTTTCTCTGTGGCTTATTTAATGGTTTCATTATGAGCACTAAGGCTTAGTGCACTTTAGATCAGCAGTCCAATAACAAGGACTTCAGCACTATTTGGAGTTTCAGTGTCATCTACTGTGTATGTCCTTGCTTTCTTCTCTCTTTTTCCCAAATCTTGCTATTGCTTGTTGAAGAACTCTGATCCATAGCACCTCTTGCCTGGCACAGCCTATTGCCTCCACTCCTTTTCCTCTTCAGTTCTCCTATTTTTCTTCCTCATCTCATCCTCCCATTTTTCCTCCATCCCCTAAGGTTTTGAGGGACTTTACTCAAGTTTTTTAATAGGAAGTTGCACAACATGGATCAAGAAAGTTAATTTGATATGAGAGAGACAGAGGCACAGGTTTCTATTGTGGTCAACACCACATTTTTACTACAGCAATGAAGGAAGGCAGCACCTGTTCACCATTGGTTTGATTAGTTTATAGAGAAAATGGAAACATTATGGCCAAAATCTTCCTAAAATTAAAATAAATGCCAATCTTATTGAAAGAAAAAACCGAAAACAAAAAAACTCACCCCAGACAATTTACCCAAAGAAAGTCTAGGAATTCTAAATATTTAAAAGAAACATAAATATCAATTCATAGCCTGCTAGGCTATGCAGTAGGCAAACATTCAAAAAAATCTACTTTTCAGAAAAGTGACGAAAAATAATTAATTTCCCCACCCAAAATCATTGCAAACATTCCAATAAACAACAGGTTCTTCCAGGTATTTTTTCCTCTTCAGCAGCCAGAGTTTCACATCACTGTGAGCCACTGAAGGGAAAGTCAAAGCACAGCTACTGCCCTGTGAGAGCAGGGAGAAGATGTTTTCACTTTTGCCCATCTCTTGTCTAGAAAGCAGAGTCATGCCAGAGGGCTGTGCCACAGGCTCTTCCATCAAAGCAGGCAGACTAAGGAAGGCAGGAAGACACAGGGCCAGGAAGGTACGAGACGTTTCCTCCTCGGGAACTCCGGTGTAACCAGAGGGGGGAGAACTGACGCACAAAGAGCGCCCGAGTGCTCCAGCTCTGACAACAGGGAAAAGGGCTGCTAGTTGAGGTACAGGTTGGAAGACAATTAGCTGGAATCTGGGGTGATTATGGGATTGGGGCAGGATTAGTTTATTTGTTTTGGAGTGGTGTTTTTTATGAGTAGGTAATACAAGCTGCATTATCCCAGAACCAGAGAAAAGGAGTCAGCAGGACAAAGACTGACACATGTAGGTAAAAACCAGCCCAACCTATTCCCAGGGAAACAGGGAACTTTTCTACAAGCAATGGTACTTCTTGGTAACTGATGTTAGATGCAGTTCAGTCACCAGGTCCACCTTTCAGAAAGCAGCTATGTATCTCAATACACTTCCAGCTTTGCCTACTTACATGCTGTTAAGAGCAAATAAAAATTATTTTAGCTCTAGTTAAGTTAATAATAACTTCCACACATTGTCTTGCACAGACATCTTCTATCCAGTTGCTTGCCATACATAGTATCATCCTAAATACATCCTAAATCATACATAGTATCATCCTAAGTTTATTGTTAAACTGCCTCCAGTCTCATACACCTGTTAAAATACTGTTTACAGTGGAGAACTCAGAACCTCAGAGTTCAAGCCTCCCAGAGGAGGGCCATTTAAGAGGCCTTTCAAGGTGTTGTAAGAGTTTATTTCTAGTCACATTCACTCCTATGCAGCGTGGAAGTGGAAAACTGTAGCTCTAAAGGAAACTTATCCCTAACTGCTTATGCTCTCTAGTACCCTCACCTTGCAATTTACCACCCATCACTAGTCACAGAAATTATTAAAATCACTATTGAAAACAATAGCCAAGTAACAGCAAATTTACATTAGACTGTCTGTCCTACTTCTCACTATGTCTGCAGCAGACAAGGAGAGCCAAGTCCTGATATCATGAAGGGGAATTTCTAAGCAGTTTAGGCATTCACTCCTACAACAGGGCTCAGTGTCTACCCCAAGGCACCCACCATTGCAGTATCTCCCAGTGCTGTAACTAAAACCTCCAGCTTCCCAAAATAACCCAATACTCTCTCCTCACTTTATGGAGAGGGAATAAAAACATTCAAAACCATCCCCCTCTCTCTCCTTTCACACTGTCAACATTCACAGCACCTCATCCAGAAGAGGCTCCATAGTGTGGCACTCACTAGTACATTCTACTGATTTAAGAATAGCAATAACAGCAACCCTCCTGAGCTGTCCTCCTCCCACAGCCACCTTCTCCTCGAGTGCTTTCCTTTTAGTAAAACAGCAACTCAACAAAGACAAAACACAAACTTCTGAGGAAGCACTACTTCAAATATTGCTCCTTGGAAAGGCCTCTTTACTTATCCACAGCACCACACTGGGACCAAAAGCCACCTGCTGCCAGGTGTAACTTCATGTCCACGTTCTCCAGGTATGCAATACACACCAGCAGTCAGAGCAAGTGTAAAGTCATCTGATAGTTCATCAGCACTCTAAAAGGCTTCAAAAAACCAAAGTTATCACTAGCAAAAACATAACATTCAAGCTTTTTGCTTTTGCACCTTTTGCTTCTCTTTATTAGATAGTCTCATCAAAAAAAAGTCTCATTTTACCCACTGTCACAGTATGTGTCATATCTTTCTCTTCTCACCAACAGAGTTATTTGATCAAACACAGCACTAAAGCAATGTGAAGAAAACTTTATCTGCCTGGAACAGAGCACTCTTCTAAAGATTTTCTGGAAACATCAACAAATCAAAGAGAACCACTCCTACATCTGAGAGCAAACTGAGCTACTTCGGCAGAGCACTAGAGAACAGTGCATGTTGCAGACACAGTACTACGTGCTTGTCCAGCAAACACATTTGTCAGCTCACACTGGAACTTATTCCTCCCCAGCAGAGCCACTCCTAACCTCCTTTGGACCCAAGGCCCTCGTTCACCCACACGTTAACCTGCCGGACGAGAGGGGAGCCGCTGGTGGCGGGGATCGGGAACACTGACCAGTCGAGCCTGTTCGCCAACTCCTCTTCCACAGGCGGCTTACACGCTCCATACTAACACCTGCTGCTACGGGATCGGTCCTCTAGGAAACGGCGATCTACGCCAGCGACACCTGCCCTTAGACACCGCAGCCCCAGGGACGCGGGGAGCCGGCCGGCCGAGCCCCCGGCACAGGGCGCTCCGGAGGGAGCTGTCAGCCGGGGGTCACGGGAGGTTACGGGCCGGGCCGTGGCCGTGCCGCAGCGCGGAGCCGTTTGCGGGCGGGCACCAACGGGCAGAGGACTCAGAAGGCTGGAAGGCTCCGGGCCGGGCCCGCCGGCAGCCGCCCCGCGCCTAGCGCTGCCCAGCCCGCGGTGCCCGAGCCCCCCGCGCGGGGCGGCCCCACCGGCCCCAACGGGCCGCGCCCGCCCGGCCCCTCCCGGCTCCCGGCGACGGGTGCCGGCCCCGCGGGGCGGACAGCCCGCAGCCCCTCCGTGACACAACGGCCCCGCCGCCCTCCCGCGCCGCGGGGACGGGACACCGCGCCCGCCGCCTCCGTTCGGCCCGGGAGGCTCGGCCCGGGCAGGGCCGGGTGCCGCGGCCCCTCTCGCTCACCCGCCGAGGCTCCGCCGTTCCGCCGCGCGGCCCAGGCCCCGCCGCCGTCGCCGCCGCCGCCGCCGCTCCCGCTACCCCCGGCACAGCCCCATTTACCGCCCGCCCCTCGGGCCGCACATCCGGGCCGCCTCCCGCCGCCAATCGGCGCCCGTCGCTCCCGGTCCCGCCCCGCGGCGCGGGCAGTGCGGCCTCGGCCGCCACTCACAGCTCGGGACGGGCCCGACGCGCCGGGGCCGCCCCGCTCCGTCACCGCGCGGGGCCGGGACAGCGCGCCCGGCGGGCCCCGCCCCGCGGAACACGATTAGTCTCAGGGCCTGTCCGTCTCATGGCAGGCTGACCAATGGGATAGCGCGGGTGCACCTGTCACTCTATCAGCTGGCTGAACGCGCTGGGGGTGGAGCTTAGAGAAAGGAAGAGCTCTCATTGGCCGGCGGGGCGCGCGGGGACGCACGCCATTGGCCAGAAAGCCCGAGGGGTTGCCCGGGGCGGGGCCTGGAGCCCGTCCGGCACCGCCCCGTGTCCGGGCACAGAGCGGCGGGGCCGCTGAGGGAGGAGGGCCGGGCTGAGGGCGGGGGACAGCGGTAGCCGGGGAGAGGCCGGGGAGAGGCCGGGGAGAGCCCGGGAGGGCCCGGGGAGGGGCGGGAAGGGCGGAGCTGTGGCAGTTCCATCCATGACAGCGGCGGGGATGCGTTCCCGCCCCGGACAGCGAGGGGAAAGGGAACAGCGGCACAGCGCCGCAGCTCGGTAAACACCGTGTGTGTGTGTCCATAGGCATCCACTCAGCCGCTCAGAAAATGTTGCAGCTAACGCTGCCTGTATGAGCCAAGAACTACAACCTCCTACTAGCGGTGACGCGATCAGTTATGGACTTTAGTCACTCCTTCTCGCAGGCTACTAAAAATGGACATTTAAAAAACATTTTCGACTCGATTTTTTTTTTTTTTCGTTACAAAATTACAGAATAGGTCAGGTTGGAAGGGACCACAGTGGGTCAGCTGGTCCAACCTCCCCACTCAAGGAGAATTACCCAGGGCACAGGATTGTGTCCAGCCAGTTCTGGAATATCCCAGTGAGGGAGACTCCACAGCCTCTGGCCGGTCTGTTCAGTGCTCGGGCTCTGCACAGCAAAGAAGTCCTTGCTCAGGTCCAGGTGGAACTTGCTGGGCATCAGCTCCTGCCCCTTCCTCCTGTCCCGCTGGTGGGCACCAGGAGCAGAGCCTGGTCCCTGCTGGAGCCCTGGCTCAGACAGGGACAGACAGGGCTGTGGGTCCTTCTCAGCCCTCTCCTCTCAAAGATGAACAGCCCGACCCCCTCAGCCTTTCCTTGTAGGAGACACGCTCCAGTCCCTTGATCACCTTTGTTGGATGGACCCACTCAGGAGCTCCATGGCTCCGGTGCTGAGGAGCCCAGAACTGGCCCAGCACTGCAGATGTGCCTCAGCTGGGCTGAGCAGAGGGGCAGGATCACCCCTGACCTGCTGGCAATGCTCTTCCTAATGCACCCCAGCATCCCCCTGCCCTTATTGGCCACAAAAGTACACTTGCTGGCACATTTTAAGCCTCCTTTTTAAATTAATAATATTGGCTTCTGATACTATTGCTGAGCAGGTACATAGACACACAGTGTAAATTTATATTAGCAATACATGCACACAGATATACATACAAAATATGCCTCTAAAAATTGCTGAAGAAAGGGAGGAAAAAAGAACAAACCTCAGGAGTTAGTTTTTATTTGTAATTAGAATTTTTCTGAGCCCAATAGGACAATTATAAAAGTGCTATACCAAAACTGAAGTGATTTGTCAAGGTTTGGAAGGTGACAACAAAATCCATGCTATCTCAAGTATAAAAATTACAGAGAATTTTAAAAATCAATGCACGTAGGGTGGATTTATTTTTGTTCCTAAGCTATGAGCAAAAATACCATGCTAAGGTTATCACTTTGTCTCAATTATTGTAACCTTCTCCTATCCCCCTGTCCTCAAAATGCCACTTTAAACTCTTCAGTCAGTTAATAACGTTATTATTCTGGCTAAACCACTGTCTCAAGTTTCTAAAACCCTTTGGCAATTTCCTGTTCTTCAGTGTTTGAAATGCAAGCACCTTGCCTGCACCACTGAAGTGCTGCACAACTTCCCTTTAGGCTCAAATCCTAAATTATCTGCCTTCCACTGCTACATAAAGTAGTAGCAGTCACTTGTTAACTTTTTTTTTTTTTTCTTAATCTCTTTCTTGCTATCTATTTTCTTTTTCCTGCTCTAAATCTCTTCCCACCAACTCTCCCTTGAAGGTTGTGTCTTGTTTCATGTGGTTACTTCCATCACTGGCTTTTTAGACCTAACCATTCCTCGGAGTGTCTTGCCGGTATCAGGTGCTGTCCTTGCTGAGGAATGAAAGGTGATAATGAAATCCTCACTTACATGCTTTGCAGATGTCATAGATCTTATCCTGCAAAATTTTGTGGCTTGAACAACATTTTGGTGTTGACTGTACATGCTCAGGATGTTGCAAAAGTACAAACAACGGGAATAACATTTTGATTTTGGTATGAAGGATTGTGAGGAATATTTTATCAAGCCTTTGAACGGAACATTCTAAATTCTCCAAACGCCACTATAATCCAGAGTTTCCTATTTTGCTAACTAGATGAATAATATTCTGACAAGAAAAAAATCCTTTGTCTAATAAATTTTCTTAAATGCTTTTTAAATTCCCATCCTAGTCATACTGAATGTGAAATAATTCTACTTAATGTACCTTTGACTTTTGACCAGGATAAAAGATTAATCAGGCCTAGAATGCTTTTGTATATTATTTATCTCAAGAAAGATTTCTTTCACTATGGGTGGTACCTGTAGCAAACATTGTATAATTGGTGCATGCCTAAATAACCTTTACATACCCTTTTCCCTACTTTGAGATACTCTGTATCCGTTTCACCTAGAATTCTAAATACTGTAAGGAATTTTTCCATCATACCTATGTTACACCCCAAACCCATACATACTCATAATCCAAAGCCCAAAATTGCCAAGCTTTGGCTGTATCCTTTAAAGCATGGTCAATGTGACACTCAGTTGTTCGGTGTGGGAAGACTCTGGATAGTTCAGAATTTCCCCTTGTGGTGGCTGTGGTTTTAAGAAGAAATCTGAGCTAAAGAGAGAGGAAGAAAGATAAAAATGAGTGTGTAATTAGCTCGGGCTCGGCACCACTAGATGGTGTCCTGCAGCTGCTCTAGTCACACATGGCAATCCCTGGGCAGGTAAGGGGACAGAAACACCTCCCTGGCAGGAGCAGGACGTGCTGCAGGACAGACTGATGGTCAGGCTCAGTGCTCTGCTCACCTCCCGCCGGAGTCCCCAGTGGTTCTATAGAGAGGCTGAGAAAAGAAATTTAATAACCACACAAACCTACATAACCTTACTTGATAATTACTGATATTAACATGACTTTTTCTTCCTACAGTGCAAAGGTGAAAGATGGAATTTTCTTTTCTATTGAAAGCTAAAAAGCAGAATTACAAACATAGTTAAAACCCTGAACATCTTTTTTTTTTTTTTTTGTACTTTCAAGAGCAATCCCTTTGTGATTTGTATGCTACAAGAACACACTATCAGCACTTTATAAAGCAATCTAAGTAAAAATAAAAGCAGCCAAGTAAACAGTTTAGATTTTCATTTCCTTTTTTACCTTGGTGAAAATTGTGTGTTGTTTCATAAAGATATTGTTTTAAATTTCTCCATACTGGCCTCTATTTGCATTAATTGCTAATAACAGGACATATCCTTTCAGTAAACAAGGAGAGAGAAATTATCAGATCTCTAAAGTATGTTGAAAAACATACAAAAAGTATTTTAAAATGGATGTTTTCCATTTAAATGTATCTTTGAAGCAGTGGATGGAAGGAGGTGATTCACAGTGCACAGCAGTGCAGGTTATCCATAAGGAGGAAGACATCAGGTCACAGTCCTCCCCTCATTCTGAAGGACAAGAGTACAAACAATAACTAAACAAACTGTTTGGAATAGATACCTGCTGATAAGGCTATTGCAGAGCTCTGACGTTTCAATGGCAAGGCCAGGTACAGGCCAGAGAGGTGTTTGCTTTGGGAAGAGCTTCCTGAAACTCATTGCCTGAAATGTGAATTCTCAGACAGGCCTTCATGGCTTGACAGAAAATGCTGCTCAAATTCCTCCTACCTGTGCTGAGGCTTCAGCTGCTTTGGCACATTTCTCTGTTTGGATTTGAAATTAAGTTAACAAAGTGCAAGAAAGAAAACATTAATTAGAAGCTCAGGTTTTTTAGGAACACTATTGGAAACTAACAGCAAATCAAACACAAACCCCTCTTCTAGTTTACACCTAACAGTGTGGCATTTCTCTATTTTCTTAAAAACAAGCATAAAGATGGAAACTTTTTCTACAAGTAGTGTCGATTCAAGATGATATACTTATTTTTCTTTTCTTTTCTTTTCTTTTCTTTTCTTTTCTTTTCTTTTTTTTTTTTTTTTTTTTTTTTTTATTACAATGGAATTGCTAGAATGGATGCAGCTATAGCTGCACCAATATAAAAATGCTTTTGACTGTGTGTCTATTTTCCCTGAGGAAGAGGTAAGATGGAACAGTACTAACTGCATCATCAAAATTTGTCATTTAGTTCTTAGGCTAGAATCAGAGGACCTGCTGTTGGTCTCTGCTCAGTCAGCAGCAAACTATTATAACAAGGACAAAATATTAAATTTATCTATTCCCTATAGAAAGCCTCCTGTCTTCCTAGACTCACTTAATATAAAAAGAATAATTCGTGTATAATATCCAGACACTTCTGTATTTGTGTGGCTGTCAGTGTGTTTCACAACATGAGAGATTGACTGGATTAATGGTTCCTGAACAGCAGAAGCTCCTATCAACGACTAATTAAAGATCAGATCATAGACTTCAAACTATACTTTCTTCAACATGTCTCACACTGAGGAAAAAATACATTAAACATTTAAATCTGAATGTATTTCAGATTCCTTAATTTATGAACTAGAAATCTCAGTTACTGTGAGTCCAACTGTGCAGAATTCAGAACCATGAAACTTGTAAAACTGACTTACTGTACTCTTTTATTCCTTTGTATTTGCTTTTCTTATAGCTCTTATTTGAATGGTGAGAATTACAGTTCTAAGATGAATTTTGGTTCTGCACAGTATGATTTTGAAAGTAATTTCCTATTGTGAGGAGAGAAAGGATTGCGTTATCATTATTTTTTTTAAGAAGTTGAACACTTGAATCTGACTAGAGGCTTATAATGTCAGAATACATTCCAAAGAAAGACTTAGATCCCAGTTGCACTGGTTTTCTACTTATGGAAATATTTGCTTCTAGGTATAATATCCCAGGAAAGATGGGTGGTTGAGAAGCACTCAATTTGTTAGTCACATATTTTCAAAATATGTTCCTTGGCTATCAAAATAATAAAAATCCTCTTTGTAAATGCTAAAATGTAAAATCTTAAAACTATGTATCCATACTGCTTATTTGTAGTAGAGACATTGTCAGGATAAAAGCCTGTATATTTAATTTATACCTTTGAATGTCTACTGATGAATTAAAATTTCTCTTTTTTTTTTTTTTTAGAATTTTCACAGCTATTCATTGAGAGCTTTTTATAAGTTGCTAATCAGACTAACTAGACTTACAGCTGTAATTAATATTTCCTTATGAATAGGGTTTTTTTCCTCAGTATCTTCCTTTCATGGAACATTTTGAATCATAATAACATAGAACAAACTTTTAAACAAAAATGTATGTAACCCCACACTCTCAAGGATAACTAAGATTACAGAGTAATCACAATGAAGAATCTTTTAGAAAAATCAGTTTTGCAGAGAATAGTTATTAAAATGCATCTGTATGAGACAACTTTGGCAAATCAGTGAACACAGTCCATGTAAACAAGCTTTGATCAGCAGTTTCCACAATATCATTATGAACTCCAGTGTTTGCTGTAATGGTGTGATATGATGAGTGAAAGGCAGACAAAAACCAATTCATAATTTTCAGATGGAAAATCACAGTTAATTTGTTGACTGAAAAATAACTACATAATTTCAGAGATGATAAGACATAATAAAGTAGGACTATTCTTTTCTCCACTCACACCTTGAGCCATATTTCTACACAAAAGTCACTTTCCTCCTTTCATCTTCTTATTACTTTCCCGGTAAAGTGACATATTAAGCAGGTATGTAAGTGGTTGGTAATTTTAAAAAGCTGAATATTTAAAAAACTTAGTGGATGACTGATCAAAGAACTGAATATGAAGAGTAAAGACTGGGGAGAGAGAGGGTGAATATGCAAAAGAAGCTTTCACATTCGACGGGGAACAGCTACAAACAGCTACCAAGGGTTGTAGCTCAGTTAATGAAGTTCCAAGCAGAGATGATGTTGGGTTTAAATAAAAGGCTGCCACTGAGCAGCACCTTATAGCCCACACTTCCAACTCGTAACATCCTGTCCCTAGGGCTGCTCCACCCCTCAGTGATCCAGGGCCCATTCCCAGCTGCCCCGCTGTGCCACCTAACCTTGGTGACCTCAGTATTCCAATGAAGGAAAAGCTTGTGAGAAAGACACTTTCTCTTCCCTCCATCTCTCCAAACAGAAACTGTAGCTGATGCTGCTGACTCAGAGTTCATAACTGGGAGCAGAGAAATTATTTTGGCAAACAAAGAATTGAATGGAAAGTCAGAAACACTCTTCTCCTTCACACACCATATTTTTTTTTCAGTTCTATATTCTGTATATACATTTCTGGCTCAAACTAAACAGTGTAGTAGATAGTATATGTTTAGAGGATTGCATATAAAAAACCCCATTTATTACATTAGGGCTTTCTAGAGCTAGACTGAACACACAGGGGGAAAAAAAAAAGACCAGCAGCTCAGCATCTTCCCACAGGCTGCACACTTGGCACCTGAGGCAATGTGGGAGGGTCATTCTTTCACTGGAAACAGGCAGATAGGAGCTGGTAATGTCTCAGATTTGTTCTCAAATTTTTAGGCAACACAAGCTGAACACAAGCTGGGTAGTGCAGGAAAACAGAGCAACATTTGGGCTCCACTGCAAATGGATCCCTTCAATGATCAGGAGAGGAGCAGAACACTGACTCGGATACCTGACTGTCTTGGAAATGCAATTGGACTCAGGATCTGGCTGTCCAGTTATATCTGAAGAACCTCAGAAAAATGAACACTGGTAGATGGAAAATTAAATATTTGCTCAGTAGAAAGCAATTTCAAGTCAAATGAGGTTACTGTTGGCTTCTACTGAGTCCTGCATTGCCGGGATACAGGAACCTCAGTCTGCCTCCCAGTTTGGACTATTCACAACCAGTTTTGACTAGTCACAAATTAATGCTTTAGGGACATTACAGACCAATTTTAAAAAACAACAAAATTCCTGTTAAAGCCAACAAGATTTCAGTTGAGAAGTATCATCTATGAATGAGAGCTTAGGTTGGAAAAAAAAAATAATCTTCAATAGTACATTTCTGTTCCCATCTGTTTCAAGTGGCTTATTTTTACCTGAGTTTTGGTATCTTTTCTATGCCATCTGCAATCTTTTCTTTGTAAATTAATGTAGTTCTATCTGTTTCCTCAAAGTAATAATTTAATTCAATCTTATCTCCTATACATTTGTCAGTTACTAAATCCACAAGAGATTGGGAAGTCTAATTTTTCTTCCTTTTTAAGGGACACAAGTAATGTCTCTGCAGTTCTGAAATCTGGCTTGGCTGTTTGTGATTTTATTACACAGCATTTCATTCTAAAAAGCAACAGTGTGAACTGAGATTAGATTTAAACGGAGTCTTTCCAAACATCATGAGAATTCTTCTGTCAAATAAAACTTTCATCTTAATTATCCTTAATAATTTCCACTTTGCAAACATAAGGTCCCTTAATGCCTTTGGAAAATGAAGATTATGAGAAAGAGACTATAAAAAGATAAACGTCTCATTTTGCAGAATTTTAAATACCTTCTTTCAGATAGTAAATCTAACCTTAATTAATACTAGAGTATAATATTAGATTTCTCTCTTTTATGAAAATCCTGGGTAGAATGTTCCCTAGTGTAGTATTTCCCATGTTATTTTATATATTGGTTCAAATTTAAAGCCAAGAATATTGCTGAAAAATGTCAAGTAACTTATT
This sequence comes from Zosterops lateralis, assembly GCF_965231275.1. Classification (NCBI taxonomy): domain Eukaryota; kingdom Metazoa; phylum Chordata; class Aves; order Passeriformes; family Zosteropidae; genus Zosterops; species Zosterops lateralis. The sequence goes on from NC_139772.1 coordinate 9,860,127, forward strand.
CAATAGTCAAGCAAAGAACTACTGTCACAATTTAATTAATTTTCATTATTTAATTATAGACTGTGTAATTATAAATTAATTTTTATTTTCAGTCCTTCTGAAATCCTGCTCACCAGTGTTTTGAACACAGGCATGTGATATGAGTATTTGAGCTGGACAGAAATTCCCCATTTTCTTTAATTTATGACAGCCTCAGTGTGTATGTCTGTGGATGCACAAGTCTGTGTATGTAAGTGCACAGAGTGCTAATTCAAACACACCAATACCTTTCTTAAGTAATCACGGCAGCTGCACACCAAGCCAAGCCCTGTATTCTTAGATAAACTAGTATTATTTTTCCTACTGCAATACATAATTCAGTATGCTAGTTTGTCTGAAATTAAGATACCTCTACAAAAAATACCCTTTTGTATTAGAACTGTTGCTACTTCCTGTTGTAAGTTGCAGAGGAATGCTCTTGGAAAGGAACAGGCAATGGGCTGTGTACAGAAAGGAGAACATGAGCCAACATCCAGACAATAGCAACACAACAGTTTTCCCCACACACTTCCATATGGGAAAACCATCACCCACACAATAACCAGCATTTCTTCCTAACACTCATTACATTTCTAGAGTCAAATCAGCCACCATCACAAAATAAACATATTTAAAATTGAGATATTTTTAATATTAGAGATAAGGAAGGATCAAAATCCACCATAAAGACAGGAAAATGAAACTCTCCTTCTTTCCTCTCTGAGTGTTTTTGTGATTAATCTGAAATAAGGATTTTTTTTTCAAGGCAGTCTTTAGGACGTGTTGTTGAAGTTTTCTGTGGCTACTGAAGTTTTCAGTATGGCCTGAAATTAGCTAAGTAGATGTGCATTTTTTACCTTCCTCCACCAAGAAAAAGAGAAACAACCAAAAATACCCAACATAAAACAACAACAAAAACAAACCCAAAAAACTCCAGAAACAAAAAAAATCCCCAAACCCCAGAAACAAGTGAACAAACAACTTGCCCCACAGACACTCAGTGAGATAAGGCAAAATAAACTTCTTTACAAATGGTAATGCAGATCAATAATTTAATCTCACTGTAAAATTATTCCCTCCCAAACAATAACAATAAATAATTTTATATGTTTATACCCTATATATAAAAAGCTTTTGCAAGTCATATGGCACTTCTGCATCCCTGAATTACAGAAAGGAAGGGTTTGGGATGGTGCTCTGGAGGTTGTCTGGTCCATTTCCCCTGCTCAGTGGCAGGGCCATCTGGGGCAGACTGCTGAGGACCACATCCAGCTGTGGTTTCAATGTCTCCAAAGAGGGAGAGACGCTAAAATCTTTCAGACCAACCTGTTCACTATTTGAGATCTTTCACAAGACCTCACCTTCATGACCTGTCTGTACAGGCCACTGTGTATTAGCAGCAACAGCAGGTCTGCAGTGAGCAGCTCTTGGGGCAGAAGACAATGTGAAAGCAAAGGTAAATTATGCAAGAGGACAGGATGGGAAACTGTTTTCTACAGAAAAAAAATATAGTGTAAACTGTAACAGCTGTGCAGACTGCTGAAAAGATCTTTAGTTGATTCAAACTTAAGAGAAAAATCTCTCCCTTTCTTGCTCATTTGATCTCCAGCTATGTGTGTTTAACGACCTGAAGGAAATGTAGGTGCTTTTACCAATTTCCTTTGCTGAACATTTTGTTATTCAGGAAGGATAATCAGAGTCCTGAGTTAGGATGAATCTGTACTGCTGTGTGGAATGCACAAGGGGAGCAGGTAAGATCATTCATGGAGCAGAAGCAGCCTAGGCAAGCCATGCTGTGGCACAGAGCTGGACTGTGCTTCTGGTGCCCACAGCCCACAGGGCATGGCAGGGTCTGAACACACAGCCCAGCTGAACTCCACTGAACACACTGGCACATCTAGAATGTTTTATATCATGGGCTGGTGACAGACCTAATATATTTTTCCCTAAGAAATAATTTACAAATGTACTTGGGTAATAGAAATGTTTAATCCATTCTCAGTGGGAAATAATAATCAAGATATGTAGCTAAAGGATGATCACAACTGCTTCAGAGACATGCCCAAAGATCCAAACTAAATACTCAATTAAAAAAAAAAATGCAGTCCTTTCTTTTAATTAAAAAACACCAACCAAAACAGAACTAAAAAAGCTCAATGTTAGCTGCTCATTACAGCAGCTATCCTTGTCTCCTGGAAAAGAGTTTAAGAGTTTAACTTTATACAAAACACTGCTTAGATAACTGATGTCATTACTTACCTGTGAGAAAAGCAAAAAGCCCTGCACCCATAGAAAGCTGGTGGAGAGACCAGGGATAATTTAAGGGATCTATTAATTTTGCTAAACACTACTGAGAAAGAACTCAATTACAAGACAATAAAAAAAGAGCAAAAATTCTGGGAGATAAATATCTTTAATCTAGTGTGGAAAGCCATAACAAGAACCAATTTCGAATAAGACATTCAGTAAATATTTTAATAGTGAGAGTGATTAACCACTTTAGCCACTGAATGGAGTTATATCTCTTGATTTCTACAAAGTGAGCTTGAAAATCTCACAGTATAATACTTTTTTAAATCTTGCTACTGGGTTCAGTATCACATTGACTGGATGAACTGCAATGGCCTACCAGAAAGGCTGGAGGTGACTTATTGCCCCTGTTTGGGATTTCTGTGAATTAATGGGCTCCCCATTAACTGTCCCTGTGTTAATATTACAGCTCATCACTCTCTCTTTCTATATCTGAATACTATTAGAGTTTATAAAAATAAAAATGTATGCTCAAGTTCAACAGCTTTAAAGCATTAGCACTTCCTCTGGCCTACCAACAGAGTGCCAGTTAAGCTCAATGCACGACTTTGAATAAAAATAGGAAAGCTGAGCATAGACATAGTCTCTCATATGGAATTTTAGCCCAGTTCTTAATTTTCTTTAAAAGAAACACTAAGCACATGCTATTTGGAATACACTTAAATATGAAGTATTTCAGGCTCCTAATGAGTATGCCACTGAGGTGGAATCACCCCAAAAGTATGGGATGGTAATTATTATCACATGGCAGTGACTGATTTATTAACTGTGCAGTGAAGGAGCCAAGGTTTGTGTTACAGGGATAGATTCCTCATTTTTACTTCCACCATCTGTCATAGTAGAATCTACTGGAAAATGGAGTACAAATCATTCAGGAATTTACAACAGTCGGTTGAGCTAGTTCTGTGCTATATCATTTCTGGGAGTGAATGCCTTTGTTTTGCACCCTAAGGGCTGCTCATATGCATAAATAGCCCCCCTTTTTCTGTTTCTGAATCACAGTGTCCAGCCAATACAAAAAAGATTATGAGGTATGAAAACCGCACATATCTCCACCACAGAACAATAATAAGATCTATACTTTGATTTCCTGGGAAATAAAAATTGTAGCTATACTTCCTGTCAGACCATTCCTTTGAACGTGTTCTCTTCATAATTTGGATTTTGAATCAAGTTTAAATGGCAGTTAAAAATCGTATGTGGCAGTACACAATGAAATTTAGCTTGACAGCCTGGACATCAAAACTAAAAATAAATGACTTCACATCCAAATAATAAGTAATAACAATGTTAGCCTGCATAAGAATAGCAGGACTGGATTCAAATACAATATTAATTTTAGGGATATGAGTGACTAGGGAGAGACAGAGGCAAAGAAACAAATCCTTCATATAGCAATAGTCTCTTCTTATCCCCCAGGCAACTGGCTGCCTTTCACCTCGGCGGCGGAGCAATTATGTGGCATAATGACTGCAGTGCAAATAAGCAGGGAGATTTTATTAAACCAAATGAGCAAATCATCTGCGTATTATTGCCATTTGATTGACAGTGACAAGTGTCGAGCAGACACGGATGTGAATATGATAAAGAAGCTTGCAGGAAAGCTCTTGATAATGTTACTCTTGATAAAGTTGCTCTGCAAACCTCTCTAAGTAAATAAAGGGGAAAGAATATGATGCATATTAATTCGCATAGTTTGCAACCTGCCACAGGACTAGAGGAAAAGTTGCAATAGGTTCAGCACGTGGCATTTCATATGAATTCTAAAATTGCATTTATGAGTCTCATAGACTTTACAATAATATATTAATATTAAAAGTAAAGGTCATTCTACATAACAGCTAAGCTGCCTGAGCTTCAACCTTTATATCAATAACAGACTCGGGCTGGGGGCATGGGGAGGAGGAAAACAAGTGGAATGATCTGAATAAATGTAAAATGTTACTTAGAAAGATTGCTGCCTTTTGCTGGGATGTCCATTTACACGTTTGTACTTCCAGTGGACAATTACATTTCTGACAGGCCTGCCATCAGAATGATTAAATCAATACCTTTAATATGGGAATGTGATTCATTGGCATGGGCCTTCAGGCCTCCAGGTAAGGCACTCTCCCATTAATGACTGCCTTATGACATCATAGCTGCACACTGCCCAAAGTTTCATCATTGCAGGCAGTGTGGGACTTGGGATAATTACTTCTGGCACACGGAATGAATTAACCAAGGTGACTGGGAAGCTTTGACAGCAACACCCATGGAAGAAAAGCAGCAGGGATAAAGTCTCCTGTGCTGCAATGGCACTAACATCATGAATAAATTTGGGCTTACAAGTTGAAATTGTTTTAGTGGATAAACCATGTGATAAATAGATCTCTTTCCTCCACTCCTTCATATTTTTTATTATTTTAAATTTGAATGTGAACAAGCCACAGTGTTATGCCACACTTCAGTGAACATTCTTTTGCCATCAAGTACCATCAAGTTGAAGGTTTCCACTCATTGAAAAAGAATCATAACTGAGAGGAAATGTTCTTGTCATATGAAGTACACTGTAAAATGTGGAAAGCATTTTTGATTTATGTTGTAATAGTGAATTGAATATCTATTTGGACATATTTCAAAGAGATCAGCTTTGCAAGGTTCTGCATAGCCTGAGCTGATTCCTGTGTACTGCTTTAACTGTGCAAGTTAACTTCAGCATTCAAGAGCTGACATGCTCAGAATAACTGAAGCCTGATTAAAAAAGACTTAAAGTCTCTAGAACTTACTTACATTTTCCAAGATGCAAGCCCTCCAACTCTAGTGAGCTTCCAAGGGGTATGAACTGAGGGGAAAAAAAAAAGAATAGAATAAAATATTAAGTACCAAATCCATTTACTCTAGTATTTGTTATATGATCCATATGTTATAATAAAAAATTACTTAAACAAATGCTATAATTTATTGTTGAAAAACATCAGATGACCTTATTTCTACAAAAACATTTTGCAGAAGGCAACACAAATCTGTTCACTGTGAGAAACAATTCAATTTTATTTAAAAAAATCATAAGCCTGTATATTCTATGCAAAATCAGTATGGGTAGGCAAGTGGGTAAATTAAGCAAAATCAGACATTAACCTTGTTATGATACCTGGGCTCTTTAAAAAGTTGACTCACGTTGCAAGCTGCTTTTAGAGGTGTGCAAACATCAGATTGTCTTTTGGGGACACAGTCTTCATTCCTTGCTTTGGTGGAGCCAGAACTGATCCTCAATTGTAGTAAGGTTGACCATCCTGGAAGGAAAGAAAAGAAAAAAACAACTCAATCAAACAAACAGAAGACAAAATTTAGACCATAATCTGCCCCCAGATCCCTAATATTTTATTCAGGCAAAACCTTTCATTGTTCTGGAGTTCTTACAAAGCTGCTTGAGCAATCCCAAGCAATCGGTGAACTATTACTGGCCTTTGCTCTTGCTGTTAATAAAATTGACTGTGCTAAGTTGCATCCAATTTATTTTATTTTATTTTAATTAAAAAGTCTGAAAGAAGTATAGTGAGAAAAGAAGTACTAAATTGTTGTTAGAGAAAGAAAGATGTTGAACTGGACCTGGCCACTAAATCCTGGCCTGGATTCAGCTTCTCTGGTAATATCCAAGCAGGGCAGCATATGACAGAGTTCTAACAGTAGATGGGAGAACTTGGCCACTGTTATGTAGATAAGATAATTAGATACTAGAGTCATCTTTGAATGGCCCTTCTTACCATGCAGGCTGAGGCTGTTCTCACTCAGAGTTTGTGGACTAATCTTGGTCACAAGAAGATGGAAATATAAATACATTTCAGGGCATTTATGCATCATACTATCCAAGCTTAGGATCACATGCTATCAGTCATAATCTGCATTATTATGACAGTCTGTCACCTTGCTGTATTCATTGTGAGAACTAAGAATTATGTCTATAATAACAAAAAAATTGCCATTGAAAAAATAACATAGAAGCATTCAAACCAAATCTTCCGCTGCACTTCAGAAATAATGAGATATTAGACAGAGGAGGCAGTGACATGAATCCCTCTGTGGGGAGGAACACAGTATTTGTTAAAGTAGGCAACAATTTAGATTTAAAATAAAAACATTAAACAAAAACCAGTTAAATTACACTTTAGGCAAGTAGTGTTCATCTGTTCTGTGAACTGTGGCTCCGCCTCAGCTCCAAAGAGTTCAGTTATGTCTCTAATGATGATAAGTCATGGTTAGTTTCTGTTTTCTGTGAAAAACTGGAGAAAAAAGGAAAGTGCTGGGTCAGGAGCTCAGGGGGTAAAGTGATGTCTCCTTGTGGGTTTGCCATTGCTCCCTGATGCCTGTGAGCTGTGAGCAGGGCCAGGATCCCTGCCCCAGGATCCTGCAGGCAGGACAAACCCTGAGCACTGCAGACCAACCCCAGCCATGGCCAAGGAGAGCACCTTGCTGAGCAGCTGGAACAGAGCTCACAGAACATTCGTAAACCAAATCCAATGGGAACACATCCTACACAACGCAGTTTGTACAACTAAAGGCAAACATCAAACAAACCATCAGGATGTTTCTCAATGCTCTCATCCATCCCAATTAAAATAAATACATGTAATGTAAGAATCCTCATATAAAGAAAGCCCCCTCAACCATAACCAAATACATTAGTCACTCTCCTAGAACCTATCATTTATTTTGGTACATTCTGTGACACTGACACTATTGAACTTTAATAGCAATGAGATTTTTCTATATTATTATTTTTGAAAAGAAAATACAAGGTTATTACACAGAACATTTGATAAAGTCTGCACAAAATAGAAACCACAACTGCCTCTTTTTAAAATTAAATTGTAAATATTTGGGAAAAAAACCTAGAGAAACAAAGGGATAAATATGTGGCTCAAAGTTTCATTAAAAAGTACATAGAGTCCTAGACTGGACACTCATTGCCAGTATTCTATCTTCAGGGGAAAAAAAAAAAAAAAAAAAAAAAAAAAAAAAAAAAAAAAAAAAAAAAAAAGGTGTGTGAGGGGGAATATTCTCAGATAGGAGAAATCAAAATGATTGTGTCTGAATCTCATCATTGCCCTTGTAACCATTTGGGACACAGGTAGGATCCATGCAGTCTCTCAGGTACAGTCACACTCCTTGCTCCACCCAATAAACTCCTTCACAGACTGCCCAGCTTGTGGGATGACAACTTGGACAAGTAAATCCTGTTTAGATAATTCCATGTCAACATATTAAACTCGTGTTCTGTACCAAACCCCCTAACTATTGCCAGTAATATCACAAAAGAACTGAAGTAGGTGGTTGACAATAACAGTAAAAGGGTGTTGGATTTTTTTTTCTTCCTTTAATTCAACCTCAGAAGGAGGAAAAACATGCCTCCAAACCAATGAACATGCAAGTCTACTAAGCCCAGCATATGCTTAGCCAGTGGATGCATTTCTGTTGCTCAGGGTGGCACCAGAAGTTACATGTTGTATTTTTCATCCTCTGCAGTGGTAATTTCTTGGTCATTTACCTCCTCAATAATAATGTTTAGCTGAGTAAAATAATGCTTTAGGCTTTAAGACTTAAAGGCTCTTCCCCCTTTGCCCCCCTCAGCAGGATGACTGATTTCAGTCCTTTAGAAAAATAAGCTTACTTATGAGACATTAGTGGCATTATTGCCTCCTTTAATATTCGTGACAGTCTCCAGCAAATGTATCACAAGTTGGCATTTATTAGTGCTAGGCACAAGTAAGGGGCATGTTATTTGATTTGAATAACAGCTTGGAGCTACAGTTTGAGTCCAGAAATATATTAGTCAGAGACAATCTCATTTAATAACACAGAAACTAATAAAAGAAAAGTATTCCAACTGATTCAAAATTGAATTTATGAATATTGCTTAGCAGGATTAATGATCAAAAACTGAACCTGTTTGTCATGTTATAACAGACTTTTCGATTTAAATGCAAAACTAGAAGTCAATGAGTCCAATGGATTGTATATTGCTTTGAAGAAAACCAGTTCATTTTACACATAAGCTTTGAAATTGGCAATAAACTTTAATTACAGGGTCAGATAATCAAATTATAATCAAATAGCCTCACATAAAATCTGTGTTTGAAATTAATGAGATACAATTCTACTAGTCTGTAATGTTGTACCTCTGAAACTTACTAAAAGACATTTCATTTTCATTTAAAAGTCACCTTAAGGACTTTTCCCTCAATTTCTTCTGCATAGCTCAATTTTATTTGGAAATGTCTCATTTTCAGACCACACATTTCTAAAGATTTTTGCATATGGAAAAAATCATTTGTTGCTCCACAGATTTTTTTTTATTGATAGTAAGAATTTTAATATAGCAATATTAGAAATCCTTCAAGTAGATGCATATTTATGCATTTTTAGAGAAAGCCACAGTTCAGATAATAAAGCTGTATAGTTGTTCAAATGCACATACTTATTAAAATTTTCATTTAAGATGAAATTTTTGATGACTGATCTTAACTTGCAAGTGCAAACATATATGCTAATGTACACTAGTGCATAATCTATTTCTTTCTGGGTATACAACCACGATAATTTCTCCCTGCATGTCTTACCTTATTTGGAAGAAGAAATATATCTTATATTTAAAATAAAAGATAGAAAGAATAAATCCAAACTCACTGTGGCTTTCTTAAATATTTGCTGCTCTGTGGCTTCAGGCAAGTCATATTATATTTTATAGCTAAGCTTTCTCATGAAAAATGGCAATTACAGCTTAGTACAGCTTCAGTGCAACTTCACTGGGCTTATCACGGGACCTTATTAATTGTACAATGATTATCAAACTGAAGATGCAAAATTCTTGGATAGATAATGTCAGACTTCATTAAACACACAACTGTAAAAGTACAGAAAAAGTCAAATACTTCTAAAGCTGTCATTCTACTCAATGGCAATACAAGTGCTTCATAGCAACAATGTAATTTAAAAAAACCCTATGCCTTGTGCTGAAGTACAATTGTAAAATTTTACTACTAAGCAAAACATTTTTACTTTTAAAATCAAGTTATTCCAAGTTAAAAAATAACAATTGCCAAAAATAACTATTTAATACAACCAGTCATCTGCTCTAGCTGGACTACAACAGTGAAATCTACATCCTTGCATGAGAAAACCACCACTTAGTAAACTTGAGCATGAACTTACATAAGAGTAGTTCCCACATCTCAGGCCCCAGTGGGGCACTGTAGTCTGATTTCCTTCATTTGCCAAGAACCAAGACCATTCACACACCTTCTTAGTGTAGAACAGAATCTTTTCCTGTGTTCATGCCCTAAAACTCAATAGTGACTTTTTTTTGGAGTACACAAATGAATGTCTAGAAAGTTAAGGGAACATTGCAGCTATTCCTGCTGATTTGTCCCATTAAAAAACAACAAAGTCATCTCTTTTGAATGACAACAGAGATTTTTAAGAAATCCTCACAGTTGCTCAAAATTGTTAATATCACTGATTATTACAGGTCATACTGAGGGTGTTAAGTACTGAGATATAGTGGATATTAAATACTGAGCTTTAGCCAGTCATTGTTCAGCCTTGTCTGTCCCAGATAATGCTTGAGAACATGTATCACATTTGGGGTAGTTTTAAAAACCCTGAGGCAGTGGGGACTCCTAACACCCTGCGTAACCTACAACTTTACCCATCTCACCATTACCAAGTTCCTTGTCTTTCGTAAGTGTGGTCTTCTTTCTGTCACTCGGTATTATTAAAATCAGAACTTGCTTCTGTTTGCTAATAGGCATGGTTGAAAATGAACACATTTTACATGGTATCTCTGTCTGCCAGGAACACAAATGGCTTGTGGCTTCAGCCATTGCAAACCTTTGCCTCTTTTATTTTCTACATATGCATTTAACCAGAAAAGATCAATTACAGTCAAACTTCTGTCTGTAATACACTTGACTGGAAAGGAGAGAGAATTATATAACAATGCTATAATTATGCTTCCACTATTGCATCAATATAAATTCAAAGTAACAATATCAAGCTCAAACATGCAACTACTTTGCAGGGCAAAAGTGCTATGATGTGGAGACCTCAGCCAGAATCAATGTTTTAAAGCTGTGTGTGTTTCCCCATCTCTCTCAGTTTCTGAGTGTTTTATTTCCTTGCAGAGGACAAAAGCCAATAACGGCAAATAACAGCTTATCTAGTGAACATCTAAGCTGTAAACAGCTCGAATTGAACTTGACAGGTTAGCACTTCGAGACAACAGGTCATGAGCAGAAATGAAAGAAGAGACAAAGTCAAGGACTGGCCTTGCTCATGAGACTTTTATGAATCCATTTATACAGCAGCATTTCCCTGGATGCTTTGCAGAATGGAGAGAAAGTCCAGTCAAACACTCTACATGTCAAGGTCTTAAACATCTTCAGATGGATGGTTTGCACTCTGATAGTGACAATTTAGGCTGGTTTGAATGATGCTGGTTCAAGTGGGAATTCTGATGGCAATTAGAATCAGCAAAATACCTCAACTAAAAAAAGTTTTCCTACTTTGTCAACTCCAGCCTCACATTTTTCAGCAAGCAGTAAAATTAACTAATTTAGTGGCATAGTTTAGCATTAACATCACAGTTACCACAAACTAAATATTACCAATGGTTTATGGTATATAGAATTTGCAAAGAAATAAAGCTGGAGCAGAAAGGATTTGTGAAGATCTCACTTGTATCATAGTTATCAGGTGAAACTGCAGCTCTCTGCAGTGACTGTCACACACAGTGAGAACAACCTGGAGATTACAGGCAACTCTCTGTTTGCCATTGAAGAGCACCAACTTGTTAATTTTGTAGATTTCTTTAGCTTCTAAGTTTCAAGGATTTTTTCACATCTTCTGACTTTTATAGGAAAACACATGTTTTGGATAAGAATTCAAATTCTTTCTCTGTCAACACAATTCCAAGTTGTTACTATTGGACATACTATTTCCCCCCCTTTTTACCTCAGTTTTGAAAAATATACAAGCAAAAAACCCTCACCAAAACCACTTCAACAACCAAAAGTTTACTAACCTCCATTTGTTTCCATTTGAAAAAAACCAGATGCTGAAATCAGGTGTTTTTTTCCTTTAATCCTCTATTTATAAAGAATGTCCAACAGTCATGAACAGATGGAAATTGTTTCTTTGCTTCTTGATTCAAAGACTTTCTTATTCAGCACATCATACAATCATTATATTGAGGCAATTTTACTGAAATCCTTGTTATCACATCATCTATTCCTTATGAACTACTCCTAATAAAGTCTTGGGGCTGAAGGTATCCCATCCATTACTTCTTATATGTGTGTACCAGCATTTTATTGGACTCCTCAAAGAAGTTCTGCTTTTCTTTCTCCTAGGATTGTCAAGTCATGCTTGGAAGCACTACACAGAGTACAGCTAAGAGTCCTTATCTGCTGGAGTGCTTTAATTCTTGCAGAAATAAATATGATTTTTAACTGCAGGTTTTATACATAAACCAAATTATTTTCTTTCCTTTTTAGGAACTTCACCCATGAGAATAGTATTTTTTAGGTCACTACCAAACACTGCATGAAACCTCTGAAAAGGTGGTCCTTCAGGGTTTGGTTAAATTCCTGATCTGAGTAATTTTGCGAACAACCTGTCTACAGACTAGAGAGTCCAGAAGACTGACTAAAACAATATGTCATTCGCCTCAGCAAAGTGCAAGCAGGTTGAGCTTGCTTTCTTATGGTCTACTTTGGAAAAAATGTCCAGAGCTGCAAGGCTGTGAGAACCTCTCCCAGGTCCAAGCATAATGTGCAAAATGCCAAAGTTCCTGCAGTCCAGCAGCTAAAAAATCATGTTATCTCTTTATCTCCCCAAATTAAGTACAGTCTCATGTTACAGGTACTCACCATTGGAGAGGCCTAACCAGCACAGTTAAAGTTATCCCACCCAGAGAGGCCACATCCTGATCATGTTCCTGTGTGTCTTGTGATCTGGCATTCCAACCCTCTTCTTCTGCTCAACAGTGCCCTGTCCTGGTCATCAGCAGCTGGTTTTCACCTCCTGGAGAATTCTTTATTTCTCACGTTCAGCTTTTATTTTTATTGCTCAAAAAGATACTTTTCCAAGTAAACAGTTCAACAACTGCTTCTTCATAGGCAGCACAAATTGCAACATCCTACTTCCAGTTTCAGCAGCTCCTGGGTCTAAAATAGAAAAGGCTTTTTTTTGGTTGATATCAAGTTCACTCATTCTTGTCTATGGAAATAATTGCAACTAGCAATCCAAATCCTACATGAATGCAAAAGTAGCATTGCCGTGATTGTCCTCCAGTTTGTGGCAAAATGTGGTAGATTTGCAACTGCTTGGCAAGTTTGCCTGAGAATACCTGAATCTACAGAACCATTGAATGAGAGCCATGATCTACCCTGATCATAAATTTGCCATGAAGAAAATATCCCTTAGCCAATAGTCACGAGTTAGTTTTGCAATGATTTTGCTTTAGAAAACTGCTACCCCCATGTGTCCTCCCCCTGACCTCCCACCCTGGCAATAAGTGAGCAATATCTCAACCCTTTGTGTTCCTGTGTCAACACTACCCCCAAACTGTAAGTGTTAGCAGCTGTGCACAATATGAAAGAGGGCTTGAAATGCACAGCCTAAAACAGGAGCAATCACAAGAGCCTCTTTGACTCTCAAAATGCTAAATCACACACTGCTGATCACTGCAATGGTTTCTTTTCTATACCCAACTTATGTAGTGGTTTTGCTGTTCTGGCCAACCTACAAATGAACTTTTTGTAATAGGAGGCCTAAAAATTCTGAGCATATGTGAGCATCCAAAGAGTTGGCAAGTTTCGAACAGCCTCAGCTTTCCTTTCTTTATGAAAGTTTCTCTTCGCTGATTGTAGGCTTGCAACAATTTATTTGTTTTAATATCTATTCACATTTCTTCACATTGAATTTTTAATTCCTACTGTAAGGTTACTCTGTTTATAATGTATTGGTTTCTGCTCATCTAAATTTTCCATGCTTCAAAATATATTTTAGATAGGCTGGGAAAAAAAAAAAAAAAAAAAAAAAAAAAAAAAAAAAAGAGTACAACAATGTTCTATAAGCCTGTAAAATGTGGTGACACAACAATGCAATAATAAAAAGCCATCACTTTAAATGACCAGAGACCAGTCCTCTGTATGCAGGCTCTTTCTTGCCTTCCATCTTTTCTTCTATTTGTTGTCATTTTTTTTATAAATCCACTCCAGATGAGCAGTGGAAAGCTGTCACAGTGTTAAGGGTATTATCTGCTCATGAGTTAAAAAAAAAACCCAACAAACCCAAACCCTGTAGTTCACCAAACATCCAATACTGCAAGGTTTTTCTTCAGTTGAACTGTGATGCTTTTTATGCATCACTGAGTTGCAAAGGTATTTCCCTTCCCCCTACTGGAAAATGCTGAGATAACTGGGAAGCAACTATTTCCCCCCTATTTTCAACTGCCTTTAGCTTGGTCTTGTTGATTTGGAGCATTAGTCATGATTTTTAACAGAATAGTTTCTTTAGTAAGTTTTTTGTTCCTCATTTAAGTGTGGAGCACTGCAATAAAACTAGTCTAGAGAAATAGTTTTGTGCCAACATCCATCACTCTTTTCTTTACAACACTTGCCTATTGCAGTACCTGCTAGAGCTGCTTATTATAATTTTACTGTTCTTGTTTCTTTCTTTTGCATTTCCTAGTTCTCACAAGCACTCAGGAAACAGACAGACACCCATTCTGGCTTTATATCCCCAAGAAAATTAGCAAATAGTAGCTCTGACACAGAGGTTCCAGCAGGTTCCATCACCTGCTCCACATGGACATTGGGCATTCTCTTGCTGGGCACAACCCTCCAGTAAACAGGAAGGTCGTGCACCTCCCTGCCCCTTGAGGTACTGGCAGTGTAAGAACTGAAATTTGCCCTCGCTCGACAGCTATTGCTGAGACTTTTGCAACTGCTGGGAGAATTGATGCAAAGGGATGTTGAGAAAGAATTCACTTTGTGTGAGCTTTATTTTAAAAGAAAACTGACAACAGTATTTTTTGTGTGGTATTTTTTAAAAAAGTTATTAACCAATGAAAACCCCTAAATTATCTTTTGTTTATCCATTATTTCAATTACTCAGTCTTCCTTTTCTAACTAGAAAATTCAGTGTTAACCTTTGTTACTACACAGTCCCATTTTTAACAACACTCCTTTTAGATTTTTAAACATGCTTTGTCATGCTCAAGGGAATGCCTTTCTTAGCTACTATAATGAAGTGGTAGCTAAACTACTGTAATTTTATATAAAAAATGCAAGACTGATCTTTATATCTTGAAGCTTTGTCCCACCCACTTCATCTATATATTTGCTTAAGTGTGAGACTTGGAGTAAATTATGTCAATGCTTTGTATTATCCCATATTTAGCCCTTTTTATTGTTATTTTTGATATTTATATGTTTTCCCTGAGAAACTACCTCCTTCTATTTGTTACATAATTGAAGAACAATATTTGGGTATTTTTGTTTGCATGTTTTCACTTACATAAGATTAATTATTCAATAGATTAACATAGAGACATAGTAATAAAATAAACACACTTGCACTTACATATTGCTCAGCTTCTACCTTCCTCACAAGTGGCTGTCTTCAATTCTGCTGCATTGTTTCAAAGAAATGGAAGACCTAAGTCAAATTCCAATTCATATGCTGACAGCAAATGTACCAAATATGAAAGAACCATTTTAGTTATTTAGTTATAGTGTCATAACTGTTTCTGAACGTTATTGGAAATCAAGGCTGAGGATTACATCCAATCTATTTTAACTCAAGGTCAATAGTGGCTTAAAATCAAAAGGATACAAGAAGTTCCTTAAATACACTTTGACTGTCAGTACTGGAATGGTGCTCATCATCTGAGGAATGATGTTCTTGAAGAGCCTCTCAAACTGAAATAGGGAGGAGGCAAAAATCCTAACTATTTTAAAAATGGAATGTGTGAGTGGGATTATATGATAACATTCTCTGTGCCTGTTAACCTTTTGATAATAAAATTACTTGAAATTTAAGCCAACCCTACCAGAATACTGGCATATATAGCCAATGTAACCTTGCCTGCTGCTTTAATGGAAACAATTAGAGATCAGCTACTTTTAACTGTGGCTGCAAAGCAGCCTAAAATATGCTGGCCCAAATAAAAGGAGAGTTTATTATGGTCAACATGGTGAATCAGTGTCCCAGAAGCTGAAATCTCTGCCATCCATGGTAAGATTTGCTTCCTCATGACTGTAGATGGAGCCCTAACATAAGTAAATGCTCTCTTGGCAATACAAGTTTGGAATTTCGTAGAATATATTGAGGCTTTTCAGCATTTTTACTTATTGAGATTTTAATTTTCAGAACAAACAATGTGAGAGGCCCACTGTTTTTCTGGTTTCTCAATATGCCAAACTGATTCAGCTCACCTCAAAAATCCAGGACGGAAGAAAAGCAGTTGTTCAACTTTTATTCTGTCCTGCAATTATCACCCAATCTAACCTTCTCTAACAATTTCTCTGCTTAAGGGCATCTCTAGGGTTGTCAGACCAGCTGAATTCATTTAGAAAATGAAATCCTAACCTGGCTAGTCTTATTCATCCCCTGTACCCATTATTCCTTTCATAATTTTGTGCTACTGTACTAAAAGGCAAGGCAACAGCACATTTTGTGGAATTTATTGTATTACATATAAAACAGACTGCTGAAATATGACTGTAAGTTTCTTGGTGATGGAGGAGGGGTCTCAGCACCATCTGACTGAAAGATGTTAGATAAAAGAGGAGCTATTTATAGGAATAAAATATGTCTACAGTTATTACTGTGGCTAACAATACAGGGTTCACCAGTATAATTAATCCTTTCCTTCCTATAACTCACTTGTTCAAAAAGCAAAATATTTTGTCATTCCTTGCAGCAAAACAAACAAAAACTTGCACAAAACAAATCAGCAGAAATATCAAAACAATATATTCTTTCATAGTTCTCAAGATACTTTGTCTGTTTCACAGTTTAAGAAACAATTGGTATCACAAATGTTTTGGAACATTTAAATATATTAAACAGATATGCAAGGACTGTTGGTATTGGATTGGTATTTGGCATCTAGGACTGAAAACAGAGAGCTGTAACAACCATAAACAGTTTCAGAACACTACTACTTCTTTATTATTACTTTATTTTTAAAAGCTAGTGAAAAACCTTCATTTTATATCATGGTTGGCAAATCTCACTGGCTCTAAAAGCTGCACATCAAACAGTTCACACGGCCAAGGGTCACTCCTGAGAGTCTTGAGAGAGAAAAAGGAAGGACCAGAACACGGGGAGCACTGTGGGATGGGACTGGGTCACTGCACTCCCTCTGAAGTTCACAGTTTAAGGTAGTTGTGAGCCCATTGCCTTCTGTATTGACATGGCATCACTGCTCCTCCAACCCTCAAACACACATGAGCCACAGATGATTTAAAAGACAACCATCGATTCCAAATATTTTATATGCCTTAAGTTATGTGAAATGAATAGATAACATGAGTTTATTTTGAGACTGGGGTTAACTTCTGGTAAGCATGTGTGAAACTCACAATTTTCCATGCAGAATGGTCAAAACACAATTTTTTAGTACACGTTCATGAAAGTAAATTTCTAATTGTGCAGTAAAGTTGTACAATTACCAGCTCATGTTACATTACATAATGATGGAACTGGTATCTCAATTTGAACCAGGTAGTATTTCCAGGTTCAATACGCAGACACTGAATATAGACACAAAAGTTGAATATAAACTAAAATTCAAACTAGTGTTTAGTTAGGTTAATTACACTTGCTATGCATTTCGTATAAATTGTATATTTAATATCAGTAATTGCCATGAAGATGATTTTCAGACTGAAAATTATTTGCTGATTCAATTAACATGTTATGTTAATATTAAAAGCTCTTGGGAATATCTAGGTTTATTGCATGCTAATGGATTCTCAGACAATAAATATGATATATCTGATTAATTATAAATTGTTTCTTTCAGTTGGACTTGGACAAAAGTACTTAAGTACTTAAATGTACTATACAGATTGGCAGCTTAATTTTGCTAATTTGCCTTATTTTGGAACCAAAGACTTTATAGTCATTTATAAAAAGATGATTTTTTTTTTTTTTTAACCAAGGAGCTAAAAGTTATTTTCTCATCACTCAGAAAATTTGCCTAAATGACTGATAATAACACTCAGCTTCTTTAATTTCTTTATTCAATTATAAGACAGTGGTATCTGGTAATTTTTGTATATAATTTTTCAACTCAAGGAAAAACAACCTGTACAGATGAATGATATTAAATTTAGTCTATCCAGATGCTGAACTGTGCTCCAAGCTATCCTATATGAAATATCAAAGATGTCTGTGTGTTCTATTTAAGTACAATTTTTCAGATTCTACTTGACTAAAATAAAATTAAGTTGCTTTTAAAAGCTAACTATTAAAAAGATGCCCAGTAAATTCCTGTGTGAGCTATTTATTGTTTTAATCTCTAATCACTTATACAATACTGTCTAATAGAAGTACATACTGTTTAACATCAAGAGATCTATTTAACCCTCACTCTTTATAAAGATAAATACAGAAATGAGCAGAGAGAAAGTGAAGAAAATAGGTTAGATCTGTCCTATGGTGACAGAATCAATATATTTAAACCAGCACAACATAGTTCAGAGAACTCCTCTTAGAGTTCCAGTGTTTCTGAGCAGTTATTTGAGCTTTGCTTCAT
This sequence comes from Zosterops lateralis, assembly GCF_965231275.1. NCBI lineage: Eukaryota > Metazoa > Chordata > Aves > Passeriformes > Zosteropidae > Zosterops > Zosterops lateralis. Next base: position 9,878,266 of record NC_139772.1, read on the forward strand.
TACATGGATCACATATGAGCAGTAAGGAAACTGCATTTACCTGCAGCATCTTTGGGTACCTGTTGACCTCCAGACCGAATCATTTAACTGCAACTTTTAAACCCTGCAGCAAATGCAGTACATAATTAGGTGTAACGAGATAATCTATTTCAAGGAATTCATTAGCCAAGTAAAAGAATCTTCTAACTAAAACAGTTATAGCGATTCATTTTATTAAGATCAACATGCTATTTATTTATTTCATAACTCTGCTAAGGCCTTTTATAATATATGACAGTATAATTCTTTTTCTGGTGTTCTGGCTTACATTAGATAACCACTTTTGGATTTTATGCAAGACATATGGAAAAATCCATCACTGATTTACTGCACATTTCCACACACAGTCAAACTAATATCTGATCACTCTTGAAGACACAAAGCCCTGCTTGGCAGTGAATATTTAAGCAAATTTCCAAACACATGGGTGTGCACAGTCTTGTGCAAGAAAGCTTCTGAGAGTCAAAATGCAAACCAATACACTGCAGTATGTACTGGGAAATAACAAAAAATAAATGATTGGGATTTATTTTCACTCCAGAAACTACTGCAACAGAAGCAATTGCAATAAAATAAAAGTAGAGCAAGAGCTACCTCCATTATATTACATATAATGGATTGAGTTTTATAATTATCCATATGAAACACCTTGAGAACTTTTTATTTTTTTTTAATAGCTCTAGAAGACAGCAGTTTTGAATGTTAGTAATGAAGATGAATCTCCAGGTGTCAATTAAGTCTTTTAAATTCTATTAATTCTTTTAGGTGACTGCAGTTATGCATACTGATGCCTCCAAGAATAAAAGGTGAATACTCTACCTCAGCATCGTTTTTAACTTTTTGTCCTAAACTCCTCTTTAATATATTTCAGTTTGGTCCACAAGGGTAGTTTTAGTATTACCACAGCAGGTGGAATGACCTTTACCCCTTTCCTATTTTACAATGTGTTTTGTGAGACTCTTGATGCTTTACTTCAGACCCCATTAGGAGGAATATACTGCAGAAGTTATTGTCTTCTGAAAGTAAGATTCAATTATTTTCACATTTCATTACAGACAAACCTAATAATTTTCAGTTAATCAGAAATCCATTCTCTCTTTAAGGTCACAAGCATTTTTGTTTATTGGGGAAAAAGTAAACAAGAAAAGGAAACAGAGGCTGTTAATCCTAATTTGGGAAGTGTTTAACTGCAGGGCATAGTTCACAGATGGTTTTGCATCCTCAACAGTTTTGTGGGCAATATGGTTAGTTTTGATTATATGAAAATGTCAAGACAAATTATCAGGTGAAAAAAACCTCAAGAACTTTTCTGAGGTTAAATGGCAATAAGGAGACACCTTTCTTCAAGAAGCAGAGGCAAGTATAAATCATTTTGATGAGCATAGTCCCCCTGAACAAAGGAGGAGCCCACTGAAACAGAGCATTTGAAAAGCAAAATCATGCCTTTTGATAGATACTTTCTGTCATGAACATAGCAGTTAATCCATTTTTTTAGCAAGATTAGCTGTCAGATTAACACATCACCGATGGGAGTCAGAGTTAGTCTAAACCAAGGATGTGCCTGAAGAATGATGTGCACCCACATGAAGGAGGGTTTACAGAGGCTGACTTACAACACCACTGTGGAATGCAAACCCTGCCTTTTTTTTTTCTTTTTTTCTTTTTTTTTTTTTTTTTCTTTTTTTTTGCTAATGCTGACCAGAGCTCTACAAACAGCCATTCTCAATTGCTGTATCATGCTGAGTTGATACAAGCCTTGATGTGGATTTTAACATCCATCTGCAGGCCTTGCATCTGCCACACACATCCATGCATTACCTCCAGGGCCTCTATTATTCTGGACAATATACATTTATGTGTTAAAGAATTTACTTCACCAAAATGTTCCTTAAATACACTGGTTTCATCCATTCAGGAGCATTTGACTTCTTGTGGAAAGCTAAATTTAAGTAAATTTAATTTCAGAACAGGATATGCTCTGTGAGCATGTTTTCCTATCAATCAAGGGAGCAGAATCTTTCCGAACAGCTGATAGGTGTCAATATTCCATTTAAAAAATACATCCTGAGCATATGGACCTATAGTTATATCTCTCAGACACCAGGTAAAGAAATACAATAGGAGTAATCTCATCTGAATTCAAGGATGGTTCATTTGGAATAACTTGCTTTTGGAAACATCATATTATAAAAGATCGTATAATATGTGGCTGCAGTTTAGTGGTAAAGGCCTTTCCTCCACAAACATTTTATTTCACAATTTTATTTTACTCTCCAGTCTTACTCTATCAGTGGCTTTGTTTTTCACCCCTCAGCAGGCCAATAAGGCCCCTTTTTGCACAGTCTGTATCTGTATCTTTGTGCAATCTTACAAAGTCAATAAGAAAGCTAAATGAAGGCAAAATTCAAAGCTCTGAAACAAGCTTTGTTCCAATACAGGAAGATTTGGCAAGAAAAGAAGCCTTCCTATGGAGGCTCCTTAGCAGACAAGTCACAGCCAAACATTCCAAGCAGTGTCTGAAGGATTTGAGACTTTTGTGCATAGTCAATATTTGCTATCCATTGGAACAGCTAAAAGTAAAGAAATAAACTTTCATTTTCTTGCCTCAGCTCCCTGTATTTGATCATGAACTCTCTAAACAGGCTTGGCTTACCTTGCACATGGGCCAGCTGGTCTCTGAGGCAACCCCACGTGTGTGCCAGAGCCCAGGACAGAATATGAATGTTATCTTTATAATCTAAGGACACCCGATTGCCATTTGAGAATATCTTACAGCTACTGAGCTCTAGAAAAACTGTAGGAGTTGACAGATTTAAGTCCAAAAAGCAGCAACAAAAATAAAAACAAAGAAATCCCCAAACAACCCAAGAAAGTTTCTATGTACAACTTCATTAACAAACTGAATCCACTCTGAAATGAGGAAGCATCAGATTTTAGACCACTGGATACAGAACAGATGATTTCATGTGGTCTTTTGTATCAAAACACACTTCTTTTAGACAATTTACCAACTCAGGTCAAAAAATATTCTAAAACTAGATTTTTTTAAGAAACGAAGCAAAGAGCATCTTAAACAAGCAATTTGAAAATATAGAAAGTATTTTCAAGTGGTGCACTTGGTCTTGCTTTTAAAGTGAAGTACACAGTATGAACACAACATGACATATTCTTTGTCAAAGCAATGCAGTTTTGATTGCATGAACATTACTTCAAGTCCTAAGTCTCTTCAATGTAACTAAAAAACTTTATAGGAAGAAGCAGGGGAAATTCCAATCAAGTATTACTCTAATCATCCACACCCAGTGACTGTAATAGGTAAAGAGTGAGGAAGCTGTTAGAGGCCAAGTGTTTACAATCTTAGTAATAACAGGTCATTCAACATATTCAGCTAATTAATAAAGATGCCTCACCTATTTTGCATTCTCTCCAACACTAACAACATCCCAGAGTCAATAAATTCAAAAAACAATAACAGAAGCAGCAAACAGGGACTCATGTCAAGTTCAAAACCAGGAAACTCAAATTCCTTTTAGATCAAGATGAGATTCAGTATTGCCCTATAACTTAAGATCAGTTGTTCCTACATCAAGCATTTATCCCCACAGAGAGAAACAATAACTACTAATTCTATTCATTCTTTGTTCTAAAAATGAATTACTGACAGAAATATTATCTCAGTACAAATCTGATGTTATTTCAGGTTGATAAATGAAGATAGTTCCTGCCCCTTTATTTTATCTCCAAAGCACCAGCGTAAAGGTGGGGAATCGTCTGATTTAATGTAGAAGATAATGAAATAGTAGAACAACAGATGAGTAATGAAAACTGACAGGTTTTGTATGTGTTTGAAGTAAAGATATTTTTTTTTGTCCAGTAGAAATGCTGTTTGAATTGTTTCCCCTTATTTCATTTTAAATTTCAAAACAACATTCTTTTCTAAGTAGACAATAGGAACCAAAGCAAGAAACTGCATTAAATAAATCTCTAAAAATCTAACAGGCTTCAGGCTATGCTGTACTTTTCCTTTCAAATATTTCCACGTAAAATCAGATGTTAACTCTCTGAGTGAACCCATGTGCAAACTCTTTATTCATTAGATTAATGGCTGTGGAGCAACAGGCAACTGAACACATTTTCACACACATAAGGTATTCATGACTTTCCAGAAAACTTCACATTATTGCAACTATTTTTCAGTTAAATATGTTGCATCTAGTGAAGAAGAAAATAAATTGCAACAAGGTTTAACGGGAAACTACAGTAAATGTATTGACACTACTAGAAATTTGTTTCTTTAAACACGACCTTGTTATTACTCTGACAGATGGATTTTTGTCTTTCCATACACTTGAAAAAGCAAAGAAAAACCAGCCTTTTCTCTGAGATACTTCAGATTGCCGAGTGTAATACCTGTCTCTGTTGTTGCTTTTATTCTGATCCAAGGCACAATCCATAGAAGAATTTAGTCAGCCTCTGTGCTATAGCAGCTGAGGTACATGTTCAGGACAGAATATACAGAAGCCAATATTCTATATCACATTGAGATTTATACTGCATATTAGTAGATGCCTCTAAATTTATACAGCTTATCATCTCAAATACACAGAGCAATGTACAATACTAATGGTAAGGTTCCACTTCCGGTCACTTTGATCAGCAGGAACGTGATAGATAAAGACAGGATAAAACATGCTGGTGTCACAATGAGAGCAATGAACTCAGTAACACTTAATGCAAAGGTGACAATATAAAAGCAAAATTAAAGAGTGACTCAACATTTGCACATGTGATGAAAGCGAACTAAAATAGAAAGTGTCAAGAAGCAAACCCTGGGAAATTTGAAAAAAAACTCCTCTTCAAATATCTGGTCAAGCTACCCTTAAGTTTCTAGGATAAAAATATTTATTTTCATCATTCTTTCTCCGAGAAAGACATCTGCAGTACTGCAGGATGCCTGTGTTTTAGGTTGATCAGTCCACATTCTTTCAAAAATACTGAATCAGATCTGTAACTCGGTCTGACCCTGTTTGTAGATCCTTATAAATATGATTGTTATGTTGTTCTTTTTGTTTTTAATTTAACACAGATAAATTTACAGTCTGGTGGGATACAGTGAAACCTTGCTAAACTGAACATTTTGGGGCCACACCAGATTGAATGAGAGGAAGTTCCAACTTGTGCAACACAGTGGTTGCTTGTTCAAGTATGTATTTTTGCATATAAAAACTTCAAAGCATATGCAGTAAACATGAAATTCTTGAAATTATAACAGTGGCTAAAGAACAGCGAGAGTGGCAAGTCTGCAAACCACTGAGTGATAATTTGATTACTGGGTTACAGAATAGTTAAGTCCCACTGTGACCCCAAACTGAAAACTGTGTACAGTTCATGACCTATGGACTGCAAGGAATTCAAGAACAAAGGACCTGAGTTTTTAGAATACATGACCTGTATCGTGCTTCAGCATTCCTAATGTCAATTCCTAATTTCTTTTTGCTCTTTTTGCAGTTTAAAAGTCTCTGCTGTACTGCTGTCCCAAGCAGGACTATGCAGAATGCAGTATATGCCATTGGAAAGTTTTTTTGAGCAATGAAGTAAGAAGCCTAACAACCAGGACAAGGCTTAATTTCATGTTCTGATATAATGAAGTCACTAGGAGTGCCTAAATAATGACAGCAGGGAAAGCATATACAACACATCCTCCTAACATTCTGTCACCCTCTACCCTTTTTCATCTAGGGGCATTTCTGAGCCACAAGTGCCTTCTAATGCTTCTAAGCATTTAGTAAGCCTCCATGGATTTCTGTTCCTTAAGCTTCTCCTGTTGTCCCCTGTAGGCATACAAAGCTTAACATTTAGTGCAACATCCAAGGAGAAGCTGCCTCCTGCTTGACATCTCCCTGACAGTACCAATAAATCCTCCAAAAGAGAAACGGGTTTTCTACAGAAGTTACAGGAGCAACAGGTACTGGGACTGAGAGGAAAGACTGTGTGCCTTCAAAACCAGACCATTAACTCTGCAATTTCAGTCCTTGCACGATTGTGTTGCCACTTCGCCATTGACAGATCTTCAACTCCCACCAACTGCCTCGAGGAAGGGTTTTTTTTTCTGTTTCTCTTTTCAAAGTAATTTCTATGTGCTACACAGGTTGTAAGATGCTTTAAGGATTCCTTGTTGGAAATTGCAATCCAACGATTGTATTTGAAGAAAACTGTATTTCAGTATCCAACAAAAATGGTATCTAAGGCTTAATAACAATGTAAAAAAAAGTTAATAATACCAAGGCCAGTCATCATCTGTTGCAAAGTTATGTTTGGCATTTATTACTGAATCATTAAAGATATGTACGTTCAAATTGTTCTAACAGACATAATTTGAAAGCATAAACATTGACAATTTTTTTACCACTGTAGCTGATTTCAAGTACCATTTGTGCAGTGTAAGTAGAGGCACATATTTACATTGTGACTGGGACAATGCTTTACAAGCTTCCAAGTGGTTTGGCAATTGTCATTAATTTCTTCTCAGTCCTTAAATTATTTATGCATGTAATGATTTTGACGTGCTAATTTGCACTGCTGACAAATTTTCACAAAGCCTCCATAGATAGTGAAATTGTACTAACTACTACTATTTAAGGGAATTTACAGTATTCAGGAAAGATTTTTTAAAAACTTAAAAACTTGTATATTTGTTTCTTAATGTCTACAACTATTTGAACAGAAAAATATTTCTCAGATTAACCATGTGTGGTTGGTACATTATGGAAGGATACTCTGCAATTACTGTGTAATCGAAATAAGAGCTCACAAAGGGGTAGTCTGCAGCAACTAAATAGACGCTGAAAATTAATATTTTAAACATACTTGCTTTAAAAGTTAAAAATATTATCAAGAATAGAGAGTCTCTCAAAATTATAAATGAAACACCAATAATTATCTCAATAGATGGTTGTAAGCAAATGCTAGGGCCAGGATTTTACTAGAGCAGTCTTTCAGCTAATTTTCTTCCTGTAATGTCTGATCTTCTATGCATCATATGTCCACATGAAATTCTAAAGTTTAGAATTAAAACATGTTCTTTAAAGAAACAGTAGAGAAATTAACCTCAAAAGTTGTGAATAACAATTCTGTATGCAAATGTCACATCAGACAGTAGGGGGCAACTTTCATCCACAAGTGGTACTTTGTTCATTCTGATCTATAATATCATGACACGAAGTGAGTACTTTCAGCACTTACCTAAGTTTACTGTGTGGTCTATATCAATTATCTAAAACGGAAGGTTTAATTTTTAAATTCCCTTTTTTTTTCTCCAGGCAGTGTGCTGAGGAAATATCTGGTGTACACACTAGAAAAATGCTGCAAGATAAAATAACAAACTACAGTCCCAAAGCTGTTGAGAAATGAAAGAGAAGGACAATTATATTCCTCTAGTTTGCTGTCAAAGGATTTCTGAGAGACCAATCTCAAAAAGATTATTTTTCCACACTTACATTTTGATAAATAATTCTTCCCTGAACAAGCAATTTTTAAAAGCAATAATTTAACACCCTAAAGCTCAGAACATGCATTAATATAGAAGTTGACATAAACAGCAAAATATTTATTAGTGATTTTAGCATGCGTAATGAGATTGTGTTTAACAATGAATTCACATTTAAAAATGAAGTGGTGTTCTATATTGTGTATCAATAGCTGAATCAGCTGAAAAATGAAAGTTTTGCCATACATCTCCCTTGACAGTACATGCTAAAATGAGGCATGCTAACAAAGGAAAAAAAAGTCAGACATAAAATAGTATTTTTCAAATGTGCCTCACTATATTACACAACAATAATTTTTAATTAGAATATTATATAATTTATATAATTTAATATGCAACGAACTGGTTTACCTCTCAAAGTTACGTTAAATTTTTTAAATTATCAGATTGGTGAAGGTAAAGAAGTAGAGTAGCACTGAAAATATTTTCATAGCAAACTTGTCAAGCAGAACAATAACACTTGTAATAAACCCCCAAACCCAGGGCTAGTCTTGCTGTGAGGTTCACACAATGAAGTGGTCAGACTTCGGGTGAGTTTTTAGCAAATTTAGGTAGACCCATGATTTCAAGTGAAGGATGTCAAATAATGGGAACCAAATCAGACAAACCGTCATGCTCCATTTAAGCTTCAAGCTTGAGAGTAAAACACACTGGATGTCAAACTGCAGTAACAAAGCAAGAAAGTGACTGCAGACCTTCCTCCTCAAGTGGCCTGAGATCCTTCAGTAATTCAGGCAGGTAACTAAATTCAAGAGCCTTTGTTAGGGAGTCAGAATAATTTATAACAAATGTCTTGCCTGGCTTCAAACCCAAAGAAAATGAACTATACTATTTGCTTTTCTCAGTGATGCAACTAACAATTATTTCTCTAAACATAACCCCACCTTAAAATATAAATCTCCCATTTCACTTAGTGCACTTAAACTATTTTACTTAATAGACAGAGCGTAACGTAAACAAGGATTACAAGATGTGAATAGCATCCACCCTCCAGCAGTTCCCAAAATGAACTTATATTTTCATGTTAATACTCAGAGACCATGTGTGTAACTGGTATCAACAGTACTACTTTACAAGAAAAATTAATCATAAAAAGCATAATAAAAAAAAAGCAGACCAGACATTTTACCACAAGAGATTACCTCATGATCCCATAATTTCTGATGCTTTACAAATTACTGGGTGGGGTTTTTTGGGTTTTGTTGTGTTTCTGGTTGGTTTGTTTTTTCTTTCTGCTTTTTTTAAAATTTATTTTGTTGGGTTTTTTTTGTCTTTTAACTAAGTCTGAGAAGCATCATGCTGTGTTAACATGTTTTGACAGGACTGAATTCCAGGTGAAATCAAACAGCTGTTTCCAGCACCCTCTTTGATTCCCACTAATGTTTTTCTGTCTGTGTGCCCTTTCATGAGCTGTGTGCCACGACTCAACCTCAGTTCATTTGCCTGTGCACTTGTATCCAGAGTTTGATTTCACGTGGATGATGTGGCTGAGGAGGGCCATCCTGGAGGGACAACCAACCTGACTGGGAAGTTCAATTTTGTCCTGCATCTTCCCTTCCCAGGCCTGTTACAAATGCTGAGGAGAAGCTCAGTGGGAAAGCTCACTTTGGATAGGACACCCACTTCTTTAAAATCTTAACTTCTCTCTCCATTTTCCTTTTAATTACCTCATCTTATTTTTTCTTGTTCCTTTCTCCCAGGATATCTCGCATATAAATTCCTCACCCCCAGACCCACCTTTTCCCTCCCTTTCCCCACTGACATATGGCAAACCCAAGAAGGAGCCCATATGCCTTGCAGGCACTCAAGAGTCACCAAATCCTTTGCAGCTACGAGTTACTCTTGGGTTGACACAGCTCTTGAATCTCTCAGGTGCCACCTCTGCTTTCTCCTGCACCAGGTGTTCCTGCAGCAGCCAGGCTCCACCCTGCTGGTCTCTGGTTGCAGGGATTTCCCTCTACGTGCCTCAGGAGAAGTGGGAAACGTTATAAGAAGATTTCCAGTCCTTTCTGCTTCCTCCCAAATGATGGGCACTGATGTGTAGGAATTATCTTAAATACAGCAGAACAGTCACTAGTAGTTATGCTTCTTCCTTCATTAATTGTAAAACCTCATTTCTCACATGGCAAGCATAAAGATGGAGGGAAGCTTCCAGTAAATGCCTACATAATTTCAACTCTTATTTGAATAAAAGCCTTTTTTCCAGCAACATCACAGATGCTTTTATTTGGGACCTTTTCAAGGATTGTTTCTGTTAGGAGGAAACAATTCTGCTGGATTGTCAAGCCACTCTTTTGCCCTCTTAACAATAAACTAATTCTTAGAGCTTAATCTCTTTTCCCTACATCTTTCTGTGCTTTTTTTTTTTTTTTTTTTTTTTTTTCAGTCATCACTGCAACTTGTCAAAGTTTGCCAAAATTCACAGTGAACCAAGTGCAAGAATTAAGGTTATGGGTCTGATAGAATTTGGACTTCCCACTTATGGCTGTGCAGGTGAAACACAAAAAGTATTTTGATTTGTAGCATCTAGGAAGTTCTTGTCAACTTTCTCCAGAGCCCTTCTGTTGATTTTAAAACAAAATTCACCATTAGTAGAAAATCTGCCTCCCACTGCCCTGCTGTAGGGAGACTGTCCTTCAGAGAAGGATGAAAACGCAGGAACAGTTTGTCTCACACTTACAGGCTTCTCAATAGCCAAATTCTGTGCCCTTCCTGAACAGGCCAGCTCAAAAAGAGAAGATACAGAGGAGAGATTCACCAAAGCTCCAGCACTCAGTGCTCCCCACAACACATGCTGCTGTAGGATCCATCAACAGCTGTACAGGGCCTCTCTTACAGGCCCCTATCATGTCTGTCTGATGTTGTGGGTGGAAATATAATCCCACATAACTTTCACAAACGTCTGCAAAAAGCTCTGTTACTACAGACTTTGAGTCAATCACTGTAAATTCCATTCTAAAATAAATGACAAGTTACCCTGACTTGTTTTCCTTAACTATAGATAGGCCTGCCAATATATATTGTTGCTGAGGTTATATCTACTGCTGATACACAACTGGTTCTGTTTTATAAATAGATCCATTTTTGTGCATTTCATCTAAGATGTAAATTATACCACTGACAATACCAACTGGAAAGTTTCCAAACGGGTCTGATTTTGGTATACTAAAATAACTTCTTATTACAGAGGAAAGGTTAAGGAATATTTTCAAATTGTGGAAAGATTATCTGTAAAGATTTTCTAATGTTTTCTTAAGTTTACTGTGTTCTCTTTATTGTTCGTGTATTTTTTTTTTGGAATAAGATGCTGATTGGTGTCTCCTCTCATTTCTCTGGGAAAATTGCCCTGTATATGATAGAACATCTTCTGTTTTTCATTGTCATTTAAGTCAAAGACTATCAGCTACTGTAGCTATTTATACTTATGAGTAGGTAATTAAAATAATCACTGGTTGATAACAGTTCTTCAAGGAAAAGAAACTTCACTTTATTATTTTTTGTTGCTGTTGTAGTAATAGAAAGACCTCATTTCTTTCAATGGCTTTACAAGAACACTTCAGTTCTTGCTGCTTGATTATGTAGGAGGGAATTTTGTATCCAACAAGAATGACATTTTTTCAAACTAGGAAATAGATTAATTTCTAAATCCACAAACAAATCATTTCTAGATCATGCTCAGGACCTGTCTTGCACAGTTGCAGATATTGGACTACTGAAGATGTATTTTGACACTAATAATGGTCAGTTGTTGATGTCAGACCTCATTGCTCAGGGCTGTATCCACTCTGGCCTGGAAACCAGTTCATGAAAGGGCACACAGCCAGAAACTGTTCCCTGAGCCCAGACTGGGTACCCCTAACCCTGCAGGAGGCTGGACTAGAGACCACCTGAGGTCCCCCTAACCTGAATGATCCTATCCTGACATAGTATTGTGACAGAACTACTGATATCCATAAGCATTGCTATTTGAAATCACTTATTCCCACAGATAAAATATCCTCAGCTGGTACCTGATCATTTACACAGAGCTCTTCTTGGAGATGAAATTTTGCTAGGACTGAGTTAGACTTTGATGCTGCCAGATGCTGAGAGCTTGAAGTCTGATTCAGCAAGGACCTTAAAAATAATAATAAAAAAAAACTTTTAAAACGCTTCTAAAACCCACAGATGCATGATTCAAGTTCCTCAGAAGTTGCCTTGTCCCATTTTAAAAAATGGAAAAAGAATTAAAATTCGTCATAAATACCAAAAGGAAACAAAAAGCAAGGAGCAGTACACGTGGAGCCTACTGTGCCAAAAGCAAATTTTTATCATGTGCTTACTAACCTGAACTTATATTCTGCAATTAATTTCATACATTTCTTCCAATTCATTATCAGTTGCAGGACTGATATCTAGTCCAATTGCTAAGAACTATAACATAAAGAGTAATGTAGGTGAAGTCATATAAAAATATTTATTATCTTTTGGAATATCTCATAAAACTGATGCATAAGTCTCTGTTATCCCTTGCAAAAAGACGTGTCTGTAATTAAAACATGTAATACATCTCTGGCTCTGAAATATGGTTTGTAGCACAATTTTAAACCTGTATTTTAATTTATTTCTCAGTTACAACACAAAACAAAATTAAATTTAGAAGCTAGTATTTAGTCTTGATATGTCTGGAGTCTTCTTGAACTATGATAATGTCTCACTGCCTTGAAATAATGAAAAGCATTTAAAAACAATATTACTATTAACTTTAATATTGATCTATGAAATAAGTCATAAATTTTGTCATACTGTATCTGGTCTTATATAACGACATAAGTTTTGACTTACTCTACAGCAAGACTGATTGATTTCACAGAGCTGTTACCTGGTCCATAATGTATTTACTTTTATAACTAACTTCTGTTCCTAGGTTAAGGTTATAAAAGGTTAAAAGCAACATTTAAAACAGATAAAGTTTATTTGAGCTAAAAAATTTTCCATCTTGATCACCATTGCTGGGAACCTGGAGAACAGCAGTTATCACACCAGAAGATGGAATAAATCTACAGACTGCAACAATAAATGGGAAAAGATATAATAACAAAACTGATCATTTGACACTGTCATTTCATCTTATGCAGAACCACTGTGGTGACCAAGTTACACCATAGTAAAACTTCATCTATTCCACAAAAATGAATGTTAACTGAGTAACATTTTAAAGCATGGTAGTACCCAGCTTTAATGTGGCTTCTTTGTACCTTAGCCTAGAGATTACATAGATGCAAGTTTTCTTCAAAGCTATTCATTGCTAAAATCTAGACAAAATAGTACTAGGTTACATTTTCCACTTTCTCTGCAGAATGTAGCATTTAGAATTAAGATTTAAGAGCATTTTGGAAATACAGACTACCTAATGCAAGAACAAAACTTTCTGGTATGATCACATGTTTATGTTGCATAAGATAATACAATCCATCTGTTGGGAAAATCCTTGCTGAATATTATATCTGTTTTAGCAATAAACATGAATAGAAATCAGGATTATTTTTTTTAAATCCGAAACTGAGTAACAGTGAGCCTTATGAAGAAATATGTCTAGGAACCTGAGGCAAATTATACATGTTAATGTTGGAGTCACTGAGAACAGTTAACACAATGTAACCAAATGTTAACTGGAATATTTTGCAGTAACTTACTGAAGAGATCTGTGTTTAATGAATATATGAACGCTTGGTTTCTAAGTTTCCAACTTCAGATGGCGAAGATTAAGTGTTAAGGGTGTTACTGTAAATGTTTAAGTGAGATGAACATCACTGATTTTCTAATTTTACCACATGGTTTATTTCAGAAGAAAACAAGCACCAGTTAACATAGTTCTCCTGCAAGTCAGTAAACAGTCACACACAAAAACTCAATACAATTCGCTTCTTTGTTTATGTGCAGGGTATTTAGTTTGGTTTGCAAAGTATTAGAAGAATAATAAGAACCTCCTGACAGAATACCACAACTAAATTTCTAAAAAGCCACTCAGTTAATCTCAGTGTTGAATCTGGCTGTTTCAAATTATTGTAATGTATAATAACAGTCTTATTGACAATATAGATGCACAGAGCCAAAAAAAGCTAGAAATAGTGGCCAAAATGATGAACTAAGTGCCAGCCCAAATGACAACAAACATATGGCCATTAACTGAAGAATGGAGGGGTTTAGGAATGCAGCTGTCTGTGGTCTCCTAAAGTTCCAGAGGAATGAAACGCTGTGAGGATTGGCAAAGTCTGGATGAGAAGTACTACTGAAGATGGTAGGTCCTAAAATGGAGTCAACCAGCAGACCATGTTGGAATTCAGAGATTTCTGTGGTCAGAATATATTCATTCCATTGGCCTCATAATGTACATCAACAAATTAATATTGTATGGATGTCATTTCAAAGCCTACTGAAGACGAAGAGCCATTACTGAAGCCATTAGAGCACAGATGGTTCAAACTATATGCAGATATTCATACTTGCATTTCTGCATTATAGCAGGGGTTTTTTTTTCTGTTGAACTGTAATGAATTGTCTCATAATCTATTCCATCTTCTTGCCATTAGCAGGCTTTGAATGTTCACAAATAGGAGCAAAGAACTCATTTTCCAGAGCTTTAATCACACAAAGAGGGAATGCCTAATTCTCTAAATGAAATGGTCTGTGATCACTGAAGCAGAGATTTAATATATCACGGCAAATTAGGTAGATTTTAATAAATTACTTATCTCTCTGAATACTTTACATATGCTTATGAAGAAACATAGCCTGTTTGCAAACAGTGGAAATCCACAGTCTATAAAATCCTTTGAAGAAAACGACAAATAAAAAAGTAAATTAAAAAATGAAATGTATTATATCCTCGTTCTCAAGAGACAATCCTTTTGCAGCATTGATTCACAGCTCCATTAAAAATATCAATTAAATCCTTCACTGAGATTGGTTAAAAGCTGTAAAATTAACTTTCCACACTAGACAGTAGTTATTCAGATACAACAATTTATTGTATATGTTTGATGTAAGTTCTAAAAGTGACAAAACCCAAATGAAAACAGTTGCCCATCCCTAAAGCCCAAAGTAGGTGAAGCAAAATCTGATACTCCATGGCTTCTTTTTTGTGCTTTGACAGATGTTGGCTGCAAGTAAATCATCTACTGTACAGAAAGTGATTGCGCCTGCCCTCCCCCCTACTTCAAATTATGGTAACCATAAACAGCTGATTATGTTAGTAGAGGGGTAAAAGTTATTTAAAAAAAGGTTGCAGTAATTTAATAAGTCCTGCAACTAGCCTAATTTTTTATATTTAATTGATAGGAACTGCATGCATCAAAGAAAACACATACTGAGATTTAATGTGCATAAAATGGATATTAGCATTTTAAAGAGGCAGATTAACACATTAATCCAAGTAATTTTCATATATTGCTTTTAATAAAATCTTCACAGTATAAAATTCTTAATGAGGCTAATCACAGGCATTCCATTTAGCGGGGTGATTAGGGATAACATAAAAGTATTTTTAATCAGTTTTCTAAGGCTTATGGTTTTTTTATTAAAAATTAAAATTTTGACTTGCATTTTTATTACTGTTTTATGTAGGAAAAAATCTTAAAAATGCAAATAAAGCACATCGTTCAATCATGTAGGTATTAATTATTTACAAGGCCTTGTCCATTGTGGAGATATTCTTAGCCTTAGGGGGGAAATATAAAAACAAACAGACTGAAAAGTATACAAAACTTTACAACTACAAATCAAGCGTCCTTTTCCATATAAATTATACATTAAATATACTGTAGGAATTACAAAGATCTCATCTTTGATGCACTATCAAGCATGTATTTACACTGGGAGAAGGATCTTCTGTAGGCAAGCTTCCTTTCATGCCTCGTAGTCATCTTTGCATTCCCCTCTCGACTGAGGGCAGCGCATGGAGGGCTTTCCACTGCTCCTTTGAGCTTTCCAATTACTGCACCAGCGTCTTGTGAATCAAAAACTAGAAAGGAAACATTACAAAACAGCATTAGCAATTTCATTTTAAGGTTTCACTTTTGTTCTGATAATCTTCCTTAGCGTTTGGACAGATTAAAAGGCTCCTGGTATATGTTAAAAAAAAAAACAACGAACAAGAAAAAAAGGGAGACGTAAATAAATAATAAAGAAATCTCTATTTTTCAGGTACTCAGCCTGCTGGAAACTGAGCACTCTGAGAACTAGAATGTACATCAATGAAAGTATCAGGGTTGAAATTAACTCTGAAATAAAGAAAATGATTCATATAATAATTGCCTATATAAATTAATAATTTTCACAATGTGTAAATAAAGGTGTTCTAAGTTCAAGTGAAAACATATATGAGTACTCAGAAATAATTCTTAAAAATATTAAAAATATTTAAAAATATACCAATTAATGCATTTTCTATACCATGTGGATGATGGGTCCATATCAGCCTGGACAATTATTAGTATTTAAATAGGAAGTTGTTCTTTCCAGTTTGTGCAGTGCAAAATTATTTAAATTCCAAGCTTCTGTGTGTTGTAAAATAATGAAGTATGAGCAAAGATGATAATTTCCCTAGACTAAACTAACTACCTTCATTTTTGTAGATGTGGGTTTTAAAGTAGTATTTAAAATTTCTATGTTACAGAAATTAGCTGACATGATTTAAAATTGCACTCTTTTACAATATCTAAGTAAGCCCAGAGGGCCAGAATCTCTGCAGCTGTGATTAAAACATGCTGCTAAGCCAAAAATGAGGCTCTTTCCCAGCCCTGCACAAAAAGGAGTGAGGCTGCCTAACATGACTCTAGAAGGAATCTGAATAAAAACAAATAATCTTGACAGCATATCTTTTCAAAGGTGACAAATAGTAAGGTTATGTATTTACTCTATTAACTAGGGTAAGTACTCTGGGACACGCAATGGTGCTTCATGTTGTAACTTCTAGGCTGCTGGGACAGCTCAGAAGAGGTTTAGAGAAGGGAAAACACAGGATAAACCTTCCATCACTTACCCTGTTGAAAGACCTATTACAAGACAGATTGGACGCTATTCTTAGAGATCCAAAGCATTTTGTATATTCTTGAACAAAACACTCAGTGGAATGTCACCTTCAGAGGATAGTATTGTTTTTACTGTAAAAACAGTAAAAAAATATAATTAATGATATCAGAACATTAACTCTCTTTTATCAGTTTTCATATTGTCATATTATCTCTGAGACTTATTGTTAGATATCTTGACTGTACAGTCTCTTTTTCATCCATCCTCTTGCTTCATGCACTTAGTTGCTTCAAGTTTCATCGAGGCCACTTCCACACAACCAGCAATGAAAGAAACAAGATATGAAAAAGATCCCTACTTGCAGTTCTCAAATAGACTGAATGAAGGTCATGGTGTCTGAGAATGACTACATCTTTATGTGGTAGTGTCCTAGGAATTTTTCTAAGTTTATTCTTTTTCCCTCAAACCAATATCCATCTCAGAGAATGTGCACACATTACTCAGGAATTCTATTTATCATGCCATTACATTTAA
Organism: Zosterops lateralis; assembly: GCF_965231275.1. Taxonomy (NCBI): domain Eukaryota; kingdom Metazoa; phylum Chordata; class Aves; order Passeriformes; family Zosteropidae; genus Zosterops; species Zosterops lateralis. The sequence goes on from NC_139772.1 coordinate 9,895,397, forward strand.
TCAAAGTCGATGTCCAGATCTTGAGAACAGATCCTTTTCCAATAAATTAGTCCAAGAAAATACAGTTATAAGCTCTTCTGCCATGATCTAACATATATTAATGCAAAATTCATTTCAATTCTCTGGAATTTCTAAATTTTCAGAAAATATGCACTGTTATATGTTATGGATGCAACAGAAACATAACTATATTGTAGCTGCAGGGAAGGGCAGAAGTGTGGATAAGAAAAAGAACTTTTATTTTTATCTATTACTATAATTTTAATAGATATAATGCACTTAAAGGAAAAATTAGTTCAAATCCCTTATGATTAGGGGAAGAATAAAATAAATGCTCCTCAATATTGAAGTAGCTGTCACTGCATAATAATCATTAGCTTTTGAAAGAACAATAACTAGTAACAAAAACCAGTCCTTCCTGTCATAATAATTCTCTCAGATGATGATTAGGATTTTTAAGAGTTTTGTGAACACTGACTTTCAAGGGTAAAAGATTATATTTATATTACTAGTAAGTCTTAGCAAATAGAACAATTGGAATTATGGCCTTAAAATACAGAACAAAAACAATCTTCCAGTGAGAGACTACAAAGTACCTTTCTGGAGGAGATGTGCTTTTGTACAACTACTTGGAGAAAAATTATCGGTGGAGAAAAGCTCAAGTTCAGCCACATTAAGAGGTGCATCAAATCTGTGTATTATTTTCCCAGGGTATGGAGATTTGATTCTTTGCATTTTCCTTATCATGTTCCTGGAACTTTGAGTATTTATACTCTTCTTTGTGTATTTTAGGTACTGCATGGATGCAAACCATGCATGATAGCAGAAATGGTAAGAAAGCCTATTTCTTTCCCTCAATACTCTGCTCCCCATAGCTCAAGGTCTGGTAATTACCCCCAACAGTACAATTAGCAAACTGGCCTGGCATTCCAGTAGGGCTAACTGGAATTTCTGTTATGCAAAATCCACCTTGTGTGCACTGTGTCCAGGCTTGGAGCTGGTTCAGGAACCCACAGAGGGACTGACTGCTTTATCACAAGGATACTCTCAGCTTCTTTCCTGAGCTTCACCACAATGGGAAAGAGGATTGAAATGAAGAGGGAGGAGAAAAATGCACCATTGGTAACCATGACCTTGCTACCACAGGTAACAGGAAACTAAGCAAAGAGAATATTTTCTTCACTGATTGTGAGAGGACTGAGTAACCTCAAGTCGTCTTAGGAGTACTATCAAAACATTGTCCAATGGCCCAGGAAAGGGAAGATTCTACAGTTCCTACTCACCTCACCTTGCTTTGGTGAGTCACACTGAAGGGCTGGTCAGAGGCTTTTTCAGAGGGGTGCTCACACTAAACTGACCCTTAACCAACCCCCCCAGTATTTCACACTGTCCCAGATACACTTTTGTATGGAGGACACAAAAGCTGGGCGTTATATTGTAACTTTAAATAAGATACAGACATCAGCAATATAGAATTACTGACATAAATTTTAATTAAAAAAAAATCCTTATAGTCTTATTACAATAAAGTATGTTGTAAAAAATAGTGAATTACAGGAAGCAGACATGTCCTTAAAGTTCTTAGGTTTTATAAACTAATTACTAAGAGCTGGGGATGCTGTTTGGTTTTGGTTTTTTTAAATTTATTTTAAGGAATGACAGTAATAATTTCTGCAGACTTTTGCAAACAAATGTGGAAGCCCTTAGTTAACATTAAAGAATTTCTTCTTGACACAAATGTCAAACCATTTCTTTCACAATAAATCTTGCAGAGAAAAGCAGAAATTCAACAAATCATTTTTAAGCTACAAAAGTTTACAAAAAAGTGGTCTCTAATACTCACCATCGATGTCTTGTTCAGTGGTATTTCTTTGGTTGTGGAATATCTTTTTCAAACAGATTCAGCAAAATCAGTATCTCCACATTCAAGTTCCTGCTCATCTTCTGAGGTATCACTGAGCACTGTAAATTTTAACACACAAAAAATAATTGCATTCAAAAAGGATTAAAAATCAACTTAAAAAACAGAAAAAAGGCAAAACTGCATTCTATTTTTTATTCTTCTACTGCTTAAACAAGAACTCTTTATCAATTAAATTCAACATCTCCATCACAAGAACAGTCCAAGACCCTCTCTTTTAAATCTTCCCTTCTTCTTTATTATTATTTAGCCGTACTAGAAGGACAGAGAAGTTATAGCCATAGATCCACAGGCTTACAGAAATGTTTCATTTTTGTTCCCCCTCCCACCACCCCATGATACAATTCTTGTTTATATGGTTACACAAACAACTACACAAAATATATGCTTTTCTTCTGTGAACTTAAATTACACCCATTGCCTCCAAGTATGGCTTTCCTTTCAAACACGTAATTCCAATATAGTGTTTGGAGCTGGCTTGAGTTAGTGGCTTGTGCTGGGGCCAAAAACACCAAGACTGACAAAATGACAGGAATTTAGAGCTAACATTCGGTATGTCTTGGCATCATTGTTCAAACTGTGAATGTCTGTGAGCTTTACAACCTAGAAATGTTACAATAGGCATAATTTCAAATGGGTAACATCAAGTTAGATTACATCTAAGGCTACAGGAGAGGATATCTTACACAAAATACGAATACATGAATAAAACTATGGATAGTGTTACTCTCCTATATTTCTCTCTGTGATCCCAGACTTTCTCTCTAGCTGATTTCTTTTCTATAATATCAGGTATAAGTAGGCACTTTCTTGCAGGAATTCCAAACCTACTGAATCGGAAGAAATTTTAACATCCTGTTAAAAAACACCATGAGGAGATAATTGCTAGGCAGTGCAGGAAATAATAGAGAACCAAATGAAACTTGTTTGTCAAAAGAAAAGTGAAAAAACAGTAAATGCTTTAAGCTTAAAACATGTTTTACAATGAGAGCCTGAATGATTATTTATTTTTGTTTTTAGAACAACACTCAAAGGCATTATGACCAGCAGGAAATTTAGAGCAACAGGACAGAAGCTCTTATATAGGCAAATTTGATCCATTTTTTTTTATGCCAGAGATCAGAGTTTTTATGCAGCAAGTAGAAAACTTTTTGCACGAATTCAGTGTATGTGAAGCTTACACTGTACGCATGCTCTATTCTACAACATGGAGGCACAGATTTTGTTACTTTGGGAAACAATGACTTCATATAGTCTGCTCCTTGGAATAACAATCATTTCCCACCAAGAAATGATGCACCTGTCAGGATCAGCCTGGAAAAACCTCTTGCATAAAGCTGTTCACTCTTGTTATCACAGCAGGGTGACTGTTAGAGGAATGGATTCTTCCATTCTTCACACATGTCTCTCCTGACACTTGTCAGAAGAGCACACACTCTTCCTCCAGGTCTCAACACTTCAGCTACAAACTGGCATGGGGAATCAGGGAAGTTTCACTACATGACTGAAATTTCTACACTCTTCAAATGCTGAAAGGCAACAGTGGAAGAATAAAAAAATAACTATGGCACAGTTACAAAAAGTTAAATGGATGGCCAGAAATGTGTCCTGTTAACTGATGTAGAGACATGAACAAGTAAGTAAATTATGATGTGGTTCAGATGCTGAAATAATAATCCTGTATCCTGTTTTTATTCAAAAATTTTGCAAATATTAGCAAGTATGTCTTCCTTAAATTAATAAGGAATTTGAATCCCCATTATACAGAAAAAGAAACAAAACAAAAAGGCTACCCATGTCACACAATACAGGTATAAGAAAAGAAAATATTCTGACAAATTCTCCATATTAATGACAGAGACAACAACAGTCTGAAAACATAAAGAAAATATGCAGGTCAAAAGAAGAGGACCATCTTTGTGGTTTTCAACAATTACTAACCTAAAAAGGATTTCAAACAGTCTTCCTAGTCTCCTACTATCTCATACTCATATATTTTACATCTTATATCATTCTATTTAACAGCATATTTTTCTTGGGTTTTTTTGACACTGATTATTTTTGCCTTTTCTGCAACAAAAGCCATTAATTTAAATGTGCAACCAAAATCAACATTTCTGATCAACTTTTAAAATGATTCCACATCAATAAATGAAATTGAAAAAAAGAGAAAAATTAACTTTATTTTGAAATCTTATATTCATGAACAGTGAATTCCACTCCAAACAAATTTTAGACTGAATATTAAGAAAAAATTATTCACTGAAAGAATTGTCAAGCCCTGGAACAGGCTGCTCAGGAACTGGTGGAGTCACTATCCCTGGAGGTATTTAAAAATGCAGGGCTGGATTAACAGTTGTACTTCACGACCTGAAAGTTCTTCTCCAACCTAAATATGACTCAAAAAAATACAATATATTTACAAAATATATAATACAAAATATTTTTCATATAAATTCTATGCCAACTAACATTTATTTATTTGTATAGCCAAAACTAAATGGGTATAAAGCTGCGAAATGCATTTTTCAGGGCCAAATTGGTTCAGTTTCAACTACAGAATTAGCCAATAGTTGCAACTTTGGCTTAGCAATAATTTTATGTATTGTAATAGTTATCTTTTTCAAGAGCTATTCATTAAAGTGATTCTTCTTTTAGAAGACAAAAATAGCATGTGATTTATCTATTTATTTATGTTCTAATATGGATTCAATCATTATGAGTATCATTTCCAGCAACATTCATTGTGACAGAATAAAAATGAATTAATACATTACTTAATACACACAATACACTGCCTATGCTGCTATAATTTGGCCGAGCACAAACACTAATAAAGTGTCAGGCTAAACCATCTGCAGGCAATTTTCAATGATATTTATATCCTTGATAATTTGGTTTCCTGAGCTTTAAAGCATTAGTTTAGTTCAGTTCCTGTTTCAGCTGAAAAAGCTCTGATACTAGTTTGTAAGGCTCGTGATAGAAAACATGTGTTGAAGATATAACTAGGCCAGGTTTAAAATGCACAGAGTTGGAAACTTTCGGTGTATGGGCACAATCTTTCCATAAATTTTGTTTCTTGGTGGTCCTCTTGCTAGGATCAAGTGGGGAACTGGACTACTGATGAACTTCCTGTCTTCCTATTTAGCCAATGCAGAACTGAAATTTCAATGTGAGCCAACCCAGACATATCAGTGACTGCAGAAAACAACCCACCTACAAACACAGGGGATAGTACCATAGTAGCAAGACATAGAAGATGATGCTTCTGTTTCGAGAAAAAGCTCACTGCTGTAGGCTTACCTTACTCTCACCTTAGGCTTGTAAAATAATTATTAAAAATATCCAAGTATTTATAGGAAAAACCACAGCACACCAACTAGTTATTTTCCTTTGCTAATTTATCTGTCGGGGAGGGGGAAAAAAAGGAAAAAAAGGAGTATTTTACCTTCAGTACTGTCAAATTTTAGTAGAACATTATCAACTTTCCTATATGGTAGAATAAGTTATCTGCTTGCTTATTAAGTGAAGTATTTTTCAGGTTTTTTTTGTTTTTTGTTTTTTAAATCTCCAAACCTAAGAATTGTTTGGGTATGATATTTCCATGCCAACAAGTAATCATTTCATTGTGTGCCCTGCTCCATTCCACTAAAACCTGTTTTCTGGCCAAGACATGAAACTCAGATCTAGAATTGAAATTAAGAGAGATCATTCCTCCCTACTGTGGAGTGAATCAGTGATTTGTGAATAAACACATGTTTAAAAGATTTACAAGTAACTTCAACATTTAAAATACAATCAGCAGATGTGATAAAAATAGGGTAAAAATTCGTGTATAAAATAATAATTCGATGTATAATGAAACAAAGCTAAAGTAAAATTGTAAAATCCAATAGAAGGGTAACCGTTCTCTCTCAGCCTGCTAATCTCAGTTGAAAAGACAGGACGAAGGTCATCAAATTAGACAAAAGACACTGGCCAACCCTGATAAGAATCGCTTCCTCGCCAAGGCAAGGAGAAATTCCTTCCTGACGTCGATGCCAATTTCATCAACTTTCTGGTGCCACGAGCGGAATGAAATCAACATAAGACAGACCCTTGGAATTGACATAAGAAAGGAGCCTTCCCGGAATGAGACAACTAGACTTGATGAGGTCCGGGAGGGCCATCGAAAAGAAATCCGGACTATTCAACCCACCTTGGACACCTGGACTGCCTAAGGGCAGAAAATTCCTATAAAACGGTGGACTGAGAGCTGCACTGGCGTGGACTAGGGCGTCTGGTACATCGGTGCGGACCTCTATCCACCCAGCGCGCACTGACAATTTCCTATTTTTGTGGTTTTTCTCTTTTTCAGGTGCTCGATATTCTGTTATTAATAAATTGTCATTTATTAACCTGAAATTTGCCTTTGCATTTATAACAGCAGATATCTTACTCTTTCACAAATCAAATGAATCTTTAAATTAGTGATTATTCCATTTTAATCATTGACCTTCAAGAGAAAATGTAATCAAAGGATGTCATTCATTCTGTGTAAGTAATGTACATATGATCACAATAAAAAAAATTGAATAAAAACAAATTATTATGAGATAATTAGAAATTAGATAAGAGTAATTTATATTCTTTCTGATATGTATTCACACAATAGCTGCTGATCTATCTATATGTCTATCTATGTATCTATCTATCTGGAAATTCTAGGGCCAAGGAACAATGTCTAACAATTTCTACTAAGAGCTCTTAGACTCTTAGTAGTATTCTGAATTCAGAAAGCAACAAACATACTACACTACACTGGGCAGATATGTGCTTTTCTGATTCATTAGTGACAGAATACTGGTGATAGATTCTCTCATTGGAACAAATTTGTTAAAAACCAACCAACCAACCAACCTCCCAAACCAAACTCCAAACCACAGCACTAAACCAGCATTAGCTGAGGTTGCAGTATTCCATGCCACATGAACTTACACTGGGAAGAAATAAGAGCAATTGTCCCATCAGAATGCAGTTATCATTATTAGCTGAAACAATTTTTTTTCTAGTTAGTTAGTTAGGTATTAACTCCTCAGTCAAACCCCCTCAAAAGAGACTAACAACACGGTGAACCACAAGCATTATTTCCTAAGACCTGTAACAGAGTTTTCCAGCACTAATATGTACCTGTCAGTGTATAGATTTGGCTTTAGAACAGACCTGAGACCTCTTTCTGCACAATTATCTATCTGCCTTAACCACATTTACCACTGCAAAGCAAATCAGAATTACTATTAGTATCAAATGTTTTTCACCTTTTAGAAGAGCATGAGGAAAAGAACAAAGAAAAACAAACATTTCTTTTTTTCTAAGGAAAAGCAACAATGCTAGAATCAAATTTGAAAGGCCATGTGACCAAATGGTGTGTCACTGGCAGGTTTATGTGCACACTGTCAAAAAAGATACAAGCAGCATCTAAGCATGCCACATAGCTGTCACTTTCTGTTAATGGCAATAGCACTCATGATTTTAAAAGCCAGTGGTCTTTATTGCTTTGTATTTGAAGTGATTTACTGCATTTTCTTCCACTGAGGAAGCCAGTGATAATGATAATATATGGCAGAGTGCTTGTCCTTTTTGACAGCCTCAGTAATTTAATCCTCCTTTCCTGCCACAATATTTCAAGAAGAGAAACCTCTAGACCAATGGACTGGAGAAAATCCACAGCCTGGGGAGTGTGAGTGAGTGCTCTGAAAGCTTTCCATTGTTTTAATTTAAAATACAAACATGAGGATCAGCTTTTAATTTCTGTACTATTAACATGACCTAGAGTGAAAGTTACCCTTGGTTTGGAAAACATACTAGAAGAATGAGAAGCCGGGTTTTAAGAAATTCTTTAAGAAGTTTTTTGGTATCTTATACTAGAGAAAGTAGCTGCTTGCCTGCAAATAGTATCAGTCTGCAAATATCAGCAAGCTACTGTGAAAGATTACACAAATTGAAAAGGTGTTAAAGGAATTTTTAAAAAATTAAATAAAGAAATGAAACTGAAAAGGTTTTGCTAGGATGGAACTAGAGTGAATATAGCCCCCTAAGAATCAAACACAGATCTTCAGAACTGGAGTTTTCATTTGGTTTTGAGGTGAGAAGGTGGAGCTAGAAATTTGTCTGTCAGTAAACCCCAACATTTTTAATATTCAACTTTCTTCTAGTTACTCTGCCACTATTCTCACAACAATTCTTTTTGACTCTCCACAATCACAGTAAGGTTTCCTTTTCCCCTACGCAGACAGAAATCTTTAACATATCTCATACTGTCTTCTGCTACCCAAAATAAATTTATTTGGATAAACAGAAAATATCAACTCTGCTATGCAGCTGAAAGCATTGGAATACAGCAATATGAGAAGATAAGAAGGCCTAAATTCCTTGTAGAGGGATTTATTGAAGGACATATCCCTATTAGTCCTAGGAAGCCCAGAGCTATTGATTTTCCAGTTTTCTCCAAAGCTGTTCCCCAGTTCTGACATGAGCAGCAGAACTGCTGTTGGGAATGGGTTACTATCACTAAACAGCCAGTCCAGTTGGTGAGTTGTTCAATCAAAGCAATCTGCAATTTGTCACCTTTTTCTCTACTAACAGAAAGCAAAGCACTGGCATTCTGTCTCTGAATCCTTCGTTCCCACCCACAATTTCTTACTTTCTTAGGTTAAAAGAAGTTGTTATTGTCATCTGCTGTTCTTTTGGACACGTGGATGACTTTCCACATGTGCTACTCTCATGACCAAGTGCTCCTGAGGCCACCACAGGAAGTGATGGGGAGGCAGCAGGGAGACAGATGGACAGCCAGAGAACTTCAAAGGAAATGCCACATCAACAGATTATTCCCTTTCCCATAAGCATCCCAAATGGAATTTCCTAAGTTTATTAATACTGTATCTAAAACAATTTTAAATGCAAATTATTAACAAACCTAAAGAGTTCAAATTCATTTCACTCAATGGAAAAATTCAGACTAGTAAGTAAAACATTTGGCACAAGAACTTCATTCAAGTCTGGGGAAAATGATTAACCAGAGTGAAAATATATTTTTAGATTGTGATGAATAACATGCTTTCATAGTACCCCTTAGTACTGCCTGAACTTAGAAGCATTAACATTGCTGCAAGGCATGGAACATCTCATATTTCTATCCAATTAATTGCAAAAATAATTCAAAATTAACTTGTGACAGTTTGCCTCTAAAATTATAATTTTAAAGTTAGTTCTAAAGAAGTATTAAAAGCTGAAGATTACAATAACCCTCAAACCTTGTTAGAAATCTCTGCAGTTCAAAATGTTGCTGTTCTGCTATAGTTCAGCTTTTTCATAGTTCACATTCTAACAAAAGTCAACAATTACATAATGAAGCAGATTTTCATCAAATTAAAAAAATGCTCCACAGCCTTGAGCTTATTGTAGAGAAGGAATAAACGCATAGAACTGTAACAATGTTTCCTGATACAATAGGAATAGGGATCTTCAGAAGTTTATTTTTAATAAAAAGTACATTCCATCTTTTCTACACCTCTCCTCTCTACGTCCACTTGTACTTCAAGTTGATCAAATAGTCATATGTTCACCTAAGAGAGACAGGTTTTTGAGAAAAGAAAACTTCCCAATTAAATTTCATATAATACTTTTGCCAGCTTTCCTAAATATTTCTTCTATTTCTGCTGTCTGTTCTCTAGAACCATTGTATAATTTGGCAGATTTCACTGCTCTCTGAATATAGGGGCCTGCAGTGTTTGGAAGCATTCTCAGATATTCTAATAACTCTTTTCAGTGGAAACAAACACAACAGCTCCTCTCAGTCACTATGATCATCAGGAGGTACAACACAATGTCATGGACAATCAAGGGGTTTGCACCATAATCCTGGACTGTCTAAACTTCCCCACCCAAGTTGCTATTCCAACTAGAAGAAAGAAAATGATCTTCTAACCATTCTTAGTGAAAAAGTCATAGTTGAAAAAACCCAATTAATGCCAAGTTACATGCTTGAATCACCTGTGAAAATGGAAACTCATGGGATCTTTTATGTCCAGATCACTGCAACTCTATTGTTTTTCAACAAGGTTCTGTTAATCTTCTGTATCTCACATGCCAAACAATGACAATGAAGAATGTGCAAAAGGTATGTTTTTAAAACAATGAATCTCATGAAGCCTTCTGTAGCAGTTAAGATGTTTTTAAAACAGTCAATCTGTTCCAGCTATAGATAATATAAAATGCTTTATTTATTTTAAGAATTAGTGATTTTTTTAGATTACTTATGGACTTACTCTGATTTTCTCCTTGCAAAAGTCTAAAAGACTATTAGTTTCCTTCTAAGCTCAAAGTAAATTTCTTTCTACCCATGCAAATCTCGTTTTTATTAAAGAAAATATTCAATTAACCTCAAATATTCAGCATACTCAAATCTAATTAGACATGAATAAGAGATGCAGCAAAGCTATAGTAAACACACATGCAGATTTCATTACTATTATCTTACTGGCTTCTCAACTGGTATTATCAAAAAGCAGACTCATTAGGTTTTTCCCCCTGTATGCAAAGCTAATCTTGAGTAGAAATTAAGACACCCAATTATCTAAGCAAACCTCTACAAATAACAACCACATTGGTATAATGCTGCAGAATACAGTCCTGAAGCAATTAAGACCAAACCCCACCTTTCAATATTGATTTGTTGGGATATTCTGAAGTTCAAACAGTCTTATAATCCATACCCAAGCACTAAATAGAAAAATCAAAGTTTCACAGCCAGGTTATGATAAACAGAATTAACAAAATAGAGCACTACTACATTGGAAAGCCTTATGAATTACAGTCTCTCAAAGCATGATGCTATTTTCAAATATCACAGCTTAAAATATATTGAAGTTTCATAACTACCTTAGAACTCTGAAATTTTATTCTGTATTCATCATATCTTTCCTGCATTTTTAGTTAAACTTTGCAGAGCAAATACCTAGGCATAATTATGCTTAGACCATAACTAGTATACCCAGGAATCAGAATATTATGTAAGACTTTTATACCTTCTGAATGCTTGTTATGTTCAAAGTAAGGAGAATTCAAAAAGCAAGAGAAATGAAAAGCCTTAAGAAGCTTTGATTGGCTTATGGTATTATTTCAACAGGTTTTGAAAAAGATATTTCATTTATGTCTGCCTAACTAGAACATCTGGAGAAGTGCCTACAGAAGCTAAAAAGATGAAATTGTCCAGCTCATAAAAAGAGTTCTTATTCATGCAATGTCTTATTTAGCATGTGATGGCAGAAATCCCATTTGTCTGAATGGAAGGAAGCCTCAATGAATTCAGCACTTTGCACAACTACTGTTTTTTGGTGGGTTTCTTCTTCTTTCCCAAGGCCTTACAAAGATCAATGTCCTTCTTGGAGTTACAAAAGTTAACAATTGCATGGTGGATTGAGAGCAACTACTTTCAGATGTTCATTTATTAAGAGTCCAGCATGTGCAACATGCAAGATTAAGTATTCTGAAGTAAATAGCAATTTATTAGTATTAAATACAGTTGAGTAATCTCCCATTTTAAAAAATCATATTAAAGGTATACTGAGTATTCACAAGTGATGATCAAATCCATTATATATTTTCTGTAAATGTATTTCAGCTGTACATGGTTGGATAGAATGTTTTCCTTTTGCTATATCATGTATCAATAGAAAAATTAGTTTGTTGTGCTCTTAAAAAAATTATGTAAAGCCTGATTTTAAAATATATGCACCACCAGCATATTTAAATATATTGCAATTTCAATTTCTTACACAAGCCTGCTTTGGTATTTTAGTTTATACTTAATAATTGCATCCTTATCTCAGTTCTTAAAAACCATCATTAGTATTTCCCAAAATAGTTCGAAGAATGACAAATACAACCAGTACAGAGATAAATGAAAATATAATGTATTGGAAATATGCTTTGTTGCAGGCATTTTCATATAACACAATTTTAGGGAAGGAACACATCTGCTCAGGGATAGGTTCCACTCACCAGTGCTATAGTCACAGTCACCCACTGACCACCTGGTGGGTTTGGGAGTGACAGTGGAGTGTCCTCTGCAGGGAAATTGTTTCATCTGCATTCTATACTCAGCTGCTGTACTGTTTCATCTGATTTAATTCATGATTTAGTAAAACCAAGTAATGTCATTTTAATCCAGATTTTTCAACTTTCTATATAAAAACAAAACACAAACCAAAATAATTATTTTGTGTTTCTCAAAGTGTTAACACAAACCAAACATACATGTGAACCATTGGGTAGTTTACAGAATTAACACTGATGGATTGATTTGACAGACACAGTAAGAATTGAAACCCCATGGTTTGCAGTTAAGAATACTGTTTGCAACAGATACTGATTGACACTTGATGCTTAAAATATTTTTGCAATAGTCATAGTCTACTGGAGAAGATTAGGTTAAGATTATCTTTATTTACTAATGGTATCTGAACCACTAATTTCAGTTATCATAATTTTTAGCTACACAGCAAAGTGATCCTGTAAGTGCTGGAAACAATTTCAGTAGTATTAGGTACCAAAGTTTTCCAAATGGAAGAGAATTGTTAATGCCACTGTAGACTATGCATTCAATTAAAATCCACCAAGTCATGAAGTTGTTAGGCATGTAAAGTATAACTGCACTGATATGGAATTCAGCTTCATATACTGAACTTCACTAATTAAATCAAACATACCTTTAAGAGTTAAATTTAATAATATCATAAAATTAAATATAATTGTTCTTCATCAGACCTTTTCTTATTTTCTTTTCATAAATTGCATCTTTCTTTTCCTTGTAAAATTGTCTCACACTATTTAACAATGTCTATGGTACTGTGTACAGATACATTGTAATAAGGTTTCTGTATTAAAGTGTGAATGCCAGACTCAACAGAAAGTCTCAAGCACTTCCCTAGGTAATTTGAAGAAAGAAAAGCCACTCTGGTTTCCAAAGTGGAGTATGTAGGTGAGCATTCAAAGACAACATTCTTCAAAGAGCAAACACAACATGCTGGAGTACAGAAATGTCAAAAAAAATTCTTTTTGCTCCTTTCATTGCTTTCAAGTTCATATCTTTATTAAAAATATTTCCCCTATGTGGAAATATTTTGACAATTTTTGATTTTAAGCCTAAATCACTTGAAGTATTAATCATATGCAGAAGATTAGCTTTCTAGATTCAGTGTTCGAACTGCAAGTCAATATTCTAATTTATTATGGAGATAGCTTACATTTCCCCAAGCAAATTATATGATTAATCAAACTGAAAAGCAGGTGTATCCTATTGTAAAAATATCCATCATATAGAACAATTTCCATTGCTGTCAAGTCCTTTCAATATTTGATGAAGTAATTTTACCCCCTCCTTTCAAAAGACATTTCCTTTTATTATGTATCCTAAGACACTTTAACTAAAAACCCAAATCTGAATATTTCAATAAGGTTGTTTTATTATTCAGTAGATTCATGGAAATTTTACTAGGATGACAGAAAAAATTCCACACCATTCTGTCTCCACTAACACAGGTACACGGCTTCAGCTGGCAATATTACTGGGATTAGCATAGAATGATGAAATATTTAAAAGGAATTTTTTTTTCTAAAATCTAATAAATCAAATGACTGCCAAATGTCATTAAAGTGATGGTCTCTGACTTGAATATGCTTTTCATATTCAAATTTGAAAAGAAAGAGATGAAAGCCTGGAAAGGTTACTCAGTTTCAACTAATAACCTCAAGCACTCTACATTCACATGCATAAAAAATGAAATTGGCTCTATTGTCTAATTTTACTTCAGAAACAACTCTTTTCTTCTTGCACTGAACAGATGTATTAGCATCTGTATTTAAAGGGATATGCTGAGTGGTTTTGTTCGCCCCAAAGTATTTAGCAGCTATGTCAGACTAGTTTGTACACAGACAGTAGCTTATGAATCAAGTCCAAATACAATATCCTGTATTATAAAGTGTTCCTTTTACATATCTTAAAATTTGTTTGACACATTTAACACTTGTAATTGCATACAGTAGGCAAAGAATATTATACTTTTTCAAGGCTAGTGGGGTAAATCCAGGTAATCTGCTTTCTAACTTAAACCAAAGCAAATGAGTCATACTATTAGAAAATTATAAGAAAAAAGAATTATCTTGGAGCTTAACAATCAAGACTATTTTGAGTCCCAGTTTTATTGATATTAAATGTGAATACAACATATACGAAGCAGAACAAAGCTGATTAAGAAAGATATTTACAAATAAAATATACAGAACTGCTTAAGAACAGCATTACCTACCATGTTGTATTTCATCATTAATACAAAACCACTGACATTATGTAGCCATGGTGAAAATATATATAGCATCCAATATATTACAGGAATTCATTTTTAAACAACCATTTGTATTTCTATGATGCAGAGTGAAGTATGTTATTGAAATCTATTCCTAAGCTGTTTTTTTAAGCCCTATCTTATTTATTAGGTACTGTTCAAGTGAACAATGGATAGCTTGTCAATTACTGCTCACAAATAATTCTGTTTAATAGGAATAAAATTAGTCTTTACATTTATTATTTATAAAAAATATAATACTAAATTTCACCTAACACAGAGAATGGGCAGGTATTGAAGAATATTAAATGCTTTAAAAATGTCTCAGAGAAACTGGTTCAGTGCTTTCACTTCAGGTGAGGAAAACAAAACATGGGTAAGATACTTAGTCTATGTCAAAATGCTTTCTCTGCCATTTAATACTGACTCTTTGTAATTAATGTTACCCACAGATTTGGAAGAATCACTGAACTCCCTCAAAAAGCTTTAGCATTAGGGAAGTACTAAATGTATTGGACATTACATCTGAATTTGAAATCTCAACTTTTCTCACCTCTGATTTCTGAGATAAAAATCCCTTGGTGTAATCTGTAATTAGTCTTGACTGCCACCTTCAAGCAGCTATATATTCCGTATCTTGATTTCCTTTTTGGTCACAATAAAAGGCTAACATTTTTATATGAAAAATAGAACTCCAGTTGTCACAAATGCTCAACAACAGTATCCCACAGAAGTAAGTGCTTTGAAAAATAAGTTTGTGCTTCCTGCACAGAACAGCTGAGTTGAAAATACCTTGCTTATAGGTCCAACGCTCCTATTTTTTACACCCACAGTTTTATCTAATATATTGTCTTGGAAAAACTCAAAATAAAGGGAACTTCTAAACTGTAAGATCAACTTGAATCCTATGTCTACAAATGTTCAAAAATATGCTTGCTTTACTCCTTAGCATTTTATATGTTTATTTCCAGAGTCCACTTATTCACTTCTATTTCAAGCAAAGAGCATGTAAGATAAACTATAGGCTATTCTCCAATAATCACAAGTAATCATCCATTTGCTATCAATATTTCAATCACTATGAATATTGATAAACAAATGTATTATTGAATGAGAAATAATCCTCTTCCTCTTAGAAGTGCTGAATTCCTGTCATCATCTTATTAACAATGTCAGAACAGAGGATGCTATTACAGGAACATCAATGTAATTCAAGTGTACAGAGACACAAACATTATTCATTAAGTAATTATGATTAACAGGGCAACACAGAATCATATACACATAAATATTGCAAAAAATTTATTCTAGTCCTGTATGCAGTGACTTTTCATGTGAGGAATAACCACATATAATCTTCCCCCAGCACCACTGTTGTGCCATGAGCCAGGAGAAGAATGTAATAGCTCAAGATTAGCACCATGACAAGGTTTCGTGCAACCCCTTCAGCTGTCATAGAATTAAGAACACACTGAATAAAAAAATTTATTTATGACAACGAAGGGAACTCTTGTTGCTGCCATTTTACCTAGTGCAGAGTCCACATGCACCACTTTTCAGACCAATGTAAATTCATTTTCAGTATCTTCAAAGGCATGAATTACTTGCTACAGCTTGAGCCAATTCAATGATTAGGTACTGGCCCTCTATGCAAATCTGTAATGTACCAGCCATGAACTCTTTCCCAAATGAAAATTTCTAATTCAGTATAGACCACTAAACATTTCAGAAAATTTCTGTTTTCTAAATAGAAAATAGGTTCATGACACAACCATGAAACTATACATCTGATCATGAAGTCACATCTGCACTTAGCTCATAATAGAACTTTTGATGGCTTGCATAGCGCTTGCTTTCTCTTCAGCTTACCTCATACCCTTTCTGAAGAAAAACCATAAAATTGTTCAATGTTTCTCCGCAAGTGGAACTAGTTTTAAAGATGTGGTTTTGCACCTTGCCTGTGGCACTGCCTTACCTAACCTATTTTAAAGATTAACTGTTTCTAGAGATGTATAAATACAAAAAACATAAATATATCTGGATCTGTTTGATTGTGAGATACAAACTAGCATAATTCCGAATTTTATTCTCTCCCCAAGAACCTTGGAAAACTACATTAGCAATATTGTTCCTATCTTGAATGAAGATACACCTACTCCTGAAGACTGTCTCAAATAGAAAACTTCGCTTTTTTTAATGTTTAGTCACTCATCTTTGATTATTCCATCAGAAAAAATAAAAAACCAAACACCAATTCTTATCAAATCTCAAAGCCACTGAGCTACACAACTACCAACCGGTCACACAATTGAGAAATTCAAAGATTGTGTAAACTTACAACTACCTTTCATTTCAAAAGGAAGCATGATTCTTAAGTTAAAAAACGTATGAAAGGCAGAAAATTCCTTGAGGAAAAAAGATATCTGTACATTTTTGGTACATTGAAGTACATCAATAAGATGAAATAAGTAGCAGTATTACATAAAAATCTAGTCCAAGACAAACATAATAGGATTTCTTTGTATATGCAGCTATGCATGTATTTTTCTATATGTAGATCACAGACTTCTGTCTTGATTTACGAAATGAATTAAATTAAAAAAAAAAAAAATTTTGAAAGTTAATCTATTTAGGAAAAAATACCTCATTATGGGAAGAAAGCAGAAGTATCAGTATAGTATCTTCATTTGTTAGGAGTGCATCTGTAGTAAATAACTGCATCAAACTGCACATTTTTAATGTGATTGTGTTTCTTATTTAGAGTTTTAATAGTCAGTATTTGATACTGTGTCCTCTCCTTGTCATTACAGAATTGTGTGAGAACAATAGATTTAAAGATGAATAGAACTTGATTCTTATAATATGCATATTGTGAAAAAAATGATGCTTGGTGATATTTATCACAACTAATCAAACTCAAACTCTGTTTTAAATCCCATCCTTTGCTTTTCAGACCTCCAGTTAGAAAAATACATTCTATTCGTAAAGTCACCATAACTTACTGCTATGTCCAGTAGCTCTGATAAATAGTCTCTCCAGAAAGCAACTGAGGAGCTTTCTATTCATAACTTCAAAAAAAATTAACAGCTAGGCTGAGAATGACTCAGCTGAAGCTGAAGCTTTTCCTCAGAGCTTACACATTCAGCCCTAAATCTGGCCTTCTACTTAATTTCATATTCTGACTAATTAGTTTTATTTTTTTACCTAAAAAATAATGGGTCATGACTTAAGATTCTGTAGTTTTCAATAATTTTTGAAGCTGGTGTATTATTTGGTATTATTTGTCCTTCTTCTTTAATTTCTTCTATCACAAAGAATGACTTGCAGTTCATGCTTTCAATTACAGCTTCAAAGTATATTTGACAAGGAGCAGATAGAAGCAGTAAATCCATCATTTCAGCATAGTGTCTACTCAAACTTCTGTCATCTCACACTTTATCAGTTGCAAAACACAGTTTAGGTATTTCCTGGATTCTTTAAACTTTCTTTCACTTTGGTTTATGGATTATTGTGACCCCCACAGCAAACAACCACCTTAAGATG
Source organism: Zosterops lateralis (assembly GCF_965231275.1). Classification (NCBI taxonomy): domain Eukaryota; kingdom Metazoa; phylum Chordata; class Aves; order Passeriformes; family Zosteropidae; genus Zosterops; species Zosterops lateralis. The sequence continues at coordinate 9,913,244 of NC_139772.1, forward strand.
GATAATGGCAAATGATTCTTTTTACTCTTAGACCAATCAGTAGTCTTTGAAAGCACTTACTACAAAGTTTAACAAGTTACTTTTATCATACTCTGATAAGACTGTTCTGTTTCATAGATTTTATTCCTTGTTTTATTAAACACATTGGTGCAGCACTTTTACCTCCTCAGTTTCTTACAGAAGAAAAGCACAAAGCAACAGGGCATGGTTCTAGACAGGACTAGGAGAATACAAAGGATTACCATTTCTGGGACAGTAGAATTGAGCCAACCCAGTAACTCAGGGTAATACTAAAACCCTAAAATTTGATTCTCTAAATTCAGATTAGATATTGACAAAAGAAGCTAGGTTGAGGAAAACACACTGAACACTCAAAAATCTCCCTGAACTACACCAAAGACATTCAAGTCCTGCAGAAAATAAGTATAAAGAGAAATCACAGCCAAAATTTAAAGCTGCCAAATAATATCCAAATAATTTCCTTTTTTTAAATGAATACAGCTAGTACATAGGCAGAAATACATTATTCAAGCAATTGTACCAAAAAAACCCATAATAAAAATAATAGTTTTTATTGCTTTGCCGTGCATAAACTTGAAGCTTTACAGCTTCTCACCTTAGCACAAGCATGTGCCCTTCACCAGGAGAACCATGAGCAACGGGCATTGCTTTTTTGCTGTTTAAGAAAGATTTTCATGTCAAAATCAGTTACAACTTGAGATCTTTACTTACAGGTACAGGTAATGGCTGCTATCAGTAAACTGCTATTTTAGAGTAAGAGAATGCACTAATGGTATCTGCAAGAAAAAAAGAAAGAAACAGAATCACTACCAAATAAATTGGGTTTGCCAGAGATTGTCTCATGGCACACCTTAAGACAACTCGAAAGTTGTCAGCAGTAAATTTTATTGGGAAAACTGAATGCTATATAATTTCCTGTAAGGATCTGGTGTAGATGTGGGAGTGCAAAGGAGGAGGGGATGGAAGAGAAAAGACTTTCTTAATTTATTTTTTTTAATATAAAGACCATGCCAAAGAAAATGCAAATTCCCAGTTTTGATGTCTATTTTGAGGATCTGAAACAAGGCTTTTAATCAATGTATTATACATCAAATTGATAATGTTAACTTCTGATTATTCAAATGTATGAAATATTCATAGAGAACTGTCCAAACTTTTACATTTCTCAGACTTCTTTTCTCTATTAATTATCATGCCTGGAAGCTTTTTAGTAAAAGCAGCAGCCATCAGCCTGACTGAACCTGACAAGCTAGCAAGGCCCAATTACACTGGCACTCTGTGGCACTTTGATGTACTGGAAACGAAAAGAGATAGGGGCAAATTGTATAGCACATTATGTTAATGACTTGATTTAATCCAGCCACTAAACTTTATGTAGCCTGTTAAAAAAGATGCTAACACTAATTATGCCACTTTGGAAAGGAAAGAAGGGGACAAGCATTTCATACCGACAAAGTGAAGCTCATAAATGTTGTAAATGAAATGAAACAAAATGAAGTAATCTATGATTAATCATACATCATAGACAAGAAGAAAAGAGAAAGAAGCAAGTGGTACAGTTAAGTACTGGAAAATCTGTTAGATACCCTTTATGATCAACATATCTAAGAAATAACCATGAACTGTCTAATTTGCAACATGCAAAAAACCCTCAGTATGATCTTAAATGGCTGAAACAGTTTGGCATAATACTCAGATTTAGGGGATAATTAGCATAACGATCTCTAAAAATCACAAGTTTTATTTACAGTGTTTGATTACCAGCAGGATATTTATCTCAAAAGATAAAAGGCAGTGATTTTTAATCTTAAAAAAACACAACTTCAGTAACAATTTTGACATGCTGTATTCTATAATTAACCCAAGAATTTATATCAACCAATGCATATTTTTAAAATCCAATCTGTATCAAATACATTGTTGTCTTAGTAGTTCAGAGGTTTTATTGTTTTATCTACCCTTCATGAATAGGCATTTTTGTTACCATAGGAACAGATCAATGGAGAAAGGTAGAAATTGATGAACCTTAAATGAATCTACACACAAAGTTCTTGCAGAAGTACTCTTAAATGCTCTTAAATAATTGTGATAAAATAAAATACATGATGACTAGAAAATAACAGAATAAGTGTATTATATTTTGACTTAATAGAGATGAGTAGCAGTAATTACAGGTGAAAATTTTTTAACATTATACATATAAACAATGCAATTCCATCTTCCAAATTACCTTCTGCATCTTTCTGAAGAATATAAGAGTGATAGCATTTCTAAACCTCTTCTACAGCTGAAAAAAAGAACAGCTATATTTCTCATACAAAGAATTGCTTCTTGCTGCTAGCTGCTTTGTAGGATGTTCTCTTGAAAAGAGCATTTAAAAAACAATCAAGCTACCTCTAGGATATCACATTGCAGAACACTAAAAACCGTGAAGTCTGATAGGATCTACCAGTACAGTCCTGTTCCTTTAAAAGAAAGCTAAGACAGATCAGAAAAGTATTAACTGTTAAAAGCACTGTCATCAATTTTAAGTACTCGTTTTTAATTTTTAACATTGCTCAATCAAGGTTAGATCAAAAAGTATGAAATACTCTTTTTTTTTTTTTTTACAGAATTATCCTACTGAAATACTGTTCAAAGTAAATTTTCCAGATTTGTATTAATGTCGTCTTATTTTTTACATATGTCTTCATGGTAATTAATTGCTGGTTTTAAGAACAAGTCAAGAGAACCTGATTAGTGCCCTTGCCCACAAATAATAGAAAAAGAAGTACACTGAGGTGATTTGATACTGTACATATATAACTTCACTGAAAACTGATGTTGGATACAGCAAAGCTACTATCAGAGGGCATTAGGTTTAAAATACTTTTTTTTTTTTTCAGTCTGGCCAAATAATTGCCATAAACATTCTGACTCAGCTGTTTATTAATCGTGGATAATGGACTTGAAATAATACATTCATTGCTGTCAGTTTTTATTGCATCAAGAGCATCATCACCTTGATCTGAAAAACATTAGAAGCATCAATGTGATTAAGTCCACTGTGGTCCATCTGAGTTTTGCTGAGGAACCTGATAGTAATATAGGTTCTTTACTAACAAATGAAGAGTAAGTGCCAGGCAAATCGTCTCTTCCTTGCACAAGATTAACCCTGCAAATCAATGACCTTTAGAGCCATCTAAACTTTTCCTTTTCCTTTTTTTTTTTTAAATTTTTTGTTTGTTTGTTTCTTTGTTTGTGGTGGGTTTTTTTGTTTGTTTTTGTTTTGTTTTGTTTTTTTTTTTTGTTTGTTTTTTAAAGTAGTGTTTCCCCGATGGAAGTTGAGGACTGGAATGATGTAAGTCCTGTGATGAACTGAGGTTAGCTTTATAGAGGAGTATGGCCTGAATTTGTGGATTTTCTCTATGTTTAACACTGTGCACACATAAAGAATAATGTATTCTTTTACAAAATAAAAAAAAAAAAAAGTTCTGTATGCAGGTGGATTATTTCAGAGCATTCTGGTTTTTTTTTTCTCTGAACCAAATTACTTAAAAACACAACAGGGATTCAACATCCTGTTTTTTCCAATTTTTCCAATGTGTTCTTACTCAGAACCTACAAACAAATGAACATGAAATTTTAGCAATCTGTTAGTGCTTTTACTGTAGATTTGGTATCATGGATTTGGTTTATTTCAATGATAAACAGTTTAAGCTCAGAGGTGGAACAGGATGACCTGCCTTTTATAATCTTTAAAGAAATCTGCCTTGAACAACTTTAAGTCAGAAATATGATAAGACATACTACCCCTCTCTCTGTCTGAAAGGATTTCCAACAGCAGCATTGGCTGTTATCTGCAGACAAAAGGAGCATATTCATTAAAATAGTCTTTAGAACAGCATAGTTCTAAGGAAGAATATAAAGACATTTAAAATAGAAGCCAGGTTTCCTTTAATATTTTATGAATCTAGGTCAGATACCAGATTTTTGCATTCAATTACGATATAGTTTCCATTTGGAAAGAAAATAACACCACCATATCCACTACCCAGCTTCAGCTATAAAGTACACCAGAATATAATTTCTGTCATGGAGCTTCTCATAACGAAGCAGCCCCCACCACTAGCAAGAAATGCTTAAGAAAACATTAAGAGACACAGATTTATTAACAAAAAACAGTTACTTATTCATAAAAATGAATTCTACCTTCTGGTTCCAATTCTTCAGTTATTTCTCTCTCATTTCCAGAAGTAATTGGTGTTTGGTCAGCTAACTGCTCCTCTGACAGATGTGAGAGCTTTTCTGTCTTCTGTGAAATTTCTTCAGCCATCTCCACCTTATCATCTGCTAGCCTTTCTTGTTTAACCTCATGTCCCATATGCTACATAAAAAGATAAACTTACAGTCTTTATAACACCCTTTGAATAGTAAAACTTACTAAAGTTCAGAAATTGAAGAGTTATGGCCCATATTCATTATGCCAAGCCTTTAAACAATGGTATTGCTTATGCAGCACAGGAAACAATGAGAAGTTGTCAACTGCAGTAACAAATAATTGATTCAGTAAAAAGAAATTCTCGAACAATGTATATTTGTGAAAACATAACTATTATAATAATTTGGTACCTGTCAACATATATACAGCCTCTTAGATTTCCAGATTCATTTATATTTCAACTCCTTCAGTTCTACAAGACTCAGTTAAAAAAAAACAAAAACAAAACCAAAAACCCCACTCCACTACTATCTTATTCAGTTAGCAATTTTACAACTAAATTATACAATATTTTTTAATACCATATAAAAAAGAATCAGCCTTGTCACACAGTACAAACATTCTGTAAGTTAAAATATCTTTAGTACACAGCTTACTCTGAGGTAATCTTATCCCTTGGTACCCTTTGAGTTCAGTTACATACAATAACATCTCATCAGTGGATACAACATTGCAGGGTTATGTGCAGGATGGAAACTTAGTGATGACTTAGTGAAGTCAGTCATGTTAAACCCTAGAGAATTGAGGCCCGTTATGCTCTCCTGGAGCACAGCAGCAGTGCCAGCACCTCCCTCTGCATGGGGCACTCCCAGGGCTCACACACCCTCTAATCTGCCACACTCAAAGGACTATCACAGACAGCAAGGCCTGGGCTGATCCCCATCATCCACACATTTCCAGAATCTTCCAGGTCTAAAAGCTGCTTGTTGGGAAACACAAAGGGACTTGATGTGGATTATTCACTGAACCCATGGTAGGTACCTCTTAGGCTGATAGGTACCTGTACACACAGAGAAATAGGTGCACACATCACTTTTCCTGTGTATGGGAATTGATTATGGTATGAATGTCATTATTTCATATCCACAGCCAAGTCATTTTTATAACTGTAGTTAATCCTATGGAATTGCTTGATAAATGTTAAAATACTCAGTGATTAAGTGCTGCTAAACTCTTTTCCACCTTTATTTTTTCATCCATATCTTGGCACACTTACCTCCCTTTGCATTCCTGACTTTAGTATAAATAATTCCAAATTGCTTCTAATTTGATCTTCCTTTGTATGCTTTAATCTGTGCTGTAAGTGAGCCTTGCCAACAAACTCTGTAAGGTCATGTTTTCACAAATTCATATGAAAACTGCTTTTGCCAAAACCTTTGATAGTGTTTCTTTAAGTGGCCAAACCACTTGTTCACAATACCTATTCAGCTATATGCCGAACTCATTCCATTTATTCATCACTTCCCTCTGCTATAAATCGGTAATTTTTAGAGGGAAGGCAAAACAAACTCCATCCAAACAAGAGCAAAACGTGCAGGGCCAGAAGCTAGACCTGCATAATCCTTGTAGGTGCCTTCCAACTCAGTGTGTTCTACAATTCTGTGATTCTGTGACATGATCCCCTTGTGATCCCTTCAAACCTGAACCACTCTGATTCTGTGAATACTTCTGCAGTAGCAATAATAAAAAGCTGTAATCAAATCCTAGATACACAGGGCTTAAAGGTTATTAGAACATCTACACAAGCTACAGCAACTTAATAGTAATTGAAAGTGTAGTACCCTGGCAATACAGTCAGGAGTACAAGAAGCTATGAAGTGCCAATCTGGGGAAGGCAAAGATTGCCACTTAATTATGCCTGTAGGAAGGAGAGAAGATGGAAAGCGTTGCCTAATTTTCCCATTCAGCTTAACCAAATAATAGTACAGCCTGTGATATTTTCATGCTCTGAATACCATTTTAAATTTAGCATTACATAATCAAGCTGTCAGTAACAACTGCCAGTATGTTGTAACTTCATATTAATGTAGCTTAAGGTATCTGTATTTATATTAGTATCACTTAAGGACAGTTTTGCAAACACTTGCTATGGTCAAAGAAAATGTTTAAATGTTCAATTTATGTCTGCCTCTAAAAAATGCTACACAGAATTTTCATGGTAAGCACATGATGAACTGAAGCCATACCCATAAGAAGACTTATTCACAACAAGTTGGTCCACTTCATTCCATTAGATTGTTCACAGAAATACACGTTTTAAAAAATATACATTTGAAGAATCAAATTGAAAAATATATACTTACAGGCTACTTCCTGCCTGTGCTCTTCTTTTGTAAACTTTATATTTTGCCACAGTATATAACAGAGTGTTGAGATACAAAAAGCGATTGCAAAGTCTTAAATATTCACTGAGAAGTTGCCCAGCAGCATGGAAAAAACACGTATGAAATAATCTCTTCAGTAGATTAGGAGAAAAATGTATTATTGTAAATATACACAGATGTAAATAAAAATCAGTGTGTACTGAAAATGTTAAAAATTTCTGAATTAATGAAGTTGAAAGACAATTAAACATGGCCAAGGGCCCATACAGGCTTCATGTAACTTTGCACAGTAAATAGAATAGTGGCTTACAATTTTAGGGAGACTGTCAGATGGGCCTCCTTTCATAAGAGCTTTCAGTGTAGAGGAGAGAAGAAATACTGAACGAAGAGTAAGTATTAACTCAACAGAAGAAGAATAAATGCAGCTGAAAAAATATGAGCCTCATTCAGCATATAATCTGTATTTGGTCAATTTTTGTACTTAATAGCTAGTTATAACCTTAGCATATTGTACAAACGTTCACTTAAAAGGCAGCTTTGAAATCACCAGCAATAGGAACTACACTTTTCTGGGCAATATTCCTGAACTCCAACATAGGTATGACCTCACATCTTGAGAAAATATTAGATATTTTCAGAAAAATACCTCTTTCTACTTTGATCTTGTCAAGGATTGCATTTTTGTCTGCTAAATCAGATTTGATAGCCATCTCTAGTTTAGCAATTTGCAGTTTCATTTGCTGTTCCTTTGATTTCCATTGCTGTTCATGGGTCATACAGAAGACACTGTAATAAAACATATGGCATGTGAAAAACTTTTAGAAATCAGCTTCAACAGAAAATAATAAAGGAAAAAGCTTTTAGTGGCACAGAGACCACTGTCATCATGTCTTAGGAATTAAGTAAACACATGCTGGTCTGCTGCTGTTGAAACCAAGGCGCCTTTCTCAGGCTGCGGTTAAAAAACATGAAAGAGTTTGTGGGATGAGCAAAGGAACTGGCCTTAATTTAGAGCTCCTAAAGTCAAAAAGTTGGCAGCATGCAACATTTGTGGGACTAGAAAAGGAATTCAGATGCATATCCCAGAGTAATCCACAACTCCAAACCTCAGCAACTGACAACTAACAAAACCATTCTTTCCGCATACAAAACCTCTTAATGTAGAGAACTGGGATCATCCACCTGATTTCTTTTAAATCTGTGAAACATGCAGAGCATAAAGTCAGTTGCGTGTTCAAAGGAAAATGTTGACCACAAAGTGACAACAGTTTTCTCATACTGTAAAACAACAATTCTGATACTGATTAAGAAGCACATTTAAAATAATCTTTCTCCTACTTTAAGAAATAAAAAACAGAGGTGGGCCAAGAAATTAGAATAACTTTTTTGCCTGTAACACATTATTTACTTGTAATCTACCAATCTATGTGCAATAAGGATTGCGTGGGCACAGAACCAGAACTGCTGAAACCACAACAAAAAGTGTTACTTAGATTAAAACTAAATTAAGTACATTATATAATTTACAGTGTAATTCTCAGTAGGCAGAAAGACAAAGCTATGCAACGAGTTTTCATAGACATTAGACAGTGAGTGGTATGGTCTTCATATTACCATATTTGCATTCTTATTTACTTGAAAAATGTCGAACTTCACCAAACACAAACCAGTTTATTCACTTTTGTACTTTGTGAAAAATCAGTAATTGTAGGGTTTTGTCAACAAAAAAAAAAGTCAGTTCCTCAACTCTTTGATGAAGCTCATTGGCTAAAAAACTTTATATTTTACCTACATCTATGTATTAAAAATCTTCTGATATCTATTTATTTATCCACCTATCTCATTAAGAGATCTATGTAACATGACTTGACAGAACAAGAGGAGAAAGAAATGCTGCATAAGAGACAGCCCACACAGGTTAACAGACTCTACAGGCTGACTGAGAGCTCTGAGTACCTGTGAGTGCATTTGTAGCTATTATATTTGAAGAACGACTTTAAGATCAAAGAAATAAAATGTTATAGTTGCAAACTCTAAAGTATACAGGGTTTATATCCCTGATATGTATTTTTCATTAAAAAGTTGTATACCTTTATTTTGTCTTTTTCTCATACTACATCTAACCTATGTACACAGTTCTCTAGCCATAGATCATTTTATAGTGTGACTGTTTTCACAGCATGCATGAACTTAAGCAAAGCCTCTAAGTCCTGCAGTAATACATGCACTGCTCTCCTATAATTTTGAAGGTAATATGCAGGCAATATAATGCACTGAACCCACGATCACTCTACAGTATTGCAAAGGTACACAAGAGACTGTGTGTTCTCCAATTGCTTAGAGTTTGATTGGTTTCCATAAGGAAAGCATAATTCTCTTCAAAATAAAAGAGTTTGCTTGTTTGTGAGTTTTCACACTCCTGAAAATGTTTTCAATTTTGAATGACCACAACACCCAGTTATATGTGTTTAGGTACAATTACTTCACATAAGGATGCAGCCAGGTACTAGTTCAGTTTTTTAGAAGACTGTGCTGGCAGAAAAATTATTAAGCATTATTATGATTGGTCATCAAGAATTTAGATGTTTAAATGAAGAACATTTTAGAAGACAGGTTTTATCTGAACCCATATAATGCTAATGTTTGTGTCAGTTTGAATTGAGTCCACATGTGTTGCTTTCTTCTTTCAAATTTTAAGATTACATTTACTTGAATTCATGTGGAATTTCTTTCATATTTACTGTATTTCACTGGAGTTGGAGCCATCTGTGTAACTATAATGGTCAACCACATCTGGCACTATTTCCTTTGGAGGGAGTTTAAGCATTGCTAGATTTGCATTACAAGGTCATATGAAAACAATTCCTCCAGACTTTTTATACAAACAAATTGTTTTCTTGGATTCTGACTAAATATTAAGAGTCAACTGACAAATTCATACTTGTTCTTTGCAAACGTTTCAGATCCAGTTCCGCAGTCTTTGGCAAATTCCTATCAATGTCAAATAAATTTCCCAAAAAATAACTTTAGCAAAGAATGGGTTTATGCACCTTTGCCTCCATTTAAATAAATAAATAATAATAATAAAAAAAAATCAATTAAGTGGCACCTGTGGACACTGGCCTATCTGCTGCTGGCACAGGTTAGCTCTAGTAAACTTGTATTGTTCAAACAGGCAACCAAAAGAGCTGGCCGTTAAATGGTGGATATATAATCCTTCTCTTTCTAATTTATTGATACCTATACAGAAACATGGAATGCTGAAAGAGAGCATATGAAACGAGAGCATATTAAATGAGAGCATATGAAAAGATAGATCAGTTTAGCAAAAGAAACACCACAGTATAGGTTACTGTGCTATAATGGAAGCTTATTTTCAATTTCTCTTGTTAAATATTTTTTAAGTCATTCCATTATGTTTTTAAGTAGAACAGAAAATTTCAAGTCAAGATTTTTAATTTAATTTATTAGTAAGAATTATTTCTCTGAATAAATGATAGAGAATAAACAAAACATCATCAGAAATATTTATGACATGATCAAATTTTGGATCCTCCAGCAATTAACTTAAGTGAGAGACAAGTGACCAGCTTCTCCATACAAAACTCTAAATACTGTGATTAAACAATTGTTGCACCTCCTAAATAAAAAGTTTTAAGCTGTTTGTTTCGAAGTTCACCATAGACCATACAAAACGTATGCCAAATATTGCAAGAATAATATTAACAAAATTTGATATCACTTAATTATGCTTAGTCAATGGTATGCTTTTGACAGACATCACACTGACAAGCTAAACAAATTTTAAGAGAGGAAATAATCTGGATACGAGAAAAGACTTCAAGATCTACTTTCTGCAATTATTAGCTGTAGGATGTATGTCTGATTTTCTAACCTCTTCAGTGTAAAAGACAACAGAAGTTCACAATAAAGGAAAAGTTCATTGAAAGGTCATTTTTTCCTTTAATATGCTTGTGGAAACTGACTATAATTACTTTTTTTCTTTAACAGAGGATTTCTGAATCATATCTTAACAATTTGTTTTCATTTTCTTTCTAAGCACTGCTGATAAAATTTATAGATCTTATTATATATAGGAACCTTTGTAAAAACTCATGTGAACCTACACAAAAATTGCAAGCAGAATCAGGGGAAGTGAAACAGTAACTATTAAACAACAAAACCACCCCTCAAAAATAAACACTGGAGAAGCTGTCAAATATCAGACTTTATGTAAGTTCATTGAGACATGCTAAAATAAGAGCTTTTTGAATTTATGTTCAAAATAAAGTGACTCCTACTTACTTTTAATTACATTTTTTAAGAAGTAATCTACTATTTCATTAGAATTAGAAGAAATATGGAAGGTAGTCTGTTCCAACAGAGCTGATGAAACACAGCAGAGGAGCTGAGAGTTTCCATATACACAGTCAGGATGAACAGCAGTATGAACATAGTTACAGGTGTGCAAAAGCACAGAATTTGTACAGACATATTACAGCACACAGTATATTAAGATCTACTAGAAAAGGACCAGAATCAAAATTTCTGTATCCAGAAATCCTAACTTACCTCACACAGCTTATCATAGTTTTTCTCCAAGAGTTCATTCTCTTTTTCTGGATTGTTTACTCTTTCCTGTAATTAAAATGTAGAAAGAAGTTTCAAGTAATACACTACATAAAAGGAAATTATAATGATAAATGTGTAAACAGAAATAGCAAATAATTTTTAGGCAGTGTCAGGCTATTATTTGTTCTTTTAATAAAACTGCTTCTTAGAAGCTGCATAAGAAGATAAATCCACATAGATTTACATTAGGCCCAAAGTCTTTTCCATGCTGTTTAGATGAAGCTGATTGTTGCTGTTGATCAACAATATCTTATCACATTGTGTCTTATGCAAAACAATATAAAAACCTGGACCATTATATTTTTGAATTCCCTTTTAGTAAGTGAATATCAGTTTTAGCTAGGGCATGGCTTTTGCATAGAAAATATTTTTATTGACATTACAGGAACAACATGTCCTTGCTTCCAAAACACTCATTACAGCAGAGTATGTTTTAAAGACATGAGATACTTCAACCAAGAATATCTACTCTCCATGCATTAGAACACTTTAAAGGTTTGGTGAAAATATCTATGAGGTGAACTTGGTTCATGTACAATACATTTACATTAGGTAAAGCAGGTGGTAAAACTAAACATAAGTTGCTACAAAATGCAAGAAAAATCACATAAATTTTCACACTCTTATTGTTCATGCATTGAAGAAAATGGGGAAGAAACTATTTGATGTTTAGCCCTGTATCTGGACAATTTGTTAGTGATGACAGAAGTCTCTGAGAGTTACTAGAAAAGAAACAGAAGTGACTGATTTGAACTGCTGAGTAAGATGCAACACTATAATTAAATCAGGGTCAAAGAATACTAAAAACTAGCACTACATGATCAATAAACCAAGTATTATGATTTTTTTTTCTATTAATAAACCACTTGTTACTATCAGAATTGACATGATATCTTCTGCTTTAACTTCAAATATTGTCCAAACACCAAACACAGTGTTTGGACAATGGGGCACAGGGATCAGGTACAGTTCACAATTCTGAAAATATGAAATATAAACAGCATTTTGGTCAGATGTTTTTCTTTTGAATAGGATAAAAATATATATAGTACCAGGTCACTCTTCTAGAGTATGTTCGAAAGGACTATTCACATCTCCTTCATTGAAATGTATCCCAATGTTTCTTTTTCCCTTATTTGTATCCACTACCTAAAGTAAAAGACTCAAGCTCTTGCCCACAACCTCACCTCCTCTGTCCCTCTGTGCGAAATAGTTACTGATTGCAATCTGTTCTTAACATGGTACCATTTTAACTGCCCCTCTTTAAGCTGTCCATTCAGTTCATCACCTTTTGCTAATGAAGCATTATGGTTGGACTTAGAGTTCTTTAAGCTCTATGAAAAGGAATGAATATCCAGAAAAAAATAAAATAAATCACATCTAGTAGAATGTGGCAACATAGCACATTCCAACAGCGGTCTCCCCTGGCAGTATTACTGTATAAATTCTCAATGTGGTCAACAGGAGACACTCTTGATCCAAGTAACCGAGTGCATGGCTGGGGGAAGGTGGCACTCTTGATGCTCTCATGAACATTAAACCCTCAGTTCAGTCATGATGAAAACAACCAAGAAATACATCTGTTCAGCAATTAAAAGATTTTGCTGTGGTTATGGTGGTTAGACATGCTGACCAAAAAACACTGCAGCAGCAAGCAAAAATGAATGTTGACCACAGTTATGGTAATCACAGAGCTTGCCACAGCTCTGTTAACCCTTAATTGTAGATATATAATTGTTTCATAATCCTAATACACTCAGTTCTATTTTCCTACTAGTAGTACTTTAAAAGGGGACTTTTGATTTCTTCTACATTTTCATTTATTTCAATGGATGACATTACGGCACATTTAAACAATTTTAATATTAAATGAAGAATGACAATAGAACCTTTATTTTCAGAATATTAGTTAATACTATAGTGGCCACATTCCATATGTGCTTTAAAAAAGCTTCATTCATTAGGAATTTCAATGTAAATCATATTCAAAGTATGACTTGAAACAACAGAGCACAGAAGCCAATCTTCTGTTTAATAAAATGAGTATATGAAAATTTATGCTAAATACATATGTGTGTATACATAGTGCTTAAAATGATGCAGACAGAAAAAAGTTAGCTTCAGTTTTTTCTACAAAGTAGTTGAATGGAGAGGCTGAATCTGAATCCTGTACAAATTGTTTATGTTCACATATGTATGAATATACAAAAAACAAATAAAACCCCACTGAATACCAACCACCAACTTGATCTTCAACCTTCCATATCTCACTTCTGAGTTAGAAAATATAACGAAGAATCGACAATATTAGCAGCTAGTTTTATTTCACAGAGTTAATAAAGTGCATTGTTCATCAACAATCTTTCTTCAGTGCTCTTCTTGCTCTGCCCTGTACCTATTGCAACAGCTTCAATGAATTACACCTTAGAAATAATTTTTTACAGCCCTCATATCTCTCCATATTTTATTTTCCTTCTTATCTCAATAACAGTCCTTAAAGTCTCTAACCTTTCCAACTGTGCAAGTGAACTCATTTTTTCTTTCCCATCTCTTTGCTACGATTTTTTACCTGAAGTTCTCTTCCATTTTAACACACAATATAGGAAGAAAAACAAACAAATAAACTAACTAACCACCTTGGCAAAGCCAAGGCAAAGACAAGAAATACTGAAACATGCTGTGTTGTATGTGCATGTTGTGTGCCATCTAAACTAGAAATTTTGGATTTTACAGTTTTTACATTTAGTAGACACGTCTCAAACATTCAAATTATTCAAAATGGGAAAAATATTGTATTCATCCTTTTATAACAAAAAAGAGCTACAGAAAACACTCATCTTTCTCCGAAATGCAACTTTCAATGGGAATATTAGAAACAATGTCTTCAAACACCAGTTTGAGTCCCACACACGTTCTTTCATTCAGCTGCTGCCAAGAAAGAGGCAAAAGCACTCCAAGTTTGTTGTAAATCACCAGAAAGTTGCATATGATTTAAAATGGAAGTTTACTTAACACTTTCTATTTAAGAACCCAAAAAGTCATGTGAAACCCATCTCCCCTGGAATTTACATAGCTCATCCTATGAAAAACTAGATTTGAGCTGCTCACAGAAGAGCTGCTTTGGCAGAAAGGATATAGGTATGACACCAAAGAGGGGAAGAAAGCAAAGCACAGCAAAAAGTAGAAATTAAACAACACAGGGAAAAAAGGAATGGAACAAAAATCTAATTGCACAAGTGCAACTTGGAATGCTAAAGAGTAAGAGCTAAGAGTTTACAGGGATACCTGGGGCTTCCAGCTCACAAGGCTAGGTAACTTTACAGAGCTCTACTGCAGTTAGGACTCCCCTACTTACAGGAACTCTCCTGCCAATCATACAACCTCTATATGCACATGGAGTTCTCCAAATACATATGGGAAGAAGCAGGTAAGAGCTGTTTAACTCAAACCTACAGAGAATCTACCATGCAATTGCACATTCTGGTGATACTTACATAAAATTGTTCTTTTGATAAAGGAAATTATTACTTATAGTAGCTGTCTAAAATAATTTCTATGAAAATAAGAACACAAGTTAAAACTGAATCTGAGAACAAAACCGCCAAAACTCCCTCACTTTATCAAAGACTGTTAAAGTGAGGGGGTCTGGTATCCTTTTTCTGGTAAATCAGTATATTTAAGTCAATATTTAAATCATCAGGATTCTCTCTCAGGAGCCAGACAACTCATTAATTCTTCACAGTCTGCCTGGGATGACTTAGCAGATAAAAGCACTAAGACCTCCTAGACTCTTTAGAAAAAAACCCAAAATTTAATACTAAAAATCCTTCCTCCATTTGGAGCAGCCTGAGAGAAGTGTAATATGTGGCTCATTTTCATGTATTCAGTATTGACACAAAATCAAGAACTGTGTATATTTCTTTTCCATTTACACTGGCTTATGTGATGAATAGAGAAAGGTACTGATCAAATTCCAAATATCTCTTGAAACTGGAGAAATTTTCCTTCCGTTGCTGAAAGAGTACTGCTTTTCTCAACAAGTTGTTTATAGACCTTGACAATTTCCATACTGTCCCAAATGTTTAGTCGTCACATTAAAAAGAAATATGTCATGAGCTTAGAAATACAAAATTAATAATTATATTAGTTTTGTTTTGGAAAGTTGAATTCCTTTTGCAAATCGACTTTCTACAATAGCTTTTTCAATTCCAAAAATCTGGGAGAAGATTTAGTGTGTAATGCGGAAATTAATCTTTTCTTCTATAATTCACATTACAGAATGCAAGTAAATAAACATGATGATACAGCAGCTTTAAACAAGGCACCAACATCATTGATTATTGTATAAAACAGAACATGACAGAAAAAAAATCCATTTTACACTAAAAGAGATTATTTGTTCTCCATTCACTTTTCTACCATCTGAAGTATTTGGTGCCAGCAGAATACCATTTCACGGAATTCCCTCTTATAGTTTAAACATATCAGATTCTACTAATAAAAGGGTCTTAGCAACTTGAAACACCTGCAAGCTTGTCCTCAAACATGTTGCAAGTGTACCTTAACTACATGAAAATATTTATTTATGTAGATATTATTACAATTCTAATTTTACAATCACAAAATTTGAAGATAATTTGTATTAATTATTATATTATTAATTATTATTTAATTATTATAAATTAAAATAAATCCTTAACATTTAAAAAGGTATTTTCTCTTCCAATATTTATCAATTTTAGACATATTGGGACATACTGTAACAATGCCATGCTGGAGCAAGAGAATGGACTCCAAAGCTTACACATCTGTAAACCAGCTGAGTACGTGAAATATTTTCCTACTATTCCTCAAAATATCAAATGCTATTGTGTTTTGGCATTGCCCAGTTAATTGTCCTTACACAAAAGATAAACACAGTCACAAATCTGAGATCTTCCCCAAGAAACAGGCCTAACTCAATGCTAAAACTATCATGTGTCTAAAACATGTTATCCACATAAACCAAAGTTGTGGTGAGTACAGACAGCAGCACTGTCTCATGCTAGCTATTTAAAAGCTAATGTAGTGGCACGTTTTTATTAATCTTGTTCCACACATCAAACAAAAGGCTCTGATGCCTTCAAAGACCCTTTCTCTTCCTTTCTTTTTTAAGCAGGCCCTTTTTTTTTCTTTTTAAGTAGAAAAAGGAGCAGATGATAGTGAAATTTATGATGTACAGATGTAAACTCCATAGCTTCTGACAGTCAACATTAACTATTTTTTCAACAGTGAGCGAAACAGCATTTGATTTAGCAGGTTTTAGATACTAATATTATGGATCAAATTATTCAAATTTGGAAGTGAAAAATTACTTTTTATTTGAACTACTTCAAATTTTGCAATTGAAAGAGCTAGATAAAGCATGTGCAATTAATTACTCATTATTGCATTACATTGATCACAATTTCTTTATTTATTTAATTAAAATATGACTAAGAAATGTCCATTGCATCCAGGTATCTGAAAAAGAGCTTGCTGTTGAACAGTGAGATCTTTTTAGGTTTCATGGCTAAGGCACAGTTAATTGAGTTAATGAGCAAGTTTCATGGGCAAGGCACAGTTAATTGCTGCTGGGAAGGATCATTTTTCTAGAAATAAAGTCCCAAACCAGTAGAATAGAAAATGAAGATCTAGACAGGCTTCTCCCTCCCAGGTAGGTATATTCTGCTCCCTGAGCATCTGCCCAGGTATTTTGATATCACTTAAAAATAGGGGGTTTATACAGATTTAATAGAAATTAGCTAGTATTTAGAAATATTTTCTTTAGTGCCCAAAAAGTTAAAAATTGCCACAGAACAGAAGTCAGAAAAAGAAAAGGAACTAATATCCCTTTCAAGGCAATAATATGAATTAATGGGCAAACTGATCTAGCTCTATGCTTTCTACCACAACTGCAGAAATAAGGAACATGAACTCCATCCTTCCTTTAAACCTCATCTTCAAGCTGGCTTTGAAAGTCTGAAAAGGAAAATGAAGTGAGGAGAAAGTGACTCTTTAAAAAGCTAAGAATTATCTTCAGGGTTAATGTCTGAAGTACACCAAAGAGACAGTCTCTTTTCCAGACCTCTTATCATTTGGATTAAAAGCACATCGAGTGGAGTCCCAATAACAGGCTGGGGACCAGCTGTGTGGGAATGGGGCACTGATAGCAACTTACACCAGAAGGAAACGATTAAAGAAAGGATCTTGACCTCCACTGTACAAATTTATGCCAGTAAATCCCAGATGGCTAAGCTAATAAAATTGAGGTCTAATTAAACCACATCCCTTGCATCTTGTCTTTGCTTCCATATGAGCAGGACATGGATACAATACTGAGACCACTCTTAAGAAGCCCTGACTGCTGTATTAACTGGATTAGTGGCTAAAAAACTTTACCCATTCATATTCAAAACTGGAAAACCAAGCAAGTAAAATACGAATCACCACCAAACTTCTCAGGGTCACTTGCCCTCTGTCTGGCAAAACAGGTGAAAAGCTTTTCAGCTAATTGTTCTCAAACACAAATACACCAAAGGCCAAGACACAGAGTTCCAAGCAGAGAATAGAATGTGAATGTGTAGCACTATCTAATAGATCTACATACATCTAATTGATGTATGTAGATCTATTAGTTGATGTTTTATTTGTGCAATAAAACAACACACACAGACTATTCTAGATAGCACGTACAAGACTCCCAAGAAACCAAGCTAATGAAAGTCTCCTAAACATAATGTTCATGTATCCCTTTAAGTTCTGGCTCTGTTCATTCAGCATAAAAAATACATGACTTGGAAAATATGAGGATTAAGGGTCTTCCATAAAGTATTCTGGTGGCAAAATTATAGGACACACACTATTCTACATGTGTACTGGTAGACATTTTTCAATTAATTTCCTAGTATTTTCAGTCAAACACAGCAACTCTCAAATACTAATGTATCTTCCATCAGGTTTCAAACTAGAAATAAAGGAAATACTTTCAGAACTTAACTCATGGATAGTAACTTAGGTCAAGTATCATGGTTTGGATACAAGGAATTTGATAAACATAAATAAGGATCTGTACTGCTTTTTATTGCCTGGATTTATTTAAAGATTTTTTTAAGCTGAATTTGAAGTGCATCTTTAACTTTCAAACTCCTTAAAAGTTTTCACATAAATATGGTAGTTGACATCGAATTTGGATGTTATCTTTGGTTTCTGTCTGCTGTACTTGAAAAAGAGTGTTTGCATGAAAATGAAACACAGAAGTTCTTCAAAACAGATTACTTTCAAATAATGAAAAAAAAATTTAAATATTTTCTGAATTCACTGTAGGCACAGACTGAGAAATTATTTATGATAACAACTTCTTTAACCTATTTAAAGTATATAAAGGAAAATCTGAATAGGGGAGACTTATGACTCTGTGAATAATTTAATAGCAAACATTATGATGTATTATTTATGTAGCACCACTGATGCACAAAAGAATGCTCACACATAATAACGGGGTCCCTCCCTCAAAAGGCAGTTAAAGAACTGACGACATATTTCTCACCCAAGGAGAACTTCCATGGAAATCAAATGAGGAAGGACTGCAGGATCATGCCATACTGGATCCTTAATACAACTGAAGGTAACAGTCCAAAACTGAAACAGTCAAAAAGGGGAAAATACATGCAAAGCTGTAGAATTTTGCATATATTATTTTGCAAAAGCAAAAAGGAGAAAGAAAGAAAAAAAGATTTAACTAATAGAGGCTTTATTATGAACATATTCTGCATGTATGTTTGCCTGACTGCTGCACTGCACAGCTACGCCATACTTGCTACTCAATCCTTATACAAGGCAAATTGTTTTCTACTATTTCTAGAATTCAAATTATTCGTGGGTAGTAATGAAGATTAAATTGCTTGCTATGAACTTATACCTAAAATTTTGCAAGAACTATATTGAAGGTCTTTGAGATCAATTGGCTATGGTATTTTTAAAGCAGCCAAACACAAAGCAGATACAGTAAGGTATATTTATTCTTTGTGGATGTTTTTTGTCTCTTCATACCCTAGAGATAGCCAAGTTCTCCTGAATTTTTCCAGGCATTTTCTTTCTGGATAAGTGTCCTGCACGTTTTCTGATCTGCACTAATAATAATTTGAGATTCAGACTCAAGGTTTTACTGAGCCCAGTCTGTTGGGTTTATCATAATTGATCAAAAGAGCATATACAAAACAAAAACATGAAATAGTCTATGCTTAATGAATATTATAGAAAATATTCTCTAACCTTATCAAAGGCAATACTACTGTGTTCAAGTATTGAATATTGGTTACTAGATTTCTATTAAGTCTTCACCTTAGGAAAATGTGTTCAAGAAATTGCATATTCAGTGTACTCACATTACCAGATCCCCTCTGGTTTGGACAAGGCCTCAGAAAAAAGACAGACACACTAGAACGTCTGCAAAATTCCTGAACATTGTTATCTGACCTGGACCTTCTGTGGACAACTTTTCCTTCCTATGTTTTTTTTAGTTACTCATGTTTGCTTCAGTTTAAGAATCTCTGCCTTAATCAATATGGTTCCAATCCTAGTTCTGCACAGGACGTCTTAGATCTGGATCTGTTTCCATACCAAGATAAGTCTTCCCATTCTGTCATATCAACATTTGATCTCTATTCTCAGAACCAAATTCCCCTCTTCTATCTGGTAGCACTGGGCCTGAATAAATTTATTATATTTCCACCCTATTTTTGAATTGTTAAGATAAAAACCGAAGAAATTGATTTTGGGAATATAACTGCCCAATTAATGATATGAAGTATACAAACACAGGTATATGAAAATCATCAAAACTTGCACTAGATATAAATTAGAGAGGCAAATTGGTAGATACAAAGACTTTTTTATCTGTCTAAACACATGAGAATTGTTGCTCTTGTCATATACCTGAATCAGTGTAATAAAAATGAAGGCCGGTGTGAGGGTGTAACTCAGGCCACCAGCCTGATCCATAGCTTCTGGAAGTTACAGAGACAATTCTGGTGACTGGGTTTGAATCAGGGCTGTAGCTGTTGGGGCTTTTTAAAACACATTATCAATTCAGTGTATAGCTTAACTGAGTACAACTACTTCTACAAATGTTCCTATGGAAATACAAAAGTTTTAAAGAGTGATTTCCAAATGAAACTACAGTAAGTAAAGGACTGAGAGGGAGACTGCCTTAAGCAGGCTGTCTCGACAGTAAAAAGCACCATTATAGATGGCTGCATTGTAGTATTTGCTTTTCAAAGTCCACACGTGTGATAGATTTTTCAAGTCTGCAATGCTCTGCACACATGTATCACGAGACTAGAACAAACCTTGAAATTAAAAAAGGAAAAACATGTGCAAACAAACTACAGATGTGAAACTTTGTTATAACATGAAAACACTCAACTTTTTCATATACTACTTTTATAACCCTTTAACATGTAGAGAAGTTATATTAAGGAAGTCCAATGATTTTAACTATTAGAAAACGTGCCTGATAGCTACTGTCTTCTCAAATCTGTACATTTATTTAACCCCAACTACTGTGGATTCTCATAATAAGGACTTCAAAGGCAAGCAAGTTATCATGACTACTCTAAGTAAATCCAAGAACAAAGGGAAAGAACAATCTTTCTGCCTACAGGTACTATTATTGCCCACTGATGAAAAAAAAAAGAGTATGGACTTGCTACAGTGAAGCAATTATTAGGGATACTGATACAAACCATTGATTTTAATAAATGTGAATTACACCTTTCTTTGTGTGCTCTGGCATCCCAGCAGTCTCGCCCACTTTTCTGAGACCACTGCTAATCAAAGATTGAACACAAGGTCTATGGCCTGGATTCTGGAGCTGCTGGTCAGCTGAAAGGAGTTTGCTGGGGAGGCTCTCACTTTGTTTCTCAAGCTCACTAACTTTTTCTTGTCAATGCTCAATCCTTCCTTCCAGCTCCAGGCCTGACCCAGCCACTTGGGGCCGCCACCAACCTGTTCAGACTCTTTTTTATCATTAACAAGCTGTATTAACTTGGTGGTCATTCTGGGGAAAATAATAAAAAAGATGAAAAAGAATGTGAAAAGTCAGCATAAAAAGCATTCTGTTGAAAGGAACATAATCACTGTGAAGACTTCAGCATAGAACCTGAATAATAAATTTCAGGTTTTGATATAACTATTACTGCCTGTGAAGAACTCTTTGAAGATAATTGAAACCACTGTGCAGCAATCTGCTTTATAGCACTGACAAATAACAGTTTCCTAAGGCTTATCATTTAAGGTTAGTAAAGGGAGGACACATATTTACTCCATATGGTGCTTAAATGTAATTTTTAACGCATGACCTTATATAGGAACCTCTGCACGCTGTTAAGTAAAGTTACAGATTTGGGATGTGGTGGGGCAAACTATAAAAGCTACAATTCCACGAAACATTCAGCTATTGAAGGAATGCTAATAATATGCATCATTCCAATTATATACAATTTCTAGTATTTTGGGATTTAAATATATATTTAATGTCTAAAGTGGTTAAAATATATAGGTGGAGATATTTAAGAAGGTACTCTGGAAAAAGAGACTTAACAGTTCTCATTACCATACTCAATTTAATACTTGAAAAATATTCCCAGTGTGCTTTGGAGAAGGAACAGTTAGCTGCAGAATATAATTAGATACAGAGTGTATAGTTGTCATCTGTCTTTAGAAGGATACAAATTTTGCTTTTGGTATCTCAAGTGTTGTACCTTTGATTTCCCTTAGTTCTGATAAACATTGGTAAGCTAGAACAAAAGGCAGAGAGGGAACATGGGGGTGATGTAACATGCACGAACAGAAAACATACCCAAAAGTGAATGCAAAAAACTTGGCATATAAAGAAAGGAAAGGTGGCTTTGATGAAAGAGACAAGTACAAGACTTTACAAAGTCAGTTGCACATCTTCGAGACCTGTATTTAGTTTACAGGAAATCTATTTTTGAAGGCCCAGAAAGAAAACTGAAAATAAGGACACACTTCATTTGTTTAAAGGGGCTTGTTTTATTTTTTGTATACTTGTGGACAGAAGCTTCTACTTAAAAGAACAAAAGTGAAACAAAAAAAAATTCCCTAATAAGTTCAGGATGTCACAGAATGTTACTTGCCTGTAAGCAGGTTTTTTGTTTACGTGGTGTTTTTTCAATATTCTTCTACTGCAAATTCATTCCAAACTTCTAGTTAAAAGCGTTTTGGCAAGGAATGATGGAAAAGAAATTTAACTTGAGGAGTTAAGTTTTTTCTGTGGCAAACACTGTATTTTTTATTTTCTGTGCCATAAAGTATTAACTCAGGTATTCCAATTTGGACATTCTGTGTAATGCTACCTAAGTGGATGATGAGTGCATTTGGTAAGACATCTAACAGACATACAGGAAATGCCCTTTGGAATAAGCAAACAATTCCCTTGTTCCACCATCTTGGATTTGACAACAGCCCGACAGAACAGATGGAAGTTATGCCATGATGGTCACTTTGTTCCTGACTCACTGAATACTGAGTCAAAAGGAAAGAATGCTTTGGACTTAAAAAAATTATGAAATAGTCCCACCTATGGAAGCAATATTTTCAGCTGCCCTTTTATGAATCTGTTAGCTTCTGAGTACACCTTGCTTGGATGCAGTGTGACTTTATTAAGTACAGCACAATGTGAGCAGAGTCACAGTGCTTTTGGATTAATTTGCCCTCCTGCAATGCAGTAATACCATGAACATTTCTGCTGAGCCCACACTGGTTTGCCAGCACAGCACTAAGTTTAATAATAGGGGTGGAATCTCACCATATAGGCAATTTTGATTCTAGAATGAAATTCCTGATGAATCATTAGGCTTCTAGAGCCTCTTCTACAGTTCCCAGCACACTCTGACAGCACAGCTCTGAACTCAAGGCCCCAGCTCCAAAGTCACAGACAGTGCTGTAGCTCTGTACATGGAGATCTAATACAGCCCACCACAAAGACATACATACACTGACATAACCAGAAATTAAAAAAAATAATTCCAGAGAGTGATTTTTGCTACTGCTTTAAAAGTGCTCTGAGATAAATCAGCATTTTTAATTTGTTTATGTTTTAAAGGGCAAAAATATTATTGTAAGCTAAATTAAAAGTATTAACCCCCCTACCTTTTAGTTTTCTCCTCTTGCTCATTTGCATGCTGCTTGAGTAAGATGTGATCATCATGTACATGAAGAAATCTGTCCTCCAGGTCTTCTTGACTGATTTGTTAGCTAGCTTGTTGAGCTTTTATATTCTGTGCAGTTGATGATTCTACCCAAAACCAAGACAACTTCAAATTACCTTCAAAATATTGAACAACATGTAGATCAAAGTCAAAACTCATTTTGAAATACTGACCCTCCCCAGCTTTTCAAGTAATTTTATATTTTACAGTTGCATGAGTCTGTTATATTTTTTTATTTATTGTCATTTTAATCACTTCCTTTTTCCTTCCTCTTACAGATTTTTTTAAAGCTATTAAAAATATACAGCAACCCTATTTACATACTAGACAACAGAAAAGCAAGTTTACCAAGCAACCAGGTTCTGCCAAAGATACTATCTAAAAATAAGCATTACCAAAGGGACTCCTTCTAATCTGTTCCAAAGTTAACATATTATCTTGAAGCTTGAAAATATTAACTCATAATTCTGTAAATTTACTCAGATACAAGACTAAGCCCAGTTGTTCCATTCTAATAGCAGCTGAGTAAAATAGCAAAATTGCATAATACTTTTGGTTCCCATTTCGTGAAATGGATCTGGCCTCGTCCTCAATTCAGCAAAAAAGTCCTCTTTTCTTCTGGAAGGATGAATGTTACAGCTCAATGACATTTCCAGTTTTTACCATCTCACAGCAATTCCCCTCTTATAACATGCAACTTGAACATAGAATGGGTCACAGCATCTTTCACAATTTAACCCAGATTTTGAATGGTATTTGAACCTAATTTTGTGAGTGGCAACATCAGAAACATTTTTAGAAAGAAACTAAAGAAGCCACTGATCAAAGTCTGTAGCTGTAATAAATAGCAGCTGGTACAAACCTTGTAATCCTTCAATTCCAGCTGGAGTTAGACCTGTATGTCTCACAGGCAGGTCCCCCACAGTTACATCAGCTGCAACAGGCATGGCTTATCTAGGGATAACAAAATTCAAATGAAATTCCTCTTCATCTGTAATTTAAAATGAGACTAGAATGAACAATAGACCATATGAAATGAAGGCAAAAGTTATGGCAGAGCCACTGAAATTACTGACTTCTGAATGCTCCTATCTCAACTGGATTGCTCAGAGGACAATCTAAACTCTCAAGTTTAATCCTATGCCAGTTTTAATCCATTCCCAAAATGCACCTTTGTTGTGCAGTAGCTCTAATTCTATTTAATATAATGTACAATTAGCTTTCTGAAGTTCTAGTTCTGCTGCTTTCAGGAATCTTTGGGCTAAGGCTGTATTTCCAAGTGGATGTGGGAAGGGGACCTCTGGGTTTTTTGATTGGTTAAGTTTTTTTTAACTGTTCATTTTAAGAAAGGTAAAAGCTTAAGGCATTGACTGGTAGATGAGTAATGCCATCTTCCATGTTTTGAATGGAACTCTTTGAAACAGGTGCTGGGGGTTATGAAGTCATCCCAGTGTTGCCTGGTATTCTCTTAGTCTTCTTTCAATCATTGTCATATAAGAAATTACTTTTTAA
This sequence comes from Zosterops lateralis, assembly GCF_965231275.1. Taxonomy (NCBI): domain Eukaryota; kingdom Metazoa; phylum Chordata; class Aves; order Passeriformes; family Zosteropidae; genus Zosterops; species Zosterops lateralis. The sequence goes on from NC_139772.1 coordinate 9,938,245, forward strand.
GACAGAGAGTGTCCTATGAATGATTCTCATAAATCTGGACATGATTCTATCTTGCGGCAACAGAAAGCTTAACTACCTGACAAAGTGAGATCAGGAAAGTATTAATGTGAAAAAGTACTGTATTTGTTTTGGTGTAATATATGAACATACTTGTTAACAACTGCTGTTTCTTTCTTGTCTTCTGGTGCAGAAAATTATATGTTGGTCACCGAGTCAAGTAATGCTGAAACAACAGGAAAAGGAGAGATGTGAAGCCCTTTTGACAGTCTTATCCCCAAAACCATTGTTACACTCTTCAGGTGATATAAATCCTTAGTCAATCCAAAACCACCTAGGAAAGCATTGGGAAACTAACAGTGATGCTACCAGAGACTTGCATGAGAGGGCAGAAGCAACATGGTACAATCAACAGACACCCCATGAAATATCTGTTAATTCAATAATAATCAAAAGTGCTGCCTAAGCTCTTTCTTCCATCATAAATAAGTTTCCTTATGGCTTTGTTCTAAAGAAACAAAAGAGATTAATGGAAATTTAGTTTCCAACAAGTCAGTCTTGCTTTTAATCTTTTGGTTTTTTCATCACTAAAATTTATGATAAAATATTATTTCCAGACTTCACTGTTTATGAATAAACAGGAACACATTTTTCTTCCATGTGGAACAAATGTTTCCTTATCATGACCATAGAAGTGAACTGATCTACAGTTGTAGACTCGCAATATGGTTGCAGTTTCAATGTTGCCAGTGACAGAAACTACTCTGTGATGTTGATGTCCACACACTCAGCTGATGGCAACTGGCAACCAGTGACAAATACACATCCCCTGGACTCCAGCTCCCCAGCATCCTCAGCTCTTTTTGCATTGCTCTTACAAAATCCTCAATACTTTTTGTAAATTTTAAAATTTGCTCTATCTACAGTCATTGGCTTCACTCAGGTCTGTGCTCATTATTGTGGTTACTGTTGTATGTCTCTGTACCAGAATGGCTACAGCAACTGAGATCAGAATGAAAGTGAAACATTTCACCTCCAGAGGATCATCTAACTTTGGTTCACGATGGTAGCAAGGAGAAGATGCTGCCATTATACATCTTTTTAGAACGTGGTTGTCCTTGCTTTCACAAATCAAAAATGACAGAGGCTTTTTTTGGGTTTCAACAGACATCAAGAGCTAAACAAGTATTTAATCAGCACAACTCCACAATGTTTTTGATCTATCAAAATCAGGCTTCAAAAACTCCAGAACAGTAACAGGCACAGACAAACATTACTGGCTTTCACTATTTGCTGAAGAAATTTACTATGGATATCTACCTGTTAGCCTCAGTGTGAGAGAAAGCTACTCATTTAAAAACAGAGACAAAACACCACATGCTTGTCACTCAAATAAATTGTCACTCAAATAAATAAACAACTCTTGTCAGTAGTAATCCTTTACTGGCTGCAGCAAAACCACAGAAATACTGGAGCTATAAGCAAACTAACACAGCAGAGATGCACACAAAGCCAGCTTTTACTGGCAACATGACATGACTTGCAGTGACAAAATAAAACAACCTCAAATCTAAAGTGTCCTGAAAACTTAGAAGGTGAAATTTTCAAAAGGAAGAGGAAGAATTGTTTCATTTCCATTACAAAGTGTCAGGAAGTAAGCATTCAGCTACCTTTTCTGTCCTGGGCCACAGAAAAAGAAAACAAACAAAAAAAATCCCAACCATATTAATTGGTTTTATCAGATACAGTGGTTTTAGACAGAAATAGTACAGACATGCCTCCTGGTTTTAAGGAGGCCAAATATAACTAGAGATTTAGAATTTGGCTTGGCAACTTACTAGCCTGATTAGTAACATACCCATGTCTTTAATAGTCACTAATAACCACCAGTTATGCTGCTGCTTTGAGAGAGGACACTTCAAACATCAAAGCATGTGTTACATATGTTACAGCTCCTCTTTGAATATTATCTCAGTGTCAATCACAAACACTTAAACAAAATTACTTTTCCTTGCAGTCCAGTTCCCACATTATTTCTAAAAGCATATGAGATTTCTCCACAGCATTCTGTATTACTTTTGAAAGCATTTCCAAAGCGATTACATCTGACAAAACTGTACACCAACACTGCTACAAAACTTATGGTACTTAAAAGTGCAGCATTTCCTAAAAGAAAGCATAACAAAGTGAGATAGAAATTTGTATTTGCATCTGGGGAGAGCCACATGCCATCCTCAACCTCAAGAACTTAAACCAGGCTTTATTTCCAAGAAAGGATACCCTACAATCACTTCAGCACAGATTGTTCCTCAAAACAGGAGAAAAGAGCTTAATGTACAAAGAGAGGAATATTCCCCATATCTCTGGGATTAGCCTATAAGAACTTCCAGTTCTTATAAGGAAGAATTATCGATAGAACTACTGAAGTTAAAGAAACTGCAACTCTCTTATACAGTTCACTACTTACAAGTGATTCTATCACGACCTGTATCTGAAAATTCACTACAAAAAACTGCACACGACTTTGCACTGTTATACAAGGCTAACAGGATTAAAATTAATACTTATCAAACCTCATGCTTTAGGTCCAGTTTCTTATATAACTCACTGAAGTCTACTTTTGTACCATGATCATTCAGAGGTAGCAACACTGAGTGGGGATTACTTAATTTTTTAGAAGTTCTCAGCCAATGGGGCTAGAAGCGACTTCCAGTGAGGGGATTTCTAGTGAAATCATAAAAATTGCAACTTAATTGTTTCAACGCGGATCTTGAATTTGAGTGTCAGACATGGCCAAGACGATCCGTTGGTTACAAAATCCTACTCTACTCCCCTGGTCGAGGGAATTTAAAAAAGGAGGTGGGAAGGACCACCCACCTATCTGAGCTTACCACAACATGTTTCCAGCCTACATTCCCCCTCTATTGACTCCTTAAAATATATATGTTTGCACTTTATTGGTCTTGTAACCTAAAATAATCTCATTTATTATATGGCAGAAATACACACACATATCTTTCAAATATCATGCGTCGCAGTGCTATGTGTTTTGGGAGGTGGACAAGGAAAAAAAAGAGAAGATATGGAAAAGTGATCATAGCATCCTGCTATTGCCTGAGGGAAGAAACATCCCTCAGAGCTATAAGTCGTGATTCAACACAGAAAAATCGAAACAACTGTGTCTTGCCTTCCACATATTTTAGCAGGGTTGGCAGTTTTGATGGAGCCGCGGCAGTTCGGCGGTGTCGGGCAGGGCTGAAGGGGCAGGCCGCAGGGAGGGGGGGGCAGGCCGCAGGGAGGGGAGGGCAGGGCTGGCCTCAGCAAGGAACGCCCACCCTGCCCGGCCGGCCCGCCCTCGGGCACGGGGCTCAGCTCCCGCTCCAGCCCGGCGCCTTTCCCGCTACCAAACACCTACAGGGTACTGTTAATGAGGCTCTGGGCCTTTCCCCACGGGCACCGAGCGAGGAGGAGCCTCTGGGCTCTGGAACCGCCGCCCGCAGCGCGGGACCCCCAGCCCCGCTGTCCCCTCCCCTCCCCGGCCGGGCACCGCCCGCTCCAGGACACGGCGCCACAGCCCCGGGCAGCTCCAGCGGCCCCGGGCAGCTCCAGCCCGTCCTCCCCGTGCCGTGCCCAGGGCAGGAGAAGCTCTCCCCGTACTCACGGCCCCGCCGGCCCCGGCTCCGCTCAGCGCTCCCTCAGCAGCCGCCGCCGGTGCCGGCCGGGCCCTTCCCCTTCCGGGCCGCCCTGGGCCTGCCGGGACTTGGAGTTCGGGGCGGGGCCCGCGTTCCCGCGGTCCGGGTGATCCCGGCGGGAGCTGCGCGGTATCCCTGCGGTGTCCCCGCGGTGTTCCCTGCGCTGCCCCGCTCCGGGACGACGGCTAAGGCGGCACCATGAAGAGGAGAGCAGGGGAGCGGGAGAAAGAACTGAAGGTACCTTCCGTTTGCTCCCCGCAGCCCCCGGAGTGTCCGCGGCCAGCCTCTCCCCGCCGCTGTGGGGCTGTGCGGGCAGAGCCCGCCGGGGCTCCGGCAGCTCCAGCGCTGGGGCCCCGAGCCAGGGGACAACGAGGCCGCCCTGAAGTTCGTTGTGAGGAGGAAGGAGCCGGTCAGAGCCGGGCTGAGCTGGGCTGGGCTCGGCCGCGTGTGCCCAGCGCCGCCCCGGGGCTCCGGGAAATCCCATCTCCATTGACCTGGAGTGTCCGAGCCCCTCCCTGAGTGAGGGCACCTCGTACAGCCCTAACAGGAGATAGTGGTAACGGCACTGTGCCGTCTGGGCAAGATATTTCAATTTAAAAGAGAGTTCTGTGGTGTGTAAAAAAAAATAACGCAAGGACTGTACTTTTTGTTTCTTGTCGAGACGTTCACAGTGAGATGATGCGCTGTGTAACTGCGCCGAATTTTTAAATTTAAGCATGCTCTACACTAAGCCTGACCTAAATAAATATTTTTAAGTCCCTTATAGCGCCCGAGCTTTATAATGTTTATTTTTTTGTTCACGTGTTCAGATGCTGTGCTGTCACACGGTTACACTGGAGATGTTATTTCACTGTCTGTGAAAGCAAACAGGGGTGCTGGATGTTTGCAGCTTCAGGTGCCTCTGAAGGGCTTGTTTTATTACATTGTACAATGTTTTACTTCAGCTTTTTATGGTTGTTATACTTATGCTGGTCTTGTTTACAAAACAGTAGTACTGAGAAACCAGTAAGTGACTTGTTTGAAAGCATTGTGCTGATATTAGAAGTGTTAATGAAAGGAAGGTTAATTCCATTATAAATTTTAAAAGTGCCTTTGAAAGTGGTAATCTCATACACGTGAATAGGGAACATGCTGGGTTTGGTATTAATTTACTATTCAGTATTAAATACACTATTCTCTGCAGAGGCAGGGAAAAAGTCTGATGTAAGTTTGCAACTAAGTATTTTACTAAAAAACTTCAGAGCCTCTTAGTAAGTTTCATAGCCCTAGTAAGTTTCATAGCAACTCCTGAAGGACTACCTGGTTATTTTGTAATTTGTCTTGCTGCTATCCCAACATGCTGAAGGACAGCAATTTCAGTGTTTACATTACTGTTCTGCCCTTTCCATATATGTCAAAACATACAGATGTCCCATCCAACACCTTGCAGAAAAAAACCTCAACCCATACTTTTTTTTTTAGCCTGTACATTTGTGCTGTCCATCCAAGGGCCTTTGTCTTTTCAATGGGCCCTGAATATGTTTGGGAATCATTTGCACTAGGAAATTAATGGCCTTTGATAAGATAATCATTCCAGGATAGGTGTGAGGGGTAAAAGGATGGTGCTGTGAACTACATTGGTGAAGGCTGTGGAGGAAAGGCACTTGAAGAGGTGTCAAGAGCAATGCATGAGAAAAACTTGAGGTCAAGTGCAGGAGTACTGCTATTGACACAACTCAGTGTTGTGGGTGCACAGACAGAGAAGGATGAAAGATAAAAGATTCTTACAGAGAATTTAAAGGTGTCAGTACTTACAGAATGCCTTGGGGGGATGTGGTAAGTTGGGTACTACCTGAGAGAAGCTGCGGATATTGAAGCAAAATGAGCCTGCAGAATGTTTTAGAATTAAGGCTGCCAAAAGGGAAACCAGCAATGGGAAAAGGGTTTATGTGCCAGAAGGAACATACAGGTTGGGGTTTTTTTCCCATGGAAGCATCCTTATACTGATTATTTTCTACAACTTAATTGGAGCTGTAATCTCTGGGCCTCTGGTACTGTGCCAAGTCACCCTTCAGTCCATGGTTTTACCCATTCCTAGTTTATGTTGATCACCTGAAAAATGCTGAAGACAAAGGAACAGTGTCTTTATTGTAGTAGTTCTGCCAAGACTTCCATTTACGTACTGATTAAAATATTTTTTAGCAAACCAAATATTAGTGAGGTTAACCCAACCTCTTCTGGAGAGTAAGATTTATGAGGCCTTCTACTGAGAGGGAAGTGGTTGAGTGGAGAAGCTGGTTTGGATTATGTGCCTCCTGGCAATGTCTCTTCTTTTCCAGAATTAAATCCTGAATAAAAGTTCTTGTTTTGCTTTTAATTGTGTACAGTTAAATGCTGTCTATCAGAATCCCACTGATTGGCTTTTGCTTTGTAATTATGTAGTATGTTTCTTATATGTGATAAACTTTTGTCTGGCTCTAATTTTCTTGTCTATAGCAAGTTTAGATTTATGCTGTTATAGAAGAACATTTCTGTTCCAAGTACATGTGGCAGAAGTTCTGTAGAGTGCAGTGCTGTCATACAGCAATTTCCACTTTGCAGATCACTCAGTTGGATTAAATGTGTAGCAGAAATGAAATCGTTTGTGCTCGTACTTGGTGTTCCAAGTCAAGACACGGAGGATACAAATTCATCCTTGGGAAGAGGGTCTGAAAAAAAAGCAGGAAAATAGTAGCCAGAAGTTAACTAGTTATCTGTTCTAAACACCATATTGGGCGTGTTAATGTCCTGTAGAATATTTCTCTTGAGTCTTAAGTGGACAGCAGAAAACAACTATTCTGAAGTTTCTAAAGAGCCTTTGGAGCTATCAAGCTCCAAGTTACTCTGGTCTTCCTCGTAGCAAACTTGTGTGCATAAAACCAGAGCTGTTAGAGTAGATGTTGCTCATTAGCTAGAAAGGCATTTTTATAAAACAGTTTATTGTGGGGTTGTTCATACTTGTTTGTTTTAGCTTAGAATTCCATTTTAATTAATACAGTTTATAGTTACTGTGATTCTTTTTTCTTTACACTGTTGATCAGAGTTGGTGACTTCTTTTTCAGTGGGTGTAGAAATGTACTATGCAAAGCAAAATCAAACAAAACTCCTATTTGGTGACCTAAGTAGGCTATTTCTTCCTTTTAGACTTGGGAAGAAAACTTTTTGCTTTTAGAATGTGGAATATCTTGATGAGTTTAAAAAGTTAATATTTAATGTAAAACCTAATGTTGTCAAGATTTATTCAAAGTGGATTTTTTTAAAGTTTCAGTATGACAGAGGCCAAGTTCTAGTTATTTCCTGTATGTGCTTCCTCTACCACTCTTTGCATGTTAACACCCTGTGCCATTACCTGGTGAAAGAGAAGATACTCAGCTAGTCTGGAGTATTATTTTCTCTTAAAGTAAAGGTATTACCTTGATGGGTCTTTGGAATAAACCACTAAACCCAGTTCACAATTACCTGATGTAGCTGTTTATGCTAATTCACATTACTGCGACTGCAGAGAATGTATTCCACAGACACTACTGTTATGTTTGTACGGCTCCCAGTGCAGCTGGGACCCCAATCCAATAAAGTTATTGCTGTACAAATAATAAATGCATCAATGTGCACATATCTGAATATTCACAAGGGTTTTTACAAAGATATTCATATGCAGTATCACATTTGTGAGACATGTTGGACAAAGTGGCAAGGAAATATAAAGCTTTAAATAACACAAAGCTTTGTATGTATTTTATTTACAATGAGAAAGAGAGAATATACTGTGTTTTGGCTGAGATATCATTGAAGGTCTTATTTCCTGCATCATCCTCATTTTGCTACCTACAAAATAATACATCTTTACAAGGTAAAACAGATTGCTTCAACATAATAATGCTCAAGGAAAATGAGGAGAGTATTCTCAAAGCACTTCAAAGCATGATTAAGGGTTTGGTTTTGGAGTTAATGCTGAAAGATGGTGCCTGTACCATACAATGAAGTTAAAAAACTTTAACATTGTTACCACGGTTTGTTCTAATATTACAATTATTTATTGTTTCCAATTATTGTTCAACCTCTTAAGATAAAAACATTTTTAAAAAGGCCCAAACGAAACAAAATTTTCTAATTGACAGATTGGATTCTTTTAGAAGTTGTATTTAGGAAAATTAATGAAACAGCTTAGATGCAGTTAAATAAGCTTCTTGTCATGTCATATTTCTGCTTAGGTAAATGGTGTGCAAGTTTTAGCAGAATCAGCAACCAATATGCCAGTAGCAATTTTTGTGGTAATCACATTATTGGACCTTCCCATTATTAATGAGACAATAATTAAGAAATAGTGTTGATAGTCACATAACACATGGTTTGTATATTGGAAATGGTCAGGTAGAAGCCTTGCATATGCAGAATAAAATACAAGAAAGAATGAGTGGCAAATGTTTCTTGCTTTTAAATTCATCACATTCCTGCTGTTTAAATTGCCTCAGCTGCTAATGCTGGAACCATTACAGTAATGGACTCAGCAAATGAAGGAGAACCGAGACACACACTTTATTACTGGAGGGGTAATTTTCTCTTCATCTGTAATAGCAGCAGTGCCTAGTATTGATCAGACCATCAAGATACTAATCCTCTGTAAAATTACTTGTTATAACTGAAAATGTGTTAATCCAAATTAGTCTGTGTCCTGACTTTCTACTTACTATTGAATACAGACTATTAGATGGTTTATTTTTTGTGATTTAAAGCCTTTACATCGATAATAGTCAGAGCTTCCTTTGCAAGAGCATGTGCTTAATCTTAGCTATGGCCCAAGGTTGTCTTTTTGTTTTAACTAGAACATCACCCACTTAATTAAGAAGTGCAGGTCTATCTTTCTGCTTGGAATTATATTGGTACTTTAGGCTCTGCAGATTTATTAAACGTTGCTTTACATTCAGTCACTTGTTTTTTGCTGTAAATTAGGACAGATCTATGCTTCACATATTGGAATCTACGAAGATCTTGGAGCTAAGGATGTGAGGAGAATGGCTGTTCAAAATATGAATTTGAGTTTTGTAGATGGTGGCCTGGGAGGCTCTTGTGTATGGGAGTAGTGTCAGGGAAGTTCAATGCCAGGGATCTAAAGGTCTTCAGTTTCCTTCTATTCTGGTGGTCCACTATGGTGAGCTGTGCATGTCCCATTTCTGAGTATTGGAAGGCTTTTTTTTTTCTTTTTTTCTTTTTTTTTTTTTTTTTTTTGTGTATGTGTGTGTTTGAAATGGAAGCTCACATGTGTAGCTTGTACAGCCTCAGTGCAGTGGCCGTTCTCATTGCAGACACCCTGCAGGACCTGAGTGTGGGAGATGGTTCCATGTCACTGGACTCACTGCTCTGGGCTCCTGCCATGGACAGCCATGGGTATCCTGCCAGCTCATGGTGGCCAAGGAGCATCCTAGAAGTGGGGCAGGTTGCCCCACTGGTTCTCTATTTGAAAGACTCTGCTAGGCCATGCATTTTAGAAAATTTTTGTTGTCTAAGTTAGATTTTTTGCTGTGATAAAACAATATTTTTATCTAATTATCCTTTTGCTTTATTTCTTCATTGTACTTTAATCAATTCAACTTGTATCATTTGGAGAGACTTCAATTTCCTAAAAGGTTTTAGAGGGATTTTGATTCCTTGTCTGCCTCAGAACACTAAATTTTCCCCTCTGTTCTAAGGAAGGGGAAAATTATGGGAAAATATGGGACAATTAAGGGAAAATATGAACACAGTATATGATTCTTGCTAAATGCCACTTTCCCCAGTGAGAAGCCTCTTTACTCTAGTTTTCAAGCTGTAGACTAGAAATGCGTAGAGCAAAGCATCTTGTGTAACAGTGTGGTTTGGAGGAGTTCACTTACTCAGCTGAAAACTCTGCTACCACATGTAAGGTGAACTTTAAAGTTTCCTATTGTCTTAGTAAATTGCTACTAGACTATTATTAAACATGAGTATGTTCTCAAACAGCAATACTGAGACAAAGAAAACAGTCATTTACAAATCCAGTGTTAGACATGAATTTCTGAAAACGTGGTGATAGTTCTTTACATTATATTTCAAATATTTCTATAGCTTGTAGCATTCAGGAAAATTAAATTTGCCCCCAGAAATGAGGGAAAGTAAGTTTTGAAAATCCTTCCTGTTTTCTATAGAAAAATAAAACTTCATGTAAATTGAAATTTGGGGTTCGAATTAATATCTCTCTGAAGAGAAATCTTGAGAAGTTTGTTAGCAAATTATTCAGTTCCAGAAAGCTAGGTAGTCACCCAAACCCCTTAGTCTTCTGTTTCTGAACTGAGTTTATAATCCTAGAAGTTTCAGATGGAAATTAGCATTTTTGAAATAAAGCCACAGTGAAATGTTTCTATTGGAGATGCAATACAGGGCTACTTCCAATTTTAATTTTAGATTTTGAAAACATTTGACAAATAATTATTATACTTTTTTCTTTCACCTCAGAATAGATTCACTTTCAGCTGACCCAGGTTGGTGAAAACTAGACAGGTCAGACAGTGATTAACTAAAGCTTCTTTCGATGCCCTTGCAGTTGATGATCAAACTTATGCAGCCTTAAGCTGAAGCAGGATTGGGCTGTTATGCTTTTAATAATTCATCCATTTCTTAAATTATTTAATTACCTATAATGACCAAGATCATCCAAAATACCAGATGATCCTCTTTCCTCCAGCCAAGGCTGAAAAGCACTGTTCTGTTTTACTGTATTCTGTGAGGTTCACTAGTGAAGTGCAAAACATGGTTATGAGCATTTATTGGCATTTAAAGTATAGCACAGATGAAACATATAGTTGAAGCCTTATAGATAGAAAATTACAGTGCTGTAATTTCAAAATACTTGTGATTATTTGCTGGAGTCTGATTATGGGAGGAAACTCTGTTCTACCTTATTTAACTTGGCAGTTCTTTGCCTTTGTATACATGCTACCTCAATTTCTAAAAGAATTACATCTTTATCTCCTAGAACTTGTTCAGCTTCATTTTGCCCTTTTATCTGCTGCTCTTCCCACCATTTTTATTTAAGACTGTAAAGTTACCTTAGTGTAACTGCTCTTGTCACCTTTGCCCTCAGCTAATCAAATAGTTTACCTTCAGGGAAGCATTTATCTCCCACTTTCATTATTATTATTTTCGTAGCTGTAAAGATATATATTTTATGTCTCCAGAAGGGTGTAACAGTGAAACGAGGTATTGATCTGCTGTATTTGGCAATTTCTTTCCACCTTGCCATCGATATCATGTCAGCCTCTGTCTGTACTGTGGTTGACCTCACAAATAGCTCTTTATGTTCCCATTGGATTCAAATGATATACTATGCTCAAAACTAAATCAATGAATGATTATAAAGTTTTTAGTATTATTTCATAACCCTCAGGCAACTGGTACTTCATGCAGTGAATACTTGAAAAGGTACCTGATTAAAATATGCTGTTGATTCTATTCTAAGGTTTAAAACTGTATTGAAATCAAACACCTTGTAATATTAAGAGATTCCATTCTTCGCTGGCATAAGATTTTACTTAAAGTCTCCCGCATCTCATGGGTGTTCTCTCCTCTGAGTGCAGAAATGTCATGGGCTGGATCTTGCCAGGGATAAATCATGATTGTGCATACCCTGTATATGTTTGGAGGGTGGGGGGGAGGAGATAAAGATCAAACAAAGATTTTCATCTCCAAATAGTGAGAAGTAAGTTTAAGCAACTTTTGGACTGGCAAACATTGCTATTACTGTCATGTAAACTCATACACTTATATATAATTCTAACAGTTTAACTGGTAAAATACATGTTAAAATGCACATTTAATAGTTTTTTTTTACTGTGATGGAAATAGGTAGGATTTTTGCAAGCAGTTAAAAGTCTTTAGAAGCCCAATCTTGCTGATTTTGAATGTGCACTTGAGATCTGGAAAAATCTTCAGATTCTATTCTGTGTTTACTTCCACTTTAAATTATGTCAATGCAGCAGGTAATGATGCTCTTGTGCTTAAAGGAAATACTTCATTGTCTGATATCTAAACCATGTGATGACAAACAACTGCAGTTAGTAAAATACTGAATTGAGCTGTGATGTGTATGTAATCACTGAATGAAACCAGAAAAAACTATTTAGTCTAATGATGTTATGTAGGAGAAAATTTTTTGGGGCCTTCATTGTAAACAGTACATATAAACATCAGGAAAATGATCATCTTTCTGAGTCAGAGCCTAAACAGAAATTCTTAATAAACTGTTTTAAAGAAAATGAGCATTTGTCAAACATGTGTTTTACAAGACATTTATGCAAAAAATTGTGAAAAGGTTTTCCAATTAGATTAATTTTGAGTAAAATATTTTATTGTGTATTCTGACACCATGTAAGTGCCATATTTTAGTATACAATATAAAACCACCAGGAATTATACCAAAGCTCTGATCAGTTTGGAACTGTTTCTGTAGGCCTGGATGTTATCTAAAATGTAGAGGAACATTTTTTTTTAATGTACTGCAGCTATTACACACTTGTAAAAAAATCCAATTCTGTCTTCTATCCACATAGGAGACAAAAAGTGACTTTTTTAACTAAATCTGTTATTTCAGATACTGTATTTGTTGAGTATAATGTAACTGACTTGACAGGAGGTAAGATCAAATGGCAGTTCTATTCCCTACTCTCCAGCCATTCCCATGTCAGTTATTTAGAATAAGATGGGTTGAATCAGTTATGTGGTTCTTTGCATCTGTGGTAATGGGGAAGGAAAACTGTTTTGGTTTGGATGTTTTCCTGTGATGATTAGTTCAGTAGTCAGTTATCTTTTATGGTTGTTCACTGCTCTGCTTTTTCGCCTCTGGCACGTGAAATGTAAAATGTGTACCATACTGGTGGTTTGCTTCTTTTTAAACTTCATGCAGAAGGTGGTAGTTGAGGAAAACTACAGGAACAACTGTTGGTTTGTGTAGACTTCCCCCATTCTTTAAACCAAAAGTCATTAAGCTTTTGCACTGGGAGGCATCTGGTATGTGCTGGCTGTCATTTCTTTGAGCTTCTGGTGCTGCTGTCTAGGAAGATGGTCATTGATGCTTTCATATGGACACTATCAATCTTGGTTCAATAAGAAGTGTTTATGGAAAGCATTTATAAATGGGCATAAATGAATTAAAATCAGATTATGAGTACAGCCAATGTTTTTATTTCACAGTCTTGTATTCCATTTTAAAAACATTCAAAAATCTTTTACTTGCATTAGTAAAAGCTCATATTTCTGGGTGCCTATTTTGCTTGAAAGTGCCATGGGGAATTTTTTTTAAAAGGGCTTCTTCTTCTGAGTTTCTTTGCATTCTTGATATTCATATTTTCAAGATAGATTCCATAAGCTTTTCTCCAGTATTGTTGTAAATAGGAGTTGAAACTTGTAGGAAATTTTCTGACCATGGGAAGCGGTACTTTAGAAAACTTGTCATTATCACTTGACTGTAGCAGGTTGTGCTTGATGAGAGTATATAGCAAAGTTCTTGGTGGCGTTGTAGCTTAAACTTTTATAACGAACTGTAGATATTGGCCAGCTTTCCCTGAACTGTTTTAAAAATGCCTCTTGTTACTGAAGTATTTCTTCACAGAAAGAGTGATTGGGCACTGGAGGTGGTGGAGTCACCATCTCTGAAGGTGTTTAAGAAAGGGTTGCCTTTGGTACTTAGTGCCATGGTCTAGTTGACAAGGTGGTGCTGTCACATTGATGATCTTTCCCCAAATTTACAATTTCTGCTTTGTATAGGGCAATCTTGCCTGTGTAGAAAAGCTTTGCAATTTTTTATTCCGTCAAAAAAAGCTGAATTATAACTTTATGGTTCTGGTTACCTGAAAGTAATTCAGTGTGATCAGGACAGTAGATTGGTCATTATCTGTGATTTCTGTGATTTGATAAGTGTTGATATTATGACTTGTGCAATAGAACATATGAATGTAATGCCTAAGGAGTTTGTGCTCTGTGTGTGTCTGTATATGTGACAGACACATGGGTTTATGCTTTATGATCCAAACATATTCCTCATAAATAATGCCAATTCATTTTCTCTTCAGTTTGCAAAGCACAGTTTGTGATTAGGGTCTTTAAAGGCTTGGTGTCATGACAGAAAGTGGTCAAAGCAGTAATGTCACAGGCAGGAGGATGCCAGTGACCCGGTAAAAGAAACAAGCACTTTGCATGTTGATCTGTTTTGTGAGAGGGCAATGTTTGGCCCTGTAAGTGCAGAAGAGATGGACTGTTCATGAAAAGGGCACAGAGAGCCAACCCAAATGATCCTTTGTCAGCCTGATTAAATTTAGTGTCAAGTGTTTGTTCATATGAAAAATGAGACACATCACTGTTTATCTAATAGAAAAAAGTATTTCTATTTTTCCTGAAGTCTTTTATATGTTAATAGAGGCAAACATGACCATGATCACATAATTTAAATGTGTAAGTAAAAAATATACATCTTTACTGGCAATGGTTTAAAAGTAAGATGTATATGTTTTATGCAAAATAATGCAATTTCATTGTTAATCATGCTGTTCAAGCCATAACTCCACACAAAACAGTGCTTTTAAACAAATAGAATATACTGTTATTGGGCCATTTATAATAGAAATGCTTAGAATATTTAGAGACTGATGCAAAATATTTATTTTGCATGCTTTAATGTATGCTTCTATTGTGACATTAATATACAAATGCAGAATTAGAATTCCAGGTGTTAGACCTAATTGTAAGATGTTAGACTCCGCTTTTTAATACTGGAAGAAACACCAATGTTTAGAACAAGGGTTCCAACAGATATAATTTTGGAAATAAATGCAGGCATACAGGAAAATTGAAGAATTTAATGTTAAATTATTGAACTTCTAAATGTTTAAAGAATGAGAGGGGAAAAAAGTTTAGATGTCTTCCCCCTTACTCTTCCTACCCTGCCAAATGTGGCTAGGAGTTCTGTTTAATGTTATACTTTGCATGCATTTGTGATTTGAAATAAGTAAAAAAAAAAAAAAAAAGCCAAATTTGACAGAGACAGTTTGAATGGCATGCTGTCAGTTTGGCTCCTCGTGAATTGGCAGTGGTCTCATTTAGGACCTTCAAATACGTGTCTGCCTGGACAGAATGAGAACATTTTTGCATGTTCTTGAGAAGACAACCACTCCTTGCTGCCTCACAGTACTCAGTGGTGCATGACAGTTGCCCTTCATCGCTGTCTTCCCCGAACTTAACCTTTGACCGCGCGCTTTGTTGCCGCGCAACGGTTAGAGCAGCCCAAGATGTTGGTGAATGACGGGCATTGGCCTGCAACGTGCTTGTCATTATTTGACTGTCAAAAGTAGCCTGCCATTGGGCTCCATCAAGGTTTGAAACCTATGTGCAGCAGTCCATATTACTTAACTTCCAAGACTTGTCAACAGGGACGATCGAATGTGCATAAAAAAAAATGCGTGTTGAATATGTCTTTGATCATAATATAGGGAGATATTTTCTGTGTGTGCTAAATGTATTCATATGAGTTTCACGGGGGCCAAGAGGTTGATTCTGCTGCCATGGTAAAAAGTGAACTGTTGTCTCCTGTGGTCTAAGTTTCAAATAGCACAATTTAGATTTGAACAGCTCTGCCAGTTAAACTCTCAGCTTGTCTTGCGTATCCTATCAGCTTTTCAGCCAGCAGTATAAGCAGCGAGATACCAGACCAGTGGTGCCTGAGGTTAGCTGTCAAACTGGAATGTTATTTTGGATCTCGCTGTAATGTAATATCATAGAAGGAGGTCAGGCTGTGTGATTTGTAAAGCAGTTGTGCAAACTTAAAATGACTGAAATGTTTATTTCAGGTACTATTTTTTCCATCTAAAAGAGTTGACGAGAAAATAGAATTTATTGCAAAAAAAACCAAAGGCAATATAAAATGGTCATTTTTCTATTGAGTACAGAACGCAGTGCATAAAAGAGCATCAAAATCCAATATGAGGAGCCAGGCTGAAATTCACTAAGTAATAAATGCTTGACATGGAAAATATTTAACAGACAGATATCTGTGTATTCATTCTGATAATGAATCCCAAAGAGATTTGGGATGAACCTCATACTTAATTTAATGAATGGGAATTGTGAATATAAACATGGTATGTAGGTAAATCACTTATGCAATCTATCATATATTAACAAATACTTCCTGCTTGGAAGTGTCATATCCTACTTTAGTGGAATATTTGCTATTCACTTGGGCAACAGTGATCTGTAACTGAAGTTTATTTTATTGGACTTGAAACTTGTCTGTTTTCTCTCAAAATATATCAATTCCTTTGTAATTGAAATGGTATATTAAAATGACATCACAGAATATCATCTTAAGAAAACCAGAGATTCACTAGAGCTTGTTCATAATGACTTCTTTCCAAACCGAAAAAGTAGCATTATCTTGCAAACTGGGTATAAAATTACTTTTTTTTTTTCTTCAAGTTTCAAAACATCTTTGGGCTAATTAAGTAAAAACAGTAGAATCCTAGTAGTGGTTATTGGTTGGATTGCTTAGAAACAAAAACGTATTATTTTCATAATAGTTTTGCCCTCAGTGTATTTTCTGAACCAGAATTTTTCTGCTCACGGTATCATTTGCAAGAGACCTCAGTTCAGAGGCAATGATCTAAAATGCTAGATTGTGTCATGGAGATCTTTTTGGTCTTCTTGCTCTTAATGATAAATGCTGTGACTATTTAATAGCCCAATTCTTTGAGTCTTTGCCGGTGTGTTGATATCTGGCTACTCTGAAATAGAGTATAAAATGCATGCATTCAGGAGTTTGTGTACAAATATGTACACATGTGTGCCATAAATGTGCAAAATTCTTTGGCGCATGAAGTGATCTGTTATTATATGTAGAAACTATTATCTGCTAAACTCTTTATCCTGCCCATGAAGTTGCTGTTAATAAGTTTTGGTTTATGTTTCCCCTTTCTTGAGTAATGTGTGTATATATAAATATATGTATATGAAATACGCCTTCGTGAAGAAGAAATTTTCCAATCGTGCAAATATAAAAACTTGCAATCATTTAAGTACATTTAAATAGACAAATAAATAATGAGCATTTAAATAATGAGCCATTGTGTTGGTTGATACATCTCTGAGTTCAGAACTCCTTTTCAGCCTCCAGTTTAAAAAAAATATGCTACCAAAATTAACAGAAAAACTGACCCAGCTATTTTCAAATTAAAAGAATGTTATTTTTCATTCTAGAAAAATGTTGCTCTTTCTTTCAGTGTACAAATGAAGGTTTCATTTCTTCTG
This sequence comes from Zosterops lateralis, assembly GCF_965231275.1. Lineage (NCBI taxonomy): Eukaryota > Metazoa > Chordata > Aves > Passeriformes > Zosteropidae > Zosterops > Zosterops lateralis. The sequence goes on from NC_139772.1 coordinate 9,955,257, forward strand.
GGAGTTAATAATACTCTTAATAATACTCTTTGTAGTTTTGTTACTGAGGAAGAAAAGTTTGAAATCTTCACGCAGAAATTTATTTTTTCACTTGAAGTATGGAATACCTGTTCCTCCTCTAAAAAGCAGAGGTTGCATTTTTTTCCTATTTTGAAGTAACATTTTACACTCATCTGCAGAAGAAACTATGCATCATTATACAGTTAATTGCAAGTGTGTTCTTATCTTTATATTTTTCCAAATGGAAGTACTTTATGAATTCTATCCAATCTGTGTCATAACTAAGAGTTTGCAATGTTTTTCCTCTTGCCCTGCAGATCTTTTTATCATCACTATTTTAAAAAGGATATGGAGAAACCAGTTTATTAACATAAAATGCAATAAAAAGTAAGTTCTCATTCACTATTAGGAGCTGGAGTCTTTCCCCATTGCCTTAAAAGATAAAAGGGGCACTATAAATGTGTTTTCTTGCTTTCTTTAAACATTAGTATTTGAAAGTAAAAGCACAGTGAATAAAGATTACAGCAGTTAAGTGTCATTATTTTGTTTTGTGTTCTGAATTAAGAATATCCTGGCTGAAAGCAAAATGTTCTAATCAAGCAAAGAAACTTCTGAGGTGGTTCTCAGGATGGCAGGAGGTGTCCAGGTGCTTTTTATTTCAACTTCCAAAAGTGTTCAAAAGCTGCATAACTGTATTTGAGAGGTTAAACATCCATGATGCTCTGTGGTGCTATAGGAACAAAATAAATCCTATTACCCAAAATAAAAGAGAGGTAGATACCTTAAGGGAAGTGCTTTGTTGTCACCTATACCCTCTGCAATACAAATATCAGCTTGTCACAAAGGTTGAGACCTTTGTGGTGCATTCTTTCAGGGAACAGATCTGTCTTCTGGCTTTAATGTAAGAGCTGTGAAATATCTGTATTAGGTAAAATAGAGGTTAAGGCACCTTAAGGGCACTGAATTCTTATCTCTTTTTTACTAGCAGGGGTGTCAACACGTACTAAAATGTGATGACCTACTGTCCTCTTTGATAAAAAGGAAAATGACCTGTCTACTGTGGATGGTGATAGAGTTGCCTGGGGCAGATTACATTGTCACCTTCTTTAGTGTTGGTGTGTAGGAAAATAAAAAAGGCCAGGATAGTTCTGTTTACCACAGAAGTATTTGACATTTCTAGCTACCGATAAAATATACTCAGGGGTAGAAAGAAGAAGCTGGTTTACAGTACTAAACAAGGTTATGAAGAAAGGCAGAGATTGTTTATTGTGTGAGCCCTTGGTGTTGCAGGATGTATGGTTCGTATCAAGAGATTCCTTCTGAGCACTTCAGACACTCAGGGTTCAAGTTCTGTGTTTAACCCTGCTCTCCACTTGTCCAGGGCCTTTTGGTACACCAAAGGCTGACATGTCTTGGTCATGCCTTGAAATTCTGATGTACCCGTGGACTGTGCAACTTAGAGAGTCTAATCATGGACTTAGTTGATACAAATAACAATATTTCTTGTATTCTAGAAATAATTGGTGTCACATTCAAGACCTTTTCTCAGTAGCCTTCCAGAGCATTTATAATTTGTAACAATTAATTTAGAAGTCGTCGTTAGTCATTGCCTATTGCTGTGTGTGATGAAATATATATAACTTAGAGAGCTGATTTAAATTGTAGAGCTGAAACAAACTGTTAAATGTACTTTAAGCTTTAATTAATACTTCTTTGCCATACTGTAAAGGAAGGTGTGCTTCCAACTAATTAGAAACTGGAGTTAAGGACAAAGGAAAGATTTCTGTTGCACTCTTTATCAGTATTGGAGTATAATGGGTTTCAGCATTTCTTCATGTTTTGCACAATGGCAATGAAATTTAGATGTCTCTTGTGTGAGTTCCTTGCATAATAATCTTGCCTCTTGTTTGCATAAATAAATTTTAAAAGTTTTGTTGTTAGAGGTATGAGACTCCAAGGGATGGGAAGGTGACTTCCTGTTGCCAAACAGATACTGGTTTTAACATTGTTTAAAACTGAAATCTGTGCCCAAAATGAGTGAAATCATAAGTGAACATTCATGAGAGAAACTGAAAAAGTTTCTTTAAAAGACATGGGAGCCATTTTAAAAAAGCATAAACCCCATAACTTTGGTCTAGTTTCGACTGTTTGCAGGTCAAGCTCATTGAGGTATTTTTGGCCTAAAGCTCTCAGTATTCATGGAGAAGGTAGAAATCTGTTGGTATTGGGTTTAATGTCAATAGAAGATGAAATGTAGAAAAATCAATGTTAACTTATTTAAATCAGGTCAGTGAAGTGTGTCATGTTAGATCCTGAAAATTCTGACATTATATTCTTCTGAAGCGTAAATAATTAACTTTGTCTTTCCTAATTGTTTAGAATTTTTTGTAAGGCTAGTAGCTAGCTATAAATTAAAGGCCTATTGCTTTACAGAACTTTTCTCTTTCAATTTTTAAGTGTTAACAGAATTCAATATTACATTGGCTTATATTTAACTGTGCATGATTTTGCCTGTGTTTGCAATTAAAGAGTGTTTAGAAATTTGCATTAACTAGCCCATTTATTTATCATCTTTTTTGTTTGTTTCACAATCAGTGGGGGATTAGTTACTGTTTTCTTGTAAATGCTTTTATTTCAAGGAATTTAGGTAAAAAGCAGGATATAATCCAGTTCTTACAGAAAAATCAGAGCATGAAGACAGTAGTGAAGGTGGTCAATGAGTAATGAAGGAACAAAATGACTCAAGAAAGAGAGACGTGCTGAAAAATGATAAAATACTAAGGCAATGTGATATTTTGGGAGGAAGATTAGATAAGAAGAAAAGTAACACAGAACTGAATGATAGAGAATCAACAAAAAGTGAATTACAAAGCCAGACATTTAGTGGATTCCTGTGTAATATTGTAGCATTTATTTGACTGAAATGTAATGAGAGACTGTTGTGTACTGTATATATGTGAATTTACATGTGTGGTTTGCTGTTCAAGAGAGGCTCTTTGGCAATGTAAGTTAAGTACATCAAAATTTTTTAAAGCCAAGTTATTTTTCACTTGGGCATCGGCTAATTCTTGTTTTCTGAGGAGTAATGAGGGAGAGTAATTAATTGATACTGAGAAAAAAATGGAAGATTTTTTAAAGCATGGAATGTTAGCATAGCTACAAATGATAAAAATAAAGAAAAATCCAAACAAAGAGTTGTGAAGAATATGTGACCTGCTCACGTATAAGTACCTGCTGGGCCTTGGCCATTGAGTCCTTTAGAGAGGTACCTGGCTGAAATAGTCTGAACTTCTTAGAATGGATTTATTATTCTTAGAAAATCTCCTCTTCTCTACAATTGTGGCCTTGGGCCTGATCTTCTCTCCTTTCTAATTTAGTTTGGAAATTCTTTGAGAATTCCCAATTTCACCTGTGTGTGCAAAATGGCAGAACTTTGCATGCATAATAAAAGCTCAGTGACTTCTTGACAGTGCCAATGGTGTGATTAATTCCCGTGCATAATATATTCAGTCATCCTATGCATATGCAGTGGCAATATAAGCAAAGGGGACTGAAGGATCCCTATGGATGATGTCTGGGGGAGAGCTCTTGTCTTGCTCCTGTCAAATACGTTTGTCTCTCCCCATGTCCCCAAAGATTTCTTTCTCCTTGGGCTTTATGCCAATCGCAGCGTCTTCCCCATCTGGTCAGTATCAGGAAGGTGGACCACACCTCAACCTCTTCTATCAGGTGCTGGCAAGTTTGTGTGACTCTTGGTACAGAGGCAGAAAATAGAAGAAAGCTGGCATTTTCCTAGGGAGCCTTTATCTAATAACCCCTGGTGTTTGCCACATTGAGTCTTTTCCTGTTAAATAAATTAATAAATAAAAATAAATTGCTGTGTTTGCAGACAATCATGCCAGGTGTTTGACTGAAGCAACTTTGCATCAGGTGATGTAGTGCCTCATATCCCAAATATTAGGCCTTTGATTGCATTTTTTCTTAAGAATGATCCAGACTTTTCTTGGGTAAACTCTACAGCGTTAGTTCATTGTGTTTGTAGCATGCCACATGATTTTGTTCTGTGCTTCTACAGATAATTTCTAGGCATTATTCCATGCACAGTAGTAAAAATGCTAAGATTTTTAACTAGGATCACCAAAGCTCTAAAACTAGAAAGTTACCTCAATCTCTTTTCTGACATGAACAGTTGCTCTTGCAGGCTCTAAACTGGGATTATGTGGTGCGTGTAAATGTTAACAAGAAGCCTTAGAGAACTTCTCCTGACAAGCCAGGATAGCTTTATGACATGATGCAGGCAAAACTCTGTATGTCATGTTTGTATCTACATATGTGGAAAGGTACAGTGCATTTTGCTAGCTGTAGTTTTTAGGCAGGTATGGTGATTTGATGTCATGCTGCACATATTTTTGTATCATGGTAAACAAAATACTTGTATCTCATTAAATTAATAAATCAAGGAGATTTTGTAGCTGTGTTTTAGTAACTGGATAAAATATAATTTAAATTCTGGCTGGTTACCAATGTTTATCAGTGATGAAAAATTACAGATTAGTCTGTGTTTCTATAATCAGAACATTTACACAATGGATATATTGTTACAGTTGTCGTTTTAGTTCTGATTATTACTCAGTATGTCTATTGCAATTTTCTCATTTACAGCTGTTATTGAGCTCCATGTGTAATAGATGGAATTACTGTGTCTACCATTTATTTAATGAATAGCCTACAGAAACATTAGTGTTAATAATATTATCCACTTAATGTACACAACAGTTTATAATATGGATAGATGAATAATGTGTTGCACTATTTAAATTTTATTGGAATGAGATAAATAGATCTAGTGCATTTTTGTTTGTAAATGCGATGCTAGAGTCATCTGGGGGATTTAAAAAAAGTCAATTCTAAGCAAAGTGATTGCAGCTAGTCTGTTATCTAATATATAAATAAAATAGTTTAGACCTAAAGCTCTTTTTTGGGGGGGTGGAATTTGAACCAAGAGGAAATTTTTCCTTTTAAAATAAGTGAGAGTGTCAGCTGTTCAAGTTCACTCTTAATGGGGGCTATTCTACTAATAAGGGTTGGAAAACTAACAATTTAGTTTCTTTGCTCAGTAGCAAGGAAGTTTACATGAGACACATATATTAAACAGAATTAACTAAATTTACCAATTTGATAAATATGACATGCAGCTCTGATTAAATAGCAAAAATAGCAGCCTGTATAGTAAGCAAAGTCAGGCCTTGTCCAATGCAGGCAGCTTCCTGGCTACTCTTGCTCTTTATCTGCTTTTTTTGGCTTAGATCAATGTAGAAAGGTTTGATTTTGTAAGCCTAAGAGGCAAATATTCCTCCCACCTCCATTTTGAGTAATTTTGATTGTATGAAAGAGGAACTACTTGGCCTGATTTGTCAGACTTAGTAGGGCTTCTGTAAACTGATTCTTCAAGATAATATTTTTGAAAAAGTTGTTGTATTACAGGTAATAAGGATATACATGGTTTCATGAAAAAGTACTGTAATGTGGAACAACCATAATTAAGGTGTTTCTCCATTTTTTTTCTGAATAAATAGGCACTTAAGCAAAATCTCCAGTGAATGTTATGTAGAAGTTATGCTGTTTGAGTGAGAGAGTATGAATTTTCAGTTTCTGACAACAGTATTTAAATTCTGGTATTTTCCTTGCTGTGTTGAGACAAATTCAATAGGTAAAGGTAGTAATTTATTAGATCAACATGTAAAAGTATAAAAGTTAGACAAGGCTTATGTGTCCTAAAGCTACACTGACCTTGCCTGGTGGCTCTGGGTAGTCATGGCTGTTGTAGCCCAATGAATTTGGGGTTAGTTGCCCCCACATCCCCAAAATGTTCTTTATAGCAGACAAGCTGTGCTGTGCAGACCAGTGAGTCTTTGCTGCTGAAGTTACACAGGTCTTACCTACCGTATAACTCCACAGATCTCAGAGTAAATCTGGCAGATGTTGGCCTATTCAGTTGTGAATTTTAACGGATTCTTTAGTTATAGTTGTAACTCTATGGTAAATGGTTTAAATTGAGTGTGTACAGAAAACAACAGTTTGTGCCTTTATGTACATCTGAGAGGTTCTTCTACTAAATAAAATACCCACCAAAATCTTCCTACCTTAAGACTTATGTCCTCATAGCTGTGTATCCAAAAATTCCTTAATGTTACCAATACTCCATGCTGAGCTACGTTGTAGTGCAAGGGATTCATGAGCAGTGACTTGCCAGCATTTCAGGACTACCAGAGGACTGCAGAGAACTGTCTGGTATTTTAACTCGAGTTCCCCAAAAATACTTGGTGTTTCAGAGAAGGTAAAACGTGTACATTGCATACACATGCTTTTCTTCTGGCCAGTTTTACAATGTTGTGATTTTCTTCCTTAAAAGAATGTGTTATGTGTTACTTACTTGGGCCATCCATAATTCTTTGGCAATGTAAAGTAATTTACTTCCAGCTTTTATGTGATTATTTTCTCAAAAGTGCAGAGCTTTCTAGAAGTCCTGTAACATATCATATCACATGAAGAATAGCACAAAATGGATATTTTAGAATAAATAATTTTGGTATCTTCAATGTTTTCTCTGGTTACTCTTATCAGTTCTTTTCACAGATTTTTTTTTTCTTTTTTGCTTACTACAGAAAAATTACATCAAATGCAGGATAACAGAACACTGTCAAACTAAGAAGGTTTTATATGGACAGCATTAGACAGGAGCAGAAAGATCCAGTGCACTAATAGGCACGCTCACATGAGCTACCTAGTCCATTGACAGATTTTTCCTTTGTTCTCCCTCTCGACCCACTTTCTGCCAGTGATTTGTGACATATTTTGTAAAAGATCAAATAAGCCCTTGACACCTGATTGCAATGTAGTGCTTGTTTACAGTTGCATTTTTGAAGGACCTCTAGACAAGATGGAAGGTTTAACTTAAAGTAATTAAATTTGCATCTGCTCTGTGACAGGAATTTTCTTATGTGTGTATCCTGTTGAGCAACTTTTACTGTAATTGGCCATGAAGTACCAAAAGAAGGATCCAGGTAGACAAAATCATTGTTGCCTACTACTAAAATCTGTCATGGTATTTCTTAAGGACTGGCTTGTACTTGGCTTGTGCCATGTTCTTTGAAATATAGTAATGCCTACTTTTCTTTTTTTTTCTGTTATTCTTAATGTGGGCTTGAAACAAATTAAGCTGAACTTGATGAATAGCATTTTCTATTCACATTTTAAAATCTAAAGAACTATTTTATAGCTACTTTGAATTCAACATGATTAATTAATATCTATTTTTTGTGGGATAGTTTGGCCAGATTGATATTGTTGAATTGCCTCTGATGAGTGAGATTTGAAGTAACATACCAGGATGTTCACCTAATATGAACTGAAGTGGTTTTATGAGGACCAAGAATTATTTGTATCTTGCATGACCTGTGCTTATGGCTACTTTTGAGTACAGTGTAGGTTAGAAGTAGTTATTTTCAGCCTACTGACTACAAGAGAGATTAATAGCTTTTAGAAGGGCTGTAATGAAAGGCTGACCCAACTGGCTTTTGTATTACATCCTGTTTATCCTGCTCTCATCTCTATCACCTTTGGGCTACAACAAAATGGAATTTATGTTAGCAATGCTTCATTGAAGGTGAAAGGTCACATTTTTAATGAGGGGTAGCCCTGATTGGGATTCAGGTTTTAAAATGTTGTGTGGTAGAGTACAGTCAACAAAGTCTATTTAAAGAAAACAATTGCAGAAAAAGGTGAGAAAACATTATTTGAGGGGGAAGTCTATCTGTTTTATTTAAAGTTCAACTAGCAGAAGTTAAATAGCTAGGAAAAGGGATTTAACAAAGTACCAGCAATGTCATGCTCAAGTTTAATAAGCCTTTAAAATTTTGGCAGAGTGGTGGGTTGTTTGTACTGAGAAAAATACTTTGCAGGTAATCACTTCCCTCTTATTTTGATCCTGTTTGCTAGAAACATTCTCTCTCTCTCTCTCTCATATTTTTGATTTGAGTGGAACAAAAATGAAATGACCACCTGTGCTTGTTCCAGGGAGAACTTGTCTGCATTTGGAACAGTTAACCATAGTACCCAACTGGGTCTGAGTTTTCCCTTTAGAAGGCAAAGTTGCCTTATGTTCATGAGATTGAGCAGTGGTGTCTGTTAGTGGTATGCTTTAAAAATTATCCTGCTGGATTTTTGTTGAATGGTGTTAATATTAGAATTCACTATGTGACTTACGTATCCAATTTTATGAAACATGCACTTTCTCGTAGAAGCCAAAGTTTTTTGAGATAGGTTAAAACTTTAAGAGAATTCTAGTCAAAAGATGTTTAGCAGGTACCTGGGGAAGTTTTAGGGTATAAGCAACAAAGGTAAAGTTGTCAACTCAGGCAAAAGCTGATTTGAAAGAAGTTCTTGGATTTGGGTTTTACCAACATTCAAATACTTACTCTGTGTGACTGGTGCTTGCCAGGAATCTCACTCTCATCTTTCATTTATGTGTATCGTTTGCAAGTAACAAAGTGCTTCAGTTATGTTCAAGAAAGGAATGGGAAACACATCAGGGATTTTGAATTTCATTACTTTTTGTGGAAACAACTTCTAACCTGAGCTTAGTTCAAAGTTTGCCTAGAGAAGAGTGGTGGAGCAAGCCGCTTTGGTTCTTCACAGCCAAATTATCTTTCATAGAGACACAGATTATCAAAGCCTGAACTTTTATATCTTTTTTTTTTAACCGTATATATGACTGTGTGACAGTAACCACTGTGAAGAACCATAAGGCCCATAGGATTCATTCTGTGAGTGAAGTGTAGGAAGGCTGCAGGTTAGATTGCATGAAGGCTGCAGGTTAGATTGCTTAAGAGTTGCAATAATTTGAAGAGGTATTGTGCTGATGTCCGAAGTTTGGGTTTTTTCTCCTGGTTTTGGATTCTTTTCTGTGTCTCATGCTGCACCATAACTAAACTGGATTGTGCCCCTATATGATAGGAACTTTTTTTCCCATGGTGATATGTGAAGCAATCTATTGAGGCCCTGCTGTAGCATTTGAACATTGGGTTTCCCTTCCTTCTCCCCAGCACTCCCCTGCAGCTCCTGTAGCTGCATTTGATTTTTTAGCAAGAGGCCAGCCTTTCTATGCTCCTCCTGCAATGCCTCTCCATCCCACTCTCTCCCTTCTTCCCTACCACAGCATCCCCTGTGCCTGGGCTCCTGCTCTCTCTTGGCAAGGAATAGAATCACACTGTGCTTTAAAGCAACATAATGTTGGGATTCCCCTTCTTTTCATCCGTGCCAATAGGTCTTGAACTATTAATGCAAATCTTCAAAATGATTCTTTTAAATTTACACTTGTTTTACATTATTTTATAATTAAGTTTTAGTGTTTAAAGAGAAGAAAGGAATAGAAGTTTTTGAAGTGATTAAATATTAATTTTATTCACATTTAACCCTAATTTACATTAAGGATGTTAACTGAAAGGCAGATCTTTTGAATTCAACATTTTCATTTCCTTTTAGCCTCATTGATGAACAGTTAGATCTTGTCATTTAAAGTGTCAGGGTCCACTGGGATAGAAGGAATAATTGTGCAGTCTTGTACTTTTTGGGATGGTCTGTTTGTGATGCTTACTGTTTCCTAAGAAAATAAAACAAACAAACAAAAATCAAATTAAAAATATTTTGTTTAAATTAAAACTGAGATTTGAAAAAACCCCTTTTATCAAACTGCTGGAGAGACTGTCCTACTTAAGGACTCTGGTGATTCTTCTTGTCTGTCTTAACAGGACTTCTGTGACTTAAAAAGCTGATTTCTATAATCTTTTACTGGAAGGTACATCAAGGGGTGATATTGGTGATAAAATCTTGTATTACATACATGATATATATATATACTACATGTAGAGCTCTCAATTTAGATAAATACAAAAAATATTGTGCTGCATGCAACTACAACTAGGTGTGAAACTGACCACTGATGTTTATTTCCTTTTCAGATAATTAAATTAACTAAAATATGCTCTGCATCCTTCTGTTAAGATCTACAGTTCTTAGCTGAGAGTTCAAGAAAAGTAGAATTTATTTCTGGCGTTTAAATTGCTTACAAAACCCTGGATAAAAGTTCAGTCTTGGTGCAGTATAAACTGCTGCAGCCTTTTGGATGCATTCAGTGCTTACACCTGCACAGGCAAAATCCTGTGAGTGATAGAGGCCTTTGTGCTCTGTTTAATAAATGATGGAACTTTGAAGAATCTTTGAGAAGTGGGGCCTGCATGTGACTGAGCAGCAGACATGAATAAGTGTTATCCTCCAGTGTATCTAGCAGACAGTAATAGATGCTTGAACAGACAATATGAGCACTGAGTGAATGATGGTAATAACATTAAATATTTACATATAGCAAAAGCATTTTGACAGCAGAAAAGAGACTGTCTCTGCAGTAAGGTGGGTAAACCCCAGTGTGATATAGTACACCTTTCTATAGGACAACTTTTTTATTAATAACTAGCAGTGTTTCTCTGCAAGACAGATTCTATGATCTACTGTCATACAAGACAATTCTCAAGACTTTATTGGTGCAATCTCCAGGTGCCAATATTGCCCCACACCTACCATAATGCAAAAGCAATTACTGAGTTCAGAAATAAGAATTGATAATTGGATAGTAACTAAATGCTTCATATTAACCAAAGTAGATTTTAACCTGTTACCAAAAGCCTAGATTCACTCTACTTTGCCTTACCTCAGTTTTATGTTGAATTTTCCAACATAGAAGCTGTCTGGAAAACTGTGTCCTAAAGCATATTGTCCTGTGGCTGTGCCTGAAAGAGTTGATGAAAGCAAGAAGTCCTCCTGCCCTCTCCACTGCTGAGCAGTTTCCTAGAAATAAATTCCTTTTATTAATTCTGGCGTTCTTGAAGTGCAGCATATTTGTTTTCATTGCCCTCATTTTGGTTTTTTGAGGGAACCTGCAAATTATGATTATAGAACAGTTGGTATTCCTTGCACTAGACTTGCCAAAATAGGTGATGCTTGATTCACACATAATTTTAAAAGGAAATTATTTTATCAAAAGCATAGGATAACAGGTTTTATACTGAGAAACATAAGAATTTTGTTAGAGATTTTTATCCTTCTAAATGCATTTCAAAAACGTTTTACTTATAGGAAAGAAAGAAAACAATGGTGACAGTAAATTGATTTTTTTAAAAATGCTGTATGATGCTTGTATTACTATAATGAGCCTGCTTGCATTTAATGATCTGTCATGTCATGTAATTAAAACAAATTAATATTGAAAATGAACTAAAATTGAGTGCTATCAAGCCACTTTTTCATATATTCATTTTCTTGTCACAGCAAAAAAGAGCATAGACCACAATTCTAGAATTTGTTGCTTTAAATAATCAGTAAGGTTGTATTTTGTTTTGTTTCAATATTTTGGAAGTGGATTTTTTTCAATTTTTTGGAAGTGGATAAGGGAAACTTGTAAAGATGCTTGGCAGTTCCTTTCTTGGCAGTGGCTTCAGCGTGGGTATCCAGTCAATGTCCATGAGTAATGTGCATCATTTGAGAATATGAATAACTATGAATATCTGGGATATCTAAGGCATATGAGTAGTTGAGCTTTGGTCAGTCAAGCATTTCCTAAGCTATAAGGGCAAATACATTTTTACAGCTTTTAAGGAAAAAATCTTAATCCTGTGTAGGAAAAGGCTGGTGTAATGCAAAAAGGGAAAAAATGTTATATTCCTGAAAATGTGTGAATGATATGCTTTGCAAAAGGGATGTGACAGAAATTTAATGTGATGTGTTCTCTTCTTGGAGGCATTTTTCTTTGAGGGGAAAAACTTTTTCAGGTGATAGCTGTTCTGAGGAGCATTCCTCTGTGGCTGTGAAATTGATGTGGGCTACAGAGCTAGAATGTTGATCACTTGGTGCCAGTGGATGCGAGTTGAGGTGTTTTGAGTGGGGACTGCACTGAAGATAAGCCCAAGTGGGCTCATTTCACTGTCAAACTTGAACCATATTCCTTGTTTGTTTCTTGACTATCAAGAATTGGAAATTATGGAGCATTTAAATTTCAGATTGAATCTGGAATCTAGCACAGCAGTGTGCCCCTGGCTTTCAGAGGGCAGCTCTTCTCAAGATCCTTAAGAAACAATACCTGTTCTGGAGTAGATGATCTGTGTGTGTTTTTCAAGGCAACTACTAGTTTGGGATCTTTCTGGATTAAAAACTTCTGACATGCTGATCAGAAGTCACTCTAGTTTAAAATCAGTTTTCTTTCAGCCTCTGTGTTAAAAATAAGGAAGTATTCTTGTAAAAACAATGAAACAACAGATTCCTAAAAGACTGAACAATATAACATTTCAGTGACCATCAGACTTTGGACTTTTTTGCTCATTGCTGTGGTAAACAGGGGGTTACAGTTGTTGCTGTTAATGCTGCCTTCTTTGTGTTATGTCTACACTTCCTCACCATTTTTCATTGCTTTGTATCAGCACATCTTCCCTCCCTCTGCTTAGTGAGCTTTCCAAGGTGTCAGGCAGTGAAAGTGCTCCAGAAAGTACTTTCTTTAAATCTGGAAGAGCAACTTGAGAAGCCATGAGTAGAATTTTATATGACACATAAGGAATCTTCCTTTTTATCTTCCTTTTTAACTTCATATTTAAAGTAGGGACAATGTTGATTCTTGTGGCAGCAGTTTAGGTCCTAAAGTAGGGTATAGGTTCAAATACTTAAAGTGTATTTCTGTAAATACACTTTAAAGGTTTCCAAATCTAGAATTACAGTGTGCTGACCACTCACTGAGTGAAGCTTCTCCTATTTGAATTTCTAAGAGAGTTTAGTACTAAATTTGGATTTCTAAGGGCTTTTTAGCAGTATTTGTGCACTTCACATTATAACTGTTTGCCTAATACAATGGAAGGTTTAGTCCAGCCTAGTACAATGGAAGGTTTAGTGTAATGGTCAGGACCTGAGAGCATATAAAACTTTGCTAAAGTTTTCTATTTCCATTTCACTGAGTTTGTGGTGGGAAAATTAAATTAGACAAACTCTGCATCTGTCAGTCTGTTGCAGCCTGAATAATGTTTACACAAGCAGTGTTTTAAAACTTGTTATTCCCCCTCTTCATTCTTGCCCCTCACACTTCTTGCAGCTTTGGAATTTGGAGAAATTATTTTTAAAGCAACCTTTAGGCACCTTGTGATACAAGTTATATTTTAATCAGAAAGACATTTGGTGTCTTCCTGTAACAGTGAGTCTGCCTGGTGTGGATTTTTGATTTTTTCCCCTTTGTTTTGTAGTATACATTTCTACATATGCTGAAGTACATTATTTTTGCCTAGTTTAATGAAGCACATGAAATTTGGAGTCATGAGATTCGAGTCATGGCAATTTAATGCCAGTAATAGGAAGCAGCTTGGTTGAGGGTGATTTTCTGCTGAAATTAGTACTATAAAGTATTAATATATTGCTATTCATATCATGATGATAGATGTGGGGTTCAGATATAGCATTTTTAATTTATTCATCAGTATATTTAGGGTCCATAAATAAATGCTCTCTATGTGCTAAATGGCTAGAGAACATAAACTTTTTCTTGCCTTTTTCTGTAAAAATGTTGTGAAATAAAAATGTAGCGATTTATAGCAGAGATTGCACTTTTTTTGCAATCTATTCTTTTAACTTGATCTAAGCATGTAAGCAAATCTTTTTATTTGGTAGACAATTGTGCTGGTATTCACACATTAATTTATATTCATCATGAAACATTTTAATGTCTCCATGGCTTTTCATGAGTGAGGTTGTCCTGCAGAGTTTAGTTTGTTTGGATAAACTTCAGCACTGAGTGGAATAGGACCAAGGTAACAGAGATGGGGGATGGCTGTAACTCCATTGTGATGACAATAAATATGATGGCAGGAGTATTCAAAGTATCAGCATGCAGGCAAGGAAAGGAAGAATATGCAAGTTTGCAGAACAGTTTTATTAAGCTGTGAAAGCACTCCAGATAGAAATAGTAGTGATAAGAGTCCATTCACAGCAGAGGAGGGTGTTTAAAAAAAAAAAAAAAAAAGAAAAAAAAAAAAAAAGAAAAAAAAAAAATTTAAAGGCGCCTGTGCTGGAGGTGTACAGCAGGAAGGTGTGTGTCCCCAGGACCCCTTTCCCTGTTTCCCTGGCAGGGGACCCCGGTGTCCCTGTGCTGTCCCAGCCCTGTGTGTGTCACTAGGTGGCACCGCAGCACCGCCCGCGCCTCCCAGCGCCGGGAAAATTGTTTTATTGGTAAAGGGCACGGTGTAATATATTCATCTCCATCCCAGGCAGCCATTTAATGCCCCGGAACATGCCCTCTCACAGCTCTGGCCTGTTGGCTGTGCTGATTTGGTGTAATAATTAGCGGAATTTCTCGCTAACAGCGGTACTTACCAACACCTCGCGTTTCCCTCTGTGTTTTTGTACGTGATGGATTGTGCATTCTATGAATAAAGTTAAGCGGGTCACAGCCTAAGCCCTGTACAACACAGCTATTTTCTGCACAATAGTTGTGAATAGATATATATTAACTCCTTTTTAATCCCCGTGCTGTGCAATGCAAACAACTTTTTGTAATGGGCCATTGAAAACTTGTAAGCACAGAACACTTAACTTGTCAACTTAAAGAACAGAAAAAAAAAAAAAAAAAAAAAAAGAGAAATGGAATGAGGAGCTACAGAAATTAGAGTACAGTATCTTTTACCCATGTGCTTTAGGAGCCTGTTCTAGTTCTTCATGAACTCACTGTACTTTGTTCTAGAGGAACAATTTTCATATGCACGTTAAAGGTGATTTCTCTGCTGTTGTGGTGTTCAAAGTTAGTCTGCTTGGTATGAAAATAAAGGTAGGAATTCTGAGTTAAACAGTACTTGGGTATTTTTGCACTGTCCTAGCTGAAAATGATTTTGCTTAAAATTCTTGCGATGGAAATAAAAAGAAAAGGTTCCTGAATAAATGCTGCGAGTTGGGATCCTCATCATGGTTCTTTCCAAATGCCGGGGCTGATAAGGGTTCCCAAAATTATTAAGTAACTCTAGTATTTTTTCAGTTAAACTCCTAAGTAAAAATTTAATGGAATCCTTATATAATGAACTAGCTCAACTAACAGTGGTTTGAAGTATATTTCACATGGAAGCTCAGCTCTGCAAGGAGACTATCAAGCCTTTGTCACTAGTTTAGTTGGGAATTGCAGCATATGTAGTGTCAAATGTGGGTCATAAGCTCTTGCAGTTGTCTGTTACTTAATTTTAAAATCCTCCCTTTGAATATTTTTTTTTTTAAATCCTACATCGTTCTTTTTTTTTTTTTTTTTTTTTTTTTCATTCAGCCCTTCTTGAATTCTAGTTACTGCTGAAGCAGTTCCATTGTAGAAGGGGAAGTAATACAGCATATTAAGCCAGCAAATAAGAACAAAGGTGGGTCTGGCAGCTTTCTCTTAATGTCAATTCCTTGCCCTCAGCCTCCCTTATTAATGCAACTGAGCTGCTGTCACTCAGCTGGCTTTGACACAGACATGCAGGCTACGTGTCAGAAAGTGTGGCCTAGATTTTTGAATTTCAGGTTGAGAGTACCCCAACATACAGAACCACTGTATCAAATTATAAAATGGTTGACTCCAGTCCTTGTAGATATTCTGGAGGAAGTGAAATTTATTTATTGTTGTCTTTGACGTATCCTCTAAGGAAGCAAGAGAGTTTAGATTTTAAGGTGTCTGCAGTATTTTCAGTTGGATGGATGGAGACTTTGCTGTGTGCCTTTAATTTTATGATAGTTCAGAACAATCCTTCTCTTTGTTAAGTTGTACTTCCACATTAGGATTATTTTCTGTGTGCTTATATCTCTTTTTTTTATAAAGGATTTTTATGTTTTCTCATTGTTCCTTCACTTGTACTAATTTACTGTGGGCTTTTTGAGAATATTCTTATATCATACAGAGACATTTACTTAAACATACAATCAGAAGTTATTTGGTGCTTTTTCTTTACTGGGTCATTTCATGGATTCAATTTTGGTTGTCACCACAGAGTTCATTAAACATGCCTGTATTGTCTTATCAGTATGGCTGCCCCTCTTCTTTGTTTGTTTAACAACCAATCCAAGCCATTCTAGAGTGAGTTAGTACTCTTGGTAGGGTTTGTTTATTAAATTTGGCAGAAGAAACAGTAGTGTAAGTCTAGGATGTTTTGTCAGCAGAAGGGAGCAAGTAGGGCAAAGGAGAGTTAAAATAGTTGAAATCTGGAATGGTCCTCCCAGTGCCAGCCTCTCTCTTTTTCATCTTCAGAAATCCAGCCTGTATTTGACAATGGCATGGAGAAGGGAAGAGATGATTTTTAAAAGATTTTTTATTACTGTACTACTTCATATGCTCAAAATACAGGCAGAGGTAGCTGCAGGACTATTTAGAATCTTAGACCAGTTAAGAATATAAGTGTATGGGGAGAAAGGACAGGCAAGTGTTTTCCCTGAACAAATGTACAAGGAAGACTTAAGAAATAATTTTTGTGCATTTCCATTTTAGTTGAGTATTGCTGCTCTGCAAAATTATACGTGAACATTGCAAGTGAGGGGAAAAGTTAACAAGAAATAAGGCTGTATATGCAAATAATAGAAATGAAAACTGGAAATTAAGTATTAGCCTTTTCATAAGTCAGAATGGCTTTATTAAAACAGCATTATTTGAAGATGTGGGAATTCTTAAGTTTGCTCAAAAAATGTATTCTTAAGCAAAATGTTGATTGGCATTATGAAATTCACCTGGATTTGGCACAAAGAAAATGACTTAACAGAGATTTACTTCCACAGCACATCAGTGTTCTCTTGTATTTTATCTCTTAGTATACCCTAACATTATTTATGTTGTGCAAAGATGGCTTAAGACTAAAATGTGAGTAGCCTTCCTTTTAGCTATGGTTCTTTAACCTTATGATAGTTCTGTAAATGTTCTCAGTACTGTGAGATACAGATCCCAAACTCCTGGTTTTTTGGCTTGTGAGGCAGAACAGAATTTCTAACACCAAGGTCTCCTGGTTCACTGACCACTGGTGACTGGCAAAGTGATTAATCAAAACCAAACTGAGGAATGAGATGTGTCAAACGTTCAGTCAGTGTGGCTCTGCTGCCTCCAGTTTATTTGCTTAGGCTGCATGTGCAGAACTCCTGAAAGGAATATGAATGATCCTTTGAAGTCTGATGGTCTAAACAGTTTAGGAACCAGTCATTTAGAAAAACTTCCAAAGTTGATATAAGAAAAAATTCCCATGAGGGAGAATTAAGGTTTTTCAGAGGCGTTTCCTCCAATGCCTAATTATCCTTTCTTTTCAGTTGTGCTCCCTGTTTCTGGTCTGGACTTGTCCAGCATTTCAGACCCTGAATTTTGCTCATTGTTGCCTGCCAAGGTAACATTTAGATGTTAGCTTTCTGTCTACCATGTGGCTTAATTCGGAGACTGTGAACAAAACAAAGCCTTCCAAGCTTCAAAATTAACCAAGTCTGAATTGTTCACTATGAGGTGTTTCTTTAAATTACTTTTGTTGAAAAAACCCCCTTTTATCAGCAAACCATATAGCAATATCTTTCTTTAATTTATATGCCAAAATTCAATCCAACAGTATTTCATTAATAGTTGTCTTATTATAAAGTTGAGTCAACAACTGTAGTATTTAGGTTTTCTAAGTGAGTGTTTCCATCATTTCACTGATGGTGTAGTGCTAGGAACTTAGTATGTAATAAATACAAACCAATATCTGTGCATTTATTACACAAGTCACTCTTCTAAATCATAGAATCATAAAATACCAGGTTGTAAGGGGACCTCAAGGATTCCCTGGTCCAGTTGTGTGAACTGTTACAAATAGCATTTCACCTCACTTTAAACCATCTTCCTGTCTTTTTATTCTGCACTGAAGAATGCAATTATGCATTCTGCAAATATGTACATGTGATGTCTTGGAAGGCTGTCAAGGTCTTCAGATTTCACCAAGTTTGTGAGTGCTGTTAGGCTTTCATAGTGCTTATTGTGCTAATAAAACCTCTGGAAAATTATTTGGTTCTGTAAAAAATACCAAGAATCAACAATTTTGTGATGGCCTGTGAAGATGTTCAAATACTGTGTAATGGGCATGACAGTTACAGTATGTGAAATTTAATGCTCTAGCTCCTTATTGATCTTCCTTGTAGCCAATTGCATGGCACATGCATTTGCACTTAACACCTGCTCTTTCTACATTAACACTATCTTCTTCAGTGTCACCAAGGGCAAGTTATAAGCTGCATTTGATGCTAAACTGAAGTATTTAAGGAAATAGCTGTATTTTTTTCATAGCCTTTTTACTTCACTTTTGACTACTTTATCTTCTGGGTGATATTTTAACACTTGGAGTTTTTCTCCCCCCTTTTTAAAGTGTTCTTATTTGACATTGATTGCTTCTACCATTGCCTCTCAAGATATATAAAGACCAGCAGTCCTTCCAGGCTTGTTATTTTCTGGAAATGATGAAAAGATGCAGGAAAATTTATTTTGTCTTTGATTTTGCTGGTTGTTCTGAAAAAAATTGTATTAGTGTGACCTGCCACTATTTGTGTTGGAAAGTTCTTTGTATGTACAGAAGTTATGAGCTTGTTGCAAAGGTTCTGAATCTGCATTTCAAGGTGTCAGTCCTTGGGTTTCTGTCTGGAGGTCCTTGGTCTGTTCCGTGGTTGTTGCTCAGTGTGTTTGCTCTTATTTTGCTACATTAATTAGGTACTGAATCCCAGCGAGGTTTGTACAAGTCAACATTGTAGATATGCAATATTTCCCAAAATAATGTGGAGATTCTTAATGTTTCTTTCTGTTTCTTTGTGGCCTTCAGGGAGAAATAGCACCATGTCACCATTTTTTTCCATTCTTGAGCATAATATGCAACTCCTAAGGCTACAGAGACCAGTGCTGTCTGTCCTGGTAATAGATTTCCATGGAAGTTAGGAACCATCAGTATATTCATGTCATGAACATGAGATGAACAGCAACACCAAATGTGTCATAGTTTCAACATTAACCCTTGTTACAGTTTTTATTTTATCTGTCTTTAATCTTTATTGAATCTTTTGTCTGTCAAATACTGTTGCCTAGTATTTCACAAGTGGTCAAACCCCCCTGGGTTCTTGGTACTGGGTGTGCAGGGGTGTTTTTGCTAAATCACACAGAATCAGTTATTAGTGACAGTCACTAAGGTTTCTGTCTGCTGATTCTTTGGAGGTGAGCTGGTTAAGAATTGCTAGATTAAGAAATCTGGTCTCAGAATCTGTTGGCCAGCTTTTAGAAACTATGCAAAGAATGACATGCAGACATGCCTCAGTGTCCTTATCTGTTCATAAGGATTCACAGCCAGTTGAACTAAACACTGTCTTAAGTGTTTTCTTAAATACATGTGTGATCTTGCATCCATATGTACAAGACAAAACTAAGAACTAGAGATCTGATTAAAATATGATGATTTCGAAGTTTGAATGTTCTAACTTCTCACCTAATCCATAGAGCTAACCCATTTACTAACTGCTACCTGCTGCAAGAGGATGCACAAATGCTAGGAGGTAACAAGACCTGGATGATGTTATCAAGATGCTTGCAGTGATGGTAGAAGAAGTTTATTCAGAATTATACAGAGGGGCCTTAGGGACATTCTGTCAGCCCAAAGTGTCTGTGATTGAACTATTTATTACTTTGTATTTTTATTATGATTACTTACAGTGCTAAACCATGTGTGACAAATCTACACTCAGCTAAGTAAGGAAATTGCCAGTTCAGTTCCATTAACAGCCACTGGCCAAAGGAACAATGTTCCTGTAGGTTAAAACAACAATTAAAGGGCCCTTAACACTTCAAGGTGGGGAAAGAGGGGATACTGGCAGCAGACATTTTTCACACATTGCTAAGCTGCTTCAATGCATAAATTAACTCTTAGTTCAGTTACATCAGTTGAGTGTGTTGTGCATATGCATGACTGGTCTGTGTGTGTGTGAACCAAAACCTGGGCCTGTTGATTTATGAGAAAGGGTAAGAGAGGTTGAAATTAGTAAGCAAAGCCAAACAGTACCTTTGCAGCACAGAATATCAAACAGTATTTGAGACAGCTACTCACAGATGCTGATGTAAGACCTGAGGTCTTTGCATGGCAGGGGGTTGTTCATTACGTAATTTTTTTCATGCCCAGGTCACTTGAACTGCATTTTGTTACTTCTGTAGCTGGACCCATTTGTTCAGTGGAAGAAAAGGATTCACTGCGGTTATATTAAATTACAAGTATAATTTATTGGAGTATAATTAGCAAGTGGTTATATGAGGCATGAAATATTGCTAGACTATTGTAGGTATTTTAAATAAGTTTACATAGAATGATAATAATAATAATAATAATAGTAATGATGATGCATATTTTTGCCCTTAATATAAAAATGTTCTTGACTTATATTAGGACACAAGGAAGGCAGCTTGTAGCATGCAAAGTGTGGTACAGTATGGTCATATGTCTATCAGTGGTTTTGGGAGGCTGTATTGTAGAATGTGGCACAGACAGGGTTTTTGGTAAGTCTTGAGTGTAATAAAGAGTAGACTGGCAATATAACATTTTCATGTCACTAAATGGTGCTGTAAAATTGGCCAGTCCCTTAAGATCTTTTGATGAGTAGAGTTTACAGAAATAATTTGAAGAAAAAAAAAAATCTGAAATCTTATATATGTGATAATGGAGAAATAAAAGCTGTAATGGTACATTTAGGGTGTATTTTTTATTACTCTAGTTTCATTTCTAACATAACTTGAGTGAACCACTTGAATGATCTTGGTAGCTGTGAAGTTTTAATAGCTAACACTTGGAAAGCCTTGTAGTTTCAACAAATGTCAACTTCAAAATCACATTCCTTCCTTAAGAAACTATCACAATTTTATTCTTTTATAAAAAACCCTGATGTATGAAAGGCTGTTAGGAGGTAATGTTTTGGAAGTTTCTGTAAAATGGTGACTTTTTTCTTGTTGGGGTCTTAGTATGGTGTCACAAAATTTTTGCTATATGTTTAATCTTCCTCCTTTATAAAATTGTTTATTAAGCATTTCAGAGCACTAGGCCTTTGCTTCATGCAGGATTTGAAAGAAATCCATATTTTATTGGAGTTGATTAAAAAAAGAATGAAAGGGAAACAAAGCCCCTAATGGACATTCTTATGTGAGTAAAAAAGGGAATAGAAAGGAGAGATTTTTGAGGAACCAGAAGTTTGCATCTGAACTGTGATTCATATCTTTCTTTCTTGACAAGAGGCATTCTCAGGCATTCTACACCTGGTAACTTTTTAGAAAACAAAAGGCTATTGAGAAAAGCTGTTGGAGAAGGAAATGATACTTTCTCATGCTTTGAATTGTGGCTCCTTTTTTAAAAGATCTATCTCTGAAAATTCTGCAAAAACTTTGGGTTGCATTAAAAACAAACGAAAAAATCAAGTGTTTTACTAGTTCTGGTCCCAAGTAGTGCCATAAGTGTAAAAACTGCAGCAGGCACTTCACAGACGTTTTAAGATGAAAAAATTGGCAATGTTTTAAGAACTTCTGAGGAAAGGGGTTGAGGCAGAGGGGCTGTTGTAGGCTGGAAGTGGAGATGATGTTCCAAAGGTCCTCTGTGCACCTTCACCTCTCAGCTGTGTTTCTGTTGTTTCCCTTGCACTGTGACATACAAGGCACCGCTTCTCTTGCCAGGAAAAAGAAACAGTTACATGTATAGTAATTGAGAGATTCCAATTATTAATATTCCACTTGCTGAATTTTACAACCAACTGTCTCATTAATAATCCTATTTATTATTAATAAATGAGCAGAGATTAATGTCTGCAGAATGTTCATTGCACACTCTAAAACTGGGCATTTGTGTTTCTGATCTTCATTGCAGTCACTTAAAATAGCTCCAGTAACGCTCACAGCAGCCCACAAAATAAGTATTTGCAGAGGGTTTTGCCTTTGTGAAAGTCCAAGATGAACATTTAACAGTTTCTAAAGCAGTGCAGTGTGTGGTGACAGGGATGGTGCACATTGGATTGTCTTTCATGTGTTGGCATCACTAATGTCTGTGTAAAAATCACATTGTTTTTTAAAACTTAAGAAGCATAATCTTGATATCTGAATAAACTATTACACTATTGATAATTTTTAAAATTTAAAATGCAAGTTTAGAAAAATGCTTTTTAAGAAGCCTGCTATACCATCAAGTAAAAGCATTTTTTAGTTTTTACTTTGGGGGTTATGTGTTTGAAGAGCCAATAAACAATGCTTATGTAACACTGCTTAGACTTTCACATCAGCCAGCTGGTATAGCCAGATACTCAGTTTTTCTTTTATTTTTTAACTTTTTGGAGGTATTTGTGAGCAGCTTGATGTTTTTGACATTTGTGTGACAGCTTCTTGCATAAGAGATGAGCAGCATGTTCTACCACCCAGCTGTGTGTATTAGTCTGCACATCAAGCTGAAGAGCAGCACTTAGCCAGATCTGACAATCAAATGTGAACTACTACTACCTATACACAAGAGTGCATTTTAATGTTGTGTGCTTTATGCCAGGAGCCTGATATTTGACAAAGAAATTGTCAAAATCTCTCTTCCTCCTACTTTTTTTTTCTTCCCACAGATGTGAGTCTGTGTTAAAATATCTTTTTTTTTTTTTTTTCCTGCAGTTTAATATGGTTTATCTTACAGATAACAAAGCCAGTCTAATGTTTTCAGAAATTTCATGTCATAAAATTCTGGCAAGCTTTTGGTAATAGAGGAGTGTAATTGTTCTAGAAAATGCAGGAAATCAGTGTGTCACTTTCTGCCTACTTCAGATTAAGTTACAATCTGCTGGGCTTCACCACTGACTTCATGTCAACATACCAACAATTTGTCCCCAAAGAAAACTGAGAACATAAAGAAATTACACC
Organism: Zosterops lateralis; assembly: GCF_965231275.1. Classification (NCBI taxonomy): domain Eukaryota; kingdom Metazoa; phylum Chordata; class Aves; order Passeriformes; family Zosteropidae; genus Zosterops; species Zosterops lateralis. The sequence continues at coordinate 9,978,256 of NC_139772.1, forward strand.
ACCAGTTCAGAAATGTCAGTGCTGTTCTTCTCAGGCTTGTTGAGAATTGGTGCTCAGCACATTGTGAGTGTGTAGATGAGTAAAGAGCCACCTGCTCTTATTGTAGTTTGACTCATCTATGAACCTTAAAATCCTCTGCACTTCCACCTGACTTTAAGCCTCTGTTGTCTTTCTCGATGCTTAAATTTGAATAAATGGAATTCATTGTCACAGAATGCACAGTTATACTCCCATAGCTCAGCTTTCCTTGTTTATGTGCTTGCTATAAGCCAGGAGTTAGTTAATACATGGGATGTTTTCTCTTCCTTTTTTAAATAGTAGTGCCAGAATAGCACAGATCTGTTTTGACCTTGATTTGAACTTGGTTTTATGAAAGTGTTAGTCATCATACCTTTTTTTTTTACTTACTGTTTCTCTTTGTATTATACCCTTAATATTCTTTTAAAAACAGTGTTCCATTTCCATCTGGTCTTTCTCATAGAACATAAAAATATTGAGTTGTTTCTTGTGCTAGTGTTTATGTAATTGAAAGTATTGCAATAAAAATAAGAATTTGAATCCCATTATATATTTAAGCATTATGGCAGATACAGTTTTATGATCTTTGAGTTGCAAGTACGTTGAAATTTGTTAATAATCAAAGTTTGTAAAGAGCAATCCTAGCAAGTTAAAAGTAAGAAGTAGAGGGAGGAGTTTATTAATTTCTTAGGCCAGAACTTCCAGTGTAATAATTTTTACACTGTGGTAATCTGTATTTCTATAGTTAGTGTTGAGTTAGTCTGTGACTAGGTAAGTGTGAATGAACCTGTCGTGGATCAGGATTGTTTGATTCCAAAAATTCTGATGGCATCTTTCACTCATCTCTTGCACTTGGCAAATCATTAACACAATTAATTGTACATTGCCACAAAAAAATCTATTGATTAATAAAAACCTAAAAAATACAGTTTGGAGAGACATCAGGCTTTTATCTTAGCAATTTATTAATGATCACATTGACTAAACATGGGTGGAGATGCTCTTAGTCTAAACCAGAAGTAAAAGTGGAGTTAGGAGAACAAGGAAACAGAGAAAACCTGCTTTTACAGGCAGATGGTTTTTTGTGCACTCCCAGCATCAAACTGGATTTATGGCTGTCTCTGGGATGGCAGGTCTTGAGGATGACATTTTAAATATTGTCAGGCTGTGGGGGCTTTGGGGTACAGTAGATTGTGCTTTCCTTTCCTTTCATAAACTATGTCAGGAAATATTTTAGAGTACCCCCAGCACTGGGGCTTATTGTTTTGGTTATTGAGCCATTTGATGAAATATGAGCTTTAAACCTATTGGCTGCACAATTCGAAGTAAAAAAGAAAATGGAAAGGAAACAAGACATTAATGTGTAGTTATAAAGTAGGTATAGATCTGAAGAACGTAAGGCTGAGATGAATTTTGATCAGTGTAACAAGGACTGATTATCTGAAAAAGAACTTGGGAGTAAAAGTACTCATGAGCTCTAAAGCTACCTAAACTGAATTACTGCTTTATAATCCCCTGATTATTTTTTTATTTGTTTCTCCTTGTTTAATTTTCCAGAATTGAAGGTAGTAAGAGAAGTAATTGCACCTGGTTTTGCCATTTAAATACAACTGCTTTTATACTTCTCTGTTTATATCTTGGTTTTTAGTCTAATTTTCTGTTTCATTTTTACCCCTCCAAAACAGAAGAAAAAACTTCTTGAAGAACTTGGAGAGAACAGTCTTCCATACCTGACACCAGCCGATGCTGATTTCCACCAGCTGGTAATGTATTTCTTTTAAATCATTTTAAACTAAAGTGGCTGTTTGCACTGGACAACAAATAAATCTTCCTTCAAAGAGACACTGTGAAATCTGATATAAAAAAAGGTGTCCTGATGGCTGATAATGCACTTCCAGGTGGTGTGAAATAAGATCTCTAGAACTGGGATATTCACAAATGAGAACTTGCTGAACTTTCTTTATTTTTATGGTTGTTCCCTCACTACAAGTAATGTATAACAGTTAATCAGAGTTTTTCATGCTTTGATGAAGCAAAATTCATGTCACCATTCTTTTAATTTATTTTTTCTGAGTGGTGAAGAGACCTCTATAGCTCATGTTTAGCGAAATAGGGGGAATATTAACATAGAAATTTAAAGTTTGGGGAACTTAATTCTACTTCCCAACAATAAATAATTACTAATACTTTGCTTACAAAACAAACTGGAATGCCTCAAAAGAACTCAAGCAGAAGTAATATCAGGCCCAGTAGCCACGTCAGTAGTAAACTGAGTGAGTGTATGCAAGAATATAGTGAATAAATAGAGTTTTCTGTATCTCTCTTGGATCTTTCTAGATCAGCTACAGCACTCACGGTATGTTCAATCAGATCAAATTGGATCACGGTAAGAGAAAAAGCATAAGGAATAACCTGGTTGTTTGAGCAGCTCCAGTGACCGTACTCACCTTACACAACACAGGAGTGGAGCCTGCCTTGTGCTGATGTATGGCTCAAAGATGTGCAAGTGTAGAAGAGCTGGGAGAATTTATAAGAGTGATACAGATGTATTTTATTATTTCTTTTTTCTTTACGCACAAACCCAAACACGTTCTTTTTAGTCTTAGCACTCATGAAGAAACTCTTTTCCCTTTTAAGAACTGGGCAGCTGACTTTTCTCCTTCCTAGTCCTGTTACATCCCCTCCTGTTTGTTCCCTTCTTCCACTGATGCTGCCAAGAGCAGCTGTGCCCAGCATCTTTTTTTCTTTTTCACATCTTTGTAAATTCAGCTTCTCATGGAGCTGATGTGAAAAGAGAGGGTGGAGCCAGGGTTGCCCAAGTGGCTTCTTATTTGCTCAGGGTCAGTAACCCATAAATATAGAAGACAAGGAGAACAAGATAAGCAGTAAAATCACACCTGTTCAATCCTTCATAAAGTTTTGATACTTTTTTTTTGCAAATACAGAATTACACTTTTAATGTAGTGTATGTGTGCATGCTAGATATTTTTAAGTATATATTCTAATCATAAGCATCACAAACACCTTTTGAAATCTCTGGTGGTTATGAAATGTTACTGGAATCACAGCTGTAGAAATTACAGGTTCCAGGATGCTTAAATGCACTACAGCTGGAGAGGAAAAGAAGGGTGAGAGCTTGAAGACAACAAATCAGCAACGTAAAATATCACGTACAGTTTAGTTTTATAGTCTGTCTTTCCTGGACAGACCTGCCCTACTCCTTGAAAGATCTACCTCTTATAAAACAGTATTTTTTTTAACATGTTAGAGAAGTTAGGTAGGATGCAACCAAAAAAACTGTCTTATCCTGTCAGGTGTGGAAATGTACAGCCTGAACAGAAGTAAGAAATTCTATCACAAGCAAAACTTCCATTGACATCCTCTTTCAATGTGTTTTTCCTGATAAAGGATTTTGGAAATGGGCCCTAAGCCGTAAGCTGAAACAATGTAGTGTTTAAAGCTGGTAAAGGACAAGAAAGGGGCTTTAACAAGGTAGTTCACAAATATTGAAGTACAGACTATCATTTCATGATGCACATGGCAGTCTGCTTATCAAGGGTCCTTAATGCTGATTCCTAACTTTATTCTGTCACTCAAGTCCATAGGGTAATTCTCTGTGCTGAGTATCACCATCAGAAGCGAAAGCATATGTAAAATCTTGTGTGTAACATCCACAAGAAGATTTGAGCATCAAATGTGCTTTTTTTTCCTGTGCTGTAGTTGCTTATAGTGCTGCCAACTTCTTTCAGTGAGTTGACCTTTAATACTGGCTGTCAGAGTTACAACACAGAGTACATGATTACTGCCCTTCCCCATCCCCCCAAAACAACAAGGTGTCCAGTGTGAACCCAGCAGTCACCCCATGTTCTGATCCTGTAATTCTTTCCTTATGGAGGGCACAGCACAGGCACTGGTTGAGGATTTAAAGAAGACCAGGCTGTTTTCATGTGTCGGAAATGTGTTTCCACTTCCTGGTTTCTTTTGAGATACCTTAATGATAAAATAGTTCTTAAGTCTGTGATCTTAAAGCACAACCCAAAGGTAACAGGCCTCTGACTTGGCTGGCAGCAAAACGTGCAAGGCATTTCCTCTGCACTTCAGGAGGGGAGTACAGTGTTGTTACCTTTGTAGAATCTGTGTTCTTCCTTTCTAGTGCATGTTTTCAGAGATTTAATTGCTTTACACCATATTCTTATTTCCCTCCTTCTGTTTCTAATAATTGTTTGGAATTTCATGTGTGTGATTAATGTGAGAAATTCAGTGTGTTTATATTTTCATATAAATGGTTTAAAAATATGTAGTATTAGTGACTGTTTAAATATACCATGATAGTATATGTAATGTGGTGTGAGTATGTCCAGTATACAGAATTATTTAAAGAAATACTTGGGTACTTCTACAGAACTGTTAGAGCTCATTCTTTCATATAGGGCATTTGGATAGTGAAAGAAATAATGAAGTAATAATCTTTATATGTCACAACACATAATATTTTGGCATTCTTAAGTAGGATTATGAAAGAATATTTATGATTCCCATCAGCCTGTACCTTCGCATCTGACTGCAGCCTACAGCTCTAAGTCTTAAATTTACAGTTACTGATTTCACTAGTACAGTTTTTTTTTCACTGTACTGTTCAAAGGCTGGAGATACACAACACTGATAGAAACAAGGGGCAATTCAGGACCTCTAAAGGAACCATTTCAGGCTTTTGACAAACTCAGGTGAATTTAGTTGATCAAGTTTGGATTCACTTCTTTGAATGAAGACTGTCATCCTGTGTTCTGGGGTTGTAGAGGGACCTTCACACAGATCTGGGACTGTTTTCAAGCTTTGGTGTTTGAAGCTAAGTGTGTAAATACAATTGTCAGAAATTATTATCTGTAGATACTTTTACAGGTTTTTTTTTCCATCTCTCTAGGAAGCTAGCTTTTGGAACCGTAATAATGCATAAAGAAAAGGAGTTAGCTTCATTGTAAAAATTTCACAAGGAACGGTGACGAGGTTTATAGATAAACCAAGATTTATTACATGTAATCATTATTTTTTAAATAGGCTTCCTTTTATATTCTCCTTTTTAGTAGAAACAAGTGATCCTATAAAGCCAGCTCTTCAGTGTTGTAGGATAACAGTGCATTATGATGCGAAAGTCTGTTTCCATGCAGTGGAAAATGTGCACACTTACTGCCTGGTTTGTGTTTTTTAAAGGCATGTTCTTTGGATTTTAAAATTCATTTCCTGAAAGGCAGGTTCAAATGAGACTTGGGAGTAGATAGTGCTAGTAAAGGGGCTTTGAGTTGTACCAGAAGGAGCTCATAGATGTGTTGTAGGTCAGTGCCGTGCTTTGTGTCAGTGACTTTTATTTGTCTTTTAAAAAGCACTTTGAACACAAGCTATTAGAGTAATAAAAGTTTTAGAAGATCAGTTTTGTGCATCCATGTTCTCTTGCCCCATTGCCTGACGCCTTCAGATTTCAGTCTACCTTAATATGTGTCCCCCACACCACCGTCAGTACCTACCTTTTCTCCAAACTACTGATTTCTGGACAAAAGGAAATAAGGTGTGGTGAATCCTTAGGAGCTTCACAAGTGCTAATTGATGCCTGGTACACTCACATTACAGCCCTTCCCTTATGCACTAGTGTGCATCTGTTTCTTTTATTTATCTATTAATTTTAATGAAATATATTAGAACTCACTCTTTTAAAGAACCTATTCTCTAGCCTTTGTCTAGTTTGCCAAACAGTCTCAGCAGTAGTTGAAGCAGATTTACAGGCAACCAATAAAAGGTGTGATTATGTGATACTCACTTCCTTAGAAAACCAGATTAACAAAATAAAATTATCCAAGCCTTCCTGGAGTGGGAAGCAGTATTGTGCATACAAAGCAAGAAGCTGCTGATTAGCAATGTTATACCTTGCTGGGAGTTGCTGCCTCCACACACTGCTGGATTCTGAACTCCAGCTGATACCAGAGCTGGTGTGGTCACAAGAGGATATGAGGAAAAAGGACACTACAGGTAGGGAGCTGGGAAGGAAAATAAGTTTGGACATTTTCTGTTATCTAAAGAGGGCTTTTATATAAAATGAGAGATAATTGGCAGGCAGTGAGGAATGTAAAAAGAGAAAGCACCAGAATGTTAGCAGCACTTTTTTTTTTTAAATGTACATTTATGATTTTTTTTTCCCTGGAAAGTATTGTATGTTGTATGAAATTATTTAAGTTTATCATGTAACCCTCTAATTGCTGTACATCAGAATAAAACAGAAGGGTGTCATTGCAAAAAGACTCACTTTCTTACTGCTTGGTATTCTATTGTTTATATATTTAAAGGTGGCATTATCTACAGATTCATCAGATGAGCTGTATGTTCTACTGAATAGTTCTAGAGTCTTTGTATTTATTTGTTTGGAGATTTGCTCTGACTGAAGCCACTGGTACATATCCACAGTTTGTGCAATATACTGAAATATGAAAATAAAATGACAAGTGCTGGCATCTGTATCTTCACCACATTCTAGGCTCATTCTTGTTAACTTGGCAGCTTTTCCTTATCTTGAAATATCTTGACTCCTGTAAAAAGAATAATTATTTTCCTCTTTTTGTTGTTTGGGTTTTTTCCTCCTTTAGTGGAAGACCAAGTATTCCAAGCTGGTTTTCAGGAAATCTGACACAGTACCTGAGGAGCTCCATCAGATGGTACAAGAAAGCTTTCTGACCTTGAGGGAACACAATTGTTTCTTTCAAGATCTTGTAAGGATCAAAGGAAAAGACTTTCTTACTCCAGTGTCTCGTATATTAATTGGAAACCCAGGATGCACTTATAAGTACTTGAACACAAGATTATTTACAGTTCCTTGGCCTACAGAAGGTTATGATATAAAATATTGCAGTCCTCAAATACATGATGCTTGTAAAGCATTAATGAGACTTAATGACTACTTGCATATTGAAGCAGTCAAGGCATTACGAGGACAAAATTTGTCTGAGACCAAAGAAATTAAAGCTACTACTGTAATAAATAGGGAGCAAAGTTTGGCTACTTCTCTTACAGAGCAAGGGTCTGTTTCAAAAGATCAAAGCAGTGTTTGCATGCCAGAGGATGACAGAAGTCTACAGAACAGAACATCTTATAACTTGACTTTACTAAATTATATGGATCCACTACAAATGCTGTACTTGAAACAAGAGCCTTACTTTGGAATGGGAAATATGGCAGTGAGCTGGCACCATGACGAGAATCTGGTGGAAAAGTCAACAGTGGCTGTGTACAATTACAGCTGTGAAGGTGAGTGATGGACTTGAGCACTCACAAAAATACCTGAAATCCCTGGAGCTCTCCTGTGTTCCCTTGTGTGTACACACATCAGCGCACCTGCATGGTGGTCTAGACTTGCTTCTGAACACATTGTGGCACCTTTTATATTTAAGCCTTATCTTTATTTCCACTAAAACCTGTACAAAATACCTGTGTTTACTGCAGCTGGCTTAGCAGTTGTTCTCTAACTAGATTTAAAAATTGGTGTAATTACCTCCCTGACTAAGAGCCAGGAAATCAAAATCTGTCAAATACCTTTCTTAGGTTAATGCATATACATGTTTTCTATCCTGTAAAATGTTTCACTGTGGTTGGGATCACCATTTTCATAGTGTTATATACAGACTTGCTTTGCTTTATGCTGATTTTACTACCCTTCTTTCTTTAAAAAGATCATTTTCAGTTGGTTTTGGATAGAAATATTACTTTATTTACTTAGAAATATATGCATTTTGTCTAGGTGTGCTGTAGTGTCAATGTGTGTTTTATGAAGGGCTTGCCCACATTTCTCTTGCTGGGAAGGGTGGACACTGCATTAAAACAACTTTTGTCTGTCAGGCTTTGTAGACTTGGTTATTCTAAAACCAACTGTATACAGTATTTTAGGGGTGGTGGTGGTGGTAAAAGTGCAGTTGAAGCATCATTAAATATTTCATTTTTAGTTTAAAGTACCTGTCACATTTTTATCTTTATTGAAGAGCAGACATGAGGAATTTTTTTTGGTTGTTTTTTGTTTTTTTTTCCTAACAGTGCTTGAACAAAGGCCTGGATATTTTTTTAATGACTCTTAGTTTTGCAAACATAAGATTAGAAATTAGACACTTGATTTGTATTTGCAAATTTTCTGTTACGTTTCATAATTCACAATGGATCTTTTCTTCTTCCAAAAATCCTGTGATCTTTGCTTTAGAACAGGGGAAGAATTTGAGTTGACTTCTGTAGGTTTTGGCTAAAGACTGTAATATAAAGATAATAGTTAATACTCCCAGGTGCATTCTCTTATTGGTTTAGTTATTAGTTTCGAAACTGTGTGTCACTTTGTTACTTAATGTACAGCTGAAGTCATATTATTTACATTTTCCTGGATATAAAGCATCAGCTGGCTTAGCAAATTGAGTAGAAGAGATTTCCTGACTGGTAAAAGTGTAAATTTCTTCATGAACTTCTTTCTGTCCTATTTGTCAATGGTGTCAAGTAGATGTGTTGGGGTTTTTTCCATTAGTACTGTGGAGAAATATTTTTTCAGTAGGATTTTAACTTAAACCTAAATATGAACTTGAAACAATAATACTGTGTATGAGGATTTATTGTAGTATGCTTAAAACTTTTTTACTTTAACATAAAGTTTGCTTATGGAGGGGAAAAAAAGTGAGTCCCTTTAAGTTCAGAGAGCCATAAATTAACAAAAATGAAAGCTGCTATGTTTATTCATAACTTGTCAGTTGATTTTATTTATTTTATTCAGCAAGTTAAGTAAGTAAAAATTATGGTGTTTTAAAACCACTGTGAATTCTGTAGAAGATTTGATTGATGTGGGTAGAAAGAAATATTTTATATATTTAGGTTAAAATTATTTTTATATCTATCTACAATTAATGTTTTTGCCAAATACAAGGTTTTTTTAATAAATAAATTTATAATTAAAAGTTTTTTCTGAAAAGATTGGAAATAGATGTGAAAAAAGCAGGATCATTCTAGTAAATAAATTGTTTTATCATTAAAAAAAATTAAAGTTACTACTTGAAATTTTTCTGGTTTTGCACTGCTCAAGTCGGGTTCTGGAGCTTTAGAGGGAGTTTCAGGTGTCTGCCTTGGCTGTGGAGCACCGTGGTGAGTTGTCCTGCAGTCCAGCTCTGTGTGCCAGCAGTTCACTCCCATCTGTGTTCAGGGTGTGGTTGTCATTGTGTATCCCTAAAGCAATCACGTGTTTGTTCATAAATTGGAGGAAATGGATCCTGTTTATAGCTTAGGAATATGGTTTTGTGACTGGAGTGTCAGTAAATATCTGTTAGTGTTAGAGTTTTGTAGCCACTGCATCCAAGAGGGTTTGATTTTAGAGAAGTAGATTGTCTTTTTGCTCTTCTGATTATCTGTTTACAGCATTCCAATGCTGGTGGTTATAAGCTCATCAATGTTTATAACATTATTCTTTCCAGTTTTATATAATGTCAATCTTTTGATGGTTTCTGCAGTTAAAAAATACTTTCAATATTTCCTATATTATCAGGTCTCCATAACTGTGAAACATGGGGATCTCAACATCATTTTGAATGATATTGGTATATCTTTGTGGAATAATGTCTTGACTTATCTTTTTATTTTCCACAAATATGCTTAGTTTTTATGCTGACATCTTTTATTAGTACTTACTCCATTAATTAATTTGGTATTGAATTAGCATTGAGTTCTTAGTTTAGTGTAAAAAGACTGTCACAGAATCATTACAGAATACATAATAAAAAGAATAGATGTGGTCAGAATTTTTTTTTGTTGGAGCTGTTTTCCTTAGAAGATGTAGATGAGCTGGATTAGTAATCCTCTGGGAGAAAACACTGATTCTGTGGGAAATGCAAACACAAATGAAGCATGTTGATTTTTGTTGGAACTGGCTTGATTCTCTTCTTTGCCAGGTTGTGCACGTTTGTTTTGTCAGCTCTCAATTCCTCAAATCCTCAAATTGTTTCTGAGGTACTGCAGACACTGTGGCAGCCTTTGCATGTGGAAGCTCAGGCTTCCAGAGCTGCATTTCTGCTGCTGATCCACCCTGCTGCAAATGCAGAATCCCCAGGCTGGCAGAGTGTGGAGCAGCAGGAGCCCTTGGAGTCAAGCAGTCTTACTGAGCTATGGCAGCTCTGTCAGACTGTTTAGAGATGCACAACTCAAGTTATATGGTTTTCTTTTTACTTTCATTTACATTTTTATATATCAGTATTTGCTTTGTACCTACTTACTGGATTAAATAGCATTAAAACTGATACTACTGTAATCAAAACAACTTGTGTTCTTGTTCATTTGTTCATTGTTTGATGCCATAATGAAAATTTCATGTTTGGAACTTTGATCAGTATTAATTGGTGTAGAAGCAGTTTTCAATATGCCAGAAAAGAAATTTAGACATCAACATAAAGATATTGGAACAAGCTGATATTCTAATTGGTATCAGTGTTTATTTTTTTTGTTTCCAGTGTAAAACTCTTTCAAGGCAACTTCAAATGAAGTACATTTCTAACAACCAAATAAGGTAAACATTTTGCTTGATGCCTTTACTTACATTACTTTAGGTTAAGAGTAGGTTGTCAGATGATGAGAATGGGGTGTCATAAAAATTTGAGAGGTTTCCTTTTAGTTTGTATGCTGCATGGAAGTGCTTGAGTGGTAGTCAGGGTGCATATGCAGAATTGAATAGGTTACAGAATGTAACCACTAACAGTATTTAGAATTAATTTACTTTTTAGAATTTATCAAGGAACAGGAATTTCAAATTTTGACCAATTCAGCATTTTCAATAACACATTAGCTTACAAGTATCCTATCACCTGAGAGCATGAACATAAAAAAATTGTTCAGGATTTTAATATAGTAAGCTAAAACCCCATATTTATTTCCTTCAGCAGTTATAAAAGTGGACTGCAATCCAGTAGAATAAGGGCATTTTCAAAAATTGGATTTTATCCATGAAAAGTTCCTAATGACTAGCTTTCCATCAGGTCAATGTAAGTTTTGTTGGTAGTTTTATTACTTAGCAGAGCACTAGTTGGTTCTAAATCTGAAGATGTTCTTTGAAATAGAGACTTGTTTCAGTTACAAACTGTGAGGAGATAGAAAAAATGTAAACACTTGAAGTGTGTCCATCTTTGTGTTACCTGGATTTCCCACTGAGAAAGAGATTAGGTAAGTAGTTTTCTCTAGATTCTTTACCATACCTAGTTTGCTTTCTTGCTCTATGGCCTGCTTGCTGTTAACTTTTGGAGTTCTGCACAACTGACTCTGTCTGCTGACACGGTAATGTTAAAAGGTTTAACAAACTTACTGTTAGTTGCAGTGGTGACTAATTTTCAAGGACCTTTTGTGCTTGTTTCTTTTGTAAAGTGCTGTGTGTATGTTTTTACTCTGTGAAGTTAGAAGCAACATCCTGGCATGTAGCCTAATGATGGCTATTTCATTTAATTGGGAATAAAAATAATTGAGATGCACTACAGATGTATGTTTCCTCACATACAATTAAAAAAACATCCTGAAACTACCAAAGTTGTTCAGCATTGAAGTCAATCTAACTTTGTAGTTGATCAATAACCCTCTTTATGTACTGCTTAATGGATAAAAGTCATGGAGTAGATGTTTTTTGCAGGATTGGAATGGTTTCTAATGTCAATAATATAATAGAAATAACTACTTGTAACAGAAATAACAGAAGTGGTATGTAGAAAATTTTACATTACTTTTAAAGAAATGAGTAAGTGCCTGAAATGGTCACAGCTCTAACTTGTAGGATCTGACCAGTTTGATTTATGTTCTTAGAGTAACAATAATAGGTTAGAATCCCTGTTGTCTAAAAAGAAATCATCACTTGAATAGACTGTTGTGGGTTGTGGGGCTTCTTTTGAACATGTTCTCACTGATCAAATACAGCCTCTCCTTCAGAAATGAAGAGATGACAGAATATTGTTTGTTCTTCTTTTAATGCTTTTGTTCCTGATATATCTGGATACAGCATTCCAAACATGAATTGATAAGAAGATTGTTGACAAAATCTTATGATTTTTTGGTTTTGTGAATGTCAGTTGCAAGAAAATTTCAAATATTAATAGAATTTAGCCTCTTACACTATGGCTTTTCAGTAATGAGGTAGAGGAGACAACTTTGGGTAGATACTTCATCTTTCCCAAGAGCTGCTGTGAAGCAAAGCATGCTCTGCCTTTTTCAGTTTTTGTGTGTAACATACATAAATTGCTATTGAAAGACAGTAGTAATTTATGTACTTGTTTAATTGAGGAACATGTGCCCAAATTCTTTTACAATCTGGAAAAAAATCAGTCAATCTGTAAAAAAATAATATAACAATGGTCAGTTGGATTTAATGTTGAAGTAAATCCTTACAGTTCCTAGTGATGTGTTGGCAGTGATTCTGTTGTCTTAAGAAATGGTGTGTAAGGTTACATTTAGGATAGAGTTTGGCATTGCAGTTTGACTTGAATAGAGATCATTTAGGTTTCAGAGAATCAAAAAAGTCTCGAACTCTGGAATATTTTGGAGCCGAATAGCAAAGAAACCTTTCAAAGGTACTTTTCCTTTCTGTGCTCTGGAACAATAACCAAAGTAGTTCCAGGAAAACAAGTTTCATGTTGTTCTGAACCTAACCCTGACTCAAAACTGATAAGATCAGATGTAAGTGCTGGAACATCTCTGAAATTTGAGCTGTCTAGTTAAAAGCATAATGCTGTGGCCAGTTTTCTGCAGCTACATTCTCTCTTTCATGGTTCTGCCATAATTACAGGTTTGATGAGGTATTGTTATGTTGTGGTAAGCTTTTTACTTCATTGCACCATTTTATTTGGGATTCCAGTATAAAGGTTTCTTGCAGGCCTATAAACCTCTGCTGACTGTAATTCAAATCTGCACATAGTTTTGTTATATTTCCATTAAATACTTTTATATTTGTCCTTTTCTGTATGGCTTATTATAAATAAATTTGTGTTCTTAGGGTGATGGGTATGTGATCCATGATTTATTCTCAAATACTTATGGTTTAGATGTGTCCAAATGTTTTCACTTAAATGGCAACTGTAATTATATCAATAAATATGCAGCATCCAGTCATTCTTGAGGTGTCATAGAGAATTTAATAACAACTTTTTATGTAAAAGTTGGTTGGTGCTACTTGGGGATATGCCACAAATGTTAAGGTGTCTCTATTTTCCCCTTGCTCTCAGTTTCAGGGTAGCTTGCATTTAAAAGCAAGTAGCAGCTTGCTTCCATTTGTTACCAAAATAACATGGTAGGAGCAATCAGATTCAATTGCTGCTGATAATTATAAGGTGCAATAATTGAGAATATAGAGAAAAGGAGACTGTGAGCTGTATTTGAACTCAGTACTTAAGCAATAAAAAATTTATCAAACTGCAAAAAATAAGTCATTTTAACGAGCACATTCCAAAGGTGCTGGATTTATGAGGAGACCCCAGGAAACTTTGATTGAAATTGCTGTCTCTGATTGTAGTTCTATATTTTATTGGTGCCATATTGTGAACAGTGCTGCTGCCAAAGTGAATGAGAAGGCAGCATAACAGAGAGAGTTAACCTAGAAAGGTTACTTCTTTTTATAATATCCATGATGTATTGCATTAAAAATGCCTTGAAAGCCATCCTATTTGCAGTTTTCAGAAAACATTTTTCTTAAATTAAGTTACGATTTATCTGAACAGGGTAGAAAATATGAAAGCCCCTTGAAGAGTTTAGTATTGATTTTCCTGAGTATTTGCTAGCTCTTGTTTTCTCATTTGTGTGCTCCTTGATGGAAGGGCCTAGAGCTGCTCCTGAGCCAGAGCTTCACTTGGAGAACTGCAGCAGTGAAGGGAGGGAACTTGGGGACTGTAAGAATTTTCACTTAAGAACATTCAAATTTGCTCTTCAATAGGCTTTGTTTTTTCTGCTTCCTGAATTTAGACAACATTTCATTGACGTAATAGTTAATAAATTGTCTTAATTTTCTAAAGGCTGCCCCCAGCTAACCTGCAGTTACCATGTGAGATAAATGACATGAATATTTTAGAAGTGTGAGTTTCTAGTCACACTTTGTGTGTGCCTCTTATAATAAGAGCCATACATCTTTAATATCTTTCTTCTAGAATTAAATTAAGACAAAGGTTTTAAAAATTATTACATGAAAGCACATTTCAAGTGGACAGTGAAATGGACACAGTTACTAAGTTGTAAGCAAGAGTTAGGCATGGTGCATAGTTAATTTCTTAGTGTTCACTGCTGTTCTGTGCCAACTACTTATGAAAACTTCATCCCTCCTCTGTCAAAATGCACTGTTACTTAAGCTGTAAAACTGTTACACCATAGCTCCCAAATACCTTGTTATAAATGCTGACTGTATCTTTCAATTTATACTGCAGTGAAGTAAGCTTATGAAAATAGTTCTGAGGGATTAAGCTCTAAATACTATTTCTATGCAGTGGATTATTTTTTCCCCAAGCTCAACACGTTCATGTTGCATAATGATAAGAAAAGTGTTGTGACAAATGTATTGAAGCTTCATTGGCTCTTGCACATGTTATCTAGCATGTTTGACTAGTAATTTTGAGAAAAGAATGACAGAGATGGTTCCAAGATTTGCTTTGTTGGTCTAGACTGTTTTGTAACCATTATTTCACCTTGCTTTTCCTCAGTTTATGATTTGGTGAAATTGTGAGTACATAAACAAAAATAAATTGTTCCTAAAATGCTTCGGCAATTTATGACTTGAAATTCTTTCAGAAGTTATCTATTGTTGTATCAGTGTTGCTGCATTCTTTGATTTTTTTCTTCCATGCTTGTACTTTTAGTGGTAATAAAAAAAATTTCATGATGCTTAACTGAAACTCCCCTTACATGTGCTTAAAAATTTCAGAAAACCTTGAGTCCATTACAAGCCTTCACTTGATCAGCCTTCACTTGGTAGTTAACTTAAAGTTTTCATCTTGGTAAAGTTGGTTGCAGAAAAATTTTTGATCTCATATGAGGGTTTTTTGCTTCTCTTACCTATTGCATGCTTTTGAATTTGGAGATGATGATTATAGCAAATGGAGACTATGGAATCTTTAAGCCTATTAAGATTGTACCACTATCTTTAAGTCGAAACCAGATTTTGTATTTATGATTATTACCTGTTCCCTCATTTTTTGTGGTCTCTTTCTCAAGATTCAGCCATACAAGAAAGCCATGAACAAGAACTGAAGGGAAGGGATCCAGCTGTTTGGCACGTAGGCTTGAAGGTAGCCTGGGACATAGAGACACCTGGGTTGGCAGTTCCACTTCACCAAGGAGACATCTACTTGATGCTTGGTAATTTTCAAGAACTAAGAAGTTGAACTTTCTGTTGAAATTAGAGAAAATTATCTTATGTTAGAATAAATTACCATTCCTTCCTTACAGTTAAGACTTTTATTTACTGTCTGGAGTATATAGTAAATTCCTCCTACTCTTTCTACTTCCTGAGTATTTTTGGGGAACTTTTTTTTCTTAATGTTTCTTTCACTTTACAGCTAAGAAAGAAATAGTCTTTTTTCACCTTTTCTGTCTGTTGTGCAGTCAGAATTACTAGTCCAAGTTAGGCTTCAGGCCATAACTAGAATTTTCACAGATCTTGCCAGAAGTTATGCTGTATCTCTCCCATCCTTGTGTTTCTAGATTCTTTTTGTATTCTGAATGCAGTTTTTCTGAGCATCTGTTACATTCAACAAATAAGTTTCTGTCTTCAGCTTGGCTTATCAAGTGACACCTCTATTATGTAAGATGTGAATGAATCTCCTAAAGTTTTCTAGTACCATGGTCCTTGAGGTTTCAGTCATTATGCCAATCTGTGAATATTTTATTAGTCACCAATTTTACACATGACACTTCTCTCCTTCTGTTACTATGTCTATATTCAAACATGCTGTTTTCTAGTAGTGGGATTATACTAAGATCATAATGAACACAGCTGTCTTACTCCAAGAATGAGTCTCAATGTCTCAAGCGTAGAGGATTAAAAAAAGAAAATTAAATTGAGTTAATTTGCTTGAGCAGCTGAGCTTGTGTGCTAAGGTTTATCCATTGAAAGAAACGAAGCGAGAACTGTTGCTAAGGTTTGTTGGCACAAAATCTGTTGCTTTCTCTTTTGGCTTCTGTTTCTCTTGGTTATAATTTTTTGTTAAAATAAATTTAGTTATAAATCACACAAAAACAAGAACAAGGCTTCTGACAACATGATGTGGGCCTGTTTAGTGTCTTGGTTTGACCAACATCATCTTGGAAGACTGAGAGCATTTGCCGAGCTCCATGCTTTTGTGATTGTGACTTGGAATGCATATTCCATGGAATGTCTCTAGAATGACTTGTCACACTCCCAACTTTATGGGCAGAACAGTCTTTTGAACTTTACCTTTCACAGTTTATCTACTAAAAACAATACCTTTATAGGCCATCATGAAAACCGTGTAGCATTCCTTGTTCTTAGTTATCTCATCAAATCTTCTGAACTGTCATCAGGGAAGTGTTGTGTAAAAGTAGTGGACTAAGTGTGCTCTGAAGTGTGTTCAGACATGGAAAGATAGGTGTTAAGATGTGAGATCCTTTGGCATAGTGGTCTGAATGTGCCTCCCTTTTTTGTAAGGGTATAAAGTAGAAGCCTAAAGGGGAAGAGGGATAGTGAGAATGAAGTTTTAAGTGGCAGCTAAACATTCCTAGAAAGGTTATTATAATCTATTTTTGTGCAATAACACTTAGGGCATCGAGTAAACTCCTTATCTAATCCTTCCTGACTGGAAACTTTGAGCATATAGAGCAATGCTGGCCAACAGATTCAGAAGGTATTTAATAAAAGAAGGGGACTAACTTTAGTATTTTTATTGCAAAGTACTCTAGATTGTAGTTGATTGAGTTACCAGATCATAAGAGTTTTTTATTCCCTAGTGGAATTTATATAGTAACTAAAGTATTTTCAGAGATTCTATATGAAGGGTAGATCAGAAAGTTAGTTTATTTAATGAGTAACATCATAAGCATGTTTAGATGGAAACAAAGGATATATTAAACATTCTTTTGAAGATGATGTGTAAATCACTTTCTTATTAATACTTTTGAAGAGCTACAGATTTGAGCTCTGTAGGCCAGGTGTTTTTTTAATCTCTTCTGCATTTCCATGGTCTTTGTATTTCTTTTCAATTACTTGGAAAAAAATTACTCTTCTAAATAGTCTTAGAGAGTATTCTCAAAATGGCCCTTTTATTATGTTTCTTTGTGTAGCAGAACTGCCTTTATCATTTTGACTTGGGGTGAAAGACAATATAAGGAAACATGCATAGTTTTAGTGCATTTTTTTCTGTTCAGACTTTTTGCATTAATTTTTAAGAGGGGGCATCTTGAGGATGCCATCTAAAAGACAAAATATGAAAACTCCGTAAAAAAAGAAACTTGGCAATAATAATAATAAATAATTTAAAAATTGTTTTATGCTTTTTTACATGCTGTATTCCAGAACCTCATTTCAGTTAGCAGAGTCCTCTTATTGGCTTTATAGTGGCAGAATGCAAGACATCTAGAAAACAGAACCTGAAAGAGTCCTGCAGCTGGTGGTGGTTCATGTAGAGGCACAGATTGATAGGACTGGCAGGATTGGTGGTGACCATCACTGACTCATCCACCCCAGCACAAAACTCAGCCACTCTGTAGGTCTGTTCTTCCAGTCGTTGGAATGGTGTAGTGTTACTGCTTTATATGAATGTTGAAAATGCTGAAACATCACATTCAATATGTTGCTTATAATTTAAAAGTCAGGTCCTATCAATTCCTGTACCTGTAATACCACTAGTATTTCCTGTGCTACACACAAATCTATAGAAGAAAGTGTGGTAACTGCATATTTCTTATAGTAATATGCAATTACAGTAACTTGTAAATCAAGATCAATGGGTAGAGCAAAGTAATAAAAAAACCCACAATTTTTTTTTTAGTATTTCTAGTAGACATTTCATAATGTTTCTGTTCCTCTCTTCATTGGCTTTATAAATGTTTTTTTTGTTATTCTGGGGAGAAATTTAGTAAAATGTCTTATAATTTAAATTTACATCTTCCTTCTCAGCAGCCCTCTTCAGATGAAATCATGAGCCATAATTTAGATGTATATTAATACTAAACATAAGGTGATCACATCCATTCATTCTTCTTTTAAGCTATTACAATAATAAAAATGTATATTTTTAAGTAAAACCAACAAAAACTCAAAATTACTTTCAGTAAGACAGACTTTAAAATAATTTTTTTAGGCTTTATGAAGAAAAAAGTCTGGTGCATGGCTGCAAGTCTGCTGCCTAAAAATTCAAATCTAAACTTTATATCATTCATGAAACGGAAACACTTTAGCTCAATTTAGGATAATATATTGGTCTGCAGAGGAAGTGCACACTGAACCCTGCTGTCTCAAGTACACAGTCAAGGGGTGTCTAATATGAAACGTGTTGGGTGCGTGCAATAAATCCAAAACGCGTGGAGGTGAGCAAAGGGCCCCATCTGCTCTGTCCTAGAGCATGCTTAACTAGCCTTGTCATGGTCCTACTATTAAATTGGAATTTTTCCCCTAATCTTTGAGTTAGACATGACCAGATTTGCAAGCAGATTTACAATTTTCACTAATTTTCTTACCATGACTTCAAAACATACTTAACAAAAATACATTCTGGACTCTTTCAAAGGCAGATTTACTTTTCTGCAGCTGTTTCCCATAGATCAAGCTCTTTCTTGAAGGTTAGGGTTTTAAAACAGCATGAAGATGAACTTTGAATCTTATACCACTCCCCACCCCCAGCAAATTCTAGTTTGAGAAGCATCAAAAAATTATTTTCATAACCAACCAGAAGTAGGTTGCACACATTGCAGAGGTTGGATTGTGGTAAAAGATAAGTATTTAATGGAAACACTTCCACATGTATATAGTGACTCATTAAACTATTTCTAGATATTTAATCTGCTTCTCTTTTCACAAACTAGCTTGAACCCTCTTTGCTCTCTAGCATCTTGAATGTGTTGGAGCTTTTCACTCCCTCCCATTTTTTTTTTCTTGAGTCCACATTTAATCCAAATGGTATATTCCCTACTATTAAGACTTAGAACTCCAGAAAAGTATTTGTCATTGCCAACATATTTCTTTTAAAATCATTATTTTTTTAGTGTTTAGACCTTTAATTCATTCTGTTTTATTTCTGCATGGTTTTCTTGTTTGTTAATGATAGTTAAGAAAATTAATAGCAAAAATCCATTTCACTTTTGTTTGTAGATATTTGTGGTGGTTAGAATATCAAAGATTTTGCCAGTGCTTTAAACACCACTGTACCTTTTATTTGCTTTTCGAATTGTCTAAAAAGTTTGGGAGGAATGCTTTAGAGATGATAGAAAAGACTATATAAATCCCTGTTGGTAATTTTGGGAGCCATTTTTGTTGTGGTTTGTGTTTTCCTTGGAAATACTTTGCCTCCAAGTAATAAGTTTAGGGCCTTTAGCCCCCACTCCTTTAAGGATTGGCTAAGAGTTCCTTATCTTTCTACCTTTTATTTGTGATGTTGCTGTAGTCTGCAGTGAATGGGTGTAGAGTCATTGTTCCTCTCAAAGTGCTTCGGCTCCTCAGCTCACTGATAATTAGTTCAGTAGCAGAATGAGAATTAAGTGTGTGTATGTTATTTCAGTGTTTGTATACTCACAAATCCATTAATCTTTCTTCTGACAAAAGAGCCCAGGTAATTCAGCTGTCAGAAGAAAGCCCTGAGTGAACAGAGCAGGGGCAGGGACTGAGAACGGGATCATAGAGAAAAGGAAGGAATTGGCAGTAGTTTGGAGGAGAGGAGAGGACTGTGCTGAGGTTCTGGGATGTATTTTGAGAAAACAAGAGCCAAAAATCCCTAGATGTCAGTACAGTGCTGGGAGAGACAGATCTACCATGTGAACTTGCCTCCACAATTAAAAATTGAATATGCAACATCCAGATTCCAAAATGTATCTGCTATCTGTAAATAACAGAAAAATCACTGAGAAGTTTTACTGGTAGGGGGTCCCACATAGAGAATAATAGCCTGCATGCTGTTCTGAAGAGTCTCTGTTTTGGTTTTGCAGGCCTCAGGGGTCAGTGCTTAGTCATGTAAAACTGAGGCTGATTCCTTAAGTGTTGTTTTTTACTGAACCCCACAAGGCATTATGGTACTTCCAACACGGATGACCAAGGAATGAAACAGCTTTGGTTTGGCTCTAAATCCAAAATAATCTTCTGGGTGTAGTGTTCTGTATCTGAATAAAAGCTTTCAGTGCCAGATGGACAACAGCCAATTTAACAAAGAGTGATTTTTCTTTTCAGTTAATATACATTTAGGAGAAAAAGAAACTAAATCTTTGCCACAATCTTTTAAGAACTCAAATGCATTTTTAAATATGCTTTGAGGTGTGCAATCAATGAAGCTTCAACTATTTTTGTACCATTAGAATTTTACATTAATTGTAAACTATTAAATTAAAATTACAGACTTCTTTCTGAGACTGATAAAGGATTAGAGGCAGTTGGAAGCAATTCCAAGGTGAAGCTCTACAATGAAAGATTTGCCAAGGGTTTCAATAAAGGTGCAAACCAAAATGAGATAAGTCTACTTCTATGTTTGCTACATACAACCATAGAGAATGGGTACTGAAAGGGGTAGTGGAAGTGTTTAGGTTTGTTTTCTGACACAATTCTTCTTGAAAGTGATTGTGGTATTTAAATATTGCAATGTCCAGACATGATAATGTTCTGTGGCCCTTGCAAGACTGGGTTCTCTACAATTTACCCTCATATGTGTCTATAGTTTTTTTCATAAGTTCTTAGTTTTGTTAGCATTTCTTTTGAGAGTTTTCAATATTTTTTAGTGATTTTGAGGAAAGAGATTGTAACTTCCAAGTAGTCTGTTTAGTCTCCTCAGTAGTCTAGACTCAGTAGTCTCCTCAGCTTTGGAGGAATTAATTTGTTTAGTTGAACTTTCCCTATAAGAGGTGGGAAAATGCCACTTCTAAACTGTCTTGGAGAAAACCAGTGTAAATAGAAATACTTCTGACTCTAAGATAGTGAATAATTACTGTGTTCTGCAAAACATTGGACAGATGTGAATGAATTCTCTAAGCATTAAAGGAAGAAAAGTACTGTACTTAATTCATATTCAACCAGATTAACTTTTATTAAGAATATTTTTTCCATGTACTTAAGGTTTTATAATCTGTCCCTAGATGATCTCAATATGACACATCAGCACTGTGTTCTGGCTGGTTTATCCCCTCGGTTCAGCTCAACTCACAGGGTGGCAGATGTAAGTATCAAAAACATTTCATTGTTTGGTCCCTTGCAAAACCAATATCCTGGTGCCCTATAGGCAGCACCGGAGTGTCTTATCAGAATTGTGGTTCCTGTTATGCTTTTGACTCCAACTCTTTTCATTAACAACTGCTGTTGTTTATTTTTGATTGAGGTACACTTGGCTCTGTATTGGTAGTTGGCCTTAACTCTCAGGTAGACTTATCAGATGTGAATTGAGAGTGTGCTGCACCACACCTCATGGATTGCTGATGAAGTATAGTTGAGAAATAGAAATTTTCTGAAGTGGCTATATATTTATTTTATATATTTTATTGTATCTTTATAGTCTTCAAGAGGAACATTAGAATACATACTTGGACAGTGTGAACTGGCACTCCAGAATTTACAGACTGATTCTGATTCAATGGCTTTGAAATCACTGGAAGCTGCAGTGGTGAAGCAAGTAGAAGAAATACATAATGAGGTGAGATGATCTGCACTGAAAATACTTCAGCCAGGTCTGAACAGGACAGTCTCCTCATGGAGTTAATGGCTATTAAGTGTGTTCAGCTGCTTACAAGGCGTTTTTGTACAAGGCACTTACACTTTGTACCAGTTTGCAGTGTGGCTTTTATGGGTACACTGATTGAGATTATAGTGGAAGTTTTCTTTTTTCCTTCTTAAAATCCCTCTGCTGGTAAAGTAAGAGAAGTTTCACAAATCACTACACCAGAACTGACAGTGTGATGGTCAAACAGACTACTCTAGCCCTTCTCTAACAGAAAGGAATAGAGAGAAGGGATTAGAGGAGAAGGAGCAGGTCAGTTATTCCTCCCTGGTTTTTGTTGAACCAGGTTTTTGCATAATGCCATGGATGGCATTAGAGAGTGTGGGCTCTAAATCATGTACTGAAGAAAATACAGTGGAAATAATTGTGAGGAACATATTTAAGCAGGCCATTTAGTGCTACAAAAGATGCAAGTGTATTCATGCACTTTGACAGGATTCCACTGAAGCTGGCAGTGCTTTCTTGCTTGGAGCTCTGCTGTATTTCTCCTAAGATAAATTAGAAGCTCTACATTTGCACTCAAATTAGAATTCATGTAAAATGTTTAAATTGCTGTCTGCTAAGGAATAAAATATTGTGTAGTGCTACTAAAACTTTGTATAACACATTTTTAGCTGTATTGTGTTTACAGTTGGTAAAATGGAGCACAGTGTTGGCAAAAGATTTGCGCCCTTGACTTTTACCAAAACAGCTCCTAGGGCAATTTAAAGAAGTCTGATGCATGCAGGGGTTTACAAAACATTAATCAGGCTCAGTCCATAAAACTACACGCATATGTGGTTTGCACAGCAAGGGCCACAGGCACAGCTGGTGTAAATTTGCACGGGTCCTTTAACATCAAAGCCATGTGCTGTTTACATCAGGTGAGAGAGTAGCCCCTGGTGTTTGCAGTCACCTGAATAATTTTGCAATGTGACATACAGGGATGTTTCCTGTTACACATATGGGATATACTGTAACAGCAGTCCTTGTTTAACTTGTACATATTGTGCACTTAGTAGACACACTGGATCTGTATTTAATTTGAAAAGAGACTACCCATCCACCTATTTTACTATTCTTTTCTCTTTTTTTCTTAATTTTTTATCCCAAGGTCAAATCTTCACTTGCTATTAGAATGCTACTTAAATTTCATTTATTGCTGCACAAGTAGACACAATTTCTAGAGGCATATATCTGTGGTAAATGTCTATTTCTTTTTCAAATATCACTGAGCTGAAAATATTAAGACTTGTGAAGCTAATGCAACTTTTTTTTGCATATGAAAGCTTCCCACTTTCCTGTATGATAAATCTTTGTCTTTTAAGGCACTAATATAGGTTTTAAACTTTATCAGGCAGGTGGGAGAACAAGAGAGTGTTTTGTTTCTTTAAAGAATCAAGCTGCTTACTGATGAAAATGAGCCTTTCATTTCATTCTTAAACTTAGTTTGTTAGCAGTTTTTAATGCAAAATCAAAATAGCACTAAAATCCAAATCTCATAGGATTAATGGAGAACTGCTGCCCAGTTTCCCAATTTTGTCTGTGTGTTTCTGATATATATTACAGCTTTCTGTGCTATTCCTAAAGCTCCTTGCGATTTCTTTTTCCCTCTTCCTCTGAACCAGAGATCATGACCTTGACATGAGATAGTATCTAGAGCTGACGATATTGTTGTATTTTATTTTTAAATATTGTCATAACTGAAATTCTTCAGTTTCAACTCTTATAACCAGATGCAGCCATTCTTCTTGGTTCTTTATCTTCCTGAAATGCTACGGGTTCATTCTTTTTACCCCCTTGCTGCTACCTCCAAAGCAATCATCAGAGAACATTAACCAGAACAGAACCATCACAGGACCAAGCTAAAATATACTAGTTTAGCAGATTCACAGTCCGTGCTGAAATTAACTGCTCTGCCAAATGAGGCCTGGATGAATTATCTGAGTCTGCTCGAGGGAAAAAGCCTAAGAGCGGGTCTGAAAGAATGAGGAATGATTCTGTGCCTTCACTTTTGTACTCCCGGGCAGGAAAATTGACTTGCTGTGCTGATAAAGTGTGTTTGAACTGAGGATCTGAAGCATAGGTGGAGACTTCATTTTTTTCCAGTTTTGTGGTGGGCAGAGAAATCTCTAAAAGAGTATCTGGGGGGTGTCCTTACTTGATGTTACATTTCCCAGAGTTCATTTGTCAGGGCTGTGTCTTGACAGAAGTATTCCTGCTGAAAAAGTAAGATGCCAACCTGAGGAGGATTTTAGCATCTCTAGTGGGCAGCCAGGTGGTGGAAGTTTAATATTTCTTTAAACCTATCTTTGTTGTCATGGTCTCCCTCTCTACAACAGCCTTCAAAGGAATAGCTGAGTAATTGCAAGGTATGTGCTGTGTGTTAGGTGTGTGTCACTTCTCTCCCAGTGTGTGCTTTGTAGTTGTAAGTAAAGATAACGTTAATTAAAGGTGTTCACATGCAGTTTGTCTGTGTAGCTTATGGCCTTGCAGTCTGAACAAATACTTCAGTGGCAGGGGTGTAGGAAGGTGCACAGATGTAGTTACCTGCCAGCTCACACAATACAGCTGACACACAGTCACAGTCAGATTGTTGTTTGGTCAGGAAAAGTTTATCCCAAAATAAATGATCTTGCACAATTCTCTGAATGGAAACCTCTTGCTCCTCCTACTACTTTCCTCCTGCTTGGCTTTCCTAAACATGTGCAGCTGCTGAGTACATCTCCAACACAGCTACAGGGCACCTGGGGAAAACCACTGGCAGATAAATTCTCTTAAAGGAACTAAATATTGCTGGACAGATCATGTAAATGCTCACACATATAAAAAATCCGCAGAAAAGATCTTTGCCAGCCTGTTCTTCACATTTCAAAGAAAATTTTTCTTGCTCTGACTAATGCAAAATCCACTAATAGCTCATGTTGGTGTGAGGTTCTGTCAAGACTTCTGTATTTGCCAGCACCAAACTAATATTCAGATGTTCTCAGTGTAGTAAAACACCAGAGGAAGTCTTCTTAGTGTCATAGGATTGCGTTGAAAATATGGCAGGTTCCACACTAAGTACTTAAGTTTGAAAGGTGGGAGTTTGTTCACATCAGGGTGTGATAATCAGATCCATGATTACCATGATTAGAGACTGAATTGGTTGCCCTGTTGCTTGTGAGGTACAGTCACTTTTGCCTACAGCAAATCTGGTTTTATGGCAGCAGTAGATAAATTGAGCTTGGAGAATGCACGGGGAGGTAGAAAGCCTGGGCTAGCAGAGCTGAAGGGATGTGGAGTTAGACACTGAGGTCACAGATGAGAAAGGGAGAGGTGTAGGCAGCCAAAGGAAGGTTAATATGTTTTAGCACATTACAGTGAGCTGACAGTATGGTTGGTGGCTGACTAGTATGGCAGAGAGAAAATATAGATCACCTACATGTGTGGCATTTAATAACAAGGACTTTTAAATAATTGGCTGAGGAGCATTGCCTCACAAAGTGTCAAATGCTACTGTTGGCCTTTTACTACCCAGTATTGACAATAACCTAAAATTGGCCTTTAATCATTGCTTAAAGGACAACTTGAAAATTTGTTGAGATTAGACATGTGAAGCCTGATTCTGAGCTTACTTGCACAGATGTAAGTCATAAATGAAAATCAATTAGAAGATGAAAATTATTCCACAGACACTCAGCCTATGTATTTTTGTATGTAAATATGTTTAAACTGTGTCCTCTTCAGTCATGTAAAATACTTTCTAATGATAACTAAAGTTAGTTCTCATGTATGGGAGTCTCCAAATTAAAACTCTCTGACAAAATCCTTAGCAAGAGCTGTTTACCTGAGAGTTTTGTCACAGAAGATGAATGTCCTCTAACTCCCATTCCAATAGGGCTAGAAATGAGCTTTTTGTGTCTCTCCAGTATTTAGTGTTGAGGTTTTTACTAGTAGAGGTTCTCCTGTGTATGGAAGGAGACAAACCAAGAGAAGTGAGTTCCTGCTACAGAAAGAAGTTATTACAGAAGAGAAATCATGTCACCGTTGCCTCATCAAGATAATTTTCTTTCTCAGAACCAACAGTTACTTGGTCAGAGGTCATAGTTCAGAGCAGACACTTGTCACACAGCTTGGTGACTACCTTGGAGGGTTAGATGTTGTTTTTCTCCCCAAGCCCAATTTATTAACCCAGGTTAGAGCTAAACAGATACTGTGAGATGAATGCAGAGCAAAGTTTGGTAGCTGTGTGATATGACAGTCCACATCATTAAACAGCCCCTTGTTGCAATTAGGTGCACACTGACCTCTGATGAGACCAGCTAATTCTGCAGAAAATGAATTAGCTGGTTGTTTTACTTTGTCTTAGACCTAAAAAGTGACTCTTTTGTGTCAAATTATATATATTTTGTATGGGATCAAGCTACATTTAAATTCTGGCCAATATGCCAGAGCAATTAGAGTGAAGTTACATAGATTATTGCAACAAATCAATATGACTAGGTAAAAATCAGATTGACTGGAATAGATCTATGATGAGTCATATTTTAACATTGATTTTAATAAAAATAAATTTTTTCATTGATTAATGGCCTCATGATGAATTTCATGGAACCTGTTTGCCAGACATCACATGGTAGAGGCCAAAAACCTCAAAAAGAAGTGAAGAGAGGGAAAAAATGTTCTTAAAATTCTAATTGAATGACGATATACTCAGCTTTCCCAAAACTGCATATACTGATTTTTTTTTTTTTACCAAACTGTAAACTGGGTCCTTTGTACCTTGTTAATATTATACAGGAAGCAAAGTTTCCTTCAGCTCTTTTTTTTTAGTTATTATTATTATTATCATTATTATTATCATTATTATTATTTTAGGAAGGATGTCATTAAACTTCTGTGCTAAAAAGTCACTAGGTAGCATTCAGGATTTAAAAAAAAACATTTTAAGATCTGTGCCTAATCATGTTGTATTTGACTAATAAATTTGCTTTGATATTATTTTTATACACTTTAAGGTGTATATAAGGTGAAAATTTAAGGTTTTTTAAATTGTAATCTTTAATGTATTGATCAAACCTTTAGTTAATGTTAACTGGACCACTTTCAGATTTCTGTAGCTGTTCAGTTTTCTCTTGCAGGAAAGGCAGTGTTAGGTGACAGCTTTGGGCAGTTTTCTTTATTCTTTCACCTTGGTAGGTTGTCTTTGTTTGCATCTTCAGAGTTGAGTAGGGATAAACAAATCTTCTTTGTGGTACAAATAATGATTAAAGCAGCTTTGAACTCAGTGTGAAACAGAACTACCACAACAAAGATAAATATGGAATTCTAAAGACCAGAACTATGGATTACTCTTAAAGAAAAGCAGCACCTCTGGTAGCTGAGCTGTCTGGTGAAGGATGAGAGGCTATGATTCCTTGTGTTATTACTGCAAGTTGGTTTTTTAAAAATCTTCTATGACTGAAACAATTTGAAGCCCACAGTGTTAATCAAAATAATCCAGAGTTGGTGCATATTTGACTGGAATTTTTAAATGTTTGTTGTACATGTACACCATGTAAAAAAGGGGGGAAAAATAAGAGTTGAATTTTGCACCTCTTTGGGTTTGAAGAGAGTAGCTCAGGTCATGGATGGATGTGGAATAGAAATAAACAGCTGGGTGTAAGGGTGTGTTTAGGAATAACCTACTTTGGTAACTTTCTTCTTTTCTATGGGGCTATTCAGATGTAGCTGGATTCATGCATTACCCCATTCCTGCCCCACATAAGGACCATGGGTGTTTATGTTGCCATATGTTTTCATCTTGCAGGTTGAATTTGAGTGGCTTAGGCAGTTTTGGTTCCAAGGCAAGAGGTATTTGAAGTGCACTGATTGGTGGCTTAAGCCTATGGCTAAATTGGAAGAATTTTGGAGAAAACTGGAGATTATGGTAAGTACTAGTTTTAAAGTCTAAAGCCTCTAGGGCCTAATTCTGAGAGCACTCACAATTATGTTTTTAATTGTACTCTAGTAATGGGTTTTAGACTTTATTCAGAACATATGAGAAGCAGAATCAATGTCAGCCTTTCACTGTCTCCTCTTACTTTCATCCCCCAGTAGCCAGAAAAAATGTGAGCAAAATCAGATCCAAAACCCCAGGATTTTAGTTAGTTCTTGATTTTGCTTGTTTTTGAAGTTTGAAAGCCTCATAAAAGCCTCATATGAGCCTTTTAGAGCCTCACAAGATGACAGCCATATATTACACCACACAAATGCTGTGTGTTGTCAGCTTTTTTGTACAACCCTCAGACAGACAACTCTGCTAATGACAACAGTGGGTGTCTGAGGAAAGCGGAGAACAGTATTGGTGACCTGGAAGTACAACTGTCTGTGGTCCACCTGCACACTTAGACCATAGCCAGAACCTGCAAGAGGGGATTATTTCAAGAATAAATGTAATCATGATTTCTGGGTGCTTCCAAGTACATTGTGCATTCCTTGAAAAGGGATTCAATGCCAAACATGTTGTCCTGTTGCTGCTGCTGTCCATGTAGAGCCTCAGGTGAGAGCTGTGAAGCTTTGAGAACAGTTGCCATGTGCCTATTCCTGGATTTGCTCTCAAAGGGGCTGTGCTGGCAAACCCATTGTTCCCCTCTCCATCCATCTGCAGGAGAAGCTGCTTCTCAATTATTTCTGGTGGCCACAACAAAAATTAGCCTCAGTTTGCCTGTGCTGGCTTGGAACAGTTTGTACTGTGGGTGCTGAGTACAACTCATACCAGGGGTGTGTTGGAAGCTCTGGAGATGTGGTGCAACAAGAACGTGCTCTGGAGTCTCACAGGAAATGTTGGGACTCAGCTGCTCCAACACATCGTGAGCTTCCTCAGCAGTGGCTGATTTCAGACTTGGAAAACACGCCTGGAAAAGTGGATATTTCGGTTGTGGAATTAGTAGCCACAAGAAATCAGTTGAACATTGAATTTTCCTACAAAAGGATAGAAAATGTAGCTTGCTTATGCATTTGGGGCTTTTTGGCCCTCATTTTTGTGTTCTTATGCGCTCACATTCTTGAATGACCCTTGTAATTTAAAAAAGAAAATCTTTTGGTTTGTTTTTCTTTCAAATGACAACTTACTCCCTTGTAACACAGGCTTAGATGAGGTAGAGACAAGAATGTTTGATATTTTATATCCATTGTGTGCTGAAAACATGGCAAACCAGCAAACTCTGGAGCTCTCAAGGGTTAGGTTTTCTGCAATTGGTGTGACATTGCCATGTGTCTCTAATTAGGAACATGGTGGCGTCAGTGTATCTCCTTTCAACAGGCCTGGGGATGATATTTATCAGCAAACCCAAGCTCGGGCCAAGACAGAAGCTGCTTCTAATTTATATTTTAAGGATCGCTTTAATGTTTTATGACTTATAACATATTAATCACAATTAATTGCAGCTATTGGAGGAGACAGAGGAGAATGTTAATTGGGAATGTCTGGGTGAATTTGGTGGCCGGGGCTGTTTTTTGGGGCCAGAATTGGCGTTTTTGGCTGCGGTTCTGGCTGGGGCCGTCAGGGGGCAGTGTTGACCCGCGGTTCCCTCGCCGGGAATGGGAATGTGGCATTTCCATCCCGAGTTATCCCTCTTGCTCCAAGTTACCCGTAATCTCTAAGATTCCATAACACAGGAAATCAATTGCGGGTTAACAAATTCAACAGCAATTTAACATAAAAAAAAAAAGTGCAGTGTTTTGGTGCGTGCTTAGCTTCCACAGCTAAGCTGAAAAAAAAGGGTATTTTTGAAGGTACTGCAGTAGCCTGCAGTCAATGGGGTTTTTTTCCTTCCAAATTTATAATTTTAGCTGGAGGATTCTTAGAATATAAAAAGAGAGAGAAGAATGCAAAATGAAAAAAGTAAAAATGTCTTAGAATTATTAGTCTTGTTTAGGAAGAATTTCATTGCTTAAAAGAAATTATTTCTTAAAATAAAATATTTAAGCAATGTATTTTTCCTTTGTGTGTGAGCTGAACAACTGTTGACTTGTTTTTATATATATATGTCTAGAGTGATACAAAAGTCAGTCTCGGGGACCTTCTGTGTGGATTTTTAGGTTTTCACCTTGTTTAATAAAGCAGCTATAAAGAAGAAAAAGTTTCAAAAATTGTCTCGAATTCTGCTAATTGTAATTACTCTTCTGTTACAGCAGAGTATGATATTTCAGGAAGTTTAGCCCAGTGTCTTCAAACCTGTGGGCTTTATTTAATATTTTTGTACATTATAGCAAGCACAGAATTTTATCATAATGTTTATTCCTGGCATTTCTTTCCCTGAGGATAGTTTTACTTAGAGCTCACTCTTGTGATGTAAATGTTAAACCTTTCATTTGAATGACATTCTGATAAAACATCACATTTCCCACAATATTACCTCATGAATTTATGAGCCATTAAATCCGAAGCAGTTTAACCAATCTTCCTTTTTTTCTCCCCTCCCTTGAAAATATGAAGGCTATTCATATGTTGGAGGGTTTTTTTTTTAAAAGTCATCCAAGATTAACACGTTATCGCCTGCAACATCAGGATAAATGCTTGCAGAATTCAAAGGGAGAGTTACCATTTGAAAAAAGACCGTACAGGCTTTGCTTTCTGGGTAAAGAGAAGTCTGAAAAGCTGAAATCTCATGTGATGTGAGCAAGTCTTGCTGTAGCTGTTCTGAGATTCAGTGGAGAGACAATTTGTCTCTCAGGGTCTGATATCATGCAAACCTTGCAATCTGACATTTATTTTAGCTACACCAAATCTGTAAGAACTGCAGAAGTCCGACATTCTTTTTTTGGTTATTTTGTTTTATGCTGATTCACATGAGAAAAGTAAAATGCAGATCAATGAAATTATTTTTGTGGAATGAAAAGTAAACATATATGGCTACATTTGCATGTTGAATATTTGAAGTATTTTTTTACACATATCTAGTGGTCCTTAGAAAAAAGAAAAAGGCCCTTACAGTGTGTATGGTGTGAACTGTATTTCCTGCTTTGACAGTCCATTTAGCAATGTAGCAGTGTATTTATATGGCAGTTGGCCTTAATAACCTTTATTGACTTTAGTGGGAAAGAGCCAAGACTGGCATTATTAAAATGTATCAATTTCATTGCAGTATAAAATCACAACATATATAATTATGTTAGGTAGGCTAGGCTCCATTTAATCCCACCTATTTATGCAGGAATTTGGCAGGACGAAAGAAAGTGGAACTGAAATGCAGAGAAAAGTATGAGTGACTTGGAGTTACATTTAACAGCACAACTGTTTGCCTGCAGTGAAGGGACTACTTAAAGGAATGAAACATAGATCTTGAGGAAGTAATTTCTTAATGGGATAACTGAAACACAAGTAGTAGTTACACCATTTGTTTCATTTTTTGGCGTCTTAAAGCAGAGCTGATGATAATGAAATGCAGCACACCTTTTAATTTCTGGTAGTGCAAAAGCAGAAGTGTGCACACTTGGCGTAAGTGCAATGATCAAAGTGGCATTTCCTGCAGACTGGTATCTTCCTGCACAACTTTTCTCTTGATTTATAAAACTTCTTTAAAACTATCTTTCATCTTGTTATTACTGTTATTTTCAATAACAGGCTTTTTGTCAGTTTACATAACTGAACTGAAATCAGAGAGCAAGGCTATTTTGTTGTAAAATTATTTTTCTTTCCTTTTTGAGGTCTGTTCCATTATTTGCTCCTATTGCTGTATATGAAGTATGTCATAGTTTCAGCTCTAAGCCACTATTGTCAGGGGCTTACAGCCTGACAGTTAGAATTGAGTCTACGCTGAAACTTGAGCTACAAAATCTCAGCCCAGAGCCATTTTTTTCCCCCTAAATTAAAGCAAGGGTTTAAATATGTATTTAAATCAAGAGCATTTCAGTTCCCGGATAACCATGAAAAGCTCTAAGAAAAAAAAATGTTTTTACAAGGAATTCTCTTAGCTTTTGTAGACCTTGGCACTTTAAACAACTAACCAATTATTTCAAAAAAAATAGATAATGGGATCACAAACAGGCTGGTTGGTTGTTTAGCTTCTTTCAGAAATTGCATAGCAACTTAACTGACACTTGAATTGTTTTGACCTTGTCAGCCAAAATTCCAGGAACTCTGAGATATTATTTTAATTTCTCTTCTGGTTTTCCTGTTGTGCTCAGATATTGCAGTGTCACACTTTATTGGAGGGCCATGTGGTGATGGGTGATCGGATTTGCCTAATGAGCTGTGAAATGGAGGTACAACATGGCAGCTCAAAGACCCAAATTTTACCCATATTTATTGTCTTTTGGGGCTCTCCTTATCTGTTTAGGCCAGAGCCTTTAAATAAATGTATTTTTGGCAGATTATATTTTATGTACACTGGAAGTCAGATGCTTCTGGAAATGTATCTTTTATCTTAAACAACAAAACCAAAACCTGATCCTGGAGACTTACTTTTCGTTCTTTCTTGTGCCTTTTTTTTTTTTTTTTTTTTTTTTTTTTCTGGCAGTAATTTTTTTGACCCCAATATTTTTAGCTGTCAGAAATGGGAGAAAGGATTTAGCATTGTCTGTAGTAGAATCACAATGAAACTGTAAAAAGAAAAAAAAAAGTAAAGTTGTATTGCACATCTTTGAGGAAAAAAATTATTTACAATTCTGAGGGAATTCAGACTTAAGCTTCCAAAACAACATGTGTGCTGAAAGCACAAAAGACTGTGTTTATGATTCTCTTTGAAGTGTTTCTGCAACAGGATAAGGAAAATTTTAGAAACTGTCTGATAGTGTTCAGGGTAAATACTTAAACCCCTTTAGAGAATTTCACACACAGATACTGTGCAGCAGAAAAAAGGATACTTATGTTTCCTAAAGCTGCTACAGCCTACAGCTTTGTACTTAAAGACAGAGGTGTTGAATAGAATTCTTCTGAGGATACATCCAGCGACAATATCTACAGGAACATCAGAGCAAACCAGTGGATAGCACTTTCTATTTTTAACCCTTCCGTGAGCTGGTTGAGATCTGAGCTGCGTTGATATGAGCCACTGTAACATTTCTGTTATAAACTGGAATTGTTCAAAGGGCAGCCTGCCCACTCTGGGAAAATCACACTGACAGCATTAAGGTGGTCATGTACCCTGGCATAATCCAGGAGCAGTTGAGGACCATTTCTGTCCAGTGGGACATTTCTGATGGCCCAGGTGGGAGCACCATGGGAGGGGTGTGTAGCTGTGCCCCTGGTGTGGTCCTGCCTCTGCCTTCCCCTCCAGGTGGGTTTGCACCTGAGTTACCAGTTTGCCATTTGTAGGTGTTGTGGTGCACACAGCTGGGTCTTGGTGAGCTGCAGGTTTGGATAACTAGAATTCTGCTGTCTGGTGCTTTATTCTTACTGTAACAGGGCATCTTTCTATGATTCTCACTATTTTTATACTCTTGTACAATTGTGTGTTCTAAATACCTGCGCTTCCATGTAAAATGTCATGAGTTCTGTGCTAGTGTTTAAGGCATAAATACATATGCCACAATCAGCAGAAATCAAATTTGTTCTCCCAAAATGATGGGTATACATGAGCATAACAGTAGATCTTTGTATCAATAGTGTTTTTGTTTATAGAGGCTTATTATTTGCTTTGGAAATAATGATATTGTCACACTGTGCTGTTTTACTAGTCTCACTGCTCTTTGCAAAGTCTTTCACAAGGGCATGGAGTGACAGGACGAGGAGGAATGGTTTTAAACTGATGGAGGGCAGGGATAGTTTGGATATTAGGAAGAAATTGTTTACTGTGAGGCTGTCCAGGCCCTGGCACAGGTTGCTCAGAGAAGCTTTGGCTGCCCCATCCCTGGAAGTGTTCAGGGCCAAGTTGGACAGGGCTTGGAGCAACCTGGGATTGTGGAAAGTGTCCCTGTCCATGGCAGGGGAGGTTGGAAATAAATTGTATTTCAGGTACCTTCCAACCCAGAAGATTCTATGATATGCTTTAATGTTCTCAGAAATCTATTTCCTAGTAGAAAAACTTAATAAAGGACCGTATTTGGAGACTGGGAATAGTATTTATTGAAAAGAACTTAATCTGTATTTTTAGAATTTATATGCTCTGTGGAAATTGATTATTACCAATATTTAAAATTATTTCTAATTCTTATTTTTTCAATCCTAGTAGTGATCAGATACAGAGCTTATGGATTTGTATTTGTGTATATATGTTTATGGACATGCTACACAGAAAAAAAAAGGATTTGGTTTGGTGTTAAAACTGTGAATTACAGTGGTTTAGCAGGAATAATTTGTACTGTGATTGTTATAAACTAGGGTAAGTTGTGATTTTGAATGAAAATGAAAGCAAATGGCAGTATGACTGAAATGTCACCATCTACATTGCTGTATTTTTTTTCAATATAGCTAGTGTTGCTAATTGTGGTTTTATTGCTATTGTATTTTAGTGGCTCTGTAACCACTATAAAATAGAACACAGCTGCTTTACTTTCCAAATGGCTTTGGTAGGCAAGGGAGGTGACGTCTTCTGAAAAGCTGCTGTTGCTGCATTGATACCTTTTCTTTCCTATCTGATCATCAGTCCTTCTAATTTCTAACAAGATCATGACTGAATAGTATTTTTGTAATGTGTTCTGTAACAGTTACTTCATCTTTGCTCAAAATGGCAGCTTTCATTTTATACATAAAGAAATATAACTTGGCTTCTGAAGTTGCTATGGAGAGCATTATGCCCTGATGAATTAGGTGCTAATTCTTTTACTGACCCTCTGTTTAACTTGTGCAAGTAACTTAGGTGTGCTTTCAAAATCAGTCTGGCAATCAAAACATTGAGGTCTTACTTTGGTTTTAGATTGCAAACAATTTATGATCTTAAATTCCTCCTGAATTAAATGAGGCTATGATTTTTTCTGTATCTGACAATTAGTTATTGGCTATGTCCTAGGGAGAGAACATCCTGCATTTGAAGAATACCAACAAATTTCTGCCTCCCCACATCATGATTGGAAAGTGGAGATGGGGCCACATAGCCTTTTTTTTTTTTTTTTTTTTTTTTTTTTTTTTTTTTTTTTCAGAATGGCAAATTCTGTCTGTTTAAGAAAGAGCTTTCTGTGTTTTGGCTGACCCTGATTGTCTTCTGGCAGTTCCCAGGTCTTGTTCTCAGAAGCTTTTGCATGAATCTTTTTTGCACTTTCTGTTTGTCACTACACATGCTTCTGCTTAATGATCCTGAAGCTGTAGTTATAATAATGTTTACTATTCTGCAGTAGAAAGATAATTACTGGCTTTTCTCAAATGTTACAAGTGAACATCAGATTTTGGCAGTTTTCCTTGGACTGCTAGTCAATCTGAACTCTATATAATTTTCACAACAGAGGCACTAATAAAGTTTAAATGTAGCAAATCCTTTAAATTATTCCAGTTAAATAATGTGATTGTTTATCACAATCAGACTAGTTTTTGTAGGACTCATTTTGAATTTCTGTAATAGAGTAGAACAATTAAGAGGATGGTGAGAACAGGCAGGATTGTTGCTGGGGGACAGGAATGGCAGCAGTGGAGCTGTGCTCAAGATGAATCCAGCTCTGTGCTTAGCATGCAGTGATCCACAGAGTGCACTGTTAATAGCTGGGAATAGTGCATCAGTTCATGTTGTCTAGCTGCCTTGGGATCAATATCATTGTGTAATAAACTGAAGTGATTATTTTTATGTCTCTGTGTATATATGTATGCATATACACACTGCTAATAATTACATTTTAGCTCCATCTTCAAGCTGTGTCCTACATCCTAATGGATTAGAGCTTCACCAGCTAGCTGCAAGGTCAATTGTTTTGTGATGTTGTGGGAGGACTCAGCTTGGATAACTGAATTATAAGACTTTTTTTACATGGCAGAGCACGTTAACTCATTGTGATCCTTTTGGTCTCCTTCTGTCCAATGTCACACTTCCATTTCATGAAACAGAAGGTTTTGTGCTGAAATAATTTGCAGTAGTAGAAACACAGAATTCACTCTTTTGCTCCAAAGTAATGGTTGGTTGTGTTGCTGATGGCTGATAGAAATACTTTTAAGATCAGTCTGTACAAAGCAGTTTATGCTGATGCTGTGTAGTACCACACAGAGGTTGTACTTACCAGGCTTACATGAGGGGATAGAAAATCTGAAAATCCACAGAGCCTTACATTTCTTCATGTCTTCTCTTATAGGCAAGAGGAAAGAGCACGATGGTGTTGCATGTCCAATGATAACACATCTATCCTCAGGAAGCAGGGCTGAGGCAAAATGAAATTAGTTATATATTGCATTTATGTCGGTGCTCAAAGCAAAGACCAATACAAGTCCTAAATAAGTCCTAGTCGAAAATCGTATGATGCTTTTGAAAGTATTAAAAAGAAACAGAATTAAGATTATTACTATTTCTCACCTTCAAAAGTCTTCTCCTGTAGGTGTTATCTTCATTAAAGGAACCTTTCAGGGACTGCCTTTGTCCCTCAGAGGAAGGATAGCAGAGAAAGGAGAGGTTACCATGCAGGTACACTTGTACAGTCAAGGCTCTTCAAAACATTTTTTACATTGCTGATCTTTTGTTGGTTTTCATGTAGGACTTACTTGGTACACATGTTTATAAAATATTTATACATTCATGGGTCAGTTCCACTGATGGTTGTTATGCTAAAGGAATTGTGAATTTGCAATAATTAGTAATCTGCTGGGGAGAAGAAAAGATGAGTAAGGCAACAGGTGAATCAGTCTTGAAAACTCTTAAAATTTCTGGAGATGTTGAACAAAACAAAACAAAAAAAGTCTCACTAGTTTCTTTAAGAAATCCTGATGTTAAAAAACTTGATAACAGGGCTGTTTTCTCAAGTTTTGTCTTTGCTTTTCATCTTCTACATTTTCTTCTTAAATGTAAAATACTGTAATTGAATCACAGCATTAGCTGGCTTTTCCCAACAAAACAGCAGATTTAGGCTCTTTGCTGCTAGTTTCAAAAGTAATATGTATGGAGAGGGAGCGCAAAGACAAAAATTGAGCACATAGATGTATAATCCCAAAGGAATAAACTGACTTCTACTAGACAAGCTGAAAGCTGATTAAAATATTTTTCATCCTTTGGGTATGCAACAGCTTTTGATGATGGAGAGTGTATTAATATTCAGCTTAGCTGCTTGTCGACACTGCAGACAGGTCCCAGGAAAGACTCTGATACTGACCAGGTTTTCTCACTCTGCCAGAAATCTTTATGAGACACAGAGCAGCAGCCTTGTACCAGGAAAAGCCAAGATAAGAGTACTGCTATGTCTTTATTTTAGAAATTGCTTTTATAGATTTTAAAAGGATTGAAAATTTTAAAGAATTCTTTTAATGATATAAACACATTTAAGTACAACAAAAGAGAAAGATTATTCTTATTTTAAAATAAAGCTGCTGTAATCTATTCAATTTTCACTTTGTCTGAGTTGTTTGTTAACTTACAAAGATCCCAGTAATAATATCAGTGGTCAGGATTTTTGGAGAGTGTGCTCCTACTCAAATTATTTTATAACAGTAATATCTGTGGTGGTGGAGTACTGTTCTCTTAACTTTGTCTATTCCCTGGTAATGTAATACCTACCTTCCAGACAAGAATGAGATGTAAACAGCTCCTTTATCAGCTGAGACTTCTTCTGTGCTTTTGTTGGCAGGCTGACATAGGGTGTTTGCTTTTTCCCCTTCCACAGTGACTAAATATGTACAGTATCTCTGGAAAACATGTCATACACTGTGAGAGGTGCCTTTAGGATGGCTCCAGGGCTAAATACTTCCTGTAGTAGGTGAAAGAGCATGGCTTAATCAGCTTAGTTAACTTAATTAAGCTGTGCTTTTTCTCATGGTAGAGCTTTAAAGTGTATTTTATTTAGACACTGTATTTCATAGTTGTGGAATGACACAAGGTTGGATAAATTCTGTGGGATTTTTATAGTGGGCTTGAAAAGATAAGATTTGGTAGTTATACTGTGATGGGAGGAAGTGAACTAAAGGAGTTTATTGAAGAGTTAAAGGGGAAATTATAATGCAGTTTAGATTGTAAAGGCTTCTGAAACTGAGAAAGTCTACTCTGCTTTTTATCTCCATCTGAGTTAAAGATTTGTATACATGGAAAGAACTGTCCATTTTCATCCCAGCCTTGGTTTCCCTGCTTGTAGATGTGTCACCAGATTCCGTGACTCTACATTCTTTTATTGTTCTTTGGAAGAAATAAACTAAGGCAGTGTGGTTGTGAGAATGTGGATCATTTCTCCACTGGTCTTCAAGTCTCAGCAGAAGATATTATTACAAATTAAAGTAATTTGAACTCAGTTGTTCTTTCTTGAGATGAGTTGCTCTTTATATTCTTCATGAGGAAAAGGGTTAGGAGCCTTGTACTGGCAGGACTGAAGGGAAGGTGAGTGAGGAGTCCTGGGACAGCAGCTTTGGAGTCAGTGCAGAAATGGGTGTGTGGGTGGAGTGGACCTTTGGGTACAGTGGGAATAGAAAACCAGCTTGGCAGGAAAAGCTTTGGAGGTTGAGAAAAAGTAGGAAAGGATGGAATGGCATGGTTTGAGAGAAAATAGGATGGAGAGGCTTTGCAAGTGGGAAGTGGTTATGGGGAAGATGGCAGAAGATAAGGGTGTAGCTGTGTGTCTCCTTCAAAACCAAATACTGTGGGTAGTGATTTCTTTGAATTTTTTTCCCATCCCTTTAAAAACTTAGTGTTTTGATAGAATTATCTTAATTGATACGTCTGTGCTGTAATAATACTATATTTAATATGCTGCTGGCTTATAGTAGAGAATCAAATAAGGGAGAAATAATCTTTGTTTAAGCAAAAAGTAATTATGTTGAATGCAGAAAACTATTTATGTTGGAAAGTACTTGCTTTTGATTCCACAAACATAAAATTATTCAGAAAAAAACCCAAGATTATGTATGCATAGATTTTTTTTTTTTTTAATTTAAAAAATGCATATAATGGTTAAGGTTCTGGATATTTTTTGTGTGTTTATATGGCACATGAATGCATATATATATATATCTCGGTATATATATATATATCCATGTGCACACATGGAGGGAAAAAGATTTGCCTATTTAAATAACTATGCTGCTCTCCATAATGCTTGAAGTGGCAGAATCTCTCTGAACTGATACAATTTGTTAAGTTTCTCATATTAGTATTTCTCATCCCACTGCTTGGGCATAGTTCTGTTATAGACTTCAATGTTTCTTGATTATATGGGGTGTTATAATTTCCTGATGACTGGTTATGTTATTTATAATACAGAGGGTGTTAATCCTTTGGTGATTAACACTCTATTTGAGTTACCAGAGGTCAAAGGTACATTCTTTTATTTGGAGTTTGGGTTTTTTAGTGTTTTTTTCCTTTGATTTTTTTTTCTAAAGGTTGCTTCATTCTCTGTTTTATCTGAAAATCATTTTGAAACAATTTAGGGTAAGAAGAGGAGAGAAAGGGCCTTTTCCTTAGAGGCCCAAGTCTGTTGGAGCTGTAGGCATTAGAACATAAGTTCTCTTTGCACTGAACAGCTCCTCCAGAAATCCTCCAATTAAAAAAAAAATGAAAATCTCATAATCAGAAGAATCACAGTAAAAAGCACATGGATGAAGATATTCCCCACTTAAGCCTGTGAAAAACTAAATACCTACCTGTGTCTCATTCTAAGCCTTTTTGGAAAGATTTATTAAAGATTATAAAAGTGTGTGCATATTTATTTGTGTATGTATACATATAAACACACTTTATAAGGTATAAATATATATATGGCTGTCATTTCAGGTGATGTGGAGATATTGCAGAGATTCTTGTCCAGCTGCCAGCTGTATCCCAGCCATTGTGGTTTCAGAATTGAGGAGCTATATTAAAAGCCTTCAGTTGTTTCAAAGGCTGTGGCTGTGCAGAAGTTACCCTTGCCCTAATATTTCAGTTCTTTCTCGAAATACCGTAGGGTTTTTTGTGTTTTTCTCATCTCTGTTCTTTAAAGTGCTGGGGCAGACTGAGAGGTAAGCACCAAAGGATTTTTTCTGATTTGTTTTTCACACATTTCTGGGGTGTGTGACCATTCCCACAGCTCCTGGAGAATTCAATTATGTGTCCAGGTTTGCTGAGTTGCTGTGTCCACCTGCAATACCTTTAGAGTGGCCTACAGCAATTGCCAGGGTACACCAAAGTGCTGTGACACTGGCTTTGCTCCCTTCTGTAAAGGTGACAATAACACATTCCTTGACTGCAAATCTGAAGTACCTGGAGATGTCTTCAGGCTGTGGTCATTCCACCTACTCCAAATCTGGAAAATGTGGGCATGATGGAAGACCTGCAAGAGTTCCCTCACTGGTGTTTTCCCACTCCAAAACCTCTCTGGTAGTACCTGACATGGTGACAAGCCAGTTAGAGTAGAATTATGTTGTTGCAGCACAGCCCTCTGCAGTGTTTAGGACTTGCATGTAAACAAAGAAGATGGTCAAAGAGCAAAGGAAACACAACATAAAGCTGGGAAGCCAAAAACAGGAGAGTGGCTTGTCTGGTTGGGGCAGTGCTTTGAGCTTGTGGATTGTTCTCAGCTCAAATGATGCCAGCCTTGGAAGCTGTAACAGGGTATGATAAGCCTCTCTCTGCATTTTTCAATAGAGGCATAACTGCTCCTGACTTGCTGTTTTAAGAAAATTCAGCATCAGACTAGACTGAAGCAATGTCTCTTTTGTAGAGCTGGGATGTGAGTTCACTGGGGTATAGAAGCTCTGTTTTAACTCAGTTACCAGAATGGGCTTAATGCCTGAACTGCTGGATGAAGTCCTTCAGTCTGCCAGAAAATTGAAACATACTGTAGTAATTCTTAAACATTTAATCTACCTACCAAGCCTGTGGGTGTTTTAATGTTGCTCTACAGCAGATAGGATGGTTGTTAAGTAAATGGAAGCACAAGGGGCCAGTTTCTCCTGTCCAGCCTCATTTGATGAGGCCTCGTTTGACTCATTTGATGATTGTGTTTCACTGTCTGTGTGTGCTGGGTTTCTCTCTGCTTTGCTGTCTGGTGTTTTGCTCTGAGCTCAGTGAGGTGCTAAGATTAGTGCTGGTTTGCTTTTGTCATAATCTTTCATGTTTGCTGTGACGGATAGGTGAAAAAGTAGTATTTGTTCTGCTCCAGCATGCAAGGAATCCAGCTCAGACACTGAGGGCAATTAGTCCCTATGTTGTGGGATAAAAAGCAGACATGCTAAAATTTTAGGGGTACATTTTTCCTGTACATGCTCCAGGGGGAATGCTACACATTGCACTGTGGCTTCCTACATGATTTCTCTGTTTAAGGTTGCTGAAGTGCTGACTGCCATTCAACTGCTGGCCTGTGGTTAGTGCAAATACTAAATACTGCACTGGCTTCGTTCCTTGTGCCTTTAATGTTTCACTTCCATTTTAATAGTTTCATTTATGCTTAGAAACTATTTTTTTTTCTGACTTCTATGAGTAGTCTGGCACCAGAAAATGTATTGAAAGCATTTGAAGTAGTTCGGTAGGAGGCAGGATTAAAGGTCAAAGTGGTTTTGTGAGCAGAGCAAGAAACTGGGAGGAAATAAGTTGCAGAAAAGAGGGAGTAACAATAACCAAGTGAGAGAAATAGGAATAAATATAATGGAAGTATAAAGAGTCTTGGAAGTGCACAGGATGCTAGGGTTAAAAGAACTGAAGGTATTAATATGATGGTTTGAATTTTCTCTTAAACTTGGCTGCAGCATTTAGTAGGGTCTTGCTCTGGGGATATTAAATAATGTAAACTGCTAATATAAACGATACAATTACTTAGAAATGTGAGTTCTGTGTGAATGTATAATTTCACTTTATATGCCAAAATAGTTTTTGTCTGCTGACATAGTTCTGAGTCAGCTTTCTTGAAGGAGTGGTTGTATTGTAGCCTCACAGTAGCAGAACTCTGAGCTTGAAAGTCTGCAGATAGAACATTTGCAATAGTGTGTATGTGTGAAATTTTAAGTGATGAACTGCCTGATTAAAACCAGAATATGTTTTTACTGAAAATTGTTATTGGTTTAGTGTAAATCCATTTTTAATACTAATAAAGAAAAAAAAACGGACTGGGGGAGGGAAATAAATTAGTGGGTAGCAAGCAAGACTGAAAGAACATGCAACTAAAGGTTGAGAATAATAGCCATTTTACTAAATCAGATTTGCTTCATGAGAGCTGGAGAAAGTTGTTTGCTGATTTAGCTGGTATAGCTAGAACAATGTACTTAGCTGTTTTCATATTGAAGATTATGTTCTGTACAAATATAAAGTAGATTAGAATTTTGCTAGTCCTGTTTCAAAATATCCTGAGATGTTTTATTTTCTTGGGTTGAACGATAAATATTTGTAGAAGTGCTGTAATCTTTTTATAAAAGCAACAATTTGAAAATTTGCATAATAGACTTAAGTGAATAACATGACTTACAAGTAAGGCTATGAATATGTTGCCTGCGATGCTCTTTTTTGGTGACTTGTGCTGTAATCAGAATTTATATAATTAAATTAATTACTAGACATTCAAATTAAAGACATTAGTATATATTATATTACATTACTAGACATTAAAATATGCTTAGAGATTTACATCAGAAATATTAATTATTTATATCCTGTTTTCATTTTACACCTCCTTTTGCCTTACATTTGTACTAACCCAGTCAATAAGCATATATAAACCATGTCAACTTTTGCTGTTTCATTGAATTTTTTCTATTTAATTGCATTTTTCAAATAAATTTCAATCAAAAATATTTTACTGCTTATTTGCACTGCATATCTCCTAAATTTAAGACACTAGTGGGGTCAGAAGATAGCAGGTAGACTATCCAGTGTTTGAACTGGTACTCTAGTTCCTGGTTTCCTGAGGATAAATGTGATTGCTCCAATATAAATGTTTTAGATCACAGTGACAGCTGTGGAAATTAAACATAGCCAGCAAAATCTATTTTCTGTCTAGCTAAGTAAAGGAGAAGACAGATGAAAAAATTCCCTGGGCGAATGAATTCTTATGAACAGTGATGAATCTTTTCCCTTTGCTATATTAATTTTATTGTATTGTTAGGAAAAAGAATCTAACTTGGATTTCTGTGTATGTTTTTCGTATTCAAGTTTATCATATTAAGGTGAAAAATTTAAAATACCTCTCCTCCATGCTGTAGCACACATTGCAAACACTCTTCTAACCACAGGGGAAAGTTAGCCTTTAGGATAGTTTCCAGAGAGTTGCAATGGTTTGTGAATGAAATAAACTTTAAAATTTTATGAAAATCTGGGGCTTGGGGAGAGTTGAAAAACTTAGTTTCCCAGGAATTTCCTTTCTCCTAATTTATTACGAATGATGTTTTTTTTCCAGAAGCTTTGACTTATCTTGCCTTAAAGTATCTTAAAATTTTGAGTCTACAATTTTGTTTCTTAACCAAAAGCTTTGATACCTGCTTCAGAGGCTGCTGTCATGCAGAAGAATGCAGAATTTTCTCATACAGGCTGCGCAGCAGGCTGGGCACCAAGGAAGACTAAGAAGAGAGAGATATAGATTTCCCTGCTGAACAGTAACCCTTTGAGTCATTTTCATCACTGGTTTGTTTTCTATCTGAGGTGTGGTCCTGGCCTCTAGTTCTGGAGGGTGCCTTTTCCCATCCAGTCAAACTGCTCAGCCTTGACCAGTGGTTTGAGTTCACTGTTTGCACTGAAAGGAGACAGACACAGTTCTGCCTTTTCAGGTGCTTCGTTCAGCTGGGCCTTGGGTGCTGCTGTTAATGAGCTTAGATTCCTCTTCTCTGGGCCAATTCTTTCTTGTTTCCTCAACTACTTCTTAAGTAACTTCCTGTAGCAAAGTATGCTTTGTAAAACTTGCCATTAGAAGCAATTTGATAGTCTTTTTTGTGAACTATACCAGTCACTGGATATTTCTGTTTAGGCTGAAAAGTCAAAATGAACAATGTAGTGCTCAGTTGTTGCATTGTGATTTTTTTTTTTTTTTTTTTTTCCTCCTGAAGTGGAGGAGTTAATATAGGTAGCTCAGAAGTGAAGCTATGGGACATTATTTGTATTTTTTTTTTAATTAGTATATTGTGACCCTTAAGATATATAGGCACTTCTCTTTTTTTTAAGAGAAAAAAAGCAGCTCTCTTTAAAAAGTTTATTGCAAAGTAAATGGTTAAAACGGAGCTGCAGTTACTTGAAAGAGACAAATATACATTCATTATTTCCTGAGTATGTTGTTTTTACAGGAGAGCAAAGGAAGCAATGGCTGGGTGTCATTAAGGAGTAGCTCGTGGAAA
This sequence comes from Zosterops lateralis, assembly GCF_965231275.1. Lineage (NCBI taxonomy): Eukaryota > Metazoa > Chordata > Aves > Passeriformes > Zosteropidae > Zosterops > Zosterops lateralis. The sequence goes on from NC_139772.1 coordinate 10,022,485, forward strand.
GCGGTGAAATGAGCAATGAGACTTGTAAAGTGTCATGAAAACTGAAACACCAGGGTACAAAGTACTGCTTATCCTCCCAGATATGGATACCATATGGCAACATGAAGGGAAGTAGAGAGTAGGAGACAAGAATCCTATTATTCCTCACACTTTCATTTGCTTGCTATTTGCTTTGGGCAAATGACTTAAGAAGTTGTGCCTGAACCTTCTTCTGGCACAGTATTTATTGACAAGACACCTGTCTTCTCTGTCAGGCTCCTTGAAGTTCCTTTGGTGTAATTCCAGCTTTGGCACTTCTGATTACAAATTTATTGTTTTTCTAATAGTGTTGAAATAATCTCTTATTGACTGTTCCTAAGTTAAAATCTATATTAATTTTCTGGTAGGGTATCCCTTTCTTCTCTTACAGCTTTCACTTATTTTCCTGAAGAAAGGCAATCTGCTATGGTGGGTTCTTGCTGTGCTAGAAATCTCTGCCTCCTCCTTTATTTTCTTTATCTGGAAGTTGTCATTTCTGGACAACTTTCTACATCTCTCTTTTATGGGTCTTTGGAATCAAATGGACAGATGGGGGTGCTGGGAAAGATCTGGAAAGGATTTGACTTCTGGAAAGACAGCTATGTGGTCCATGTACCTTTGAAATGGCACAGAGGAGAAGTCTTTATCAGCTCTCGAGGGACTGACACAGCTCTGGGAAGATTCTGTCACCTCCTCCCTCACCCATTTTCTCTGTTCCACCCCCTGAGTACACACCTGTCTACCACCCAGTGTTTTCTTCAATTATAACAGTTTCACAGCAGTTTCATATCTGAAGTTAACAGATCTTCCTTGAATATTGTTAAACTAAGTCTTACCAATATACAGTACAATAATCTTCACTGTAATCGTTGTTTAAAATGACAATTCTGGCAAGTTTCACCTTTGTCCTTCTGACTTGATGTTTGTGAAGCTATACATGAGAATTTGTGATGATGTCCCCCAAAGTTCATGGTTGGTAGATAAAACCAAAATCAAAAGCCAGGAGGAGCATGCTTACCCACTCTTTTATTGTTACTTACACGGAAACTTTCACCTGTTTTGCCTCATACCATCTGAGGGGATCATGAATGTATTTGGCTTTGCCTTCACCCTAAGGCTGTGGAAATGAGCAGCTATTTGACTGTGTTGCAGCAAGAAAATGTGATTTTAAGAGCAGGTCATTTTGTCATAGCAATGGGTGCTATGTCAAGAAAGAATATGAAAAGCTGCCCAGAAAGGTTGTATGGGAGGTCTAGAAAATTGTACAAAACTCAACAGAAGATGTTACAAAGGGAACCCCTGATGTATAAGGTTCATGCTTTGTGTCCTGCAATTCTTAAAATAAATGCTTTGTGTGTCGTACCAGACTGTTGTGGGCATGTAGTGGTGAAATTACAGATAATAAATTACTGCTCTTTCTATTGAAGCTATATAACCTTCTCCTAATTTTAGCTCCACAAGGAAATGCAGTTTAGTGGTTCTCTGTGCTGTGGAGTTTAGTGCAAATGTTTGAACTTTCCAGTTGTCTAGGAAAACTGACATTTTAAGAAATATGTCATAGTTGCATAGGTTACCATTACAGCGTTATAATGACTTTGCAGTGCTTTGTTCAGTAGAACACTAGCCTGTTTGTGGGGGGAAAATGTCCAAAGGACATCCTAACTTCTGTTCCCTACAGAAGTGTTTGATATGACACAGCATTAAGGGATAGAAACAAACCCATACATTCTCAATTTCAGAAAGAGGGGAAAAAACTGAAATACGAAGCTATTCCCACTAGAAATGTTGTAAATCTTACAAAATATATAAGTTTTCCTCTTGAACATACATCAAAGGCATAAAACTTGGGAGATTAAAATATGTTTTTAATCTTGGTTTGATGAGCAAAACTTTCACTGTAATATTTATTATGAGAGGCTCTACTTGTGTTGCCTCTTCCCTTTGTTCTGTTTATATATGACTTCCTTTCTTCCAAAAAAAGTAGGAAGTATCGTTTTCACAAAGCTGAAGGATATTGCAATGGTTTGTTCATTTAAGCTGAGTTGTAGGCCCACGTGGCAGACACAAACTTTTCTTTTATTGTCCTGGGTCCCAGAGGACAAGCAATGCTTTCTGATGGCTTCCCATGAATGCCTTTCATTTGTGGAGGAGTTTCAGTGGCTTATGCTGACTGTACAAAGATCAAACAAGCAGGAAAATTGTGGTTTTATGAAACTTAGCCAAGATCTTTCTTATTTTCTCAGAAGTTTTTCTTCTCTAACCCTGTTTTTTAAGGACACTATTAGGACAATTAGTTTTAGCGACTGATGGAAAAAAAGATTGTTCTGTCATTTTCTCTTTAAAATTTAAGTATTTTCTCGGTTATTAGAAAATTTGTAGGCATGTTTAAAGAAACTACTGACCATAATTGCAGCCTGTCTTTATTGCATTTGGAATCAATGGTATCCAAAATTAAGCTTTAAAAAAATATTGTGGCTGTTCGGTCCTGCAATTTGATCTATTTTGGGCCACTGTGCCTGCAGAGTTTTGCTGAAATCACCCAGTTGGTGTTTTGTTTGTGTGGTTGTTTTTTTTTTTTTTTTTTTTTTTTTTTCCTGGGTACAAGGGTCTGCCAAACAGATTTGATTTTGATTTGACCTGTCAAAGTCTCATTTGTCTCAAGAACAGTGTTTTTTTTCTCAACAGGTTCTCTTAGCATTGATTACAGAGATTTCCTTTTTGCTCAGCTGTTGGCAAGCCTGAGCATTGGAGAGAGATGTGCAGACCACAACGTCTTTTTAACTGCAGCAATGGCATGTTTTGCCAGCAATACATAATTTTCCTTGTGTTACTCATATAAAACCTCATGTTTGTCGTACAAAATCAGTTTTTGTTGAAGGATTACTTTAATAAAGCTAAAATGGCCCAAGTTTGTGAAGTGAAACCTGTAGCATCTTTAGGGGTCAGACGTTGCTGTAACTTGAACAGCTGTACAACATGCATCCTAGATTGTTTTTAATTGTCTTCCCTTTCTCTAACAGCAGTAATTCTTGTTTATATTGTCAAGAACCTTTCCACTGAGCACAAGAGCACCATACTTTAAGGTCGCATGCTTAACCCCACTGCGGGGTTACAATGTAAATGGGCCCCCTTTGTTTTCATTAATGTGTGAGGGGTGGGTGCAAGGCAAGGCTGTTCACAAGGCTTAAATAACTTATTGTAAAAGTGTCTTAGAGAAAGCATATTTTGTCTCCATACCACAGTTGTTTGGCATTACTCTTGTGCATCCAACCGACAGCCGGTTTGGCAATGGATTTTTGTGTGTCATTTTGTTCTTTTGACCTGTGATACTTTTTTCTTTTCTTTCTTTTTTTTTTTAACCGAGCTAATGGATTCACCTCAAATAATACAAAATGAAGAAGCTTTTTCTCCTTCTGTTCCTGATAGCCTAAAAAGTAGTAAACAAAGCTGGAACTGCTCTTTTCCACCCCAAACCCTTTACATGACAATTTGCCAGCTACCGTTTCTGTGTTGATGAATAGGTTTTAAGTTAGGACTTTCTAAAAATGTCAAATTAAAATAGTATTCTCAGTGCTTCTAATCAGTTAAAATTAACAAAATGTAGCCTTTTGAAATGGCTTCAGGAGTTTGATGTCTTTTTTCTGCCTGTCACTGATGTGTGGAGGAAGAAATCTCTTGAAATAGTTGAGGTTGTTTTGATTATCTAGAATTTGCCCTAAGTTCCAAGATTTTAGATGATTTCAAACCCAGTGCTGATGGTAATTTTTGGCTGGCACTTTCAGTTGGTTCTGTAGGCCAAAATAACTTCAAAAAAGTTGAAGTCATGCTTTTAAGTGCTGCACAGTGTCAAAAATGGAGCCATTTGAGGGGGATATCTCACTTTTTTTTCCAGGATGAAAACTCTTCAAGATGATGAACTTACATTCATAATATTTGTTTGGTCTACTTTAAATGGAAATGCGGTGACAAGTTTTCACAAATGCTTCTCAAAATACTCCTTTTCCTCCCAATAACTGTTATGCTCTTGGGCTTTGGGCAGAGACATTTTGTCTTGGGTTTTAATTTTCTTACACTTCATCTCTAGTAAGAGCAACTTACTATATCTAGTGATCTCTCCAGTAGGGCAATAACTGATTTGACTGGTTGTAAACTGGATGAAATCTGCCAGCCTTAGAAGATTATTTAGTGCTCAAGAACATAGTGGTAGTTTGATATTTAAGGAGTTCTGCTAATAAATATTTAAGAAAAAAATTTCGTGAAACAAGAAAAATGTATAGCATTTAAAATAGCACTAAATATGAGTCTTTCAGCATGCAGTCTTCACAGACTTGTTACTAAATAGGAAAAAATAGTCAAATATTGCTTAAAAGCAGTCCATATCCTAATGAAAATGTTTTAGATTTTGTTGGGTTTTTTTCCTAGAGGAATGTAGTTATCCCTGGAGATTGATTTAATACACATAAAAAGATTGCAAAATTACGTTCTAAATTAAAAATTTAAAAGTAGAAGAAAAGTAAAGAATACCAACTCCAGCATTCAAATGCTGAGAAGACACCAGATTATCGAATTATGTGTTTTCCTCTTTAAGAAGAGAAATATTTTTATAAACCCCATTAATAGTGTGGATGATTGTTGGCCTAGGCTGTATCTCTTGTGTGTGGGCTCTGAGTGCTGTGAAGTGTGATTTGCCCTGTAGCATCATGGTGAAGCAGAAGGGGAGGCAGGTAGACAGTAACAGCACATGGAGATTTTTAGAGCTCTGACACAGCTTCTCATGATGTATCTTTAACGGTAGAGGTTTTTGTATGAGAGAACACAGGTCAAACCCTTTTCCACAAAGGGCTATTTTTCATTTCTGCAGCAGCCCAGGAGATACAAAAGCTGTTTGGGGCTAGTAGAGATCATCTCCTTTGTGGCATGTACTCAGGACGTGTCTGTTAAGGATGCTCAGCCAGTTTGTGTTAATGCATCCTTGACATTGCTTTTTTACCAGTGGATTAACAGTTCCTTCTGGAAGAGTGCAGAGGTGATTAGTCAGGCACCTCTGACCTCTCTCTTAAGTTGGACTTGGCAGCTGAACTTGAGAACCCATATCTTGTTTCATGTGCCTGTAGAAGGAAGCGTTGGTGAGTGGAGAGGCAGGAGCTGGGAGTGTGGTGGTGCAGGGTAGCAGAATGCACTGTTACAGGGTGTCTGAGCTATTACAGTGCTGTCTGTTTTCCAAGCTGTATTGTCAGAATTGGTGAGCACATCATGCAAATGTCATCTCTGTTGACTTGCCAGAATGTGCAGCACGAGATTTTTGTTTCAGAGAGAAATCAGTGTGCACATGTTTGTGTGTGTTTGATCTGGTGATCACACTGTTTGTTTTCTTTGTTAGGCACATGAATCAGAGGATTAAAGTTTATTTTCCCTGATTGAATGCTGTCATACTAATGAAAATGATCTATTTTTATTTTTTTTTATATAGTGAAATTTTCAAATAGTTGGACATTCAGTCTTCTTCTTCAGTGTTGTAGCATGGTGTTTTACTGAAAAAAGAGCTCAATCAGAGTAATCAATAGCTGCCTACAGTTGGCATTAACAGCCTTATAAAGTGTAGGTTTTACAGATACATTGCATTCAGAAGAATATAAGTAGCAATATATATTACCGAGTGCCTGCCAGAATGGAAGTTGGGAACTGAGACAAGAGGATGAGACCCTTGGTGGGAATTGATGTGTCCTCAGAAGGGGTGGAGGTGTGCCTGAGTGTTCCTTGGGTTAATGCTCCAATCCATGATGCTGCCCTGAAATTAAGTGGAATGTGATGAAACAGTAACTGTGGGTGTGTGGTGTCCTGGTGTGTATATAATACACTAAACATGAGTTTACACATATAAGATTGGATGGAGTTTTAATATTCTTTAGTTTAGGAGGAGCTAAAGGTGGTTTGTGAATTTTTAATTTATTTTTTTTATTCTAGAAAAAAAGTATTGTTTTCTTTTGATCAGGCATATTAACTATAGATCAACATTATAATTTTGCAATTATATTTTTTCTTGTAACATTTGTTACATTTATACATTAGTGCTCCCCTTTATAACTTGTAATAGAAAATAAGTTTCCATGTATAAGTGAACATATATATATTACAGGTTTATGTAATTTTATGCTCTAATAAGTTAGAATGACATGTGCAAAACTTTATTCCTGAACATGTTCTGAATGCGAGAGAAGTAAGAGTCAGTACTTGCCTTGTTCTTACAGAAGGAGTCCGTATTTAGTGTAAATACTGAGTCCAAACTAGAGATGGTACATATTTTGGGCAACTGTTTGAAGTGAGTTAAATCAGTAAGCTTTTCTGTTTGCTATTCTTTGACAGCTCCCCCATCTTTAAAATTTGCTAGTACATTGCATTTTATGATACATTTTACACTGCACATCATCATCATTTTCATGGCCTTTATGTGAAGTACCTAGCTCATTGTTTGATGTAAAATATAGTTATGTACTGGAACAAAACTGGAGGAGAATAAGGCAATGAAATCAGACGCCTAGTTTTCCATTGAGGAATGAGGATCATAGTTTCCAAAAAAGTTTCTTTTAAGCATTTCCTAATGCTGTTGTCATCAAGTACTGGCAATGTCTGGTGGTGTTCCCCTTGCTGCTTGACAATGCCATGTTCCCCTTACATTAAATACATGTAAGTGTAGCAGGCTCTGTTTTGGTTTTATTTCCCGTGCTCTTCCCAGCAGTGTGCTCTCAGTTCTCTTTCTGTCTGTTTTGCCATGACAGCTGGTATCACTACTGCACTTAAATGATTATGAATTTTAAATCTTCACAATGGTGTGCCATGGTGTCACTGGGGGTAATGAAGTTGTTACGTGATCCAAGTGTGACAAAACTTCATTTTTGAAAAAACATGGTGAGAATCCCATTCTCACAGGGATATCCACAGACCTGGTGCCTTTAGTGCTGTGAGGATGATAAAGGCATTGAACCCCTTATGTCATTTGAAGATATGATTCAGCTGTATGTGGTTATCTTGCATATGTACTAAATTGCTATTCTGCTATGGCATGTGTCTTAGACAAAGCATGCCCACAGGCACTTCTGGACATGTGGCTTGCTGTTTCATTTGATTGTGGCTTGCAGCTTCTTCATTCTGCAGTGTTTAACCCGTTCTGTAACTGGGCTTTCTGTTTGAAATTATTTCAGTAAAACTAATGACACTGGAAATACACTTTAAATTTCTGCACAACTATATTTTAGTAGACAGTGTGTTAAAAGGTGTTGTGACTAAGGCAGTAAGTAGTTTCATGGCAACAGGTAGTGGCTTCAGTGATAGGAGAAAAATGCTGATATTCTAGGCTTTTCCACACTAAATAGATACTGATATGTGCTGTTGAAAAAACTCAGTAATGTGACATGTAATTAAACACTAAAAAATAGTAAAAAATAAAAATGTAATTATGAATTCAGAATCTAGTGCTCACTGTTTTCCATTTTTCTTTGTAGCTTGTGGATGTTTAAAATTTTGTTTTGGTGACTATTGCTGTTACCTTTGGAGACTCCAGTTTGCATTTTGAGTGCTTCAAAGAGCAGTGATTTAGTTTGGAGATTTTGGTACAAGTTTGCATTTATAAATATTTTAAGAAAAGCTTATATGTAGCTTAAGAGTATTAGGGCTTCAGTATAAATTAGGATGAGTCAAAGCAATGCCTCATGTCTCAAATTATTTCATTAGAATCAGTAAAATTATATGAGTATTTAATTTGGACTACAGTTCATTTCAGTGTCTGTGAGATAGTATTACCTATTCCTGGCTTTGAAGCCCATAATTTTTTTCCTCTCTTCTCTCTTCCACCCTAAATTATTTATAATAGTTGATGATGTTAATTTTGAGATGCCAAGAAATTACAGGGTACTCTTTCTAGTTTTTTTTTAATGCTTAAAAACATTTGTTGTATAATTCTTCAGTGCCTATTAGAACTGCACATGATAGTTGATGATGAAAATTCAGGCTGCTGGCTCAATGAGCATGTGCAGGTTGTACTCAGCGTGATTCAGCACTGCAAAATCTAAGCTGTCCAGAGTGCAGATTAGCCAAGTGAGTCTTGTAGTGCATCTTAGCTCAACTGATTTCAGCAATAGTGGATAATCACTGAAGCATACACTGCTGTGCAGTCCTTCAGGACTTAAGTGTTCAGAGTAACTACTGTTTGCATGTGACCAAAATGGAGAAAGGGAGGTGTATACAAAGGAGTGAATTATAACAAAGAACACTTTCTGCTTCAGTTCTTGTTCAGAAAACATATGTTCAGCCATGCAGGCAACAGTTGGGCTAAAGACACACTGTAGGTTTGGAAACAAAAGGCGTGTTCTTTTCTTGCATTCACAATGTTCTCAAACATATTCACTTGTTAGGGACTGGCCTGTCAGCTGGATCTTCTTGCAAGCGTGATTTCTTTTTCCTGACTTCTTTCAAAAGCTTTTTCCCCACAATGTTTTACACTTCATATAATCCACTATGCATGCTAGGCCTGCCTCTGTTTTTGTGCTATTGATGATTCAGAGGTGGAGGGGCCGTGCTCTGGGAGAATGTGGCTGAAGGGTAACCTTTCAGTCACCCATACATCTGAAGATGCTAAGCCACTCTTATTCCAAATATCTTACGTGGTTTAGTTGCTCTTTCATGATGAGGTAGGTTATACTTCACCTCTAAGAACATTGCCAAACCGATTAGTGCAGCAAAAATATTTTGAAAGTGTTGATCTTTTTACATTTTTTTAGTTCGTAACTACATATTGAAAATCTTACAGACTCATCATAACTGCTTAAATCATCCAGTAAAAAGAATTATTTTTCTCAATTGGAAATTTATTCAGTTGTGGCATGCCAGAGTAACCAAAAATTACTTGGGCATTGCTTATGTTTGGATTCCTTTTTCCTAAATATATGGTTCAAGACCCAGATATAAATATTCTTATATAGGCATAACGGTAATGCTTATTTCCAAATAAGCTCAACCTGGTTTAATTTATGCCTTTTAAACTCATATAGCTGGAAAATGTACTGCTTTAGCTCCACAGGTATAGATAAATGGAACAACTTTCTAGTGCAGACAGGACCTACAGTTTCTTTGGAAATGTCGAAGTGATCTACTCGCTGTAGGTTTTTCTAGGTCAAACTACTCATCTATCAAGTCAGGTATTCATCCTTTGTTGTCAGCAGTGAATACCTCAAAGCCAGGCAGGGCTGTCTACATTTTAATGCCTGTAGACTTGTATATAGAGCTTAAGCATATGTCTGACTTTAAGCATTCTGCTCTATAATTGGGTTATGTACATGTTTAGTTTTGATGTACACCATTGAATATGATGGTAGGGGAGAATGTATAATCTTTGTGGTGATGGTTTCACACCAGCAACTTGAGTTTCCATTCCTTTTATGCTACAGAAATGACATTTCTTTTGTAAAATTCTCTATTCTTTATATTTTATTTAAAAACAGACATAATGTTTATCTTAAAACCCTTGATTTTATGTTGAAAGTTCTCAATCAATAACCAACACTTAGGGAGTTTTATGTTGACTTGCAGAGTATTCATGTGTTTTGTTGGAGTATTAATAGTGTAATCTGAATTCTCAGCCTGGGAAATAACACTGATAAATGTCCAATGATTAGAATTTCCCATATAAGGCTCTTCAGACTATGAAGATCACTTACGCCACTAGAAAATCCTCAGACAAGAAAACTCCATGTAAATATTTTCTTTTGGAAGGTGCCAGCAAATGCATCCTTGCCAACGTACGTCAAAACTGCCAGGAGATCTGTGAGGATGGGGATTAACTTTTTAGCACTGTCATCTTAAGAGCTTTGACAGGGAAACATTATTTAAATGTTTTTCCTTTGACTGTGTATGACTGAAAAGATGTTAACGGTAGATAAAACTAATATAAAACAGTTAATGATACTGACATATATTCCGGGTCTGCACCTTTTTCTTTTCTTGAGGTCTGTGTCAGAAATCCTTAAGAATACTACAGCTTTAAAATAAATTGTCCTTCCTTCTCAAATGAAATTTGATGATTTGTCTCCCGTCTGATAAAAGAAAGCACATGCTAGTATATTGCTTCTTTTGAGGAATTTTTTGTTTTGTTTTATAGGCTCCTTAAAAATAAATTATGTTTTAGATGTTGCAATGACTTCTCTGAATCTCAGAAAGAAAATAGTTAATAATAATTTCTTTCCTTTCAGTTCCCATGAGCCTACCTCCATTGCACAGTTTGCATATAACAGCTAGTAAGAGTAGAATGTACTGAACCTTAAACAAATCTATTAGGATCACCATGGCAAGAAACTGGGAAAATGGCAGGGAAAACGAACAATGATTTTGTAAACCCTCCAAAGGTCAGAAAAAGGCTTTCAGTAAGTATGCAGAGGCTAGAAATCAAATCCCATTTCCTATCATAAGAAACCAGTTGTTTTAGCAGCAGTGGTTAATGTACTGTATGTGAAAGATTTAAGACTAGTTGGAAAGCTTTGCTTCTGTTTTATTAGGCTGCTATTGAAAAGCCAACAGCATAACTTCAACTAGGTGCTTTGAGATTTCTTAATGGGCTGTCAAGGGCAAGACACCAGGTCTGTGCTATACTAGCTCTTTCCTGTACATTAAAACAACAGGGGCCAAATGATCATATACAGAAGTATGAATTACTTGATGCTTTCTCTGTTCCATATGGTCAGCCATGTCTTTGGCAATTAATCATGTACAGGATCAGTTGAGTGCTCTCTGAAGCATTGAAGTCAACATTTAGTTGTACCTGTGCCAGTGGGGGCAGTGGGGGTTGTGAGCATAAAATAGCAGGATGAGGAGCTGCTGGCGCCGCAGCCAGAGCAGCTGGCTTCTATAAACAACACTTTTTTCCTCTTTACCTTTTTTTTTTTTTTTTTTTTTTTTTTTTAACTTTCTTTGACAAACATGACTCATTTTTCAATATCATCCAGAACATGAGGGTTGCTGAGTGAAACTGTGATATCTGGCATAGTGGATTAATAAACAAAAGGCAGAGAATTGGGTTTAATGTGCCCAAATTACTGGGTGATAACTTAAACCACGCTGGCTGTTTCCACTGTATCAATGAAAATGGGTGCATTTGCTGGTATTTTAAGTAGAAATTTTAAAAGTAAAGAAGAAATGAGGAGGGTTTTGTAATCAATTACTAGCTATTTTTATCATGGAGGAGTTACAACATGTTAAATTAATGTAGCTTAATAGATTTCAGGTTCTTTTTCCCTCCCTTCTAAAAGGGACCATGTTCTAGTTGCATAGAATTTCAACAGGATACTTTTTTCACTGAAAGCAAGTAAAATGACAAAAATAACAGGGAAAATACACAATAACATTTTAGCCCTGCTTACAGATTTTACTCTTTGTTTTTCCTTTATGTATTAGTTACTGCTTTTTTAGAGATGACTGCTATATTAAAGTAGAAATGGTTGGTAAAGATTCAGAAGCATATCCTATTTAAACTGGTGGTGGGTAAATTAAATCTTAACTTAGAGTGAAAAATCTGATTTGTTGACCCAATAAAGTAGGACCAAGAGGCAAACTGTCCCAAGTGCCGCTTTAGTTCAGACTGAAGGCTAATTTGTTTGACAGAACACTAAGCTTTGTGTCTCCAGTTATACAGTGTTTCTAACCTTACGTCTGACTCCTCATGAGGTCTGTATTGAAGGAAGGAAAAAATCTAGCTTTATAGGATTGAAAATGTACCAGTGTGGGTTTTGGAGTGTTTAGATGTTGGTTTTCCCTTGCTTGTTGTGATATTCACCCAGGATACACAGTTCAGCAGGGTGGTGGCCTATGGATGTTAAAATAGAGGGTTTTTTGCTGCGTATCTAAGGAAAAAATATTACTGTAATCCTGTTACAATACCTAGATTAGCTTTGTTAGGTATCTAATTTTGTGTGTATATCATGGGTGAATAGAAAGACTTGGTTATAACAGTTTCTATTCAGTCCTGTGTCACTGATTTATTTTGTTGGTGATAATGAGAGAAATAGGGTGTTGGTGTCTTGAAATCTAATCTTAGACCCTTCCTTTCTTACATAATGAGAGAAGATGCTCTGATGGCTCTTGCCTGATATGCCTTCATTTAGTTGTGCTGTACCAGGAGGAAGGCAAAGAATACAGTTTCCTAAATACTATGTTTAACATAAAAAGTTGGATTTGCTCCTGATGCATGTGTACATATACAAATATATGTATGTGTGTGTACATAGCTTTGAGCTTTTTCAGAGGTGAATTGTGCATTTGTTTTTAAGACTTTGTGCCATTTGGATTTTACAGGAAAAGCCCTAAATACACTAACAGATCTGTAAGGAGAATTGGGTAAGATTTACTGAAAATACTAGCAGTACTGCTTATTAAAGAGGTATGCTGGCCAATGAGACAGGGAGTTGCTTCCCACAAGTGATAAGTGATTTGTGTAATCTCGTTGCTTAGGTTGTCCAGGATATGTTTTTGCCAGCTCAGGAAGCAGAAGAAAGAAAGTTTCACCAGTTTGTAAACATTACCACCCTCAAGAATCTCTGTGAACACAAGGATGAGATAAGACAGGCTGTAGGGCTGGTTGCATTGTTTATTTATTCTACTGTCCTGCAGTCCCAAGTGTGCTGAAAAACCCTGAGTCAGTGCTGAGTCCAGTTCAGAATTGTGAAGGCTTCACTCAGCATTGGGTGAAGGGGGCCCCTGCAGGCAATTATCTGTCATTATAAGAATTCAGACACAAGATCAGATTTTCTTTGATGGGATGTGCAACTCTATAGTGATGTTCAAAAGAAGGTCATTCCTGCTTTTTAGAGCAGGGGTGGTATCAGCCGGGTTTCTGATGGATTTTTATCAGTGTTGATGTGAGGAAATGGCTTTCCCAGCTGATAACATCTTTGACCAAGTTTCTTGAACCCTTGACCTTTATCAGTCAAGGTATATATTGAATCCCCTTGTTAAAAATAAATCCCAAAACAAGTTTCATGGAAAAAAAAACAACTTTCAAAGGAACATGCTTTGTAGTATTATTTTACCCAGAATGCTGCTTTATTTGTTACAATTCGAGATTTTTATTGTGATTATAAGAATAGTAAGTTATTAAGAAATGGCTCTGTAAAAGCTACACATCAAGTCCTGCACTGGCATTCCAGGTGACCTTACTGCCCTTTCAGCACTCTTAGAAAACAAGTAAATCAGTTAAATTGCTATGTATTGTTGTTGTATGTTGCTTAATAATACTATTTCACCCTCCAGGTAGCTGTGACTGTACTCACAGGGCTCAATAAAGAAGCGTTTATGATGTCAGTGTCAAACTATGCGTTTGACTTGAGCCATGTACATCACCACATAAATGAAAGGTGTTAACAGAAGGCTGGAGCAATATAATTGTTCTCTCAGTAAACAAATAAATTATCTTCAGTTTCCGGAATGATGATGTTTCTGGAGATGGAGGAGACTTCACTTAGTGAAACTCAGGACCAAACTTGCAATTTGACCAGGTCAACTGAATTCATACCATATCACATACAGTGTGATTGTTAATACTTGGAGAAGTGATCACTCATCTCTGACTAATAATACTCTCTTAACATCATCTTTCCATCAGATTGTAACTGAAAATTCTTTAGCACCTCCTAGTTTCCTATGCTCTGCACTTTGAGTCACTTATTTAGGGGATCTTGATGTTTGTTGCAGCAAATAACTGTAGTTTTAGTTTTATGAGGCATGGCATCATTAAACTTGGGACTTTCCTGAGCAGCACACATCTCACTCTCACCAGTGGATTTTCCTGTCTCTCTGTGAATAAAATGTCATTCCAAACGTTCTGAAAGGGAAATCTTGGTGGACTGTAGCCTAGGTGTGTGGATACAGTCTGATCATCCCATAATACAGGGGTAAACTCTGGTTTAGTGCTCTGTTATGACTTGTACACGATAAATATAAAAGTTAAAGCCTTAGTAGATACATTTATTGTGAATGACAAGGAGTATTAATTTTCACCATTAAAGAATGTACACCAGCTCATGTGAGTGTGTTTCACTTGCTGAAGTCCTCTATCAAACCTTGCTTTAAACTGTGCAGCTGCTGGAAGTGAGGCTCTGAGGTCAGGGCTGTTGAAGTTGGCGGATATTAGAGCTTGTGGAAAAGATGTTGTAGGTCAGTGCAAGGGAAACCCATGTCAGGGAATCCTTATCTGAAAATGCTCTCTGGCTTTTTGTTTGCTTTGTAATGTCAGAGCAGGGTCAAGAATGTGATCTGTGTAGACAGAGTTTTGAACATTTGGGGTTTTTACAAGAAAATGTTCTTTTTGATGTTTAAGTCCCATATGATGGGGTAATGCCTTTTGGTAGGCCAACTGATAGAGCTGAGAGGTGAGGAGAAAGATGCTTTTTGTTCTTTGCATGTGATGTTGGTGCAATAAAGTTATTTTCTGTCTTTGTGAACTCTGTCATGCTTGTCTCTTGAAATGACCATAGCAGTAACAATGCTACTCCTACTTTACATAGCTTTAAGAAGTGTATAATTTGCATATCATTGTTGTGGAAAAAAAACCCCAAACCCTCTTTGAATGGAGATAGATCTCTCTGTTTTCACAAACTGAAGATAATAACAATAATTTAATAATTTCTCTTGCAGAATTCCCAGAGGGAATTAGTTGGGCAGGACAGAATGTAATGTGTATATGATGTTGAGGAGAAGACAAAATGCCATGTTTTGTCACATTGTTCCAATAAGGGAGGTTATGCTAGAAATAGGAATTGCAGCTCTTTGTTATGTTTGGTTGTGCTTTCAAACTCACAGCTTCCCAGGCTAGAAACCTTTTTTTTTGCCTCTTTTTCTGTGATGAGAAAACAGGTTTATGCAATAATTTCATCTGTTCCGTCATCCTTCTCAAAAGCATTTAGATGCTTTGATACATTTGCAGAACATGTGGCTGAAGGTTAGAATATCAAAAATAATTGCATGTATATTGGAGGCTGGTTAAGGTGAAAAAGGCAATATAATATTATCATTTAGGGAAAAGACTCTCAGTCTCTGCTGTGGAGACTCTGCTGCACATCGAGGAGATGTGGGCACTGGTGGATTTAGGACAGGTTGGTAGCTGAGCATCAACCATTTCCTTCCCAGCTTGGCAGACATGGGGAAGTGCAGGGAAGGAAGAGGAGAATGAGGTGCAGGATTCAGTAAGCAAAGATGGAGTGAGGGAGCTGGAATTAGCTTGATGGGAGGATGAAGCGTGATAAGAACATCCCCAGTTCTCTTACATCAATATTAACTGTCAACACAATGTTTGGGAAGGGCAGTAACATTTGATCTGCAGAGACTGAGTGTCATCCTGCTTCACAGATTATTTAAATCCATTGCATCTCTATATGTGTATATATATATATACATGTGTATATGTATTTTTGAGCACTTTTTAATTTATCCCATATGTGAACAGACTTTATTACTTTTTTATTTGAAGTATTTAATGATAAAGAGAACATGTGGACATCAGCAGAAATTGCATTCAGTAGATAATATACAAACAGATATTTTCTTCAACAGCTTTACCAAGGAGCAAAGGGGAGCGTGAAATCCCCCAAACAAATGCTACATTGTGGAAAATACTTCTGATATTATTTGATATAAGATAATATTTAGAAAATAACTATGCCTCAAGAAAATGTGGGCTAGAATGCACAATGTCTTAGTGTGATACTTAAGGCAATGAGATTTTAAGGTTTACCTTATGTGCCATGTATATTGATTAAATACCAAATATATGGTGGCCATTTCTAACCATCATTTACTGTATTGATTTGTCAGCAGTGGAACTGTAATAAAAAAAGCTATTGATTTACTGTCCTTATTTGCTTATGGGCTTTTTATTAATTTTACACATTGTTTCCTATTTCTAGATTATAATTTTTATGTGTTTCCTCCCTTTAAGACAAGTCTGGTCCTCTCTGAAGTTAGAAAAGAGCAGCAAATTGAGGAACAAAGGAAAGAGACCATCAGCTGCTTCCTGCTCCTTCTTAAGGAGAGACAAAAACTGCGTCAAGAATGGACAGCAAGGTGAGAGATACTCCTATAAATCCCCATAAGTGGGGTAAAGTGACTAAATTTTCATTGTTCAAGTACTAATGCCTTGAATGGGATAGTCCATGTTTCTGTGGGGTAGTCTGCTCCCTTACTCACAGCACAGGTCACTGATAACAGCTGGGTAGGCAGCACTCAGGTCTGAGGAGTGGTGCCACCTAAAGTGCCCTCAGGTTTTCCACATATTGCTGACAGAATGAGCCATGCTCTTTGCTGGAATCCTCTGCTAAAACTCCACTTCTTGGCTGCTTCCCTCGTGCTCCTCCCCTTTCCCTGCGGTGTCCTCCTGGTGTGAGCTGGATGGTGTTGGGTGAAATGGGCAATGGAGTTCATCTCGTGGGGTGTTCTACTGCACCTGAACTCTGAAAGAGACCTCACTGCCATACATCAGGAGATGCTGTTAACTGTGTTTAAAAATCATTTGTGTTTGTTTTTGGAAAGGTTTGTGTTACTGGAATGTAATCAGCTGAATGCATTTCAGAAGAACCACATACACCATACTTCTGGTTTGTTCAGAAAAGGTGAATGAAAGAGGATTTCCACCATGTTCCATCTTTTCCTTCTCTTAGGCTGCTGAATGAGTTGATGTCACCTTTTTTCATGTCTATGTCTAAAAGCTATAGGTTTATACTATTTTTTTAATCTCTTACTATTTTCTTATTTAATATTTACATAAAATATCTAGCAGTCTATGAATTTTTTTCTGCCAAATATACGGCTTTTATTTAAAACCAGGAGATGTTCCTTACTTACAGTTAAATTCAGTTTTTAGTCAAAAGTATTTTTAAATCAGATTTTTGTTATTCAAATTTACCTGGCATGATTGTTTCCCCTGCACTAAGTAAAGTTAAGGGAGATCTCTTGTATTTTGCTGGTGTAATTCCTGAAGACTGAGATTGCTTTTAAATGTTACCTGTAGATTTTGGGTCTGACACTTGGGTACCTTTTCTGCTCCAAATAAATACAGCAAATGAAGTGGAAACGTTTTAGAAACTTCAGATAAAAATTGAACATATTTACATATAATTATTTGGTTAATTACAGGTTGTGTTTTGTAAGTTTGTGTTCCAGTAAGTATGGAACGTTTGCATACGCTACTCACTTAAGATTTCAGAGTAAGCTGGCTCTAAAATATTCTCCATATTATCATGTGGGGTTTATGTTTTTCTTCTTGAACAATTTAAGGGATTTTTATGGGGGTTTTGTTGGTTGTTTTTATTATTATTATTATTATTTGTTATGGTTGGTTGCGTTTTTTTGAGTGGGATGTTGTTTGTTTGGTTTTTTGCCTTCCATCACCATGCTTACTCAATAATGCAAATGTTTTAGCTCTGTTGGAAACAGAGGAAATCACTTAAAGCTTTTCTGTGGGACATGTTTCATTGTGAAACAAGAAAGCAAGCTTCTAATAAGTGGAATACCTTTTTAGAGTTCACTTCGTGTAACAATGATTTCCTAGTATACAAAGTCATCAGAAACCATGGCAATAATGAGTAATTTAGAGGTACTGTGAGTTTCAGTGTGCCTGGCCTGGCTTGCTGCTCACCGGGAGCTCCAGGGCTGCAGTTGGAGACGTAGCTCAGCCTCTGACACAGCAAAGCTGCAGCTCCTGGGGGGGTGGGAGAGGCACAAGCAGATGAAGTGCAGGCCTCCTTAAAACTAAACACCTGAAAGAAAATTTCAAGAGCATTGTGCCTTGAAAGTTCTAAAAGAAAGTGTCCTTTGAGTATTAAATATCCATAATCCTTTTTCTTTCCATTTGATGTTTCCCATCCCAGTGACCTATCTGGGAGTCTCATCCATATGATCTGCATAAAGAGGCTGTTACTGTACACCTCACTTGGCTCCATCAAAGCCCCAGCTCGGTGTCTGGAATGAAACACTGGCTGTGGCAGCCATGGAGCACACGGTGCTGAAAGTTATAAAACGTCCGCCGTGGTACGAGCAGGGCTGCCCATGTTTTAGAGATCAGTCTATTGTGTACTTTGGAATTACATGAGAAAAATGTGCTTGGACAGGAAATAATTAGCACTTGTCAAAGGGCAGGCAATAGGTTACAGTACTTTACTTTCAACAGGCTATCAGGGGATCAGCTAGATTAGATAATAGAATTTTTTTTTTCCTGTGGAAGTTAAATACAGATGACTCTAATTACCTTACATTGTGCATTAGAGAGCAGATTATGAGCAGTACAACTTCAAGAAATTTAGGTCAATGAAGGGAGGGCAGCTGGCAGAAAACTTCACTCTGCACTTGGTCTTTGTAGAGTTATGTAGTCATTCTGTTCTTTCGCGTGTTTTGTGTCGTTAACAGCTGAAATTAAAAAAACAAACAAAAAAAATACACATTGGGAACTGCTAACACAAACTGATTGAACTTTTGGAAATTTAGCCTTTCCCAATGAAAGGCATATGAACTGTTTTGGTATGTACCTACTCAGTTAAAGCCTATTCTAGTGTTATTTGCTTTAAGTTGTACCAGTGTTTCTGCATATTAATGAGCTGAAACTACTCCTTAAGATTTTATTTCAGCTCCACAGCCCAAAACACATGGCAGTGTGCTTAGTGTTGCACTCACCATTTCATAGACTTGTGATGCAAAGATGTCATCAGTATCTTAAGCATCTGAGCAGGTGTTCCAGGGATTCAAGTTGTTCTCTGAGTGGTAGTGATCCAAAATACTTCAGGTAGGACTCAGTGAATGTCCTCTGAGTGTTAACAGAAATGGTCCAGAGTTTCCAAAGCCCCAGATTTGTTTATACTGCGTGATAGTGCCTGATGGACAGGTTGTTATAGCTGTTAAAGAGCTGCTCTAGCCCTTTGAACTGACCCCTTCTTGACCTCTGCTTACAGAAGGTCACTGTTCAGCTTATAAAGTGAGGGGAACCTCAGATTCTACTGTAACAAATAGAGGGTGAAGAGAACAGCTGTGAATTTTTGGACTAACCATGCAAACCTGGATAGACTTTTTAGGGTCACTGTATGATAATGAAAATTGTTACCAAATTATATGGAAATTTAACAGCAATAGTGGGAAAGAGAGGGTGGAGTCTAATGCATTGGGTTTGATAAATGAAGTGTGAAGTTACCCATCTGGCTCTAGACAGCCCTCTTTTTCTCTACGAAAGGGAAACATTTAAAAATAACCATGGTACATCTAGAATCAATGACCCATACAGAGAGCTGGAATAGATCAAGATTTAATGGTGGCTGTGGAAGAAATTATCATTTGAAAAGTGAGACAAAGGATGAGAAAGTACAGTTCAATATCTGCACCTGATTCATTTTTAAAAAAGACCTTAATATTTTTCCATGTTGATGATGTTATTGAGATTTTTTATTTTACTTTTTAACTGGAACCAGAAAAGTTGTTATATCACAAAGAAACAGGGGGAAAAAGAAAAAAATACTTGAATTTCAAGAGAGGATGTTACACTTTTCCTGATCAGTAAGTGCCTGAGAGAACTGGGGTGTACTTAAATACAATTGTATTTCTCCTAATAGAACTTGTATTATGTTATAATAGCATTGTCTTTAATGCTTGCATGACATACTGCACTTAATTGCTAGTAGGTTTTTGTTGTATTTTTCATAGACATACATTTACTACCAAACTAATTTGTCATCAATAAATCAACAAGAGATTAATTTAAAGGGTAGTGTTTAACTGCATTGAAAATATTGACTGCTAGGAAAAAATATGGTTAATTAAACCATTACCAAAGTATGGGGTTTTCAAATGGAAAAATTGTATTAGTCCAGAATGGTTTTATTATAACATAGACTCTAATGTCCATTTTGCTATTTCACTCAGTGAAAATGTACCATTTCTCTTAGAGGAAATTCAGCCAGATACTGGAAAATGTAAAGTTTTGGAGAAAGACATAATGAAGTGGAAAGTTTGATAAAATAATTTATGATTGTTGAATTTTCATAGTTGTGCTACTTATCCAAATTCTGAAATCTTCTCTCTAAATCATCATCTAATGACAAATTGACACAGTGAAAACAGAAAAAACATTCCATAAATAATCTATACCAACATAAACACAATTCTTCTGGTTCATGAGATAAACAGCAGAAAAGTGTTAATTGATTATATGTTGTAAAAATCAATAACTTATAACCTTCCATCATCAAAATAACACAACAAAAATCTCTTTTTATGGGGTCATTCTATAACCCATAATATTTTGTAGACTGGGTCACTATTTCTAGAATTTTTATATTCTTGCATTTTTGCATGGCAGTGGAAGAAAGAACCTCTTACTTGTGACAAATCATGTTAGTTTCAGGTTTCAAGTCAGATGTGAGCTGTAATTCCTCAGTATTTTTGCTTTTGTCAAACCCCTTCTTAGATCTCACAATTTTGACATAACAATTTAAAGGTATACATTTTTTTCCTAGTTAAAATGAGTACTAATACTACAGAGATAGTCTTAGCTCTCAACAATTAAATCTGGATTTTTATGTTGATATTTATATAGGAAAATAGATTATAAGTACCTAGTGAGAAAATTGAGTCCTGATCTGGATGAAAATCTTCAATTCTATAATAAGAAAAATGAAGAATCTTAGTGTGGAAGCCTGAAATAGTGTGCATGTAAATATGATACAAAGTGGAAGATCTTATATATTTTATTTTCTGTTTTGAAGAAAAAGTTCATTTTTTCTTCTTATGCCCACCCTCCCTATACCTTGGAATTTTAGATCATAAGTATGAGGTAATTGAGGTAGATTTTACTCTTTTTAGCTCCAGTAGGAGAAAGTGGTGCTGATGTAAAGAAGGACCGTGTTTCCTCTGTAACTGAGGAAATGTTGATGAGTTAAGAAGTTAGCACGGGCTTTGGGAAAGTCAGAGCTTTTTTTTCCCTTCTGTCACAGGCTTTATGTATTTTCAGAAACTCATGAATGCTATTTTTCAAATGAAATGTGATAATACCAGTTCAAAGACTGGTTGAAGAATATGGAAATTTTTTTTAACTCTCACAGTCCTGGCAAGACGATAAGTGTATGAAATAATGTGAACTCTTCAGAAAATACTACAATAGGAGCTACACCAGTAGCCAAGATTTTACAAACCAGAGATATCAAAGTTTGTCCGAGAGTGGGGGGAAGTATTTGCGTTGTTTAAAACTTGTGGTTGTTTTGTGTAACATGAGACTGACAGATTTATTTTTTTCCATGTTGTGGAATCCAGTATCCATGTTTCTGGTATTAGTGAGAATCTCAGTACACAGAGCTGTATGATCTCCAGTGTGTTTTTTGATAACAGTTCTCTCTGGACAGTGGGTGTCAGTAAGTTATCAATGAGCATACACCAAAATTTTGATCCACCATTTTGGAAATCAGAGGGAGAGAAGGAGAAGATTACATTTGGATTCTTTGACATTCATGCTTTAGATGTATGTGTGTGACTACTGGTTAAAAGAAGAAAATGAAACTGTTCAGCACCAGCATGTAAGAGAAACCGGGTTTTCAGAACGTAAATGCATTTAGACAATGCGCAGAAAGTAAATTGTGGCTGAGTAATCCTGAATACTATATGTTAATCAAGAAGATGCTTTGACTCAGACTGAAAACCAACCTTGCAGCTCTCAAATGAATGGAGAAAACACTGCAAAGTCGATGAAGTTGTCAGGTGGTCTGCTGTAGTTATGCTTAGACATCAGCTGCCTTGATTGACCTTTGACTTTTCTCCAGTTGCTTATTGCCAGATTTCTTTTGCTCCTTGTGACCCTTCCTGTTTTACTGCCTCTGTCTTTCACCTGTGTTCCTTGCATGGAGGAGTCTTTGAAGCAGCCAAGCTTGGGATCAATAGGTACAAGTACTCTTCAGAACAATGGAAATGCAGCTTGATTAAATGCTGCTGTTTAGCTGTTCCTTTGAAACTGTCTTGACCCTTTACCCTTGGAAAGACTCTCTGTTTACAAGCTGTGGCTTCTTACAGAAAATCCTGCCTCTTACCTTGTGATGTCACTAGATACGCAGAAATATGGTGCAAAAAAGCTACCTGGTGTAGCAGCCTAAACCAAATGGTATTATAGGGCAGGTTAACAAAAGGAGCAGAACTTCAGCTCTGTGTCTCTGTGTGTAGCTTTTGTTTGTGTCACTGTGTCATTAAGGCACTTCGTAGGGATTGTTTACTCTGAGTATTTATCATTTTAGTTTAATTTTAATGGTTCACTTCTGAAATCCATAGACAGATGCATGATCATCTTATACGTGAGTAACTACCAAATGGAACTTCTTTGACAATTTTTCTTTTTTGATTCCATGATTTTTTCTTCTTGCGCTAGATGAGTTTTTCAAATAATTCAAAGGCACTTCCAAAACTGGAAAATTACACAAATTTAGTCCTTATTTATAGTGTGTTCAGAAAGCTTATTTAAAGCTTCCAAAATTTTTTCCCACTCTATCAGAAATAGTTCAGTTATTTATGATTTTTATAATTGGTTTTACTTGGACAGGCTTTTAAAGTCAGCATGGGTGAACTTTCCTTATTTATGTAAGCTTTCATAATTGGAGTACAAGAAAGATAGGTAGTGTTGTTTTTCCAGTGGCTTGACAATGATTTGTTCACTACCATTGGGAGACCCGAATGCTGGAAATAGAGATTATTGCATTTCCAGGCTACAGGATACTGGAGATTGACTGGATCACAGAGGTGACAAATTTGTAATCTGTAGAGACCAAGTGTTAGTCACATCATCAGACAGTTGAACCACAAAGTAGCATTAGCATCTGCTGTCATCTTTCTGTAGGAGAGAATGGTGTCTACCAGAGGCAGGGGAAAAGGAGAAGGGCTGGGAGAGTTCAGTGTGTTTTACAGTGCTCTGTAGCTGCCCACATTAGATAAAGGCCTGGTGTTACAAACTAGGGATAAGGTGTGAGTGGTCCAGTGAATGAAAACTTATCATAGATTTATTATACTTTATCCACTGAGGTCTATTTCTTCTGCAGCATCAATCCATTCTTTCCTTTGCCTTCAGCAAAATGTGCTGATGTCATGGTATGTAACATTCATTAAACTACTGGCAAACTTATTGTGAGCTAAAACTTTGTCTAAAACTAGACATTTAAAATTAAAAGAATCTGAAGACAGAATTCTCTCTAATGTAAAAAAATAGGAGCCTTATCCAAACAGGGCTTTAATGATTTTAGTACCATTATTGTCCTAGCTTTACCTGCCATAAACCTGAGTTAAATGTTCAATCTGGAGGTGTGTTAAATAATCTGTATCCATTACCAGTGGTGGTAACAGAGGGTAACTTAAAGGGTTTACCCAGCCAAATGGTGCTGATCATGTCATGCCATGAGTGTAAGTGAGCAGATGCTTACATAAGTTCATGACTTAAGTCTTAAAGGCTGTCAGCCTTGTGTTATTAAAGTTTTTCCACATATATAGAGCTTGATGGCTCCAGGGATTGGCAATGGAATACAAAGCCTTTTGTTTTCAGGTCAGCAGTTTAAATCTGGTTCAGGTAGGTGGTGCCAAGGATTATTCCCATTGGGCATCTGTTTGATGGCCTATGTAAAATGCATCTTTTCTCCAGCCCTGGTAGGCAGGTGTGTATATCACATAAAGCAACTGCTGCAGCTGACACTAATTGGTACCCTTGCTGGCACTTCTGGAGCAGCCAAAACTTAATGGATGTTGAAACTGAGCAAGGTGCTGTCAATGCTCTGAGCAGTCCAGGCTGTGGTGGTGAGGGGGTGATAAGCCAGTGAATGTCAGGGGTTAGTGTGGGTAAAAGGGAGGATCAAGCTGTTGCATTGCTCTGCAGTGTGCTTGCAGTAAAGTTATGGCAGCACAATCATGTGCTGGGAGAGAGGGTGGATTCCTGGGCAATCCCAACAGGATTGGTGAGAGAGGGAAGTGCAGTCCACAAGGAGGTCAAAGAATGGCTTGGGGATGTATCAACTAATGTGAGAAAATAAGATGAACTAGAGAATAGGATTTGATTTACTTGCTTATTTTCACTTCTAATGAGATCTTTTGGGCATTTGAGGAGTTTGATTTGGCTACTATTATTTGCTCCTTTCATTTTGTATGAATTTTCAATAATTAATGTATCATTGCTGTGGAATTATTAAATTACAAAGTATGATGATGTTTTAATATAGCTAAAAAGGGAAGTTGGCATTTCTTAAGCTTAAGAGGTTCTGTAAAAACAGAGAACTTGGGGATCTGTTACAGAGCATAAGTTGTTATATTATTTGTCTTATTTTGGTGAATGACAGCAGCTGCAAATGGGAACACTGCTTAGAGCATATGTAATAATAGTAGAAGAAAATCCTATTATAACTTACTTGAGTAATGCAGAGTTTGTGGGAGAAGCCAAGAAAAGTCTACTGAGTGTTAAAGTGAGGGCAGTAATACTAGGAGAAAAGAGTACTCTGTTAGAAAATGAGAGTTCTTAGAATTCTGAGAGCTACCAATAAGAGAGTGTTCTAGTTCTTCTGCAAGGGTAAGAAGAATGGATCCATCAATTATGCCCATGATATGCTGGAGTTAGATTTAGTGCCAAATTATTCTGGTTTTTTGTACAAGTTTGGACAATACAGTTAAAATTTTTGCCAGTTGTTTTTAGGCAAGCCAACATTTTCTCATTTTTATTTTCTCATATTTAATAACGTCAGCATTTGATCTCCCTGAGATATAAAAAATATTTTTATCAGAATAATTTTTGACCACCTAGTTAACATGAATTTGAGCAAGTGCTGAGCAGAGGTGAAGCAATCCAAGTACCCAGTGCAGTGTAGATGACTTGCTGGCTGCACAGCATGTTTACTCTGAGGCATGGTGTACTGCATAAAAGATCCAAGTATTTTATATTTGGCCATCCTGAAAGCACTTTAGGTATTTGCCCTTCTTTTTCTACTTGGAGAGATGGATAATCCCCAAATCCAGGTGTGTATTATTAGGGATTGAGGGGGAGATTGGAGGAGGGGAGAGCAGGGGAGGAGGAGGATTTGAGAGGTAAGAGGGTGCAATATTGGAGGAGGTTTTTGACTGTTTTGCTTGCCTGTAGGTGACACTGTTGTATCATTTATCTGTACGTTTTCTCATATGTTGTCCAGGGACAAAAAAAAGTTTCATTGAAATAATTTAAGGGATTCAAAAAAATAATTTTCACTAATGATTCTTTAAGCCTTGGCTAGAGAGTAGAGTCTTAGATACAGATACATGAATTGCATGTTCACCTTCCCAAAGATGGCAGCAGTTTATAGTATTATTTCTGATTAACTGGCATTGCATCTTCAGTTCAGTATTCCCTTGAAAGGTGAGATTCTAAAAAGATCGCTCTGCTTTTTTCTAAAGACTAATGTAATAAACCAAAATGATAATACACTGATTAAAAAGAAAAAAAATCTTAATTTGCTGCTAAGTTACAGCAATATAAAGTTAAAATGTTTTTCTTTGCTCAAGTCATTTAAATTAATAATGTGTGTCATTAAGTGAAATCTCACAGAGGATTTTTTTTCTTCTTTGCCATTAAGTCTGCTGGCTGCAGCAAAAATGAAATATTCTACGAGGCTTGAGCAATCATCTATCTCTGAGCTACAGTGTGCCTGCTGCCAGATGTTCAGGTGCTGGTGCTGCTGCTTTGACATGTATATCTCTTCCAGGCAAAAAAAACAATATATACATCAGTCCAGGTGCAAGGTGGCCTTGCCAGCAAACCTGCCTCCTCCTAGCTGTGACACTCATCCACTCCCCGTCAGAGTGTGTACGTTGGAAGGGGATTGTAATTAACCCCTGGAAAGCATAGGTTTCACTAAAGTGATGTGCACAGTAATGATATTGTTAGCTTCCTTAATTTCCAGTTTCACCATCAATTATGCCATGTGTTTCATCCAGTTGGTGCTACCCTCCCAGTGTTAATTATAACCTACAAGACTGTTACAGTTAATTTTATGGCAAGCATATTGTCTCTTCAAGGCTCCACAGCAGCTCATAAATTATCTTGAAGGTAAAATGTAACTTGGGGAACTAGTTATGAAAATTCCATCCATCTCGCTTAGGAGGTGCAGCTGCTACTGTCAGCTGCCTCGCTGCTGCATTGTGAAGGAATTATGGTGGGTCAGGTTTAAGAGGCGAGGCCCAGGCTGTCACTGAGGAGAAAGGCTGTCCTGGCCCTGTCAGACAAGTACCTTCTGCCAGTCCCTTGTGGTTTCACTTTGCAGGCAGTAAAAGGCAGGCAGTGCAGGTGGATGGTCCCCAAGCTGTCTCTATTCATTACTTTACAGAAACTTGTTTTAGGTAGGCAGGTACGGAGACCTTTTCACTGTTGTCATAATGTTAGGCATCATCTGCAAAGTGCAAGATAGATAACTCTATAAATAACTGGCTGTTCTGTTGGGCTGGGCTGGTGAAGAAAAGATGATTAGCACTGTAGAGGCACATGAAATAGCTCGCTGGTTTGTAAAATGACTGTTGGTTTAATTGTAGCAATAGCTTGGTCTGGAAGAGCACATCTGTTCGCCTTTATTTCACATACACAATAAGAGGAGGGGCAATTTCACTGCTAAGTAATTTGTGTTGGAGTTTCACATTAAATAAATTAGCATGGGTTTATATGGGCATTATTTATGACATCTGTGTGTGTGTCCTGGAGTTTTTGCTGAAGGAACTGCAAATACTCATTTCTTAAAAGAGAAATAAAAGTGAGGGGGAATAATAAAAATAAAGCAGCCCATTGCTCAGAACAATGAGATTGGCATTCAGTGCTATTTATATTTTAGTCATACACTTTTATTATTAGTATAATGCTATATTCTGCTCTTTGTAGCAATAACACAAGATACCATAGAGTATAATGCCTTATTCTGCTGCCTCTTCCTTAAATATTTTGTATTTCAATAGTTTTAAATGCTGTTAAGTTTTGTGTGTTGCTTTAAGAATAAAGTCAAACTGCACATCAAATTTCCTGAGAGGCTTTTTATTCTTCCACTCTTTTACCTTTCGAAAGGCCTTCTGTGTTTATGGTGTTGTTTCCTAACCTCATTTACAGCTGGGAGGGCACATGAGAAGGAATACTGAAACCTGATACTTTTCCATAGGCAACCACCAGGCAGATGTGAATGTACAGACCCATTGTGAGTGAGTAAATGTTATGAATTCAATTGAGAAAATGAACAAACACAATAATGAAAAACATTAAGGATAATTCGTCTAAAGAGATATTGTTTGTTTGTTTTGACAGTCTTCATTCAGTTTTAATTATTTTTGGTTATTCATGACACAGGGAAGAAAACATTTTCAAAATAGTGCTGACATTGTAAATTAGACTTCTTATATGTTTAAAAAGGGGAAAAAAGGCTCATTAGAGCCTGAAAATCACTACACTTCTAATGTATGGTCTTTATTTCTTTTCCCTTGGAATTTACAGTAAATATGCCATGCGATACCTTTTAGAGTTCCGTCCTTTGAGTCAACAGCATGCTTTTTGGTTTATTCCCAGAAGAAACCACTACATTTCAACTGACTAGAACTCTGTGTTTCTATTTGTTTAGTTTATTTAGAGGGAAGGTCTGCATTAGGCAGATCCTTGGGCAAAACAGGAGTAAACCCAGAGTTGTTGCTTCTCAAAGTTCTTTTTGGCTTCATCCTTTTCTTATCTCCCACAGAAGAGAAGGGGAAAAAATCTATAGTGTGGCTGGAATAACCCATTTAATGTGGGGTTGCTTCACCAGGTCGTGTGTGTGATTATCTCCTACACTGTAGGATGTCAACCTGTAAACAGAAATTATCCATAAATATTGCCACAGCAATTTCTCTGTTGTGGGGTGCTCCCAGTTAGGATTCTGCATCAGAGCTGGGGGGTATCTGCAGCTGCTGCAGTGTAATTCTCATCACTTTGTGTATGGACAGAAGGCTGAGACAGGAGAGAGCTCTGAGAATTCAGGTGTCCATATTGGTTTCTTAGGAGATAATTTGACTGCTGAGTATTCAAAACTGTAGTATTTATTTTGTTTAAAATCATGTGAAAGTATCTGGATTATTGTCATCATTGTCTCTTCCTAGCTTGTTTTTTGCAGCATTGCAATAATGCTGAGTTTAAGAGACTTAATTTTGATTTGAGTTGCTGGAGTTGAGAACAGAATTAGAGCACAGGTCTTGGTAAATATCCTTCACATTTTCTGGTGATGGAATCTCAGGCTTTGGTTGTGATACTGTTGCAGAAAGAGACACATCTGATTTGAGAAATCTTTGTGGGTTTAATTTAAACCATAAAAAGTGTGTTCTCTTTTAAATATAAGAATTTTTTTTTTAATTTTATTTTTTCAATTTTAATGCAATTGAATGAGAACCTTTTCTTTTTTCAGAATGAAGTGCCTTTATTTCTTAGCTCTTGGCCAACTTTGATAGGAAAAATCAGCATTTGGAAAGAGAACTGAAGTATTGAAAAATTGTTTTTTACAAAAATGGACTGAATTAGTTGTAACATAATTGGAGAGAGAACAACTTAAGAGTTGGAGCCAAACCATTTAGTTTCACAGGCAGACACATTTAAAAAATATTGCTGTTCCTTGCTTGACATGATTCAATATGTTCTATTATCAACCCAGGGAAAACTGAATTTTCAAAATAGCCTCAGTATTAATCATTAGGTTCCAAGAAACACTTGGAAAATAAGGATTTGAGGAATTGGCTTGTGATTTTAGTCTTATTTATGACACAGAGTTTAGACTTTTATTTGTTGCAAAATAAGTAATTTAAAAGAATGCAAACTCAAATGTTTGCCAGCTAAGTGCTTTATCAGACAAATGAATTCCCAAGGATAAAAATAATTGTAGCTCAAATATACATGAATATAAAAGGGATTTAAATCTGTGATAGGTTGTGCAAATCAGTGTTTAAGCTTGATGCTTCAAAATGTATAAAGTAATTGTGATTTTAATGTTGCAATAGACAAAAGAATGGGGATTATATTTTTCTGTTGGTTAATAGTTAATAATTTGAAGCTCAAGTAGCATGGGGGGAAGGCTGCCATTTTAGGGCCCTCAGACCTATTTTTTCTCTAAGACAGTCCTTCTATAATTTGCCTTGACTGAGAAGTGTAAAACTTTGAGTAGGATTGCTTGACTACCATAATACTATGCAAATTTAATTGTGCAATCAAAGTTGCATGATTAAGAAACCTGATGTTGATATGCATTTGGTTCCTGACTCAGCAGAAGTATGAAACAAAATAATTTCAAGAACATTTATGGTTTCTTTGAAGGAAAACAGCTTGAAACAATATAAATAGAATCATGTATGTGAGTTTTCACATATTCAAGGCAAGATACTCTAAGTGTTTCTCTTGGTATCTCTTGGTATTTAAATCCCCTTGGTATCTCTCGGTATTTAAAGCAAACAAAATGGCAAAAAGAAACAAAAAATTCCAGCAAAAGAAGGCCAAACCCTCCCTTGAACTTTATGATGTAATTCTGTTTATGAAAAATGTAACTTCTCTTTTTTCTCACTGGAACCTATTGGCATATGCATTAGTGTGCTAACATAGATCGTGATCTTAAAAAGTGTTGACTGACTTTTTCTGCACACTCTTAATTACTAACTGATATGGAAAATTCTTCCTTCATTTTTTGCTAATTCTTATTTTTATCCTACAAAAGAAACTGTAAGAAAGGAGTGTCCTGACAAATATATTGTTTTTAAATCTAAGTGTACCACTTTTAAAAATCTGTCAATTATTATGAGGGGCAGTTGAAGATGAATACAGAAAAATAATTTCGTTTACCTGCTGATTTTTTGCTCAAAGCTTGGTCTTTATTTAAGCATATTATTTTTCTATGTCACACTCAAAAAAATAACCCTATAAGATTTATTGGCGTTTGTATGGAAAAAATGAAAGGATTTTCATGTTTTGTAAGAAACTTAATACACTCTCACAGATGGCCCAGCTCAGGTGTGATTTTAATTATGAGATAAAACAAAGCCCAACACAGTAGGAAGTAGTCTTAATAAACGGCCTGAAGCTTTTGTCTTCATGTGTCAAAAAGCCTTTTTATTGTGTGATGAATTTTTTTTTTCTAGCTATTTCTAAAAATTGGTTGAAAAAAATACAAGGGCTTCCAAAGTTCAAGTGAATTATTTTGGCCAAGTTAAAAATAGGAATTTTTTTTATTATTATTTTTCCTCCCAAAAAGTTTAGACTTCTTGCAAATGATAGAAAAAATGCATTAATAATAATTAAACCTGCAAGGACATAAATGCTTCATTTATAAATAAAATAATTTTCTAATTAGATGTTGTCATTGTTTATTGCAATATCACATTACTTAGTAGTAACACAAACTGAGAACTTGCTAAGCTTGGCTTAAACTGCATTATCAGAAACTAATATTAATTTAAGCCTGGCTATGGTATTCAGCCTTCATTATTAAAACACAAATAGTATTATCCTGTTGTTAAATATTACTAATATATTATAATAATGTTGTACTGTCTTTCCCTTAGTGGGGAATTATGAGGACCTCATGTTAGGACCTCAGTGTCCTGACATAGTTAATTATCCATAGATAATGGTTTTCAGCAGTGGCTGTTCTGAACATCACAACCTCACTGTTAAGGGCTTAATAAATATTTGCAGACTCAGGTGCAGAGCACCTACGTCCTCCTCTGCAGAAGCAAACAGCTGTGGTTGCCTTCCTGGGCCATACATCACCCCCAGCCTCTCATTTGTCCTGGCAGACCTAATGGTGCAAATGGCAAGTTTTATGTCCTGTGCTAGACTGGGGTAATGTTTGCTGCAGAAATGCTAGCTTGCCTTTCAGGAGTCATCTGTCTTTTCTAATGCAGAAATATCTTAGGAAGCTGAGACTTCTGGGGTTTGTTACTTGAATGCTGTGGGTATTGATAAAATTATTTAAAACTTCATTTTAGAGTGTGTGACCACTATCACCACCCATGCTGGAAGGTAGAAAATAACAACCAGATGGTTCACAATTGAAATCTGTATCCATGAGCTTACTTTTAGGGGACAGTTATTTGTAATAATTATTTTAATTATAGGACAGTGAAGAGCTTAATCATAATGAGCTTTTACAAGTATATATAGGTTACGGATTTTTTTGTTTTGTTTTTCTGTGTGGTTGAATATATCTCATGGGAGGAAGTACCCAGAAGCTCCAGGTAGCTGTGTATCACCTTAAATTAGGGCTTGGAATATTGTGTGATTCTTACATAACACCCCAACTGTAATTGCTGTTGAATAATGGAGTGAAAGGAGGAAACTCTAGGTTTATGTACATGGAACTGAGCCACATTCAGACACAGACATTCTAGAAATGGAGTAACTTACATGGTCTTTGATGATTAGTAGTCAGTGAGCTTCTCTGTCTAACCAATTACAATAGCAGCCATATTTGAAATGCTACTCAAAAACTCTTTGGCATTCAGTCCAAAATAAACCCACCAGCTTAACTTCATATTTTTCTTACAGATTTCAGTGCTATCAGCAAAAGCCCTAAGGGGAAGTTCTTGAGGTTTTTCCCCAGAAATTTTTATTCTCTGCTTCCTCCTTGCCTTGCCATCCATGCATCATTGATCCTCATCCTTTGCCTTTTTTTGATTTTTAATTAATCTTGTCTGGTCATATTCATCCTGTATTATGAGGGAGTATTATATAAAGTGTAATTTATAATAAATTATTAATGATGTGGTTCAAGTTTTTGACCATGTGATGATTAAGGGAGCATTTGGAAGAGTATTGTATGGTCCATATTCTACAGAATAGGGCAGTTTAGGTATTAGAATGATCCTTGTCTTCCTTGTCTGTCCTATTCTGTACTAAGCGTTCTGATTCTCAGATTTTCTAGGAAATCAGTTATTGCTGAGCAGGGGAAGCAATCATGATTGACTTGCATAGATTTCTGTGAATTGGTTACCCTGGTCTCTGGAACACTACTAATTGGCTTCTTCTTTTCAAACACACAAATTTCATTATTCTCACCATTCAGTAAACTATAGTGACTATAGGAAATCAGTCTTAATAGTGCTGTGAGCTTTATGTTTCAATTGAAGTTGTGATTATGGTGTTGCTTACTCAGTTATCAGTTTGGTACAGACCTAGAGGAAGGAATTTTCATTCTGATGTGCACTGGTTGTCTTTCCTACTTGTTAATCCAGCCCTGGTGACTGACTCTGGGTGAAACACAAGCTTGCATTCCTGGTCTGTGTTGCACTCACAGATGCTGCATTCTCCTTCTGCTCTGGGTGTGAGCAGGGCTAACATGTCACTAACCTGGCCAAGAAGTTATTAATGTCAGATAAAATCCCCAAAGTAAACAAAGGGTGCTGTATTTCAGTGGGGATAGACTGTTAGTCCTAAGGGTTATATCTCCTCCTCAAACAGAAGATGCAATGGCAGTGCTCACTTTCCCTTAACTTTTAATGGTACAAACCCAAAAGTTACATGAAAAACACAGGCATGACTCCAGAATTAAAACTCAGTAATTTAACTCAATCATATTCCTTTCTGATTGGGTGCACTTTAAATTGTGTTGTAACTGTTCTGTTGGTAGCCTACGTCCCTTTGAGTCATTAACAAAATGTAACTGATCTTCATCTGTTTGGTTGGAGGGGGGGTGGGTTTAATCTTCAAAATAATCAAGGCAAGAAGCTTTTGGGTCATGAAAGTAAATGTTTTCGATCCTTTGTTGTCAGATACCACAATTTTCTCCACAGCAAACTTAGATGAAACAGAAAACTGATACACTGAGCCACTGGAATTGCAGTCTTGTAATTTAGAAATATCCACTTTATCCTTTATAATTCACTAAGATTCTTCAGTCTGAATCTGATATAGGTAGGAGCCAAGACAAACAGTAACCATTTATAATCATTCAGAAGAGTTTGCATTTCACTAGAATGTAAAGCCAAAGAGTTCTTGGCTTTGTTTCATGTGTCTTACAAGGATAGAAAGTGTGTTTAAATTGTAGCATTCACCATAGTTGCATGTTTCTGTAGTATCTGCAAGCTTTTATTTTCAGCATTATAAAGATGTGAAAGTATTGTACACTAAAATTTCTCACTTTGCCAGCTGAAGAGCTCAATTTAAAGTCTTTTAACTTGCTAGAAATAATGTATACAAAAAGCTGTCTGCAGTCCTTCAAGCAGGAATGAGAATTTAGTGATACCAGGGGTGCCATACATGTGCTTATATGAGGAAAAGGGCAGGTGTGCATCCTTTCTGTGTGGGGCATTGCCCTGGAGTGCTGACACCTATTAAGAGTTCTGATCCTTCAGAACACTTCTGAATTCACAGCTGACTTGCTGGGCTTTTAAAAGACAAGTACTGCAGCAGAGAGTATTTGCAGGTCTGAGCCATAAAATTGCTCCTTTCTTTTAGTGATTTACTTGTTTTAGAGGTATTTGCCAACTAGCTATGGCTTTGAGTGAAGGTTCCAGTTGCACAGGACAAAAATGGAAACTACATTTATTTTGCCTCAGGAGTTTTAAGCCTAGAATTATAAAAGCTATCAAAATAGGCTCTGCCCCTCATTTTAGTGTGTTACTGACCTACCACCCAGCATTTGTGTGCATGCACACCTGACTTCCAGGTATGTATATGGAATTGATACACAAAGAGTCCTTCTAATGAGGAGAGTTTGCCAGAATATCATTCAGAATTTGTCTTGTCATGCCCTGTCCTTCTGAATTATAAATAACTTAAGAATCAGAGCAACAGTGTAATTGCTCTGTACCTCCAGAAAGTTCTCTTCAGTATAGGTTAAACTATTTATCCTACCTTATATGGTATTTTGAAATTCCTAGATGAAATTGCCAACATATATGACAATGAAAAAGAGAGAAGCCTCATGTTTACAAAATCCATGCTGGGAAAGCATTATGGCAAAAAAAACCACTGTAGCAACTCTACTCTTTACAGCTGAAATTTGTGAAATGTTTTGCCCTGGGCATAGGTAAGTTTATGGTGAGCTTTCCACATCTGGGGTCAAGCACCAGCAAAAGTTGTGTTTTCCTTAGATGTGAGCTGGGCTGGCATTTCTGACAGACGTGCAAACAGATGCAAGCCTTGTTGCTAATGACAGGTGATTATAAGTGGCGTGGGTGCCAAGGTAATTAAACCATGCCTTGACAGGAACATTTGGTGAAATGGTATTTCAGCATTAGAAAAATTGTTGCAACACTTTTTTTCCCTGCTAAGCTATAACCTGAATATCATTCATTTTGATTCTTTGGCCTCAGTGCTCCCAAACCTGCTCCCTGCTTTATGTATAGAGGTACTGAGAAAGAGCTGAATAGCACCAATACTTATCAGTGGGGTTTTGGAGCTTGGAATTGAAGCATCTGCTTCTAAGAAGGCTTTTAGCATATAAATACAGTATAAAGTCCAGCATGGAGGGATTGGTGATGTATTATCTTACTTTATGACAAGATAATGGTTATTGTGCCAGATTTATTAATGGCTGAATTATTGTGCTACTGTTTGTCATATATTTCTTATTGGACATCTTAACTGCTTTTACTGCTGAAAATTGTAGTTTCTAAATCTATTGAAGATTTTTTTTGTGTGTGTGAATGTACTTCACAATGAAATACAGTTTATTCTTAAAGTGAAAATAATGGTTGCTTTAGAAGTAATGCACTTGATATTAGAACTTTTATGAACTCCAGGCAGTATTTTCTCAGCTCTTCATACTGCAATTTCATAGTTTAAGATGACTTTATCTTTTCCAATTTCTGTAGCTGATAGTGAATAATGCTAAAGTTCCTTATTGATCTCAAAATTCCAAGCAACCCTTTATTTAAAATATTCACTCACATATTGCATCAGAGCAGTGCAAAAATTTGGTTTAATACTATAAATTAATCAAAATTGATTTAATAAAATATGAAATATCTAGTTTAGGGATATTTTTCCATTATTCTGTATGAAATTCATTATAATCTTAGGATGGAATCTGACTGTTCACATTATTGATGTTCCTTTGGTTTTTGCTTCAGCCTTGAAGCAATAAGTGTTTAATATAATAATCTCAGCTGAAATTCTGGGCTTCTACAAAATTTAGGAGCAGAATTTAAGCCTGTTTATTTTTTGTTCAGGGCACTCAGGATGGAAAGAAATTATTTCTCTCCGCTCGTTGATCAGGACATTAAGCAGAATAAGAAACTGCTACAAATATTCGATTGGAGCAAATACAGTTTTAACAAGTGGGCTGGGTACTTAGCAAAAGGTCTTTGAAATATAATGACTTTCAGTTTAAAGGTGGTTCTTAATAATGAAATTTTAAATATGGTGACTTTTCACATCAGTTACTTGAACAGATGCAGTTAAATAGTTTCTCAGATACCTTTCTTCCACATCCTTATAAGAAGGTAAAATTGAGCTAAACCCATCAAGATGACTAGGAAATTTTCAATGTCTTTCGTTGCCTTTTTTTTTCTTTCCCTGATCACCCAGTTCAAGTCTCTCAACTTTGCATCCCCTGAATTCTAGTGAATGGGCTAACAGAATATTGATGTTCAGCTAATACAATCGTAGCATTTTAAGCCTGAGAAAGATCCTGTAAATAACTTGTATGGTCTGAAGATGCTGGCTTGAATGCATCTGATGAATTCAAGTGTGGCAGAGGTGAGTGGTGTGCCTGTCAAATGCTGCAGCAATGACCTAGCAAAGTGAAGTTGAGCCTCTACAGAAAAAATAAATTAGGGGATCACTTGTAAGGATTGTAAAACTGAGAACAGAGAGGGTAACTGGCAGTTTTGCATTTAGAATTTCTATGTACAGGAGTGTTTCAGAGGTTAGAAAAGTTTGGCTGTTTTCCATCGTCTTCAGTGAAACAAGGTGTGCAAGTTGTGATCCTGTTACTGTTTGCAGCTTATAAGTAAAAAAAACGTAGCAAAGAGAAAAGGATTTGGATGCCCATAGTTGAGAGCTGTAATATTTGTAAAGCCTACCCAAAATAAAATAAAATCAGTGTCATATTGAGGTCCAGAATTAAGTGTGGGTTTATACCTACAACTTTTTCAAAGGATTTTAATGTTATAGTGCAAGTAACCTTGGAGCTGCCAGTTCATTTTATTTCTGATGTTGCCTGCTAGTCCCTGAAGCAGATAAACTATGGATTTTTTTTTTTTTTTGATCTTCCATTTGCGAGGCTTTTGTTATATTGTGGTTACAGTCACAATGTCAGCACATAAAATGTTAAACATCACTGGTCTGAAAGAAGCTTCCATTGTCTTCTACTTCTGGTGCCTGGGGATTCTTTCTAGTCTTGCAGTGGTGGTTCTGTCAGTGTAATATGTCATGAAGCATTTCTCAGTAATGACAGACATTGAATATGAGTGACAGGAACTCTGACCGAGTGAAATGGGTTCAATTACCAGAGATGTAGGGTTACCTGAGATAAAACCAAATGGTCCAATTGTGCTCGGTTTTGACCCTGTGACTCCCAACTATCCAGCAGCAAAGACAAATGGCTGATTAACCATCCCCTAACCCTCCTTTTCTGTGATAAACTTGTTTGGATTTCCTTGTCTGAATAAAAATCTAAGTGTGGCATGTTTCTAAAAGGAAATATGATAGGAAAACAATAGATACTGGTGCTAGTCATTTTCTTCTCTTACCGACACCAAACAGAAAGCTGTCATTCTATCTTGGAATGTATCTAGGACATAGTGTCCAGAAATCAATACAAGATAAATGATTGCTCTCTTAACCTCACCTTTCTTCTGCTGCAGCGGTTACGTTGCTCCTGTTCACCTGTAGCCAACCTGACGCCAGAATAAATGAGAGAACCTGCCATGAAAAGTATCTTTTTTTTTTTTTTTTTTTTTTTTTTTTTTTTTTTTTTTTTTTTTTTTTTTTTGGTGTTGGAGGGTTTTTGTTGGCTGGGGGGGCAGGGGTTGCTAGTCAGTATTGAGAGCCGTTTTACACTTGTTCTAGTCCAGTGCCTACAGCTCCCAGATAGAGTTATAGCAAGCTCCCTAATTAAACTGTCGCTGTCTGCCCTCACTTGACTGCTTTTACAAAGTCATTTAACTAACAGACATTCCTGACTATTAAAGCTGGGAGCTGCGTGTCTCCAGTGCTGGAGATAAAATGAATGAAATTTGTTAATCTCCATTGACACTTGATCCTAGATGTTGAACTAACGCTGTTGCACCTGAACTTTTTCTTTATTGTAATTACTTCTCATGTTATTATTTCATGTAATAAATTGGAAGAAAATTTCAACAGGTATTAAATTATTCAAACTGATTTATGGATGCTGAGTGAATATGACATTCATCTTGTGCATTCTTCAAAAGCACAATTCAGTGGATGTTCAGAGCTGGATTCAAGGTTTGCACTAATAGAAAACAGTAGTAAGAGGATGTATTTCCTTCATCTGAAAGGAATGCCATTTTAAAGTCTCTACCTTTAGTAATGAAGATAAATGTTGTGTTTGTGATTTTATCTACTCTTAATTTAAGCAAATACTTAGATTGAAAATTTAATACATTTTCAAATAGTGCATTTAAAAATTGTATTGCATTGGTAGAATTAGAAGGGATCAAATTACAAGGAAGAATTCAGTTCTATTTGAAGAAACAAACACTTTAAAGGGAGATTTGTAGTTTATTTTCCATCTTCTCAATTTGTTTGGTGTTCTTTTTCTGTCATAGATTTTAAGTCCAGAGGGGACATTTAGACCATCTGGTTGGAGCACATGTATATTTTAAGAAGTTACATTTCACTTGGCTGTCCCTTTATTGAGCCCAGTAATTTGTCTTTGGGTTTAAATGCATTTTTCAGAATAGTATCCATTGTGGTTTGAGGATAGTGGGAATCTACCATTTCTCTGGAAATGGAATCAATTACTAATTAGCCTCACAACTTAAAAGTTGTGTTTTCTGTTTCCTATTGGAATGCTTTGCTTCAGTAGCCTTTCTGTACTACTTCCTTCCTATGATTTTTTCTTCTGGAAGGAAAAATCCTGACATTAGTGTCCTGTACTTTCTACAGAAGGATGTGTAAACTGCAGTCATTTCAGTCTTCTCTCATTTCCAAACATCAGGGCAGACTGAGATCTAGGAGGGTTTATACTTCATATAAGCTACAGGCAGAGCTGCTGCTGTGGGTTCAGGAGGTTACATCATGTTACCTCAAGGCTCTGCAGCACCTTCTGTTGCTTACCTTTGGTCCTGTATTTCCAGTGCTGTGAAACTTCTGTGGGTTCTTTACTGTTAATCTTTTAAAAGAGCACAGCAAGCCAAAATACAGTTATTATTATTACTAATAATAATAATTTTCTCTTCCTCCTCTTTAGTAACTCTCAGATTACCTAGTTATGTGGTTCATTTGAAACTCCTATAAATAACACGTGATAATTCATAAAGCTTTTGATTCCTAGTGACCTTTTACAAGTTCATCACTGTCTTCATCACTTAGTTGTGCTCTTTATTTCCAGGTCAGAGAGTTATGTTTTGAACCTTTCTGACTTTTCTGTACAGTGTACTAATAAAAGTATAAATACTAGGAGGTTTGGTTGTTCTTATTT
This sequence comes from Zosterops lateralis, assembly GCF_965231275.1. Taxonomy (NCBI): domain Eukaryota; kingdom Metazoa; phylum Chordata; class Aves; order Passeriformes; family Zosteropidae; genus Zosterops; species Zosterops lateralis. Next base: position 10,061,145 of record NC_139772.1, read on the forward strand.
CACCATCTTTTTCTTGCTGGGTTGGAAGGCAGATGTTTCTTTAAAGCACCTAAACACTGTCTTTCCACCCTAGAGATACTTTAATTAACTTCCTTCTGCTAGAAACAAATAATAATGGTAGTAGAGACTGAGAATGCAATTTGTTGATCTAAACCAGTGGATGCAGTTACTGAGCTCAGGACTTTGGGTGATGATATAAATGGTCAGTCATAGGTGGTTAAATGTAATTTTTTCCTTAAAAAAGGTTTCTTTACAACAATATCCAGCTGTGTTTCCTTCTAGATAGATCAGTGGGAGAAATATTTTGTTGTTTTTAAGTCATACCTGAAAGCTTTACTATAAACTTTCTTGTATAAAAGAGTATTTTTTTACTTATTTTTAATGGCTTCTTGCATCTGCTGGCCAGAACAATGTTGTGATTTACTCTAGTCCTGGAAGTAGTGGATAACCATGAACTACCTTGTTCACATCTTTTTTTTGTGTGACAGGTAGTGGTATCTGGTGCAGTTTAATTTGCTTTAAAAAACTGTTAATTGTTTTTCCATTCACAAATACCATTCCTGCCACATATAAACAAAGTTCTAGAGAACTTCTGCTGACTGCTAGGTGTTATCTGGCCTCTGTCCTTTACAACTAACAGCAGCCAATAAAAAAAAAGTCTGTTTTCTTTTTGGGATACGATGTGGTGATACAGGATTGGATTTCTTGAAATAGATGGGTCATGACCAATATCAATTCTGTTCATGCCAGAAAAAGCTTGGATACAGCTCATCTTTTTTATTATATTTTTGCAGTAGAGACTAATGCTGAATTTGACAGTGACTCAGCAAAAAGCTGTGTGCTTATCTACACAGTCTACAGAAGAGAAAGGCATCTCCAGGAAAGTCTCACAGTCTTTCACCTGATCATAATAATTCCTTAATTCCTCACATCTCTTAATGCCTGTGAATTTGCATCCCCAGTGTAGCTTTGGTGTCCCCATTGTGCCCACCTAAGCAGTGGTTTTCAGGTGACAGATGTGTGGCTGCAAAAGGGCAGTGCAATAAGTTTAACAGAGTCTTCAGCCCATTGTAGTGTTTATTTTTCAAATAAATAAATGGTTTGTTTTGTTTAGTTGATTCAAAATCGTCATATTTTGAGTTGAATTTACTCTGTTTTAAGCCAGGCCTTTCGGGCTGTTCATAGAAATAGGATGTTCAACAAATCAGCTTTTGCAGCACCAAAATACTCAACATCAGTGACAACAGCCAGAGATGGATTAAAATACATGCATCTTTATTTGCAAATCTAAATAAAATATGTATCTGCAAACTTGTATATAGTATCTATCCAAACGTCTATATAGTAAAGAGTTTTCTATGAATACAAGACACATTTCAGTAGCACTGGAGTATGGAATAGTGTAAACACTTACTTGCCAGTTAGAATTCTACATTTATTTCCTTAATTTCATTACTGTGTTGTGATAATGTTTCTATGGCATCCTTCCTTTGTCTCCTCTTTTTTATTTTGACCTTTTACTGGTACCATTATAATATATTGTAATTTACAAGATAAATTCTGTGAACATTAGTTCTTTGGTTGATGTACCTGCTTTTTTACCCTCACGTTCCACAGCATCCAGCATATTTACAAGATCTGTATCAATATATTGCAGATTCCAGTCCCATGCTGCTCTTGCCTGTGCAGCTATCCAATAAAAATGCCTTCCACAGCTGTCAGGATGGAAGTTTGCAGGAAACCAGCCATTGCATCCCACTTGGAGCACTGTTGGTGCACTACTCCCCCTGAGCCTGGCGGGCCAAAGTGAACAGTGGGAGCTGGTGATCGATGGATAATATTCAGTTCCAAGCTTCCACAGCACCTTATTCTGAGGCTGACTCATTCACCAGCCTGTGTTCTATGCCATGAGAAGTTTGGAAAAAAAAAACCCTGGCATTTTGGCATTCAGAAGATTTAATAAAATTTTGTGTGTTGAATTATTTTACTCTGTTGTGTGAAGAGCAGTGGATCTGGAGTTAAAAAGTATGTGACACCATGTCTTTAGAAAAAAAAAAAAACAGATACATGTGTCCAAAATTATATTGTCGAGATTTAAATGTGAGCTAGCAGAATCATCCTTCAGTGCCAGGTACACTTTTGAGGAGGCAGTTTGCACACAGTGATTTATTCACTATTTTGGGGGAGTGGGAGGTTGTGTGTGTTGTTTTTTGTTTTCTTTACCAGTATGTCTCCACTTTAATAATTGTCTGTTACTCAACAGACAATACTAGTATTCTTGAGGTAGTTGGAATGTATTTTATGAGTTTAAAAATAAGTACAGAGCAGGCTTTTCTCTCATTTTCTCAGTTTCCATTTAAAACCAAACTAACCAACCAAAGCAAGCAAAAAGCCTTGCCCTCTGTTATTTCACAGGCTCTGTAAAAGAAAGCTCTGCTTAATGCAAGATTCAGGAACATTACAGTTTTCCTACATTACTGTAAAGGATACAGGTATAGTCCCTTGAGTGGCCACCAAAGGATACTTGTCTTCGTCTGTGTAGGACTGTGAAGTGAAAAAATTTTGTAGATGTTTATTGCACTGAAAAGCCAGTTTGATCTGCAGTCCTGTAAGTGGTCATCTACCTCAGTATAAGATGACCTCTTGGGTTTCTTTCACTCAATCTTTCTTTAGAAAGGTTGTCACAATTATGCTTATAGGTTTAAAAACACAATTCACAAAAAATATCAGAAAAAGATGGTCCATCAGATACAAGTTCAAACATGGAGAATTAGATTGAAGAAGTATTAAACTGATAGAGTAGGGTTTTGGTTTTTTTTAATATATAAATGTGGTATTGTGCTGGTTCTTCAAATGTGTATTTGAGAGGGATACAAATTTAAAAACGAAATAAATCTATTAGATAAAACTACCAAGCTCTATAAATGGAATAGATACCTTGGTTACTTGGAGTAACCCAAAATACATTTTTTAGTATTGTAAGCTATATATTAATTAAAAATCACAGTGCAGCTATCATATTTCTAGAATGTAATTATATATTTCCATATAGTAAAATTCTGTGAAAAATAGTATGAAGTTGATATTTTGGAATCTAACATAATGTTGATATTGATATTCATTGTATTAGTAGGAAATAATCTCTACATTTCCTTGGCACATTTAGTAAGGGTGAAGTTTCTTTTCACAGATTCTAAACCAGTCACATGATCTTAGTGAAAGTGCTTTATTAGTATTTCTGTGAGGTCAAATTCATTTTATTAAGAGCATAGGACATTTTCAATGCTGTATTTTCTGCATAACCATGAGACTTGGGCAGGATGGGTGAGCATTTCCCTCGCAGAGACTTTATAGCTCTGCAAGCTAAACCAGATCTTGGTGCAACTTTTTCGGTGGGCATCCACAAGTACACACAGCCCTGTTAATTTTAAAATTCTTCTGCTTTAAATCCTCGTCCTCTCACACTTGATCTGTGTAAATAAAGCTCCTCGTGCAAGGCGGCCAGGAAAACATATGATACCATTTGCGATTGCAGAATGCGGCATGCTGTTCTTCTGTAATTATAATGGCCTGAGCAGTGAGGGGTTGGTTAGCCTTCCTTAGCAATCATTAATCTAGCCAGTCTTGGGTACAGTGGCCCATCTTGGAGAACAGCAGTCCTTGGCATGAGGCACCTTGGGCTGCGAGTTTGCTGCGAGCGAGGGATCGCCTTGTTTGTTACATGCTGCTGCTCGCCGCTCCCTCAGGAGTCTGGGAGGAGGCTTCTGCTGTCTCCTGATTGCTGCCTGCCCTCTCCCTCACTCTCTCGCTTGTCCCTTTATTTCTCCTTGTTGTGAAAGTTTCTTTCTGTGTGACTGGGAGTCTGTTTAGCAGACCATATTGCAAGTGAAGGTGCATCGTTTGTTGCCTGATTTTGGCAACGCTGGGCAGTCAGCTGGGATGTAATTAAGACTCTGAGAACAGGCTGTCTTCTCCACAGGAAGGGCATGTTAGATGTTGCTGGGATTTGGGGCTGTCAGTTTGGCCAAGGCTGGAAACTGAGAGCTAGGGACAGTGATCTTTTCTTTCATTTATAATCCCTTTATGTACAGTGTATGCACTTGGCAAAGTTTACATATAACCTAGTGGCTGGAGCTTGCAAGCCAGTGTGGCTGAATTAGCATATGTTACATGTATATTTTAGTAATATTTTAAAGCAAGTGCAAATTTCCAAAGTGAATTATGCATGTATGACAGAAATAGGGTTGTGTTGCATTGGGTGTCAAATCCCACAACTTTTTGTCAAGACCATGGATTTTACATTAAAAAGGCAGAGAGACTAAACGAGGTAAAACAGTTTTAATTTTTAACAGTTTGTTCCAGCCCAAGGAACTGCTCTCTGACAGTTATAACTGACATTTGAATAATTGGATTAATTCAGAGAGGGGCAAATCCTGTATTGATGGCTGTGCTTGTTCTATATATTTTTTAACTTAGGGAAGGAGCCGAATGGTTTAATTATTTAAAGGACACTTCTTGCAATATAAAATACTGCTGTTTTGAAACTTTAGTCTAAAATCAAGGAGGAAAAATATTTGCATTATTTCATTCTTTACATATAAAAGCTTAAGAAAAAAAAAAAAAAACTTACTGCTTTGTGGTTTTTAAGCCAATGTAAAGAAAAATGGGAGAGGCAGAAATTCTCATTTGTGGCCCAAAGCACCAGAAATGGAGATGAGCCTGATTTTGTCAAGTAGATTCCAATCTTTTTTAGGGAAGTGTAAACCCTCAGTAATAATCACATTACACTGCAATGCAGGATATTCAATCAACATCATTGCAAAAAGGACAGCTTCCAGTTTCCTTAAGCTAATACAACATTTCTTCTTTTATTCCGTTTCTTTTTTTGTTTGGTTTGTTTTGTTTAATGAGAAATTTAAATTTACTAAAGTGAGCTTTACTGGTGATGAAAACTAAAGGTAGGAAGGCTAAATATTGTCAGGGACAGTTCAGAACACCAGTTTGGTTCTGGCTGTTTACCCAGCAGGACATAAAGAGTATTAACACTCAAGGAGAAAATGTGGATTCGCAGCTTACAAAATTAACACCCCGTAAATGAAGTATGAAACATGGCTATGAAATGTCACATGCATATATGGCTGCATGTATGATTTTAGACAGGCAGAAGTGCTTTTTTAAAGGTGTGTGCTTTAGTTTTGTTAGTTCATGTTGCAAAACAAGCAGCACCTTTCCTAAGCATTCCCAGCTTTTAGGCTGCATTTATATGTCATACTATCTTAAATTCTGCTAACATAATTCTGGTTTTCAAAAGGTTTGTTTCAAAATATTTATGTATAAATAACCAAGTGAAATTTGAAAGTGTGTGAGTAAATTCTAAATTTTTATTCTTAGATGGCAAGGAAGTATTATTTAAAGTGAATATTATTTAAAGTGAATTTTTTTAATTGGCATCCTTAGGAGTTTCAGTATAGCCTTCAAATGTTTTATCATTTGCTTCACAAACAAGACAGTTCAGCTTTCCTGTATTCAGACTATCATTCCTTTGGGAATACTCAAAGCCTTTTAAAATTGTGGGGGTTTTGGTGTTGGTTTTGTTTTGCGTTGTTGGTTGTGTTTTTTTTTTTTCTGGGGCAGTCTAAGGAAGTCCCAAGAGTGAAGTTGCCATCTGTCCTCTATATTAAAAGAATCTTCTATATTATATACCTGATGTTCTTGTCCCAGAGATAAATGTTGATAATTAAAAGAACAGCATTTGTCCTTTATTCTGAATTTAAAATTCTTTCTTACAAACAGTTACAAAACTTATGAACAATTTTTAGGTTCTTTAAGCTCCTATTTTCTAGTCTCTGTCCTTTTTTCATATTACAGAGTTTTGAAAAATATTGACAAGTAAATCAAATAGTTTATTAATCTAAGCATGTGCATGTATGATTTAAGGAAGGCTTCAGCAGTGCTGAATACAGTTGAGTTGTAAATAAATTATTGTTAAGTATAACTCTGTCTTGTGGTAGAGAGGAGGGAAAGCCATGGGTTGAGAATGAGAGATTTACATAAGTCAGGCATTAATTTTGGGAATGTTTCCTCTGAATAAATTGCAGGTTAGAGACTCCACCTCCCCATTCAGGAAAGGAACCTTCTTCATTGTATGTAATTCCTTCCCCAGCACACATTTGCCCAGGAACAATTCTGCATCTTTACACTTCAGCTGTAGCTCATTAGTGTCCCTAGTTGCTCCCAGTAGTCCCTCCTTTCAGAGCATCCTGGTGCATGCATGGCCTGAATACCAAGTGCTTCTATTCTGAATATCACACTCATGCAAGGCAAGATTAATAATTTTTAAGTAGCATCTTTGCTTGTTGTTTTAATATTCCCTCCATTTGTGGCTTTAAGACAATAATGTGAAGAATATGTCTATCAATAAGAAGAGTTGGGGAAGAAGAATGCTGTGAAGTTTCTGTAATAATCTGTTGTGCTGCTCTCTTTCCCCCATGGTGAGCAACACCAAGCCAGGTCAGACCAAAAACCTTTCTAGCTCAGTGCCACGCAGTGAGGGACAATAGCCCACAGCAAAAGAAAATTTAAAAAGAAAAGGGGAATAAGTGATTTTCTTTCTGGATATTGACATAGCCCAGATAATTTGTGGCTAACAGAATTTCTGATGCAAAGGTGATCCTGCTTAGATACTTGTTCTCAGTGAGTTTATGCAGTAGTTTTTAATTCATGTGGACTTTTAATAGCCTTGCTATTCTTTTCTGAGCTATGGCTCTACATAATAAAGATTATAATCACGGGCTCTCCTACTCCCTCCTCCCCAAAAAAGCCAAAACAAACCACCAAAACCAAAAATTCCACAAAACCAAAAATCCCCCCAAACCAGAAGTTCTACCTCCTTTTGATAGCTTGTTGCTTTTATAAGAAAAGAATAAAAACTTAATTCCCTAGGTAGTTTGCAGGTTGGATTGTGGTTTTTTGTTCATTCATGAAATCAATTTATTTTATTTTTTATACTGAGTCCTCTATGCATCAGTCTTTCTTGACTTTCTTAATTGCATTGTATCTGCTTTGAGGCAGGGACCAAAACTATTTAGAGCTTCATACTTTGCTATCTAATCATATCCAAACTGTACCATATTCATGTAAATTACTTCATTTTCTTCCTAGTTTGAATGTGGTTTTACTTCTAATTTGTCTAAAAGAGCCTGTATATTTTTTATGAGGTGAAATGTCAGACATAGGATTAATAATTGTTTTCCCAATGCAGTACAAGTCTAATATCTGCTATTCAGATCTAAAGTTGTGTCATTAAGCATACAAGGTGGAACTGAAGTCAGATCAGAGTTTATTTACCTGCCTTAGGTAAAAGGATGAAGACATTTATGATCTCTTTGCTAGGCAGAATACTGGTGTTGATATATCAGTGTACAGGTGAAGGAACTTCTTAAGTATCTGCTCTAAACTGAGGTTGTATTCTGTCTGGCATACCTTGGATATAGAAAAAATGCAGAAATTAAATTCAGGAGCTACGCTAACAAGACTCTTCCTTATAAACAGGCCACTGAAGCATTATATAGAACTTTATATTAATATTTAGTTCAGGAGGATTGTTTGCATACAGTGACTATCATTTAATTTTAGTGCCAGACCATCAGCAATCAAAAATTTTATACTGACTCCCAAAAACTTCTGTGCAGCAGTTCTGTATATTTCTGTTACAAACCAGTCTTTTATTAGAATAGTAACTGTTGTTAAGTTTTAGTTATTAAAGATTTTCTTTCAGTAATTTTAAAAAATAATATCTATTAAATGTTAGTCATCTGTAAAACATGGAAACATGTTAACATTCATTATTGCTTTTGTATTTGCTCTGACTGATGTATGAAGTCAGTTAGCAAATTTTTGGGTAATCACTTTGCTTCATGTGAATATAAAATATTTTGCGTGGTCCTTAATGGCATAATATTAGGCAAATGTCTGCTGAACACAGGTCCAGCTATTCCACCTTTGTGTTGCTCCCACAGAGGATTCCTGCTTAGCAGTTTTGGGTGCAGTGAGTTTCCTGCTGATGACAGGCATACAGGACACTTGTATTTTATGTAGTGATAAACAGTTAATTCGATCTTTGTTCTTCAGCTCCTTAAGAGTTATTTGTTCAATTTCCTATATCAGGTTGTGGTTTAGTGTATGTGAGGTGGCAGTGCCTAATTGATGAATGACCTTCCAGAGCATATACAGAATTGTTTGTCTCTTCTTAAATTCAGTCCTTGCAGATTTTCTTTTAGACAGTATGCATCTATTTGATGGTGTAATCTGTATGATTATTGAAAACTTAATTAAAAGAAATTGGGTTCCCCAACAGCTTCTAATGCACCAGGTTTTGTTACTTTAACATTTTTCTTTCATTAATATTGATTAAACTGTAAAGGGTTTCATTGCTGTTAATGGGGGGCACATTTTAAATTTTAGATCATTAACATTTAAATAGATTTTAATTGTTGCATTTAACAAATTTATGCAGGTAAAGATTCAATTTCTTCAATTAATTTACATTTACATGTTCAGAGATCTTTCACTAGGGCTATTCTCATAAAACTTTAAGGGTCCCAGAAGATCTCTCTATACTTATATTCTTTTCATTTTATCCCTGCTACTCTCTCCATATTATGTCTTTGAAATTACTAGGCTTATTTCCATGTGCTACTTCATGAAATAAAATTTATTTTAGCCTTTTAGGAGGAGGTTTGTTTCAACAGATTTATGTATAAAGAATCAAGTGAAAATTATGTATATGAATGAATTCTAAATTTTACAAGTTTTATATTTTGATGTCTTCCTTGACCTGGGTCTGGCATGTCTCTGGACCACATTATCCTGGGTGTAGCCACTTTCTACACAGGATATAAGTATAAAGGGTGAGTTTTTTATCAGTTTGGTAAAATGCCATGTTTTACTTCATCAAACTTATTGACTTGCATGATATCAAAATAAAACATAGTATAGAGCAAGGAGAGGAAAGACAGAGGTGGTGAACATCTTATGTCTTATGAACAAGAGCACAAGCATCTCTTGCAATATTAAATTTCACCAAGAAGGGAGACAAATTTCTTCATTTTCTTAGAAACAGCCAGATCAGCTCATAATAGCATAAGTATGCTCCCAAATAAGGTGAAGATTACATGTGACGCATTTTATATTTCTAAATGTTATTGTGTGTCTTGAAGTAATTTTCTGAATTACCTAACCCAACATGGAAAAACAGGGACTCAAGGCATTGTAGAAGATGGATCAGTCATTTGAAGTTTTGAAGTTGATAAGAAATTGCAGAGTTGTCAGGGGCACAATGTGAGTTTGACAGTGGGGTCAAATCAATATACAGCAGAGTGTTTATTATGTTGGAAAGCAAAAGTTTAATCCATTCCATATGGAGGAACTGGTCACTTGAGGAGATGACCAAGACCCAAAATGGGGCAGGACCTGCCAGATGACAGTATCAGACTGTGGAAGAGAATATCAAATGAATATGAAATTAATCTTAAATGCTCAAACACAAACATACTTTTAGGATTTTTGAGCCCAGCAAGATTAAGGCCAATAAAGAAGAATAAAGATGCATGGAAACAGTAAAGGCTCTTAAAATTCTCAAGGCAGTTATTACACCATTTAGTGGACAAAAGGTGGTCCAAGCAGAGGTGATCAGAAAGAAAGCTGATAGAAACTTGACACAAAGGTAGTAAATAGATATTCAGTGTGTATAAGAGGAATAAAAATGGAAGGAAACATTGAAAAGGAAACTAAGTCCTAAAATATCTTTTTTTTTCCCTGATGATAATAAAACTTAATGTTTTGAGAGGGTTTTGCTGATAAGGAGTGAAAAGGAGACTGAAAGAAAAAATAAATTGAGATGCGGAAAGGAAATATTTGGAAAACAATAGGAAAGTTCATATAATTGTTAGTTGACATAACATATGATCAAAAGGACACCCTATTAGAATATACTGACCATTAATGAACAAAAGCATATACATATCTTGAGGGTACCTTGTCTTGTGTTATGAAAGGCAGCTTGTGTTGGGGGTTGGAGTGTTTATCCTGGTCGTTATTTATCCTGTCAGACAGTATTGATTTTAGTTGTGTAGGAGGTACTACAGAAAACACCCAGCAGCTCCACCATGCTGGCACTTAGTGATGCAAGTTTACCAGAGTTCTATGAAGAACTGTTGGCTTCAGTTCTTGCAGCATTCATGGTTTGTGAGGGGCAGAAACTCACTTGAAAGTGTGGAAGTCACTTGGAAACTGAAAAAGAATTTAAAATAATTCTTCACTGGATCAGTTGCTTCAGTTTCTGATTATCAGTGTTCTACATGCCCACCCCCCAAAAAAAGAAGTTGCAGAACTATATATTTGTAGAGGAAATAGAGCTAAGTTGGAAAGTGATGGAAATTATCTCACAGCATAAATACAATTCAAAACAAAGGATATTTCCCTCCCAGAGACAAGAATATAAAAATATTTTTCTTCAGCTTTTTGCTGAAGAATTTTCATATTCATATTTATGATTCTACATCTGTCCATTACTAAATGCAGACATAATTTTATGCATTTAAGACGGTAGAAGACAATCTGATTTCTAAGAAGGAAAGTCTTTCATATTAAAGCATCATGGCAGTCTTGGGCTTCTGCTAATGTGAAAATAAGAATGTTTGCTGCTGAGGGACTGAGATCTCCACATAAAATATCTATGAAGGAAATAAATATTTTAAAATGCAAGCACTAAAGTGGTATTGGCACTTCAAAATAGGGTCAGAGGCTGATTCCTCCTTTAGAAGTGTCAGTGTTCTAATGCTTGTGACTGCATACACTGAACCTTTCATGATAAAGTAACTACTGTTGATTTTTTTTCCAGTAGAAAAAGCACACAGTTCTTTTTTTCATTCAGATCACAAGTTTTCTATAAATAGTAATACAGGGCCTCATGTGCTCTGAAAATGGAAGTTTTTATAAAGCTGATTTATTCTATCCAGACCGCACAGAAGAGAACACCAGCATAACATCTGCCTGGCAAGTTAATTCATGTTTCATTTAATGAAGATTATTTCTTTACAATGAGCAAAGAATAAGCTATGCTTTTGCAAGATAAATGTGTCTTTTCTAGATGATCTAGATCTCATACTGAAACATGTAAAATTGTACTTCAGCATATCTGTACTCAGCCTCAGTGCACGAAAGGAGAGGTACTTGGAAGCCAGGAATTTCTGCAGCCAGCTGTCATCAGCTCTGACTCCTCTTTGTTCTGGGTTGCATAAAGGATGCAGGAGAGACCAAACCTTTGCTTTTAAAAACTGCTTGCACGTAATGATGGTGATGTTATTTGATCTATCTTTTTAAGACAGACTGATAATAAATAATAGGACTTTCCAGTAGTCCTGTTTCCTTCTGATGAACAACAGCAACAGGGAGTACTCAGATCTGCTTCCTGGCTTTGCATATTCCCCCAAAATTGGTTTGTGCCTCAAAGCACATGGTTTTGGTTTCAAGGTCACATTTTTGTACAGAATCAAATTATATATTATTTATTGAGTAATTGTCTGTAAATATTGAACTCCTGGTAGTCATGTCTGGATGCATAAAAGCAAGAGAAGAGTAGACTATTAATAAAATAGAATGAAAGAATACAGATTTTGAGGACCCTAAATGTGAATTTCACTTGGGTCCTGAGCTCAACACTTACCGAGTACCCATAATTAAATTCTGAGCAAACTGAACTTCCATTGACCTTGGAACTGAAGTTGTTTCAAATGTGTCTCTTATCATTTCAACAACCCCCAAGTTTCTCTTGCAAATTACATATGGTTTTGGATAAGTGGGAAGGTTGAGTACCTTGTGCTTTTACTTGCCTTGTCCTGCACTCAGACTGCTGGCAGATGAAGCACATGTTCAGCTGTGTTACTCTTTAGAGTTTGTTATAGTTCCAAGACTAAAATAACAAAGAGGACGAGAGGATGGTTTAGTGGGGAGTGGCCACCTCAAGTCAGTCTGGTCAGATTGCTGCTGATCGCAGTGGCAGCAGAGCAAGCTCACAGAGCAAAAGCACTTCCCAGGTGACATTTGGGTGTTTAGATTATATGTTAGGAAGAGATTCTTCCCTGTGAGGTGGATGAGCCACTGGAATAGATTCCCAGAGAAGCTGTGGCTGCCCCATCCCTGGAGGTGCTCATGGCCAGGTTGGGTGCAGCTTTGGGCAGCCTGGGATAGTGGAAGGTTGGCAGGGGGCTGGTAAAACATCATCCTCAAGGTCACTTCCAACCCAAAGAATTCTATGATTCTATGATTTTATTGCTATTCTTAACTGTTTCTTTAATAGAAAAATAATTTGTTAGGTTAACAAAAGGGCCTGCTTTTGCATGTTCCTACCAAGCTCTGCTAATCAGCTTGTTGAACTTTCATTAGTCATATGCAGCCTAACAAGTACATAGAAATGTAATAGGATACAAAGAACAGTCAAAAAGAGTGTAGATGTACATATACAACCTACGTAAGAGCTGGTTCGTGGCAGGAGATATAAATTTCATAAACTTATTATCCACCTACACAAGTCTGTACAAATACCTTGGGTGGAAAAGCATGCAGATGGCAAACTCCATAAAAGTGTGAACAAATCAGGTAATTAAAAGATAGGTTTTATGGCAGATAGAAATATATGATTGCTTTTCCCCTCAAGTGGTACTCCAAGAGAAGTCACAGCTTTTTGCATGCAATGCAAATATTTTAATACAAAACATTACCACTATCTTAAGTTCCTGAGAGTGACAGTAGGAATACAAAATGCTGTATTTGTATTTTGTTTTCCAGACAATCTCACTTATGCTTAGATGTATCTTACCAATGCAAGTCACCCTTTTGTGTCCATGCTTTGAAATTTTATCCCTTTCTGGCAAATAGGTTTGAATGAAAATTAGGTTTATTTTCCCTTCATTAAATAATCGAGGAGAATTGTTTCTAATCTTTTCACTGTACTCATCATCATATTATTATTCACTCCAATTTATGTCTAATAAATTTATGTTTGCATACATAAAAATAGAAGTAAATATGATATGTGTTCTGAGATTTTAGCAATTTTCTGCTAAAAATAAAAAAAAATCACACTCAGGTTAAATGTTAGGTTGCGATTCCTGAGTCCAGCCACTTTAGACAGGTCTGCCTAAAACTATAATCAAGTGGAATGCAATGCATCAGTATTCTGATTTCCAATTTGGGATTTTGCTACATAAACTCTGGTAGAGTATGTCTAGTCCTTATGAGACCCAAAGTCTCTGTATAAACTCACTGAATTTTCCTCCATGTGTCTCTGCTAAACTGAGATGTGTCTTCTGGCTGAGTTGTAGAGACATTAAATTACTGAGTAAATCAATACAGTGCTGTTATGTCACTGTATCTTTTTCAAAGACCAGCTCAAATTTTGTGTGCTGTAGCTTTGATCCCTTTCATTTAATTCTAAGAACACTTGTTATTATAGTAACTGTTGTTTGTATGTTATTTTAGCTTTTTACTTAAGTAGCTATTTAGCAATTTAAATGAAAATGTAATTGGGTTACATCTGTTTTACATGTATGTAATACCACGCAGATGTAAACTTATATTAAAACCATATTTTCTTTTTGGCAAAAAGACATAAAAATAGAATTGTAGCAATCATGCAATACTTTTTTTTTTTTTTTTTTTTTTTTTTTTTTTTTTTAAAGCAGTGTACACAAGATGTATTCCAGTGTTTATGTTGTGATGGTAACAGCCCTTTCTATTTTTATGAGAGCTAACTGGTATAGCTGTACAAGGACAAGTACACTGTTTTGCTGGTGTAAATCCAAAGGAACTCCATTGAAGTTAGTTAAAATTCCTTACCAAACTTATCAGTTTCAGTAACTGACTCTTTCCAGAGTCAAATTCCACTCCAAGGATCTCCCCTGAAATGAGGAATCTTTGTGAGGCTACACAGTTATGAATGACACTGATATTCAGCTTCCAATAGCTTTATTTTAAAGAAAGATGAACATGAACTTCTTGCTGGCTGATCTTACAAAGTGCTGAGTGCCCTCAGCTATTGTTGATTTTGATAGGGTTGTTTACTATGCTGTGGAAAGAGAGATAAGAGATATGGATTCACTTCCAGCTTTCTCTCTGCTTTGTATAGGTACTTAGGGAAGGTGCTTAATGTCTCTGTACTGCTGTAATCATAGCACAGAATTCCTCCTGCCCTATTTGCCCTGCCTTTTTTTTTTTTTTTTTTTTTTTTTTTTTTTTTTTTTTTTTCTCTCTCTCTAGATTCTTTGTAGCTGATTATTATTCTTTGTTTTTGTGGTGTCTAGCACAATGTCAGAATTGTGAGTAGTATCTATTGGTACAGGTGTAAGTCCCAGGTGAAATATAGGAATGAATTAGGGTACCTGGCAATTCTCTAAAATAACTGGGATCTTTAAAGACATTGGAATTTATTTAGAATAGCTCTTTTGTCTATCAGCAGTCTAAAAATATTAAGTATTATGTTTGTTCTGTAGTCTAGCACACAGCTTTTTCATAATGCAATGCCTTGAAGCCTGTTTTAGTAAAGGAAGATTTCTTACTCCCTTAGTTTCACTTACAGAAGCATAAGTTCAAAATAAACCATATATATTTTACTTGGAGCAAGGATATATTTAGAAGACTTTATTATTTCAATATATGTTCCTGTTCAATAACTCTGCCTTTTTAAAGAGTAATTGTGAAGGACACATAGGAAAACTGTTGCACTTTTTGGTCTTACTTTTTACCTGTGAACGTTTAAGGCTCTGATTCTACAGCCATGAATGTAAACATGTGAGACTGTGGAGACAAAATCAGAATATAATTTAATTTTATTCCAGTTCCTCATTATTAAGTGCTTTTAATAAAAAAGTAGATCTTGTTGCACTGAAGTGTGAATTTGGCCCAAGTGAGGACTTCAAGATTGTCTCTGAAGAGTATTTAGGCAGGTAATTTGCAAATTACCAATGAGAAGCTGATAGAAAGGTAGAGGGAGTCAGTATTAAGGTATTGTTTCTCAGTTGTGCCCATTAGCTCTGCTACAGTTTCTGTTTGCTGCAAGGTTTGTATTTCAAGAGTAAATAATGCATTTATTCTGAACAATCTGTAATGATCCACTTAAAATAATGTTCTCCAAACACTTAGTTTGTTTTCCCTTATTTGTTTGAATTTGCTAAGCCTGGGACTTCATGAGAAGTCCACAATCCAAGTCTTCTTTAAAAATTATTGCAAAGTAGTTTTGTAAATATTGACAATTCAGATTTTTGTGAGCGTACAAACATTTCAAAATACTTTCCCCACCTACAACACTGTGTAGCTCCTAAGTTTTGTCATTTCATTAAATTTATCTTTTGCTTTTGTGTTAACTGAGCTGGCCCAGTTAACTTTGCTGCATAAGATACTCTAGATTTTCTTCATAAGTTTATTGGAGAAATTGATGGATGCAGAAATCTTTACTTCCTACATTCAGACTTCAGTTAATTGGTTGTCTGTTATGCAGTTAAGAGTTGGACTCAAAGATCCTTGTGGGTGCCTTCCAACTCAGAATATTCTATGATTATACAAGTGGTGTATACATAGGATGGTAATATTAACAGAAAAGAAACATGAAGAAGTTTTATAAGCTTTGTCAGGTAAAGACTGGGAGCCAGGATACTCTGTATATTTCCTCTTCCTTTCTGCAAGGAAATAAATTTTCCCATTCAGTGCCATTCTCCTTCCCTGTGGACTGGGCTGTGAAGCACTTGCCCTCGAGTTGAGATAATGACTTATAGAACTAGATATAGATATATGTATAAATATACAGAGAGAGATGTATATATACAGATGTATAAATATCTGTCTAGGGAGATGTACATGTACATTTTTAAAACCTCTTGAGTTTCAGGAATTTTTTGTGGCCCAAAGCCATGCTCTCAGTACTGAAGGAGCTGTCTCAGTTTCCAGACCGCTGGTGCCAAGGCCCCTCAGCTGCTGCTGCTGGGGATAACTCTGCTCTCTGCACCTCTCCGGGTGTCTGCAGACTGGGTAAACTCTGCACAGAATGATTCACTGTTAACTCACATGCTGACTGCCTGCATGATTTATGGAGATTTTCAGTAGGAACCTAGTATGTACAGTGGATTCTTTCTATTTCTGCCTCCTTCAGGACAGCCATACCTCCATTTATTCCCTGTGAAAACTAACTGCCTGTGCTTGGCAAGGAAAGCCATCTCAGAGATGTGTTGGGGAGGCTTAGAACCTCTAAGTACCTTGTCCTAGATCCACAGCTGGTCTAGCCATGCTACTCAAGCATTCCCTATTTTGGCAATGAGACAGAACATGTCTCTAACCTGCCCTTTTATGCCAGTGTGATGTAATGCTTGTGGTAAATAAAAATCACTGTAGTTCCAAATTAATGTCAACTTTGATTGCTGACACCTTGAGTTGACTAAGACTGATCTCTGATTATTAGAATTTTTAAAATAATCTTACAAAGACTGAATATATTTTTTCAGTGTATTGAGTGGAGGGTGAGAACATAGTTACATGATTAATAACAATTATTAAAGCACTTGATGTGGCATGTAACATCTTTCCCTTTATGCTATGACAACTTCCTTTGCTGAAGAGGTAAATGAGTGTCTGTTACAACTGCCAGAGTGGGAACAGAGCACTGAAATTTGGACTCAGTATCAGATCATGTTTCACTAACAGAACAAGGTTGATTTATTGTGTTACATCAGGGTTAGATGGACCTAGTACTGCTTCACCACATGCTATTTCATTCCCTTGTCTACTAAGTATGCAAGTACAAACAGCTTTAACACAATTCTTTACCTAGAAACAAGCCTGAGGCTTCATCCAAATACTTTTAACATATGAAAATTGAGCTGCTTTGAACTTGTATGTTTTTGATAACTGCTTGGTATGCTTCCTGGAGGATCACCTGTAGGCTTTTCTTTCCAAATCCTAATCCCTTTGATTAAGTGCCAGGACAGATAGCTCTCATTGAATAACTCCAGTCTCGTAATTCTTCCTTCATTCAGAGTTGAAAGGGAGCTGCTCAAGCTTCAATAGGTAAATCCTCAGATTTAGTTAAAGTAATTCAGACACTTAGAAACTGAAATTGTTTTGTTCTGAAACAGGGTTCAGATGGGCTACTGAACATTTACATACCACTTGCTGCCAGAAGCTGTAGGATGAAAAAAGAAAAAAAAAAAAACAACAAATTTTTAGCAAGAAGGATTAAGAGTAGGCAAACTTTGAGAACCAGACATTAAAGACAACCTGGCATGGAAATTTAAAGCCAGAAATAGGAACAGAGTTACTTTGCTTGAATGCTCTTGTGGGTTTTTTTCTGCAAGATCAGACTGTGATGCTGGGCTAAACATTCCATTCCTTCCTTGGCCCTTCTTGTTAGAAACTACCAAAATAGGGAGTAAGCAGGGGAAAAAAAATTCTTAGTCTTTTTATCTTTACAAGTATGCCTGCTGGGAACAAACCTGAGCCAGTTCAAGATTCTTCTATTTAAAAGTGTTTGTGGCAGACGAGTATGACGGGGAATTAGAACTAAACCTGTTAGCTGCTGATATCTGGGGGAAATTGAGCTATCTATTGCACATACAGTTTTGCACACGTCAGTTTGCCTATGTGCATAATGAAGCAGTTTTCTCTGTGGAGGACTTGCTGTTCACCTAGGAAATGAGAATATTTCCACATGAATAATTTGCCTTGGTTAATTCTAGTACAGCCAGAAATGGAGCAGAACAATTAGAGAAACTACACTCAGTTCTTATGATACAGATTTTCATAGCTCCTTCAACCTGAAAATTTGTTATATTTAGCAGAATGCAACCTGCCAAAATAGTACATGAAACTGAGTGTTGTGGCACTGTCCTAAAGAACTGCCCATTCTGAGAACAAGAGATGGGGCTTCCATGGCTGTTTATAGTTAAACAAAACCCATGGGCTGACTGTGCACCTTGTTAGCATTAGGCTTTCAGGCAGATCCTTTTGCCTCTTTGCCACCAGATTGTTCCAAAATATTCATTGGCAGTCATTTACTCTTGTAGGTAAAAATAAGACAAGTTCCTATACTACCTCACTTATTTGTTGTTGTCATGGCAGGCAGTGGTGTTGTTTCCGCAGCTCTTTGGCAGGTGAGATGTGTGAGCCATTTGGAGATTTGGCTCTACCATAAAAACAAACCAGCAGTTGAATTAAGGATAGATCTTAAACACTATAACATTGGATTAAAAATTAGCAAATATGTAAAAAAGCCAGCCCCACAAGTCTGGAGTAGTCCTGACTGTTCAGATTGCTTTCCATTGGGATGGTAAAGTTCAGCTTGATTTTTTTCTTTTAAGAATACTGGGTCTTTT
Organism: Zosterops lateralis; assembly: GCF_965231275.1. NCBI lineage: Eukaryota > Metazoa > Chordata > Aves > Passeriformes > Zosteropidae > Zosterops > Zosterops lateralis. The sequence goes on from NC_139772.1 coordinate 10,079,561, forward strand.
TTCTAATCATATCCCGCATATCAAGAGATTTGTAATTGAGTTGCAGCTCAGCTGCATCAATGCAGTTAAGTCTGGAAAAGGAATGGAATAGTATCCAGCTGCAACTAATAAGCAAAAGCAAGTAGGCAGGATGACATAAATGAGCTAGAATTTATAAGGACACAAGTGCTAATTTCTTTGATCTAGAAAATAATAACATAGGGTAGAGGATTAGAATTTCTGTCTTTTCTGGGAGATCTTGCTGCAATCAGCAGAGCAGCACCTATGGTCTCAAATCAGTACAAACTCAGTGTTACATCCAGCCAAGTTCATCTCAGTCTAATATCATGAGGTTTTTAAAGTTCTTAGGTCTAGCTTATTATTTTATTCCCTAACTAATTTAATAAATGAATGGAGTAGGTATTAGAATTGTTATTAGGGTAATGACAACTTGAGGGTTCTGGTTAATAAGATAAAAATAAAGTAGTTTGGTTAAATAAACTTTGAAGCAGAAAGCCTGAAGGCCTCTTGTTATTACCTCATTAACAAGAAATGCCATTAAGTTGTTATTACTATTATTATCCTGTAATGTTTCTCCTTCTTATCACTCTTGCATTCTGATCAGCAGGGATATTTAATGAAATAGCAATAAATTTTAAGAAATTGCGTGTACCAAGGCAAGACTATAAACTAAAAATGGAAATAGAAAGATTTAACTTTTGCACATACACTTTTGAAATGGGAAAAGATTCTGCATGTTCTTCCAACAAAGCTTTGGAATGAAAGCAAAAGTTTATGACACATTTTATTAGACCTGTAAATCTGAAAGCTTAGCTGTAGTTTTTAATTTTTATTTTGCCTCCATAACTATTTTTATGCCCTCTTTATAGTTGACTGGTCCAAATAAGTTCTGCTAAGAGTCTATGCCCCATTAGTGTTCTATAATAAAATGTGAACCAAGCTAAAATAAAACATGATGCCTTAAGAGCAATTAAGAATGGTCTTTTGTAGATAACAGTAACATGAAATACAATCACTGTTTTTATTAATGGATTTGGGAAAAGCAGCTCAGTGATTTATAGCACAGAAAAGGGTTATTTTACATTTCTATTTCTTTTATTTTATGTCTCACTCTTCAGAAAACCTTTTAAGACTCCTGAAATAATCAGAATCTGTGTTTCTAATGTTTATCATGTTAATGTGAACCTTGATATCCGTTTTATTTATTTAGTGCTAAGATGTCAGCTAAGAAGGTGTCCATTTTTTGCTGTTACTCCATTCCAAAAAGTGTTGGTTTTGAAAGAAAATCTTGTTGAATTTTTTATAAGAGTGATAAAATGTGAAAGCTGTGCATTGTGCTTATAAAGGCAGGATTTGAAGGACACAGACATAACCTACTGGGCATTGTCTGAACACAAAGCATAGCATTTAATTAACAAATAGTTTCTTAAAAAATGTAAACACAGTTGACATGTGTCTTTCTAATTGAATAATAATTGTTTCTTTGTGATTATTACATTAAGCTTCTAATAACTTGAAGTCTTCAAGATCAGAGTTTAATATGGCTGGAAATAGAATCAACACTATTGAATATGGAGATGTTTTTACATTTGACACATTTAGAAAACTTCTATTTGGATTTACATTGTACTAAATATGGTATTTGCCTGCAAAAAGGGTGAATTTGGCATCATTATGAATGGAGGGAGAAGGACAGAGAAGAAGAAAGGTGTAAAATGAACCGTGTCTTTTCTTATCTCCTTGAGACCATGAAGGCTGCCGCTGTTCTGTGGGCTCTGTGCTCCTTTGGAGGCTTTCCCAAAGCCCTGAAAGCTCCTCCTGGGTTCCCCCTGACACAGCAGGTAGCTGGAAGGCTGTCACACACTGTCCTTCACATCCAGTCTATGTCTGTGGGGACTTGCAAAGTCTTGAGGCAGCTCAGTCTTGGTTGCGCAGAATTAGGAACATGTTTTCTAGACTTTCTACTAATGTATTGGTATCTCCAGTAAGAAATTGATTATTATGTGATAGTGTTTGAATAAAGGTAGCTCATTTGGTCTATGAAACCTCTTTTTTCCACAACAGAGCTGAGTGTAGCTTTAAAAGCCATCAGCATGAGAGAGAAGGGCCACAGCAATATTCCTCACAGGGTGACTTGCTGGCATTTAGCACATCCAGGCTCAAAATAAAATGTGCCTTGTAAAGAATGGAGTATACACTCCTTCAGGCTAGGTAAGTCTAAATTCTAACTGATGAAACTGAACTAAATTTCATGTCTGATACCAACATTTGAAAAAGGAATCCAAATTACATTAGCTAAAGTTGTCTTCAAGTAAATATGTGTACAGTGTTTATGTACATATGTGTGTGCATACGTATGTGTAGTTTATACATATATATATTTGAGGGAGTGGGCATTTTAGTGTACAAGAGGCTCTTTATGCTTCTGAAGGGCAGTAGAGATATGATCACTGGCCTTATTGTGCTCTTTGTTTCATCTGCCTTAAGGAAGGGCAAGTTTTAAATGAAGTTTCTTCTACAGGAAATTCTGCTTCCACAACTGTGGAAGTACATGATAAAAATCAGTACATGATAAAAATCAGTGGCCTTACACTTCTGTACTGACAGTAAGGTGTAGTTGCAAATGAAGCAATTTATTTGATTTGTAAGCACATTCACAAATGTTTTGACAACCTTCTAGTTTACTCCACAAGTTGTGTGGTAGCAGTGACTTCTGGGGTTAAACCTCCTGGCCCAAAACCAAGGGTGGCCTTAACTGTCTTTGCATGCTTGGCCCAAAGTATTAATTGGTAGGGACAAATAGTAGCTGACATACACTGTGCTAGTAATATCCTCTGTCTGCTGTAACAAGATCCTTCCCCAGCCAGTGCAGTGCCCTATTTTTGGAATGTGCTGGCTGGCAGTACAAAGTGGGCAGTTAGTCACCTTGAGTTCCACCCGCTTGACTTTCACTCCCCAGGGTCTCAGCTCCATGCTCAGTGCTAGCTGCTGTTGGCACAGGCCTTGAGTCAGTCAAAATTCTGTTCATTCTTCAAGATAAGATCTGAAATAAATGTGCCTTTTGAAAACTTGTGTGGTTGCCATAGCCATAGGAATGCAGCCTTCATTTAAAATCAGCAGCACATCAGAGTCGCTGTCCGTGTCTTTCAGAAAATGTTACGTGGGGTTATCCAGACATTGAGTCTAGAGAATGAGGAGGCATGTGCATTTCCTTGGCTTAGTCTTCTTCAGAAAGGTAGCAAAGAAATGTTAGACTAAATCAAGACAATTCAAAGAATCTGGTGTGTAGATTCTCTTTAAAAGTGGTAGAATTGTGCTCTGAACTCAACTAGGACAGCTGTGAAATGTGCTACAGAAACTCAAAAGAGCTAAAGGGTTAAGTATCCTAGGAAAAAAGACTGCTTTGAGACTCAGATTGTGCAAATCCACTTGCCCCAAATCCAGCTCCAGAAGAGGCAAGGGAACACTGGGTTCTGTAACATTGTGCTGCATTATCTGAGATAATTTGGTAATGGAGAACTCAGTTCTGTCTCTAGCAAATCTGAATATAATGGCATTAATATAGATGATAGAATGATCCCCAGCAAATTGACACAGTTATGTAAAATTTGAGAAAAAATATTTACATTGGCATCATAGCACAGGAGCATGAATGTATTATGTGACTGGTTTAAAAAGGTTATATGCTAGATATTTTTCCTTTCTCTGCATGGCTCTGAATCAAAATGAATGATAATTGTCATTTTGCTATAGTTATTTATAAGCATTAGTGTAATAGTTCTAGGCAGCTTTCACTTCTAGTGTCAACATGGCCAATTTCCAAGGGTTGTCCGTGGTTGGGGAAAATCTACTTTCATGTGATCTTTCTCTTATTGCAACTGTCAACACATTTGAGAGATCTGAAGGATAATTTAATTCTCACTGTTTTTTCCCATTAAAGCAATTAAAAACAACTTGCAGAACAAGTCAAACAGTTAAATATGCACATACAGGCTAAGAAGAATTCCTGAAGACACATAGTTCATGTTTGGAGACAGGAGTGGCTGTGGCTGAAGGGAGTGTGTGATTACTGTATGGTTACTGCTCATCACAGATAAGCACATTTTTTTCTTTTTCTCTCTTCTCCTCTTTGCTAAGATAGTTATTAAATAGTTCTTGTAAATGCAATCATTAGTCTTTTTTTAATCTTTAGTACTTTTAAACACTCAGACATTATTGAAGGACACTGTACAGTGGAAGTACCATGGGTTGCATTAAACAAAATGGGTACTTTGGTCTCTTAGCAGTTGTATTGACTTGAGAGTGAATAATAATGAGATTTAAGATGTATAAATCCATTCAGGGCCTTTGCTTGAGAATTTGTGTTGATGCAGTTCACATGTTTTTTCACTCTTCCTATCTGCTGCTCAGCCTTTTACCTTCAAAACAGGCAGTAGGATTCAGGGATTAGCCTTACTTTTTAGTTTTCACTGAAATTTGACATTTATCATTAATATTTCCATAACTTGAGTTTCCTAACATGAAGAAATTCAGGGGTACTTGGATGTCTGTGAGAACATTGCTATTAACAACAGCAGGGGCTGGGATTTCATTCAGGAGTTTTATAGAGATTTTTCTTGTAGCAGGTGCAGAGCTTCAAATACTGTCCATAATCATAGAGAGCATGTGTATCACATCTCACAGCAAGTGACTAATAATCTTCTGGAAAATCAGATGCATGCTAGAGATCAATTATGCAGAAATGAGTGTTAGGACTGTTCAAGTTTAGAATTCAGATTCTAGATACATGGTTTCATTGTTTTCCCTTCATGCACATACCTAGCCAACGCCAGCTAATTGCAGTGTTCATGGCACATTTGATGAGGTGGCTGTTCACAATCTAGTCAACAAAAACTGTCATCACTACGTAGCATTCTTGACATTTTCTGTTGGCATTTAATATATTTTATATATTCTGATGTGTAAGTATTTATTAGAGTATCCCAGAATTAGTTTTTTCAAGATAATAAAAGAAGATAGAGGAGCATAGGCAGAAATGATGTTACTATGTAGAATCAGTAAATATGTTTGTATATTCATTGAGCTCAGTTGTATTTTAAATTCTGTTCCTGTGAGGTATTTTGTACTGTTTTACTCCTTATGAATAGATAATAGGTAAGTGAAGCTAAGTTTGATTTTGGTTTATAGGACCAATCATTGATATTTTTCATTGATGCACAGTAAGATATGCCTTCAGCTCCCTCTATATACAACAGATCTCCAATTAACTCTGTGCTAGTTTGCACATACGCAGCAGCTTTATTTTCAGCCTACTGTGTTTCCACTCAAGTCTCTACCTACAACTGATGCCTGTGGTGGAATGTTATTTTCAGTATTTGCTTATATAGAGTATTTGGGGTAAAGCTTAATTATTAAAATAATGGTTTATAAAAGACCTATGCTTTTATATAGAAAACTGAAAATATCTGGTTTTTGTGTCCATTTAGTTGTTGAATAGAAGAAGCACAAAAATATTTTTAAACATTTTTTTTTTCAGGTCCTTGTGTTCTCTGCTAGCAAATCATTTTGCCTTTTTGTAATTCACAAGAGTTACCTTGTGCATGTGCCAGTGGTGTGTGACACTGAGTTCTGCACTGCTTGTACTGAGACACCTAAGTTGTTTAGGTTGTCCTCTTAAATACCGTAAGTGATATGAAATATGCACTAAGGACTTGCATAAAGAGAGAAATACTTCCTTAAAATTTAGTTTACACAGGTTTGGGATGAAACAACCCACAGAGCAGTTGCTGAGATCGCATACACAGACATTGTGCTTTCTGTAATTTTTAATTGCTTTTTAAATTATAGACTAGGAGCTGTTTGATGTCTTGAAAAGGGCTGAGTCTTTCTGTGGTTCGTGCTCTGGTTTGGGGGCTCTGGCTGAAATTTCATAGTCCTTTCAGGAATTCCCTCAGTTAGTTTGGAGGAGTCTCTTCATGAAATGTGAGAAAGCACTAGTTAGCTAACTGTGCAGAGCAGCTTGTACAGACAGGAGAGTGGATGTCTCCAGCCTCCATACATAAGGTATATTTAAAATCACATTTACTTACAAGCTAAATGGTATGTTTGCACTACACTAACATATTATGTTTAATGGATGCTGGAAACACCACTGATAATCAAAGGATTTTTGGTGAGATGTGTTAGTGCATTGAGGCTGGGTTGAGATACTGGAGTATGAGTGTTCTTTCAGCAGGAGATATCAAACTTCTTTGTGTTCCTTCACTTAAGGCCAAATGTCAGATCATCTTTCAGTAATGCTAAATCTTGTCTGTTCTCTCTCTCTCTTTTTTTTTTTTTTTTTTCCCAAGGGCAGATAATGTTGTGACAGTATTTCAATGCTGTTATTCCCATAAATTGCATACTGAATGAAAATGTGTCAAGAGTATCAACTGTTTATTGTAAAGGTATATTTGCTCTGCTTACCTGAATCCTTGCAAAATTTCTTTGAAAGTCTGTAAAATCATTTTGTGTACTATCTGTAGAGTATAAATAGAAAAGGTACACAGAAGAGGGGGATGAAAGAGCATTTCAATTATGTGATAAATAGAAATGCTTATGTCCTTTTTTAAAAAAAATCAGCTCTGTGTATTTCAGAGTATATTACTGGAGCAGCACCCTGAGAGGTTTCCTGCACGAGGGTCAATTTAATCTTTGTGTTGTGTTGGACACTGCCTACACTGGCTCTGAAAGCTGGTTTTTTTGAGAATATAGTTGCTTTGAGTCAGATGAAAAGGGTAGTAAGAATGCAATAATGTTGGTAAAATGGAGTTCTTGGGAGCAGTGCATTATCCCTGCTTGTGAACTTTTAGTAGTTTGATTTTCTATCAGAATAAACAAGAGGTGAAAGATGACTAGGTCCTGCTGCTTATGTGCAAGCTTTATCACTGAGCTATTACTATCTGAAGCCTTGTGTAAACAGCTGGACCGCAGGGGACGTTCTCTGAATTGCGAGGTCTTCCCGCTTTGCTACCACTGAACGCTGGCTGCAAGTCAGTCTCTGCCAGCTCCTGTTGCAACAGACCCAGTCCCTGTGTTAGGTCATCTACTAGAGATACATCTCTCTCTCCTAAATCAAATTAAGCTTTTTCTGGGCATCTGCTTTTTATCATCAAGATTTTTAAGCTGCTAACGCTCATTACCAGGAACGAAGTTGTCTTACTGGAGGACTAAGTAGCTGCATATGGTTTCCTATGCTTTGGACATGAATTTCCATGCTGCATCTACATGCCTTTGAGGAAAGAGGCATTTTGTTGATCTGCTTGGCTTGTGTTTGTGTCATTACTGCAGATGCTTTGAAGAAATGGGATTTGCTTGTGATTGAAATTGTGAAGTTAAGGAGACTTCTTTGGCTCAATTGTAAAACTTATTGTGAGAGCTACCTGCTAAAAGGGCTGAGCTGAGAAAGCTACAAGAAATATTTTTTTTTTGTTTGTCCTCTTCAGGTCCTGTTGAAAATATGCTTGAAAAAAATTATGTAGAGACATAAGGGTCTGTGTTTTTAATAAATATAAAGGCAAGTTTAAATATGTTATGTAGAAGTTAGAGTAAGTAGAAAGAAAATCAGTGTAAGGAAGTTAATAAACACTGACATTTTTATTTGCATAATTCTGCTTTAAAATAAATATGTGAAAATCAGCATGAGGCTATACAGACATCTTAAGATCAATGAAACCCAGTAATGAAGCAGCACACTTGTTTACAGCTCAAGTGTTAAAGTCAGATGGCTGAAGGAGTTAAACACCTGGAGCAAGGCTGCCAAACTGCTAAGCTGGCTTTTGGCAGCAGTGGCAGCGTGCAGAGAGAGTTTTCCCTTCATTATGGTTCACTGACTAATTCATTCAAAGCTGAGAAACCAATTGAGAGTTGAAAACGCAGGAAAGCTTCTTTGCCTATTCTAACCTTTATATATATTGATATGTAAGAGGACTTGAGCTGCAGGTTTAAAATGCTTGCTGGATGTCAAAGACAAAAACAAAAGAATTAGAAAGGTTTTTTTCATAATATATCAAATACACTAAGTTTTATTTTAACTAAAATACAACTATGCAAGTAATTATCGTCTTGTACATTTTCAATTTTTTGAAAAGGTAGATGTAAATAATATTTTTATCACTTTTACTAAATATTTAAATAGTTAGTAGATATTTCCATAGCAGTAAAATGTATAAATTGGCTAAAAAAGTATGTATTGTGTAAAATGCAAATTGACAAAATGCATTTTTATCAAATATGGTAGTTATAATATTGAGTCATAAAACAATTTTTTTAGTATAATTACTCGTCAATTAGCAGTATTTTTCTGAGAAAACAACTGAAAGTTTTAATTAGTACTCCTTGGCTTCTTACAAATAATCCCTTTTGGCATTTACTTTGTCGGTCCTCTAAAACTACTTTTTCATGACAAAATATAAGGTTTGTGTGTCAGATCTTGAGCATTTACAGATAGCAATAATTGGTTTATTAAAGTATCATCTCAGGTTTGCCTATTTGAAAATAAATACTTCTTTAAAAAGGCTAGAGGTCATGTATGTTTTGATAAATTATATTTTTTTAACCAGATCTTTTTTCATTCTGCCTATACTTGTAAAGGCAAGGAAGAAGTCTCATGTATGTTTTGAAGTTCAGTTTAAGCCTACAGCCAAATTTGTTGAATATGTTTGAAAAGTTTGGATAAACAGATGGACTTACAGAGAATTGAATGACAGGAAATATTCAGTTTGCCGCTTTAATATGAGTTATTCTTCACCTTTTGATTGGGAAGGTAGACATAAGTTAGAATATTTTAATATCAACTTTTGGCTGTGATCTTTTAGTTACCTAAACAAAGACTTAAAGCAGTGTTCACAGGAATGCATCAAGTATTGGTTGATTAAGATTTCAAACATTTTTGTAGGTTTTTTTTAAGAGAGCATTGCAATTGTAGATGAATATTTTTCTAGCTTATTAAGCTCTATTTCATCCCTCTATAATTTCAAGTTTCATAACCTTTCCCTCTTATTTCAAGAGATATTTTGTATATGAAAAGATCATGTCAAAACTTAGCTCTACCCTTCACCAGGCTTTTTAAAATCTGAGTTAGAATTCTGTTTCTAAGATAAACAGATTTGGATCAGAAAGATTTTCAACTAGCTAGTATTCATTTTGGCTGAGAGTTCAAGCAACATCTTTAATCATATTTTTGTTGATTATTTATTAGTTTCTGTGGGAAATCAAAGGACAGACAACCTAAAATACGTCTTCCGTAAGATACATCATGAATCAGAAGCTGTAGCAAAGAATTTCTAGGATGTGCCTTTCATGTACTTATATGAACTGATTGAGAGATAAAATATACATCTTTAGTGTGTGTATAAAATGCAGATGAAGGCTGACCCAAAAATGGAAGGCACCAATATGTGGCTGGAGTAGGATTTGTTTTTCATTACCAGAGTAAGAAAATCCGTTGTGGGAGAAAACTATTTCTGTTCTGTTCCTTGACATCTGAAGGACACTGGTTGTCACTAATGCAAAACATAAAAGAAAATTGGCATAAAAGTGCACATTAAGGAGACATTGGCTACCTTTGGAAATTTTGCAAAACATGTGTTTCCATAATTGACATGTACTTTTATGGATGGGGTAGTAATAAAATTTGATATTGTCCCAATATATCTATGAGACCCCCATGAACTTTTAGTGGTCACTGTTATGTACTTTTGAATTATGACAGTCAAAACTGACCTTAGCACTGACACTAACGAGGAGACAACAGTCTCTTCTTGGAAAAGACTCTGCATTTTATTGCACACATCAGTGGTAGAAGAACAATCAGTTAATTGAAAATGTCACTATGCAAAACTAATTCTGCATTTTGAATCTGCTACTGAAAAAAAAAAATCATTCTAAGATTTTTACAACTTCAGTAACCCACATTTCATTCAGGAAGCTCCATGGCCAGGGAGAAACACCACTGTCTAACAGAACAAGTAAGAAGCGTTTAGTTCATTTCTAGCTCCAGTTCATGTCTCTGAGCCTTTCTAGCTTCTTCAGCTTGCAGGGGATTTGTCTCCTTCCTGCCTTCCCTTCCCCACTCTTTCTGATTTCTAGATTTCCTACTTCTCTAGTAGCAGGGTACCTGTCATCAGCGATGTAAAATTTTGCTGCAATAATTTGTTGATAAAAACTGAGCAGACAGAATGTCTATCATCAAATGCTTCACCAGGATGCTGCTGGCTGCCGAGAGAAGGATTGAAACATTGAGGAAGTGATGGGTGCCCCTAGCAAAAATACTAGAGGAGAAATAAATGGTGAGCGGGTTGATGCCAACTTTGTGGTGGAATTTGAATTTGTTTCCAAAATGTACTGACAGTTTAACAAAAATAATTTAAGCATGGAGTTTTATCATTAAAGCCAATTATTTTTCTCATCTTCATTTCCAGTGTGAGTAGCAGATACATTTTTCTCTGTGTATACCAGTTTGGCAGTAGAAATAATTCTATTTTTTTCCCTCCAACACAGGATAATAGAAACCAAAAGACAAATATAAAATTTTTATAAAATAAATAATATAACATGTTCTTCATTTTTTATTGGAAAGCAGTCAAATATCTTGTTACAAGAATATTTTTCTTCCATAAAATACATCGAGCTTTTTTTCAAAAAGCTCTTTCTTATGGGGGGGAAGTAATGATTTCATTTCAATCTTTGGCTTTTCCTTGTGAAGGTTTCTGAAGGGCAGAGTCTGCTGGAGTATTAAAATAGAGGTTTAGTGCTGTATTTGGAATTGGGTGGTATTTGGCAGTCTGGAGATCAGTGGTGCCAAATATAATATGATTCAAACACCACTAATAGTTTCTACTTAGCCATATGTGCGATTTTGTAAATATCTATGGAAATTGTGCAATACTCATTTTTTCGGGATGATCCATAGAGGCAAACACAAACTGTGTCCTCATTCTGCTTCCTAAGACAAGATCTCCAAAGAAGAGAAAGTATGAGCCACTAGCCAAACTACAGCATAGCTTTTATTTTGAGGCCATCTTCAGTGTAGAAGTTCTGTCTATCCAAAGATAAATCTATTACCTTGTGCTTCATTTTCATCCAATGAGTCAAGTCCTGCAGGAAAGCATCAGCTCTTAATTAGAGAATTAAATAAGAATAATTAAAGAATAAATAAGGTAGAGCCCCATGTTTGCATGCCTTTGTCATGAAGGTGAGAGAAGCTACTGCAGTTTATTTCACTTGCATCTTAAAATGAGAGCAAAGCCTGCTGTGTTTTCCCCTGCCCTTTTCATAAATACTTCTTTTTTTTTTTAATTGAAGTGATTTAAGGACACTTGGGACTAAGAATTTTTATTTTTTTTTAAATAGTCATTATTTAGTTTCTAGATGTATTGGTGAGGAAACAAAGATTACCTTGTTCATAAGGGAATTGGTGCCCCAGGTTAATGTCCAGGTGTTCTTTCAACTGATGGCTGAGACTAATTTCTTCCTGGCCCTCTGGTAAACCAGCTGAAGCAGAGCCCAGCTGGTATATCTTCACTCTTGCATACCAACATCTTTCACTGATTCACAGATTTCCTTATATCCTCAGTACTTCCTCTACTGCTTAACAATCTTTGAACAGTAGTTTGAAGATAAATGCTGTTTTGCCTTGCGATGGCTGCATCTGAACCAAGGAATGAATTTTTTTTTTTGCTTTTTTAAATCATAATCTTATAATGATCCTTGTAAGCTCCATTTGTCAAAAGGTCATAAATTTGAGAACCCATCAAAGGTTTGCTAAAGAAATACTTAACACTGAATATTATCTGGTTTGAATCATGTGAGTTTGGATGGCATTTCAGCAGGTAATGCTACAAAGAAGAGTTTCTAATACATTTAAGTCCAAGTGTTCAGTCTCTTATTTTCTCACACATGCACCCTTATCTGCTGCCACCTGTCAAAGTTCACAATTTGAATCAGATTTTACCTGCTACACATCAACTATGTCAATCTAAAAATACACTGAGCAGCACTGTTCTTTCATTGTATTCTGAATTTTAGGGCGTATATATATCATGTGCTTAGTTTTTAAGCTTCCTTGCAAGGTTTACAGTTTTTTTGTATTCACCATTTGGTATGTGCTCTGCTTGAATAAGGAAGGTAGTAAATGTTAGATGGGAGCAGGTGAGGGGACAGCAAAAGGGATGCCATCAGTTTTAATTGCATCTTAGGAAAGAATATGCTTACCCCGAGGCTACAGGAAAGTGAAAGTTTCAGAATTGGAGTTTCTTGTGGGAAAAGATGACAAGCAAAGGGATCTTTGCAGGTGCTGTTGACCAGTGAAGTAGGAACAAGGCAGTTCACTATCTGTGTGGTGGAAAATGTATGATAGGAGTGCACAGAATAGAGAGAAATAAATTTAACCTCATGCTGAAAACACCAGCTTGAGGAAATAGACTCTGAAGACCATTGTCAAGACAAAACAGTACAATCACGAGAGATTCACTGAAGTAAAATAGCTTCAGACTTTCATATGAGCCAGAATAAAACTTCACAGTCCTGAGTGCTGCTCAGCACTACTGTAGAGATATTGGTGTGGTGTTACTTGGCTGAGTATACAGGTTATGTACATTTGGACATTTAGACCAAATTGATTTCAGAGTGAATTACACATAACTGCACTGGCTATGAAGGACTGGTAATTAAGATGTGGAAAGGGAAGGAAGTCCTTATTCACCAGAATGTCCATAAAACTCCATGCCTGCTCTCACTGTGTCATTCAAGACTTTTCCATCCCTGACAGCACGAGAAACATTTAAATTTAAAATTAAATATTGACAACCATAGAAGAGGGAAAGTGGAAGTTACTTATAATGGTTTTTGTAAAGGATTTTTTTGTTTGAACAGCTCTTTTGAGAGAACTTCTGAAATTATTCCTTTTGTATTCCGTAAAAACTAAAGTGCAGTTCAGTGAGTTATGTTAATTCTCTCAGGTACAGTACAGTACAGTAGCTTCTGGGGATTCTTCAGTTTCACAAGGACCTTCACAGCATAACTGCATGTTCTATTATATAATCACACATTTACACCACTTATGTCATTAAGTATAATTGCATGTGCCATGTGAATGTGCAATGATAGAGCAAAAATTACTTCTAGAAAAATGATACAGCAGAATCTTAAAAAAGACATTAAATGTGTAAGACATACTTATCAAAATATAATATAAACTAGGAGCTAAAAACCCACATGATGCACAAATATTTGCAAAGTCTCAGTGTTTTCTAGTGCAAGCACTTGTGAAACATTTGCCTTAATTTGGGTGCAGTCTTTCTTGTTAAACTCATCTAATGTCTGGGCTAATAATACTGGTTGTTGAGAACTGTAATTCTGGATGTAGGCAGTTAAACCTTTGTGTATGGATTCTACCATCCTGTTTAGCTAAGGAAATATGGTCTAAATTGCTTGGTAATTTTACAAGACTTGAGTTACAGAAAAACATGGGGCAGGAGTTAGTGTGGCACGATCTGCAAGTGGCACTCTCCATTCTGTCCCTGGTGTGGTATTGTCAGTGGCAGCTATTGTTCCACTGCTGATGGATCAGCAATATTTTGGATGAGACAAAATTTCTGTCTTTGAGGTATTGTGAAGATTCCTAGCAGGTATTCCACAAGCTCTCTAGGAAGAGAAGAGCCTTGGTCCCACTGGCCATGCAGATAGGTGCACTCAGACTCATTCCCCACACTTTTTCATTTGGACCCCGATTTATCTTTTCCTAAAACTGTTGATTTGTGTTAAACAGCTGTTCCCTTTTATTCAGACCTGGCTGGAGTTCAGCAATTTATCTGAAGTTGTGAAGGTAGACTAAGACAACTCATCAAAGGCTCAGCAAAAACAGTTTCTTAATGGGAAGTAATTTTCCAATCACCATATAACAGAGCTGTAATAATACATTGGAGTATCCTTTGATGTAGCTTAAGGCATACAGTTGCCTAATAAGAATGCCTAATTGTGTAGGTTTCATTGTACCCAGCTGAGGAACAATTTTAAATAGCTTCTAACGTATTATGAGTTACTTTTGACTGAAATTTAAATTCAAGATTATATCGTATAATGAAAATGGAGACATGCTGCATTAGCATAATTATATCTCTCTAGTTGTAAATATTTATATAACAATACTGCAAAGACCAAATATAGCTATGTGTTTTTGTTCCAGATGGTCTAAACATTCAAGAAAAACTAGTTCTTCAGCAGTTCTAGGAATAGTTTACTCATCAAGTTACAAATAAACTTTTAGAGAATTTAGGTTCACCTTTCTAACATAGATTTATTTTTTCTTATTTATTTGCTTCAAATATTTCACTCTTTTTTAATGGCATCCCATGGAATTTCTTGTACTTCCAAAAAGATTTTAAAAAGTAAGCCACTTTTAAGTGAAGGTTTCTGTTGGAAAACCATGTTTATAAAGCTCACCTGTACCTTTCTTTTAAAGAGAAGCCCAGAGAAGGGACATTGTCTGCTAGGTATCTCTCTGAACATATGGGCTGAATTACTCAGCAAAGAATTGAACTACACTGTTTCAGATTGGTTACGGTGGTAAAAACTGCCTCGCGCTGCTCTGCAGAAGAGGGATGGATAAAATGCTCTTTGAACAGTCAAGATTTTTTAAAAATGTCAGTGCAGAGGGCTTGCATTTGTGTTTGGCTTGCTAGACCTGCCTCTTGACCTTCTAATTACTTGATTTGAAACAGCACTGAGGGTATAATAAAACTGGAGGTTGTCTCTCGTTTGCTTTATCATAAATTAAAGCTGTTAGTTTGGTGAGGTGAAAGTAAAGGCAGAGTGTTCATTACTGCTCAAGTGACGGCTTGTCAATAGCACTGCCTTTTAGTTTGTTCTAGTCAGCACTTGCTGTGCATTTTGTTGGACCACTGGGAAATAAATACAACAAGATTATACATTTGGAATACCACAAGAGTTCATGAAGGGAAAAACCAAAAAAAACCCCAACCAGATGATAAATTATACACTTGGTAGAAAGTGACATGCTATCTTGTGCTATTAACAACCAGAGATAATTGCAGTGAATTGTAATTGCAGTTTGCAACTTAC
Source organism: Zosterops lateralis (assembly GCF_965231275.1). Taxonomy (NCBI): domain Eukaryota; kingdom Metazoa; phylum Chordata; class Aves; order Passeriformes; family Zosteropidae; genus Zosterops; species Zosterops lateralis. The sequence goes on from NC_139772.1 coordinate 10,094,681, forward strand.
AGTACAGTGTGTCCAACATCAATCTTAATAGTGAACAAAGCAATTTATATTAAAAGTTAATTCACTTGGTAAGTTTCGGCTGTATACAAGGGAGCTAACAGATGTAGCTTTTCAGAAAGTTCAAAGGCATTTGGAACATGGAGAGAAATGCTAATGTAGTAAGCCTCAGAGAAATATTGCATTACTACTTGTAATGAAAACAAATGTATGCCATTATATCCCAGTTTGTGTTTATTTAATAAACTATGCAGTTTTGTACATTGACGAAATTCTGTTCTTGAATGTAACAAAACCAGATTTTTACTCATAGATTACACAAGAACAGCAATTACATATGTATATATCAAATGGGGGTCTAGATTTCCATCTATTTGATTCTATATTCAATTTTTACTTAATCCTTTTATGAGTCAGTACTAAAAGGAGTGTGTTTGTGTGTATGTGTTTATACATACATATTACTGCAATTTTTAAATCTAGGCTTTTATTCTAGAATTGTGTAGTAGTGCTCTGAGTATTTTTCTAGGTTGCCTGGTCATAATTACCCCAGATTTTGAGCGATATCTTTAATTGGTTTTAATTAAAGTGAAACTTTCTTTTGGGAGAGCCTAACACCCCTTCTCATGGAGATGATAATCTGGCATTCACTGACCATCCAGTGGTGCCCTCCTGTCTGGGAGAGCTGCTGCGTACCCGCTGACTTTGTTTTGTGGGCTACAGCACTTCACATTTACTTTAACAAGCGTTACCATTCTCTGAGTGTTGTGGTCAGTCCCTGGTGGTCATCAAATGACAGAGAATTCCCTGATCTGCAGAGTCATGTTCCAAACACGTAGTGACTGCTGTGCTCTGGGACTGGCTGTCCGTTGGTGGGTGACCATCAGTTCAGTTTGAAGACGCAGGGTAAAAGTGCTGCCATTTTCAATAGTTAGTTGGCAAAGTATGAAAATCTCCAAATTAAGACACAGTTGTATTTGCTAACTGAATAATTGCTACGCTTTTTAGAATGGAAAAACATTGAGAGGGAAGGGGGTTGAGGAGGACCTTTTGCTTACCGTCGCCTTACAGATGCTCACCTCGTTCAGAGGGTTCATCCAACAGAAGGAAGCATTGCTCTGCATTTTGTACCATCTTGCTTTTCATAAATGACTTGTCCTTATGAGAGAGCAGAGTTAGTTTGTATATAAGTTTTGTCTAGGGAATCACCCAGTGTGAACTGCTTTAGTTCTGCTCAATTCAGTGGAACAAAGGCATTTAACACTAGCTAATGATTGATTCTCACAGGAGTTTGGGGAGGTTATTTTTCTTCTTCATGGCATTTTTTTTGTTAGGTAGGTAAGAGTGTGTGATTCAGAATTAACAATCTTGTTTAGATGGATAGCTTGGAGCTTTGCTTGTCTCTGCTCAAGGAAATCCAGGGCTGCCTAAATGTCTTATATGTGTATCTTGTACTGTCTCTTATACAGTATACACATGGGCATTAGGCAGGGGTTTAATTTCAGTAAAGGTTTAATATCCTATTAAAAAGACAATCTTAAATTATTTGATCATTAAAGTTTTAATATGGATGTTAACTAGTGATATGTAGTAGCACACTTTTAAATTTGATTGTAAATACTTTGGTGGAATTTTTAGGATTATATAGACAATTAAAAAAAACTTTGCTTTTTTGCTGGTGATTAATTTTCTCCTGTATAACAACATACTGAACCTGACATAAATTGGCAGGAAAGGTAATTTGAGAAACAAAGCTTAGAATGTTACAGATAATTTTCCATTTGTTTTAACAAAAGTCATCTATAGATCTAAGGGATGTTTTGACAGCCAGTCATTTTGGATGTACATTATCCAATTCAAATTATTTTTGTTTACTTTTTCATAGGTAATAGTAGAAAATATTAAAAATACAGAAAATTATATTTTACTTCATTTTATGCAAGTTTCTGCATGTGTGAATTACAACTATATATTGTAATTAATTTTGCAGAAAAGGGCATGTGGTGCTGCCTGTATATATGTGTAGGTATATATACATTTTATATGTTATAATAGGAATTGAGTTCTTTCCCTTAGCTTTGTAACTGTAAGTGCATGTTCTATGTATTATTCTGCTAGCAGAACATCTATCCAAAAAAACATCAAATTAATCCTAAAACGTATGCCTAGTCTGTAACCTGTTTTACACTGAAGAGTAGAGGGCAGTTGGACAGGGGGCTGTGTAGCATCACTGCTCCTGCACTGGGACATCTCCTGCCAGCATGGGCACGGGGATAAGCATAGGAATAGTGCTGTAAGTTCAGAGCAAGGATCCATCAGACTCCTGTTCTGCCTGCAGAAATTCCCACATGCAGATACCTAGGGAATAAGAACAGGGCAGGTACAGATGGCATTTTTTTCAGTCTCTAGGTATGAATGAAGGGGATTCTTCTCTTATTCAAGGCCCCAGTGCTGTGTCTGGGCAGCTGTTCCAGGTGTGTGCTGCAGTAGCCTTGGAGTGACCAGCTCTTGCACCGGGGCAGTGGTGGATTCCTGCTTTCCCTCTCTGCAGGCAGCACTGGGATACAGCAGCAGTGCTTGTGCTGGGCAGCACAGGCTGCAGTGGGGTAAGATTGCCTTGCAGGAAAAAAGAATTAGAAAACATGAGGAATCAAATTTCTGAAAAGCTCAGCAGTTAAGACTTTCTATTTAACAATCTGGTTAAAGGAGACAGGTTTTCACAGGTGTTCACGTTCCATGTATGTATTTACTCTCCTTATATATACATTCCATAAAAAGGTGTGCCTGTCTTCTTCCCCAGGCACTCTTTGAGAAATGTCAAAAGTCCAATTATAGAAATAGACTACTTGGGACCCTTCATTCACCTAGAAATTAACATAAATCATAATGTGGGAACAAACTTTATTCCTAGGTTTTATTGTCTCCCACCAGAACAGTTAAATGGCCAGACATCAAAATTACTGAGCTGCTAGAAACTCTTCACCCAGAACAGGATTTATTTGGTTTTTGCACATGCATATCCGTAGAAGGAAAATTCCTGAAAATTAGTCTCATGAGTCAGACGTGGCTTAGTATTGCCCTTTCTTTATGTAAATGATGTCACTTTGTCCATTAATGAGAATGTTTAGCATTAATTTGTAGTATCTTTAGCAGCTACTTTGGAGAAAAAGTTACAAAGTGTTAAAAAAAGAAACTTAGTGTCAGGAATTTATTAATAATGAAAATGAGCAACATGGGAAAAGCCTGAAGGATTCTACAAGATAAGTAATGGAGCATGCCATGAAATACCTTTTAATGTAATTGAAATTGAAATAATTTACAGTATTCCTGAAACAGAAAAATGTAAGTAACAGAAGGATCTGCTATGATATTTTTATTTCTTCAAAACTGAAATATATTAGGGTTAAGGAGAGGAACAGAAAGCAGAAGATGCTGACTAGCAACTCCTTTTTAAATATTAGGGTACTAGAACTAGATTAACTGGTTTGCCAGTGGAGTTGGAGAAATAAAAGCAATAAATTTGATAGTTATAACTTCTGAGTTCCTCTTATTTCTTTGCAAGATTCCAAGAAATTGCATGCAAATAGGGAAATACTTGCACATTTTGGTAAAAATTCAGTACCTTCAATTATAGTTTTATGTTTGCATTCTGTGTTCACTGATACAAACATAATTATGTTAGTCCTTCCATATTACTTCCATATTACTTTTAGTCTCTGAACGTCTTACTAAGAGGTAAATAATGTTACATGTGAGGAAACTGATGAACAAAGAACTCATTCAAAGTGACTTTGAAATATTGTGGTGTGTTACTTTATTTAACAACTTTTAATTATCCATTCAAACAGTCAGACCAGTATCCTATTTGGATAGCGTGGCACATAATGGAAATGAAAAATACGCACTACAAGAAACAAGATTACAGAGACCGTTGTCTGAAAACAATTTGCTGAAAGCATTTAAGGCCATTCTTTCAAAATAAGGATGTGTTAAAAAAAATTTATATTCCTGTAAGGAATTTTAATAAGATCCTCTTTGAACTTGAACCTAGTTCCAGTCCTTAGGACTTTTGTGGGGAAAAACAAGTCTAACTCTGGTTACATCAAGACAAATGAAACCAGGTCAGGAAACCCAGCTCCTCCACCACTACGGGCTGTGAAAACACGATCCAGCCTGAATATTTGGTGTGGTATCTGTGCTAGGAAGAAGCATGAACAATTCTGGTAAAGTAGTGAAAATAGGAATTTGGGGTTTGGAGGGGGTTTTTTTTGTCATTATGAAATAAGCAAAATGGGTGAAGTTATTGCAAGCTGGATGTTTGCTGCAGTCCATTTGTGTTTCAGGATCACAAGTAGCTCTCTGGTTTTAGGCATTAGAAAAGAGATGACAGTGGGAATTTATTTTTTTTTTTTCAAAGTAAACACACAAGTAGCAGGGTTAAACAAAGAAAAGTTTAGGTTATTAAATAAAGTTCCAATACGTCTGACTCGCTCAAGATATTTGCAGCAAGTTCTCTGGAGTAGAAAATGAAGGGAATGTGCCATGCAATTTTTCTTTAGCCTTTTTGCAATGCAACAGGGCAATCGATACAAATCTTTGCAGTAATCATATATTGATTTTCCTAGAATATAACTCCATTTAAAGCATTTTTATCCCCAGGAGTGAAAGCATTGGAGGCTATCAAAGGAGGAAGTAGCTTTCCTTGACCCCATCTGCAGTTCACATTGATTAACAGAGGCTAGGTAAAATAAATAAATATGTGTGAGAGAGAATAAAGAAGAAAGAGTCACAGAAAGGTTAATACTGGCTGGGGAGAAACATAATTATAGTGCATTAGGGTTTTTGTAAAATTATTAGGTCAGGATAAGCTAACAAGTGACTTGGAGAAGGTGGATTCTTCATTAAGTCACAGCCAAATATTTCACTACCTATTTTTCACTGACTGCTGCAAATTCAAATAATGTGGAGCTTTCTAATGATCTGTCCCTGTGCACATGCAGGTATCAGGACAGTGAAATTGAGTTGAAACTGGTAGGTTTTCACTTTACCCTGTAATGGAATGTCTGCTATGATATACTGAGCCTGGGACAAATTCGTAGTGAGTGTGTAGAGGTGGCATTGAAAGAAGCTTGATGATCTGTGACATTTTATTTTCATTAATTGTAAAAATTGCTGATGTTGTAGATGCAACTTGTTAAAAGTTGTAAAAACACAACAGAATTGTTTTCTTTTTTTAATTTTATGAAACAATAAAAATAATGGAATATTTTGTAACACTGAAGCAAGTCTCTCCTACTTTCACATGCTGAATACAGTTTTTGATTTTTAACCACTTGCTTTATTCACTGGAATTGCAAAGTAGGCAATATCACATCTCATGTAAGTGTCACACTCTCCTAGGAGACACTAAAACCAAGGCCATATGCCATGATTTTGTAATCAGATTTTTCTCAAAGCCTGAAATTTGGGGGTTTTGTGATTCACCTTAGCTGCCCCAAAAGTCCCTG